>NC_136262.1:49697020-50308242 GCF_964187855.1 Myxine glutinosa | reverse complement strand
GTCCGTGTTTTATCTCACAATCAGCTGATCTCACAATTTCTGATTCATTTTGGATGCTTACCGACTGTAAGGAGTCTTATTTGTGAACGCGCTGTTTCAAAATGCCACAGTGTGTTGCATTTGACTGCACAAATACCTCAGGGAAGGCCTCCACATGCACATTTCACAAGTAAGTGACAAACCGCGATCGCGGGTGTTCTGCTTTTTCAGTTTTTGGCGTGGTCACAGTGGTGGGGCTAGGTAATTAAGTTTCAATGAAGTTTCAATGAAGTTTGAACACTGTGTTTGAATTTGATGATGTTAGACCACCGCAGGGTGTGCAATACGACACAGATCTCAAATATAACTGTATTGTGTATTCACTAGGGCTATGTGAGTATGTCAGACTGATGTCTGATTGACTCATTCATTGATTCAGATTGAAGTATCGAGATTGACTCGTCAGCTCGTGATCATTGTCAAGTGATTTAATTTGTGATGAGCTTAACTTAATTGTCCAGTCTACTACTGTCAGGGTTTCCATGCCCTCCTGTGTCACTCGTGAGCAGAAAGAGCAAATGGGGGTTACTTGTGGAAGGTACGAAAGTCCGACACATGGCAAACATTAGCAGATGAAGTTGTATTTAACTATACATATGAAACTCAAAATATTATTTTGATATGGAGTCGTTTTGACTCGGATGTTTTGACTGCCCTCTGAGGTTTTGACCCGCAACCACATTTTGTGACCACAATGTATTTTGTTTCAAGGTTTCCAAAGGATAAGGACTTGTGCTCTCGATGGACATCTGCCCTGAGAAGGGAGTCCTTCTACCCCACCCCAGGCACCACAGTTCTGTGCAGTGATCACTTCAATGAGAGTGACTTCGACAAGACTGGTCAAACCGTCCGACTGAAGCCGAAGTACTCGAAGTACTCGATGCATGTCACATGCTTAAACTTGCAAGAAACTGTCTTGGATCCATGAAAATGATGGAGGATGGCAACAAAAAAGTCATCGCGTGGAAATACATCCAGGCACTCTTTGATCTGCAGAAGAGGGAAGGCTTGCGTCTGGGAAATAAGCTCTCCCGGAAACACATCGAGTGGAAGAGCAATGTCATGAAGGTGGACACAGCTGCTCAGACATTGAGCACTAGTGTGGCAGATGCAATTCGGTTTTGCAGGGACACTTTGCAACTATCAGAATTTCAGGGCAGTGAGGCTACCTGCCAATACATTGAAACATTGGACAAACTGTTTGACATTCTAAATTCTCGCAATCCATTGGCACGAAACTACAAGGCACCACTCATGACATCACGAGAAGGACTTTTCCTGCCATTCCTGGATACTGCCTACAGTTACTTGTCCAACATCAAAAACATGAATGGTCAAGTTATGACCAATACGCGTTTGAAAACCCCCTTCATTGGTTTCATGATCTGCATAGAGAGTGTCACAATTTTGTATTTCACATATGTCAAACCTGCCTCATCTCCCCTGCGATACCTGCTCACGTACAAAATGAGCCAAGACCACATTGAACTTTTCTTTGGAGCGGTCCGCATTGCATGTGGAAGTGGGAATAACCCAACGGCCCGGCAGTTTGTTGCCGCATATAAGCGCCTCTTGATGCGACATGACATCAAGTCTGCAAGTGGGTTGCCCTTTGTCTGATATGGCGAGTTCACCAACACTTCATGTAAATATTTAAACTGTAAAAGATGTGTTGCATGAGATGTCTATATCTCCGCTCCATTATTCATGTAACAATTACCATGTCCTGCTGAACGTTCCATTGCAACATGTAAGTCTTGTATGTTATGAATAGCAAAAACTTCCGAAACCCAAGAATTGTGTGGGTTAACTACATGACAGCGTTTCATGTCATTTATGTGACTGGTTTCTAACATCTCGGTAATAGAAACATACACATCTTAGTTACAATATAATGACTGAATTAAGTAACATCATATAACATGACAACAAATCAGATCTTTATATTGAGGAATATTATAGAACAAGCCAAAGAATGGCAAACGACGATGTACCTCAATTTTATAGATTTCTAGAAAGCTTTCGACTCCTTGCCCAGAGAAAGTCTGGGTCATAATGAAGAAATACAGCATACCTGGAAAATTAGTGAACCTTGTAAAAGCCCTTTACCAAGACTTTCAATGTGCGGTCGTCGACCAAGGTGAAACAACAGAATGGTTCAAGGTGAAGACAGGAGTTAAACAGGGGTGTAACATGTCAGGATTCTTATTCCTACTAGTGGGTGATTGGGTCATGAGAAGGACGATAAAGAACACCGAGCGGTAATTTTGGGCACTTTTTTTTCAAACAAGCTCTAAACCATTGGATTCCCCAGGAAAAATGCGTCTAGAATCAACTTCAAACTTAATGAACACCATTTCCTTAAAGAACGGGATTCTGAGCCCGAATATCAGTTCAAATATTAGTATTCTATATTAATTAAATAGTCGGCGGTCCTAAAATTCGCTCCAGCTGCATCATCAGTGCGCCACGCCTTTGCTTTGACAGGCTTTGTTTACAAAACAATCGGCTTCCCAATATGGCCGCCAGACTATTTCCGGTGGCTTCACGGCGGCTAATGCTGCGAGGTGGCCAATTGGCTCTCCATATTATATACCTCCGTGACAAAGATACAAGCTTACTCGTCATCCAGTCTACACAAATTCCCTACTTATGATACATCCAGGTTTCTTCTTCTTCACGACAGTCGGAGCACACTAATCTATACACTATCTGAACTAAAGTATCCCTACCCCCCACAAACGTAACACTATTATATGTTCAGCTTAAGCGTACATAAAAAGTACATGAAAGGCAGTATTGAAGATATTTTGTGAAGTTCCCTTCGTATCCCCTATAGTCAGGGCCCTTAGGGATATTTTGGTTCAAATTCTTCCAAAAGCATCAAATTTGGCGCAGATGTTGCCCATGCCATACTCTTTCGATTTTTGACGGGCGCCAAGGGCGGTATGATCCGGGGACCATACCGGTCCATCCCGCCATGTCACCTGACCTATGACGTCATAATTAGGATATGCATCCAATCACATGGCGTACTATAAGTGGTCAAAGTTCAAAATGAATCGATCGAAAAATGAAGGCAGGGATCCATTTTTAAGGTTTTCATAAAATCCAATATGGCCGCCAGGTCACATGACCTATGACGTCATATTTTTGACATGTATACAATCATGTATACATGAACCCGGATCATGATCGCACAAAAATTAAACACAAGGATATGGCATACAGTTCATAAAACATCAAAATCCGTACTTTTGTAATAAGACTGATGAACTGCATATGCCTGAAAATTAGGAAATCGACATGTAAATATTTCCTCTAATTGTCAAAAATAAGGTCAGAGTTCGATTACCCAACTCAGAAACATAAAATGGTGAACCTCGCGTAAATCTTGACAAAAAACTCAAAAACCGACATGTTTGACTCAAAAATGACCTTTAAGATGACCCTGAGGGTTGACCTTGACCTCAAATCATCAAAATATAATAATTGGATTCCTCGACCTTGAAAACCACTGAAAAGTGGTATCATACATGATTCCAACCCTTTTGGTTATTTAACTGATTTTCCTCTAATCCGGGTGGCAGCCATTTAGTATTTCGCCAATATGGGGCCCCCGGGGGGGGGGGGGGGGCGCCCGTATTGGCGCCCGTCAAAAATCGAAAGAGTATGGCATGGGCAACATCTGGGCCAAATTTGGTGCTTTTGGAAGAATTTGAACCAAACGGCCCCAAAATATCCCTAAGGGCTCTGACTACTATAAAAATGTTTGTGTCTAACCCCAATCTCCCCACCTTTGTGTTTTATGTGCCTTTCCCTATTGTGATCTGTCATTTCATGTTTGCATCGAATAACAACAGCAGTGATAAGGTTCCACGTGGTATACACATGCCTCCACGTGGCCCCAGCGACAGCAAGGACAGGTATGTGGCTAATGACTGTCTGCAGATTCGCCAGCAGCCTCGTGGTTCTTCAACCACCGACCTGCACTCAAATTACAGGCAGTCGTGTGGTGACCTCTTGTCCCCTACCCGTGACCTCTGGTGGTGGTTAGAATCCCGTGACCTTTACAATATCATTACTCTTCTGCGTTCGATCTTGTCTCATCTTTGAACAATCTTAACTCACCGAAACCTTAAACTGCTGTTTTGATTTCTAACCGAAGCATATAACATTTCAATTCACTTTTATACTGATTTAAATGTCATAATTAACAAAAAAAATTGTTTGTTTTTATGTTATGTTAGTTTTTGGTTATGACTAACTTCCCTGAAAATGTCTGCTGCTCTTCTTCTGCTCCAATCGGCTCATCTGATCATGTGCTTGTCAAAGTGGACATCTCTCTGACCATTCTCAGAGAGCCTCCTCAGCATCGACGAGTCTGGCATTTCACTCAGGCCAACTGGCACGGTCTTCAAGCAGCCATCAATCATCTGGACTGGTCTCCCATCTCTACCGCCTCTGACATCAACTCATCCTGGGAATTCTTTCAAAGTAAATTGCTCTCTCTCATGCACAGATTTATCCCATCTCGTCTTCAGTTGTCATACCCTTCCTCCCGTCCATGGTACACGGAATCTTGTGGTGAGGCTGTTGCCCTGAAACAACTTGCTTTCGTCTCCTGGAAAGCAAATCCAACGGAAGGAAATCTCATTTCCTTTCACAAAGCCCGAAACAAGTGTGTGTCCACCCTCAGGAGAGCCAGGAAACAATATCTCACCGTTCTCAAGACCGAACTCTCTTATCTGTCTCCCTCTTCCAAATCCTGGTGGCGTCTGGTCGAATCTGTTTCTGGTGTTTGTTCCCCCTCCATCCCCTCCCTCACCTCAAACGGCTTAACGGCTGACTCCGCACGTGAAAAAGCTGAATGCCTCAACTCTGTGTTTGCCTCTAAATCTTGTGTCCCAAACCCATCCCTCTCTGTACCCACCGTACCCAGTCGTACCCAGCTGCTCCTGGACTCTGTGTCCTTTCCTCCTGACAAGGTGGAAAAGTTTCTGTCAACCCTCGACTCTGATTCTGCAACTGGTCCTGACGGCATCAGCCCACGGGTCCTAAAATCATGTTCTTCCGCTCTTTCACTCCCTCTTTCTGTTCCCTTCACCCTCTCTTTTGCTCAAGGTCATCTGCCATCTGCTTGGAAATCAGTCAACATCACAGCTTTGCACAAAAAAGGTGCAAAAACAGATCCTAGCACCTACAGACCAATCAGCCTTCTCCCAATTATCAGCAAAGTCATGGAATCCATCATTGCTTCAGATATGAAATCTTTCCTCTTCTCCAATGGCTTGATCTCTGATCATCAATTTGGTTTCAGACCTGGTCACTCTACTCTGGACATGCTGCTTCTGCTTTCTCAACAATGGATGGAGGTCCTCAATGCCAAACAGGAAATTAGAGCTGTCTCCCTTGACATTTCACGTGCCTTCGATACGGTCTGGCACCCCGCTCTGCTCACCAAACTCTCCTCCTTTGGTATCCATGGAAATCTCCACGCATGGCTGGCGGACTTCCTCTCTGGTCATAGTCAACGTGTGGCCCTGAATGGGTTTCTCTCATCTCCTCTTCCTGTTCAGGCTGGAGTTCCCCAGGGTAGTGTTCTGGGGCCTGTGCTTTTTCTGGTCTTCATCAATGATCTCTCTGACTCTCTTGAAAATCCTCTCTATCTCTTTGCTGATGACTCTACTCTCTGTCGCTCCATTCCTCATCCCTCAGATCGGCAGTCTGCAGCCTCCTCACTCTCTGCAGACCTGGACAAAATCACAGACTGGACAAACAAATGGAACATGTCTTTCAATCCTGATAATTCTCACACTCTTACGATGTCTCTCCGAAAAGACCGACTGGACAACCCTCCCATCCACTTTCTGAATAATCCTCTCCAAGAAGTTCTCTCACTCAAGCTTTTGGGTCTCACTATTTGCCATGATCTTTCCTGGGAAAACCACATTTCAAATCTGGCCTCCAAAGCCAGTCGCCGACTGGGCATCCTCCGTCGTGCGAAGTCCTTCCTTGGCACACCTGAGCTCCTCACCACATACAAGGCTTTCATCCGCAGCTCTATGGAATACTGCTCTCCCCTCTGGTCTGGTGCTCCTGCCTCACACCTAGCTCTTCTTCACGCTGTTGAAAGCAAAGCGTTCAGAATCATTAGAATCTCCCGCGATGAAGCTAACTCCAAGGGCCTTTCACTCACTCACCGCAGGCAGGTTGGTGGTCTTTCCGTCTTCTACCGACTCCTCTCTGGCCTTGCCCCCCCAGCTCTCTCTGGGCTCTGCCCCCCAAATATTCCTACAGGTCGCACAAGATCTGCCTGCAACCCCCTTATGGTTAAACTGCCAAAATCAAGACTTTCTGCTCACCTTCACTCCTTCATTCCTCTTTTCTCGCACCTCTGGAACAAACTCCCTCACTCTCTTCAATCCCACTCCACCCTCCAGGTCTTTAAAACAGCTATTCACCACCATCTCTTATCCTCCCCAATCCAAAACCTTGATCTTTTCTACCCCCACTAATTTCGGTCCCCTTGTGTTTTATACCTCTCCCCCCCTTCCCACGCCTCCTCCCCCCAAGCCCTCTCCCTCCCACACTTCTCCCTGCTCTCAAATGTTGTGGTTGTGTGCTTCCCCTTCTCTCCCCATCTTGTCTTCCGCTCCCTCTTTTTGTATATTTTGTTTGTCTGGTTGATTTGTTTGTGAAATAAATGTTAGCTCTTTCACGAGCCTCGATTCAGTATACAAAAAAAAAAAAAAACCTATCCGGGAGATGAATTGCATAACTGTACACATAACAGATGCCACATATTCAAAGGAGGCACACATAGAGCCAGGCGAATGTCTATTAAAGGAAATAACTGTTCGTAAAGCTCTCACAGACACAAGTAAATGCTTCAGACCTAAAAAACGACTTTCTCAGTTAAGTGTAAACAAATTGGGTTTTTTCTTTTACTAAATATAGGCAGCATATTCATCCCACCATCACATCCTCACTGTGTTCACATCCTCAGTCTGAAATATGTCTTCCCACACAACTGCCAGACTCAAATTCAAACACAATTCTTCATCAACTTACCAACAACACATCACCGAATGCTAATAAATACTGATTAAATGCATTATTTATCGAATATGTGCTTTGCAATCGACAGTTTCTTGCGGAATGTGTTTTAAACTGCCTGCAATGCAAGGAGCCCGAAAAGCCAAATTCAGTTGCTGACGTAAACTGTGGGAGCGAAGTCTTGCCTTGTCAACTTATCAGGTGTTAAAGGTCCAATATCATGCCGAAACGATGTGTTCCCACAAGTTGTTCAAATACAACTGCCACGGTATAAGTCTGTTTCCCTTCATCTCCCTATCCGCAAGACCAAGTTTTAGCGGTTGGATGGGTTTGGCATGTCGGACGGACTCTCGCACACATAGAAAGGCCTGCACAACACTCAGAGCATTTCAGTGAAGACCATTTGGATCAGAAACCCAATGTAATGGCAAGCAAACATAAACTAAAGGAAAATACTGTACCAACAATATTTAAGGGAAGCATCACTCCATTGGGAACCATTACACTGACTAGCATGAATAGATCTCACATGGCTGCCCGAAAAAATAGGCCAAGCACAAGTGTGAGTAGTACCATCGTTCAACCAATAAGCAACGAATGTACGAGTAACACCACACCCAAAGCCTGAAGGCACTACTTTGGACCAGCTTCACAGAAAGCGAGTTTAAATGGTAGTAAAATGAAAATAATAATTCGGCCGAGCGAAGCGAGGTCGAGACTATTTATTCTTGATGTGTGGAACATTCTGCAACCCACGCCTGCAGAAAACAGTTTTTGAACAGCAACCACATTTTCCATCCAACCAAGTAACCTTGTTAAAAATATATATATATATATCCATGGGTAGGCGCTCCTATGTTGAAAGTTTAATATCAATCGCTCAAGCGGTTGTGGAGAAAATAATTTAAAAGCGAATAAAGGTGAAAATGTGAATGCTGAGTAAAAAAAAAAAAAAGGTTCGGGCCTCGGCCGACCGTCCACAACATGGTTGTGAATGCCTATTACTAGTTTACTTTTACCAAAAATGGTAAAAACGCTATTTGAGATATTGTCAGTAACACAAAATACACCAGAATACTGAGATAGTCATTTATTGGGTGAGTCATGAGAAGGAGGTTCCAAGTAATACAATTTCAAACTCGGTAATTGTGGTGACATGATATTGAACATGTAATAAACAATGTGAGAATGAGTGATGTCAGGAGATGGGGAAGGGGAGGACAGAGAGTTGGGGTTCGGAGGGTCGGAGAGACCAAATATGGGACATAGTTTGGAGGGGAGGTTGTGACATTGGGGGAGGGAGAGGCTGGGTTGAAAACTTATATTGGGGGGTGGGAGAGGATTGAGGAGTTGTGGTGGGGTGAGGGTTGTGGAGTTGCAGCGGAGAGTGGGGAGGGGGTTTGAAAGTTTGGAGTGGGGAGAGGATTGAAACCTCTTGGTTGGGAATGGGAGGTTGAGGACTTGGAGTTTGGAAGAGAGGTGGGGGAGTTGAGAACTTGAAGTCACATTCCACATTGTGCAGATGCTCCACGGATCCCTGCGAGTTAGTAAAATAAGCCTAAAAATTTATAACATTTTCTCTGCCTATTTCAATCACATCAACTCTTTAGTTTGTTACTGATTTAACTTTTCCACAACAGAGGATGCTGTGACTTCTTTTTTCTCTCTCTCTAAAAGAATGATCCTCATGGAATAGCAAGATTGATCTGACAGTTGGGTAATGAGGCAACAATTTGGCACAACCGGCAGAGAAGATAAAGATGGAGAGGAGGTGAGGAAACACAGAAATCAGCCAAGAAAATAGCTGGGTTAGGAAGCGTCACTGGGAGTAATAAAGAATAGGGATCAGGATGGGGGATGAAATGAGGTGGTGGGTGGCCTACTTGAAGCCCTGGAAGGAAAAGTGTGAAAGTGTAGCGGTTACCTTATTCACGTCGTGGTTAACTTATCCGCATGTGACGGTTACCAATACCATATGTTTGGTCTAATTCACGTGCACGGGCTTTTGGTTTGTTGGACGACGCACACGCGGTTGTGGGAGCCACGCCCCCCGAAGAGGGTTTTGGCTTTATAAAAGCTGTGACACTTCCGTTCGCGTTTAGAGTGTGCTGGGTTCTGTACGAATATACAAGCTTTGAACTCAACCAAATGGCCTCGTTCTCTCGCCTTCCGCGACTCCTAAACTGGTGACCTCGGCTGCCCCCGAACGGATTCGGGGGCTGCAAACGAACACGGCAGTTTCGATCGCACTGCCGGAGTTTTGGACACGACGAGCGGCCATATGGTTCGCGCACCGCGCTCGGCTCCTCCTCTACGACCGGAGGGGCGAGCCCGCTCCAGGACCCTCCGAAGGAACGCAGTTACTGCTGTTCGTCACCTTCGCACAACTTCACTCTACAACTACAGCTGCAACGCGCGCAACTACTTCTCCGACCCTGCATCCTCGGGAGGCCCGCGAGGAACCTCGGCAGCCTCCCCTGAGGCCTTGACCAGCCCCTCGGTTGGCTCAACCGCTTTTCGCGTGCACCGAGGCCGAGCGCTGCTCGAGCCTTCTCGGCACTGCACCCACGAACTGCAACCTCGGGAGGCCCGCGAGGAACCTCGGCAGCCTCCCCCGAGGACTTGACCAGCCCCTCTGTCGGCTCAACCCCACGGCTGCGTTTTTTTGCACGTACCGAGGCCGGGCACTGCTCGAGCCTTCCCGGCACTGCCGAGCGCGCCTGCGAACTACGTACACGCCCATGGAGTGCCTTCTGGGGGGGCGCATGTAGCGGTTACCTTATTCACATGTCGCGGTTAACTTATCCGCATGTGACGGTTACCAATACCATATGTTTGGTCTAATTCACGTGCACGGGCTTTTGGTTTGTTGGACGTGACGCACGCGCGGTTGTGGGAGCCACGCCCTCCGAAGAGGGTTTTGGCTTTATAAAAGCTGTGACACTTCCGTTCGCGTTTAGAGTGTGCTGGGTTCTGTACGAATAAACAAACTTTGAACTCAACCAAATGGCCTCGTTCTCTCGCCTTCCGCGACTCCTAAAAAAGGACCTCCTCTGGAAGACAGTTCCATGGATGAGGGAAGGGAGGAACAAAGGAGTTGTGTTGTGCAGTCAGCCTGGATTTTAGAAGTTACTGGTAGACCGCATGTATCCTGGTGTTGCTGGGGAGTGTCAAAGGACTGAGAGAGCAGAGGTAAATATTGAAGAAGAAGAAGAAGAAGAAGAAGTAGAGGAAGAAGAAGAAGGAGAAGAAGAAGAAGGAGAAGAAAAAGTGGTTTAAAAAAGGAAAGACAAGAGACGTGCCTGCAATGTTAAGAAAAAACAGACCTGCCTGCAATGTTAAAATAAATAGCACCGCAAAGCGGGCGTAACCCCTCAGCCCATGCATGGTGGAAACCAATTTCAAGATGGCTGCCGTGGCGGCCATATTGAAAATCGCAGCATGGCCATTTTTGAAAGGAACCTTCCTCTACTCAACCCCAACCCACACTGCAAAAATGGATTTAATCTGACACGCCGTTCTGCTTGAAATTGACGGAAACCAATTTCAAGATGGCTGCCATGGCGGCCATATTTAAAATCGCACAGCGCCCATGATCCTTCCTCTACGCAGCTCCAACACACACTGCAAAAATGGATTTAATCGGACAAGCCGTTCTGCTCGAAATTGACAGAAACCAATTTCAAGATGGCTACCGTGGCGGCCATATTGAAAATCGCAGCGCGCCCATTTTCGAAAGGAACCTTCCTCTACCCAACCCCAACACACACTGCAAAAATGAATTTAATCGAACAAGCCATTCTGCTCGAAATTGACGGAAACCAATTTCAAGATGGATGCCGTGGCGGCCATATTGAAAATCGCAGCGCGCCCATTTTCGAAAGGAACCTTCCTCTACTCAACCCCAACAGACACTGCAAAAATGGATTTAACCGGACAAGCCGTTCTCCTTGAAATTGACGGAAACCAAAAGTTGACGGACGCCCGTACGACGCCCGGGACGACAATACCCCTTAGCCCAATTTGGGCTGAGGGGTGAAAAACAGACCTTGTGCTCCGACCTCATCACGGGAGATTCCAACAATATTGAGAGCTTTCGATTCCGCAGAATCAATGAGAGACAGATACGATGCTGGGACACCAGCCTATATGCAAAAGCAGTACTCCTTTGAGCTACTTATAAAGATATTGTACACTGAGGGAGGACCTCTGATTTTGCAAGGAAAGACTTGGATCGATGGAGGATGCCCAGACTGCGGCTGGTTTGGAGACCTGCTTTTCTCTGATGAGGACGAGAAGTTCAAGAGACTGAACCTCTCCCAGTGGCTGACCTTGGAAATAGATTGGTGGGTTAGTTTGATGACCCTTCCAGAGCGACAGGGTGAGACTGAGATTATCCACCACTCAAATAATTTCTTTACTGATCCATTAAGAGTGAGACAGAGGCAGTAACTAAACCAGCAGAGAGTTGGCCTACCATGAGGGACTGGTGGGACCAGGGGACACCCTCCTCTTTACCCCCTGCCCATGGAAAATTTTGGAAATTTGAATCCGACATGATGAAATAAAGCAAAGAGACCTTTTGTATGGCAATTAGCGATTGGTCAGAATGTGTGTAACTGACCAATGATCAACACAGATGGAACTAGCAATACAGATTCACGTAAGGGGCATTTCCAAACCGAGACGAGCTGACTGGTCCCGGCCTGTATGGCTTTTTGTTGTATGCAATTGTTTTTTGCGCAATACCAAAAATCTAAATGAGTGACACATCCCACCACCTCTGTGAGAGCGTGACAGGTGAGAAAATTGCATCACGCAATTGAATTGACTCTCTTATCAAGTGCTTGAGACGTGATTGTATGTGGCGACATGCTTCAACCTGAATTTGTATAAATGAATTATAACTACATAGTCACTACCATTTTGATGCACTGGTCATGAACACACCACAAGTTCGACAATTTTGTTATGCCTCTGCCCCTGAAGGTGGGCGGAGGCATTGTTTTTGGGTTGTCCGACCATCCGTACATACGTACGGGCTAAACCTCGTTCTTCTCAGCAACCACATGTCCATTAAGATGAAACTTTCAGGGTAGTAGCAACACCCATGTATAATCTTTTATGATAATTGTGACGTCATATGTGACGTGCTATGGCAGCCATCTTGGATTCAACACAAATAATTAAAAAATAATTTTGCAGAAGCCACTGAATGGAAAAATTGGAAAATTGCCACATCGTCAAGTACTCCCAATAGGGAACAAAATCATGATAATGATGACATCATCCGTGAAGTAGTATACCAGCCATAAATGTTTTAATCAAATGCCTTATCCTAAAAATCTGAAATTGCATGCACATGACCTACGATCCATTTGTATTGAAATGTTACATTTATGACATCATAGGTCACATGGTTTGGAAGCCACATTGGATTTAACCTAAAACCTTACAAGAAATTATCTTCTCCCAAACCACCAAAGCCATAAACTCAAGATTTTATGTGTGTCATTGACTAGGCATAGCGATTAAAAGTTGATAACAAAACCCTCATCAGTCACATGGTGTGGCAGTCATATTTGGATTGAAGGAAAATATGAATTAATTATATCTCAGAAACCACTTTCACTATCAATGCGGAACTTTACAAATGTCATCCAACACCATTGCTGCATATAGTTTGGAAATGATGACGTCGTAGGTCACGTGGTTTGGCAGCTATCTTGGATAGAAAAACGAACCTTATCCAATCAACACGGAACTTCACAAACGTGATCCCTCACCCATGCATATGCAAAATCTACATTTTTGATTGTCATATGTCACGTGGTTTGGCAGCCATATTAGCTTGAAAGCTGGGGGTTTTTTTTAACCCTTTTCCGAAATGGCTTCACCGATCGATGTGAAACCCGTCATGTCTGGTAAAAATGTGATACTTGTGAACATCTGGAGGGATTTAAATCAAACTTGTTTATTTTTAGGACAGTCAAAGAGGGCATCTACCCGTTGCCATGGGCAGGGACTACGTGGAGGCATATTGGCAATGCAATCGCATTGCTCTACTTCTTAATAGACGACAGAAGTTAAGGCGGCTGTCTTTCTTTTTTTTTTGTATACAAGATCGAGGCTCATGAAAGAGCTAACATTCATCTCACAGAAAGTCAAACCGACACAAACCGACACATAAAACACAAAATAAGGGGAGCGGTCGACAAGATGGGGAGAGAGGGGGTAGGACACAAACACAACATTTGAGAGCAGGGACATCGAGAGAACTGTGGGAGGGAGAGGGCATGGGGGAGGGGGGAGAGGTATAAAACATATGGACACTGCAAGGACTTCCAGGAAAGAAGTTGGAATTTCAAAAAAGTGTATCTGGGGTGAATTAGCGGGGGTAGAAAAGATCAAGGTTTTGGATAGGGGAAATAAGAGATGGTGGTGAACAGCTGTTTTAAAGACCTAGAGGGAGGAGTGGGATTGAAGGGAGTGTGGGAGTTTGTTCCAGAGGCGGGAGAAAAGAGGAATGAAGGAGTGAAGGTGAGCAGAGAGTCTTGATTTTGGCAGTTTAACCATAAGAGGGTTGCAGGCAGATCTTGTGCGACCTGAAGGAATATTTGGGGGCCAGAGCACAGAGAGAGCTGGGGGAGCAAGGCCGGAGAGGAGTCGGTAGAAGACAGAAAGACCACCAGCCTGCCTGTGGTGAGTGAGTAAAAGGCCCTCGGAATTGGCTTCAACGCAGGAGATTCCAATCGCAGGTGTCCTGTGGCACAATCATAGAAACACTTGTTGTTTGTTGAGCTCATCAGGTTACCCTATCATCAGGTTACATCAGGTTACCCTTCTATCTCCTAAACTTTACTGAACTTCATAGTCATTTAAACATGACTTAGCGAATGAGCAGGCAAGACAATGGCTTTCACAACCAGGCAATAAACGGCTTCCCTAAAAATCATTCACCGCCTGAGAATTTGTTTTATCATGATTGATGACGAGGTGGTCACCTCAAAACACAATGAAGAACAATAGATGGCGTGAAGCATAAGCATCATCAGAAATGATCAACAAAAAGAATTTAATATAAACGACTCGCCGAATTATTGCAGCAAGAGCTATTATTAGCGTTGTAAATGATCATCTGGCCTCTATAAACAGTCATGTCCCACCATACACACACCCGGCATTCGGGGTACAAACGTGTCCAGTAGCATGGAACAGAGAGCTGGAATGAGAAACAGCTGGTGAGGCATCAGCTTGGGCAAATTTACACACAGAACAACAACTAAATCAGGATGGGCAAATTTACACACAAAGAACAACTAAATCAGGGTGGGCAAATTTAAACACAAAGAACAACTAAATCAGTGGGCAAATTTACACACAGAACAACTACTAAATCAGGGTGGGCAAATTTAAACACAAAGAACAACTACTAAATCAGGATGGGCAAATTTACACACAAAGAACAACTAAATCAGGGTGGGCAAATTTAAACACAAATAACAACTAAATCAGGGTGGGCAAACGTACACACAAAGAACTAAATCAGTGGGCAAATTTACACACAGAACAACTACTAAATCAGGGTGGGCAAACGTACACACAAAGAACAACTAAATCAGGGTCGGCAAAGTTACACACAAAACAACAACTATATCAGTGGGCAAATTTACACACAAAATAACTAAATCAGGGTGGGCAAATTTACACACAAAACAACTAAATTGGGGTGTGAAAATTTACACACAAAGAACAACTAAATCAGGGTCGGCAAATTTACACACAAAACACCTAAATTGGGGTGGGTAAATTTACACACAAAACAACAACTAAATCAGGGTGGGCAAATTTACACAAAGAACAACTAAATCAGGGTCGGCAAATTTACACACAAAACACCTAAATTGGGGTGGGTAAATTTACACACAAAACAACAACTAAATCAGGGTGGGAAAATTTACACACAAAGAACAACTAAATCAGGGTCGGCAAATTTACACACAAAACACCTAAATTGGGGTGGGTAAATTTACACACAAAACAACAACTAAATCAGGGTGGGCAAATTTACACACAAAGAACAACTAAATCAGGGTCGGCAAATTTACACACAAAACACCTAAATTGGGGTGGGTAAATTTACACACAAAACAACAACTAAATCAGGGTGGGCAAATTTACACACAAAGAACAACTAAATCAGGGTTGGCAAATTTACACACAAAACACCTAAATTGGGGTGGGTACATTTACACACAAAACAACAACTAAATCAGGGTGGGCAAATTTACACACAAAACAACAACTAAATGAGGGTGGGCAAATTTACACACAAAACACCAACTAAATCAGGGTGGGCAAACTTGCACACAAAACAACAACTAAATCAGGGTGGGCAAATTTACATACAAACAACTAAATCAGGGTGGGCAAATTTACACACAAAACAACAACTAAATGAGGGTGGGCAAATTTAAACACAAATAACAACTAAATCAGGGTGGGCAAACGTACACACAAAGAACAACTAAATCAGGGTCGGCAATTTACACACAAAACACCTAAATTGGGGTGGGCAAATTTACACACAAAACAACAACTAAATCAGGGTGGGCAAATTTACACACAAAACAACAACTAAATCAGGGTGGGCAAATTTACATACAAATAACAACTAAATCAGGGTGGGCAAATTTATGCACAAAACAACAACTATATCAGTGGGAAATTTTACACAGAAAACAACAACTATATCAGAGTGGGCAAATTTACACTCAAAACAACTACTAAATCAGGGTGGGCAAACGTACACACAAAGAACAACTAAATCAGGGTCGGCAAAGTTACACACAAAACAACAACTATATCAGTGGGCAAATTTACACACAAAATAACTAAATCAGGGTGGGCAAATTTACACACAAAACAACTAAATTGGGGTGTGAAAATTTACACACAAAGAACAACTAAATCAGGGTCGGCAAATTTACACACAAAACACCTAAATTGGGGTGGGTAAATTTACACACAAAACAACAACTAAATCAGGGTGGGCAAATTTACACACAAAGAACAACTAAATCAGGGTCAGCAAATTTACACACAAAACACCTAAATTGGGGTGGGTAAATTTACACACAAAACAACAACTAAATCAGGGTGGGAAAATTTACACACAAAGAACAACTAAATCAGGGTCGGCAAATTTACACACAAAACACCTAAATTGGGGTGGGTAAATTTACACACAAAACAACAACTAAATCAGGGTGGGCAAATTTACACACAAAGAACAACTAAATCAGGGTCGGCAAATGTACACACAAAACACCTAAATTGGGGTGGGTACATTTACACACAAAACAACAACTAAATCAGGGTGGGCAAATTTACACACAAAGAACAACTAAATCAGGGTTGGCAAATTTACACACAAAACACCTAAATTGGGGTGGGTCCATTTACACACAAAACAACAACTAAATGAGGGTGGGCAAATTTACACACAAAACACCAACTAAATCAGGGTGGGCAAACTTGCACACAAGACAACAACTAAATCAGGGTGGGCAAATTTACACACAAACAACTAAATCAGGGTGGGCAAATTTACACACAAAACAACAACTAAATGAGGGTGGGCAAATTTAAACACAAATAACAACTAAATCAGGGTGGGCAAACGTACACACAAAGAACAACTAAATCAGGGTCGACAATTTACACACAAAACACCTAAATTGGGGTGGGCAAATTTACACACAAAACAACAACTAAATCAGGGTGGGCAAATTTACACACAAAACAACAACTAAATCAGGGTGGGCAAATTTATGCACAAAACAACAACTATATCAGTGGGAAATTTTACACAGAAGACAACAACTATATCAGAGTGGGCAAATTTACACTCAAAACAACAAATAAATCAGGGTGGGCAAATTTACACACAAAACACCAACTAAATCAGGGTGGGCAAACGTACACACAAAACAACAACTATATCAGAGTGGGCAAATTTACACTCAAAACAACAAATAAATCAGGGTAGGCAAATTTACACACAAAACAACTAAATTGGGGTGGGTAAATTTACACACAAAACAACAACTAAATCAGAGTGGGAAAATCTTGCATGCAAACACTAATGGTGGAAAAGGGACAACTAACTAGCTTGGAAATTCATTAGTTGGGAAAGACAATCACATGGAAAACCTCAAATGGAAGCAAAATGGCAGCAGGATTGCCGACATGTACACACATGCACTGTCTCACTTTGCATGGCATTGAAGGCTATAAAAACTGATGAAACCATTTAACACGATACCAAAGCGAAGATCGAAGGAGGTAATCAAAATCTGTCTTCTTTTGTTTAAACAAACTCTTACATCTGATTGCAACGACGAAGCTCGTCCTTTTATTCTACAAACCCACCGATCTACTTTCTCAAAAACCCTCTCCAAGAAGTTCTGTCGCTCAAGCTTTTGGGTCTCACTATCTGCCATGATCTTTCTTGGGAAAACCACATTTCCAAGCTGGCCTCCAAAGCCAGTCGCCGACTGGGCATCCTCCATCGTGCGAAGTCCTTCCTTGGCACACCTGAGCTCCTCACCACATACAAGGCTTTCATCCGCAGCTCAATGGAATACTGCTCTCCACTATGGGACGGTGCTCCTGCCTCACACCTAGCTCGGCTTCACGCTGTTGAAACCAAAGCTTTCAGAATCATTGGAATCTCCCGCGATGAAGCTATCTCTGAGGGTCTTTCACTCACTCACCGCAGGCAGGTTGGTGGTCTTGCTGTCTTCTACCGACTCCTCTCCGGCCTTGCTCCCCCAGCTCTCTCTGTGCTCTGTCCCCCAAATATTCCGAACAGGTCGCACAAGATCTGCCAGCAACCCTCTTATGGTTAAACTGCCGAAATCTCGGCTCTCTGCTCACCTTCACTCTTTCATTCCACTTTTCTCCCGCCTCTGGAACAAACTCCCTCACTCCCTTCAATCCCACTCCTCCCTCCAGGTCTTTAAAACAGCTGTTCACCACCATCTCTTATCTTCCCCCATCCAAAACCTTGATCTTTTCTACCCCCACTAATTCACCCCAGATCCACCTTGTTTGAAATTCCAACTTCTTTCCTGGAAGTCCTGGCAGTGTCCATATGTTTTATACCTCTCACACCCCCCTTTCCCATGCCTCCCCCCCAAAGCCCTCTCCCTCCCACAGATCTCTCGATGTCTCCATGTCTCTCGGTCCCTGCTCTCAAATGTTGTGTTTGTGTCCTTCCCCCTCTCTCCCCATCTTGTCTACCGCTCCCGATGTTATATGTTTTATGTGTCGGTTTGTCTTTCTCTGTGATTAATGTTCGCTCTTTCACGAGCCTCGATCTTGTATACAAAAAATATATATATATAGTTTCAAGCGGTTGACATTTCTGCAGATGACGCTCTCTCCTCAATCAAGGACACCATTCAAAGGCTTCATGAAATGAGAATTGATGATAAATTCAACATCATTTTGAATGAAGCTAAAAATGTTCCAGGTTGATGAAATTTTCTGCCGTCAAAGAAAAATTCCAATATGGCTCTAGTAAGTAGTGCAGTGTCAAATTCAGAGGTGCTGGAGCTCTGCAAATATGTGTCAGCCGTGACGTCATCGCCAGATCTACCATCACATCACGTTTCAACATGACAATAACCATTTGAACTCCCCTAAAATTATTGATAAATGAAATATGCACATTTTACCATGATAAACAAAAACATAACACACTCACCCAATTAATCTCACAATTAAGAATCCCCTTATAAAATGTCAGGTCGATGCAGTCTCTATCCACCATTTTCCAACAAAACGATGTATTTTAAGACCTGAAGAGAAAATTATTATATTTTATTGAGAACCACGTGGTGTAACGAATAATTATTTAGTACTAGGGCATGCCCGTACGTGGGTGCGTGGGTACGTGGGTGCGAGTACGGTGACAATCCCCCCCCCCCCCTCTATTTACATGAAATGGTTTGGTTCATGAAATGTTTTGGTCCATTCGCAACGCCAAAGCGAACGGCGAACGGCTTGCGAGTACAGTGACAATCCCCCCCCCTCTATTTACATGAAATGGTTTGGTCCATTCGCAACGACCACAGAACCCCCCCCCCCCCCCCTCTATTTACATGAAATGGTTTGGCAATTCGCAACGCCAAAGCGAACGGCGAACGGCTAAATCGCCATAGCTCGGTAACTACTTGTCCGATTAATTTCAAACCTTGAAAAGGCACATCCTCGGGTCCCCAGCAATATACCTGGCAAGTTTCAAGTATATCGGACCCGTGGTTGTCGAGAAACAGCGGTCACAGACAAACATACAAACATACAAACATACATACAAACATACAAACATACACACAGAGATTACTGGAATTATAGATAGATTTAGCATAGCTAATGATATATTATCAATTTTCGCACACACTTTACACCCGAGTTTTCCACCTTTGCAGTCTATCCAACGATATGTCTCCTTTTTCCTCTTCCACATTTCCTCCGTCCACACATCCGGACAGGTATACACACCTGTTGCTGTATCAACCCCAATTTCAGTCCCACACTCACTGTGTGCGCTCCATGTTGAACTTGAAGCTGCTGCAACACTGCAAATCTCCTCCTCTCCATTATCAGTCTGTTTGTTAATATGAGAAAGTGTTGTACTTTCTTTAACAAAGAATGATGTCAACACAAAAACTGCCTTCATCAATGGATTCCGCCATTTTACAAATGCAGTGCATTGTGGGATATATTATGCAATACTGAATGTATATATTTTTTGTTTTGAAAAACAATTATTTCAATATAAGAATTAAAATTGTTTGGTTATAACGAATGAAAAGTTCGTTCTAAATATAACATTAATATACGTAACAGAAATAACCAAAATGAAGAATAAACTATACCCATGGAGTTTGCAAATTGTGTCGAAAACGTCATCAGTGACGACACACAGGCTCCTCCCTGCAGGCCGCCATGTTTGCCTGAGACGTTCGATTCAGCAAAATAAAAGTAAAAACAATTTTAATTTACGATATCTTTTGTAGACTATAAACCAATAAAGGCAGCTAGGATAACAAACCGGAAATAAAATGTGTTTGCAAACAAATGAAGAAGAAGAATTTCTAACCCACCGTGTTTGAATCTATTCGGCAAAATAAAACAAAAACAATTTTTATTTCCAATATCTTTTGGAGATCAGAACCCAATAGAGACTTCTAAGGTCTATGAAGGGAAGATAATTTCGACGAGCAGGGTCACGCGGAGCATCTACACAGTGTAAAATGTGACTTCAAGTCCTCAACTCTCCCCCCACCCCACTTAAAAATCCCAAGTCCTTAAACTCCTGCTCCAACCCCAAGTCTTCAAACTCACCTCCAAACCCCAAGGCCTCAAGGCCTCAAACTCCACCTCCAAACCCCAAGGCCTCAAGGCCTCAAACTCCACCTCCAAACCCCAAGGCCTCAACCTCCTGCTCCAACCCCAAGTCTTCAAACTCACCTCCAAACCCCAAGGCCTCAAGGCCTCAAGGCCTCAAACTCCACCTCCAAACCCCAAGGCCTCAAGGCCTCAAACTCCACCTCCAAACCCCAAGGCCTCAAGGCCTCAAACTCCACCTCCAACCCCCAAGCCCTCAAACCCCCCTCCAAACCCCACCTCCAAACCCCAATGCCTCAACCTCCCCCTCCAAACCCCAAGTTCTCAAACTCCACCTCCAAACCACAATGCCTCAAACTCCTCCTCCAAACCCCAAGCCCTCAAACTCCCTCTCCAAACCCCAAGTCTTCAACCTCCGCTTCCAACCCCCAAGACCTCAATGCCCTCCCCACTACCAGCCTTGAAACCTCCTCCCTATCTACTCCCACAACAACTCCTGAACCCCCTCCTCCCCCGCGAAACATAGAAACCACGACCGAAACAGCAACGGCATGGCTCCTAAATGTCATGGTCTATCACGGTCGCTTGTCAAACTCACAATCCCACAAGATATGCAGAAACCCCCATGGAATTGCAACTCTCAAGTGACCATGAGCGGCTCAATGAGCCACTAAACGACCATAAAACAATTATCTTCTTCCTGATGCATGAATAAGTCGCCGATTTACATCAAGTATATTTGCGTTGTTTCGATAGTTTTCTATAGATTTTGATGGTATCATTGCATTGCTTCGGCAGATGAAATGTCGTTAACACATTATGTCCCTAGTCTGATATAACATCGTTCAAAAATTTGAATTACATTGTACTTACTTCCTTTCGTTCGATACCCAAGGTGCGTATCGTTGTGAATAAACAACCTGTACAACGTCTCAACCTGAACAATTAAATTGTCTATTTGTGTAAATACATTATTTCAATCCTGTTCGTATTGATTTGTTTAATTGTTGCCTCTTAAAAAAAAATTGTATACATGTAGTCAAGGCTCGTAGAAGAGCTACAACATGTAAGGGATCAGGATGCACCATAAAAGGAACAGCAGGAGATTTGGGGGAGAAACGGCAATAGCAGGTGGAGGTGATAATTATGATGGTAGCAAAAGGGAACATCTGTGGTGCAGCAAAAGGAAAGGACACCTTGGAAACATCCATGGTGGCAACGATACAACCATTTAAGAAATATGTATGATGACAAAGACCCCCAAATACCAAAAGAACCCAAAGACCCGAAATACCTCATAGACCCAAAATACTGAAAATACCCAGAAGACCCTTAAAGACCCTGAAGACCCTGCAGACCCTGCAGACTGAGACCTTTGGGCAAACAGGTATGGGGGCTTTTGGGCAAACAAAGGGGCAACCATCTTGGAAAAGGGTATGGTGGCAAAGGGACGACCATCTTGGAGAAAGGAATGGTGGCAAAAAGACAACCATCTTGGAAAAGGGTATCGTGGCAAAGGGATGACCATCTTGGAGAAGGGTATGGTGGCAAAGGGATGACCATCTTGGAGAAGGGTATGGTGGCAAAGGGACAACCATCTTGGAAAAGGGTATGGTGGCAAAGGGACAACCATCTTGGAAAAGGGTATAGTGGCAAAGGGGTGACCATCTTAGAAAAGGGTATTGTGGCAAAGGGGTGACCATCTTAGAAAAGGGTATGGTAGTAAAGGGACAGCCATCTTGGAAAAGGGTATGGCAGTAAAGGGCTGACCATCTTGGAAAAGGGTATAGTGGCAAAGGGATGACCATCTTGGAAAAGGGTTTGGTGGCAAAGGGACAACCATCTTGGAAAAGGGTATAGTGGCAAAGGGGTGACCATCTTAGAAAAGGGTATTGTGGCAAAGGGGTGACCATCTTAGAAAAGGGTATTGTGGCAAAGGGGTGACCATCTTAGAAAAGGGTATGGCAGTAAAGGGATGACCATCTTGGAAAAGGGTATAGTGGCAAAGGGATGACCATCTTGGAAAAGGGTTTGGTGGCAAAGGGACAACCACCTTGGAAAAGGGTATAGTGGCAAAGGGGTGACCATCTTAGAAAAGGGTATGGTAGTAAAGGGACAGCCATCTTGGAAAAGGGTATGGTGACGAAGGGAGGACCATCTTAGAAAAGGGTATGGTGGTGAAGGGAGGAACATCTTGGAAAAGGGTATGGTGGAAAATGGAGGACCATTTTGGTAAAGGGTATGGTGGCGAAGGGAGGACCATCTTAGAAAAGGGTATGGTGGTGAAGGGAGGAACATCTTGGAAAAGGGTATGGTGGAAAAGGTAGGACCATCTTGGAAAAGGGTATGGTGGAAAAGGAACAACCATCTTGGAAAAGGGTATGGCAGTAAAGGGATGACCATCTTGGAAAAGGGTTTGGTGGCAAAGGGGTGACCATTTTGGAGAAGGGTATGGTGGCAAAGGGACAACCATCTTGGAAAAGGGTATCGTGGCAAAGGGACAACCATCTTGGAAAAGGGTATTGTGGCAAAGGGACAACCATCTTGGAAAAGGGTATGGTGGCAAAGGGGTGACCATCTTGGAGAAGGGTATCGTGGCAAAGGGACAACCATCTTGGAAAAGGGTATTGTGGCAAAGGGACAACCATCTTGGAAAAGGGTATGGTGGCAAAGGGGTGACTATCTTGGAGAAGGGTATGGTGGCAAAGGGACAGCCATCTTGGAAAAGAGTATTGGCTAAGGGATCACCATTTTGGAAAAGGGTATGGTGGCAAAGGAAGAACCATCTTGGAAAAGGGTATCGTGGAAAAGGAACAACCATCTTGGAAAATGGTATGGTCGTAAAGGGATGACCATTTTGGAAAAGGGTAAGGGTATGGTGGCAAAGGGATGACCAATTTGGAAAAGGGTAAGGGTATGGTGGCAAAGGGATGACCAATTTGGAATCACACATTTACATTTGTATTTGTTACATGTAAACTTTTCGATTTATGAAAGCTTACAAGGTGTTTGTAAGATTGTTTGCATGTTTGTCTCGGGTACGTACACCACTACACCAATATTAGTCCCTTCCACTCATGTAAGCGCACACGCATCTAGGACGAGACATTGGTGGCCATTCACTCATCTCTGCATGGAAGTACAGTTGTCCATCTTGCTTCGACTGAACCTTTCTTGCCTTATACCCACCTCCGCTACATCTGCGTGGGTGGTTCTAGTTCGAGTCTTCCAAGTATTGCTTTCAGATGTCCCTCCAGGACTGTGCCTGTTTACACCCACAATCATTGCGGTTCACCTCTGAGAGCTTTTTATTTCCATTTCATTCTTCTTAATCTCTATATTCTGATTGTTTTGAGTAGTAGTAGTAGTAAGTAGTAGTAGTAGTAGTAGTAGTAGTAGTAGTAGTGGCAGTGGCAGTAGTAGTAGTAGTAGTAGTAGTAGTGGCAGTAGTAGTAGTAGTAGTAGTAGTAGTGGCAGTAGTAGTAGTAGTAGTAGTAGCAGTAGTAGTAGTAGTAGTAGTAGTAGTAGTAGCATTGGTGGTAGTAGTAGTAGTAGTAGTAGTAGTAGTAGTAGTGGCAGTAGTAGTAGTAGTAGTAGTAGTAGTAGTAGTAGTAGTAGTGGCAGTGGTGGTAGTAGTAGTAGTAGTAGTAGTAGTAGTAGTAGTAGTAGTAGTATGTATCTTAGATTTTTCTTGTTTTATAATAACCTGACATTAAGTTGCCAAAGTTGAAAAGTTCGACCATACACTTTGCAGGTGTTGGAAGAGGGGAGGTAGCGTAGACGGAGAGTAGTATCAAGGATGGACGGTAGGGACGTATTTACAGGGGAAAATAAAATAAAAACACCGTGTAGGAATCATTAGCGAGCACAAGGTGGGAGTTGAAGGAGATGTGGTTTTAGAGACAGGGGAGAGGAAGGAGTCACACGTAGTAAGTGCGGGAACGAAGGGAGGGATGGATGGAGTGAGCTGGTGTAATGTTGGAGTTGGGGGAGGTCGCCAATGGAGAGGAGGCGTGCCGTGACTTCGCTCGGAGCCGCGCGTCCCGTGGGCCACACACTCTCGTAGTCTCACGGGCGCTGCCACGGGACGCGAAGGCAACGCCACATCAAAAGAAGCGGGAGACCTATAAATAGAGCTTCGGAAAAGGTTCTTCGTGTTTCCTTCTGTTTTTTCTCCCCTTTCGCCTTCTGGGCTCCAACACGCGATGCACATGTGCTCATGTTGACATGTGCGAGGAACTTCATGCTCAAGAAGTCACGTGTCCAATTTCAAACTGCATGTCTGACTCGGCCACCTGTAAAGGGTAACTCCGTCTCCGACACCGCATCCGTCTACCTGCACACCTCGCGGGTTCCTCCTCACCCGCACGTGGTCTTGTTCATAGGTATCACACTGTCGCACGACCCACGTTAGTCCATGTTATTCATTCGGGTCGCACACGGAACGAGGGCACGTCCAGGAAGCCCAGAGCCGATCGTATCCAACCAGGAGCACAGTCGGAATGATCTCCAGATTCTCAACTACCGTTTCATCCCGTGCGTGCACACCTGGAACGCTGCTGTTGCTCCTGACGCTCATTCCCGAGCTCATGCTCTCGCTGTTTCCAGATAGCGCACGGGCAACAGGTCATCAGAACCAACATGGACTGCAACACCCCGCGAACCCTGCGTCACACACTCTGGGAAAGCACAGGTGAGTTTGCACGCCTTCCCTACTGAGGTTCTTCTTCATCCCGATCGGGTGCGTCATCGCTCTGTTTCAATCTATGATTTCCTCTAATTGCCCGTGGACCTCTGACCCACCCGTCTCTCTCACTTAATTGGCCGTGTCACTCCCCCGTATGTTTTGCATCCGTCTGCCTCCTGCCTGGTGCCGGGATTTGTTCCGACTCGCACTCCCCGTTAAGCCAAGGCACCTGCTCGGAGCTGGTGATTCGTGCTGTCCGTCACTCGTGCTGGGTGGTACTCTCATTAAATGGCGCTTCAGAGACTTTCACATCGCTGGGTTACTTTTGTTTGTTCTACATGTCCCAGCAATAACAGCTTGGATTTATCGATGGCGATGTTACTGACTAAAAGCTTAACTGAATATCGAGATCATGGTAACTTCGACGAGCACATCTGCTCCGACATTTCTCACCTTTGCAGGTGAGATTGTGCTTACCATTGCACACTTGTAAAAAAAAAAAAAAAAAAAGGTTGTAGTTAGAGAAATATATATATATATATACACATGTTGGCAACTACAATAAGTAGGGGGGGGGGAGATATATATATATATATATATATATATATATATATATATATATATGTGTGTGTGTGTTTGTGTGTGTGTGTGTTGGCAGCTACAATATGTATTGGGGGGGAGGGGGAGATATATATATATATATATATATATATATATATATATATATATATATATATATATATATATATATATATATATATATATATATATATGTGTGTTGGCAGCTACAATATGTATTGGGGGGGGTGAGGGGGAGATATATATATATATATATGTGTGTGTTGGCAGCTACAATATTTATTGGGGGGGGGAGGGGGAGATATATATATATATATATATATATATATATATATACATGTGTGTTGGCAGCTACAATATGTATTGGGGGTGGGGGGAGGGGGAGATATATATATATATATATATATATATATATATGTGTGTGTTGGCAGCTACAATATGTATTGGGGGGGGGGTGAGGGGGAGATATATATATATATATATATGTGTGTGTTGGCAGCTACAATATGTATTGGGGGGGGAGGGGGAGATATATATATATATATATATATATACATGTGTGTTGGCAGCTACAATATGTATTGGGGGGGGGGGGGGAGGGGGAGATATATATATATATACATGTGTGTTGGCAGCTACAATATGTATTGGGGGGGGGAGGGGGAGATATATATATATACGTGTGTGTTGGCAGCTACAATATGTATTGGGGGGGGGGGGGGAGGGAGGGGGAGATATATATATATATATGTGTGTGTGTGTGTTGGCAGCTACAATATGTATTGGGGGGGGGGGGAGGGGGAGATATATATATATATATATGTGTGTGTGTGTGTGTTGGCAGCTACAATATGTATTGGGGGGGGGGGGGGAGGGGGAGATATATATATATATATATATATATATGTGTGTGTGTGTGTGTTGGCAGCTACAATACGTATTGGGGGGGGGGGGGAGGGGGAGATATATATATATATATATACGTGTGTGTTGGCAGCTACAATATGTATTGGGGGGGGGGGGAGGGGGAGATATATATGTGTGTGTTGGCAGCTCCAATATGTATTGGGGGGGCGGGGGGGGGGATATATATATATACAGTATATATATATATATATATGAATATAAGACCAGACTCCGTGGCATAATTGCTAGATATCGTCCGCTCTGAGTCTGGAAGCCCAATGATTCAAGCCCTCGCCGAGACATACCAAGGACTAAATGCTCATAATTTAAAAGGTTAGATCCCAGACAAACAACGCTGAGAAGGCAATGGCAAACTACGTAGTATATAACTCATGCCATGAAACTGCTTTGGCAGCACTAATGCTCTGTGAAGAGTGTGGCACATGAACATTATATATGTTGTAAGTATGTAGAAATGCCCAACGACTCTCGCTGCCCACTACGTATATGTACAAGGTGCCACAAACGAGTATACCAGCCCAGAAAGCAAGTGCCTCTACTTACCTTAAGTAGGGTACCTAACAACTGGCACACAGTCTTCAATGAAGACCACTCTGTCGTCCAAACGTCAGAGGTGAGCCAATTGCTTGATGGCCAACTATGGTAATTGGTGAAGTTTTGAACTGTTACTCACTGTTCCCTTATGTTCATTTTCTTACCATGCTGCTGTGACGTCATGATGGACACGAGCACAGCTCATGTAAGTATAGCATGGGAGAAATTTATTTATTACGTACGCAAATGCACCAGAAGTTTTGTCACTGTTTAAACAAGTATAAGGCTCGACAACGGCTTGGTCTAAAATTAAAATTGCCTTTGGAGGCCATTTGTTATATTATATAAACAAAAATAATCATGAAATATTGACCCCCAAAACCCTATTCCTTTCCCTCCGTTATATATAGATGTCCTCTTGGTATTAGATAAGGTCCTCTTAGATCCTTCTTAACCTTTCGAGAGGCAAATTATGACAACTAAAATGAATGAATCGACCGGCTGTACCCAATGGATGTGAATTGAAAATCCTTTACGTTATACGAGTACGGTACTGAAATGTTTACATTAATTCCACAGATATCATATAATGCAGGAAAATATTTTATTCCCAAGAGAGTGAATGACAATGAGCGTCTGCTCTGAGTCTGGACGGTCAGTGGTTTGAATCCTTGGAGAGTCATACCAAAGACCTTAAAATGGTCCGTGCGGCTTCCTTGCTTGATGCTCAGATAATATATAGGATAGAGCATGGTAAAAGCACCATAGCCTGTGTTAAAGTTCCTTCTCTGGTTTATTTCATTCACATATATGACCCAAAGTCTGGAGGAGTAGAATAATAATTCCTATACTTTGATTTTATTGATTAGTTAGTTGTTTATTTAATTATTCATTTAATCTCATTGAGCTGAATTTATTATATACTGAAATATTCACAAAAATTAAAGTTGGATAGCATTCTCCATTCAGCATCCATGTTAGCAACCACGTTGGTTTGGCAATGCCCGGGTCCATCTGCATATTACATAAGCAAAAATGGCGGAATTTTGGATTTCTCTCCCTTCTCCTCTAAGTGTGCCACTCTTCCTCATTTACTGATATATCTTCCCAACCTCCCTTCCCTCTTTGCAACCCCCTCAATTTTTTCCAAAACCACCTTCATCCTCCCCACTTTCCCCCCTTTGTCTTCTTTTCTCAATTCCATTTTTTCAAGTTATCTCAAACGTTTTCCCATACCTGCGTGCCGTCAATGTTTGTCATCTTCAAGTGTAATGTGCTGTCTGGTGAATTACAAAGCTAAACTAGAAGGCACTCGGTAGAGAGCGACCTCCGCCAGGTGAACAGTTTACGTTTTGTATCCCACTCATAGGTCGGATGTGGATTCGGACCTGAACCAAAATCTAATTGGCTTGTCCTTGTCATCTCCCCATCTCCCCAACTCATCCACCAATCTTTGTCACAACTCGTCCACAACTTTCTGTAATATCATGCTATATATCATTTTTGGCCGTCTCTCTCAATGGTGAAGAATCACTAAAAATTCTTATATCCGGATCTGGATCTTCACCAAAATCTAATCATCTCATCCTTGTCACACACCAAACCTGTCCACAAAATTTCGTCCGAATCCATCAATAACTTTTTGAGTTATCCTGCTCACAGATGGACGGACAGACAGACAGACAGACAGACAGACAGACATAAAATTGAACTCAGATGAAGGTATTGACATCGAAAGATAGTTGTTGCACCTCTCGTACCTGGAATCTGAAATATTCATTAAACCCTGTGCAACCCATGAATGAAAGGGAAACTGATATTGAATTTGGAGAACTTGAAATGTACAGATTGTGTCCTTTCGTTTTTTCACTAAGTTGCTTTAAACACATCCTTATCTAAAAAGAATACTCACAGGATAAGTATTCTCCATTCCTACTTTATTAAATGCAGCATTTATTACCTTTCTCCAGTCCACCACCGAAGGGGACGGAGGTTATGTTTTCACCCGTGTCTGTTTGTCTGTCTCTTTGTCTCTCTGTCTGTGAACCAGCAGGATATCTCAAAAAGTTATGAATGGATTCGGATGAAACTTGGTGAACAGATTGGGTGTGACAAGGACGAATTGATGAGATTTTTCATTGGAGATTAGATTTGAGTTTTTAAAATTTTTTAAGTGATTCTTCACCATTGAGTGATACGGTCAATAACTATAAATATAGCACGATATCTCGAACAGTTATGGACGGATTATGACAAAACTGGGTGGACGAGTTTGTTAGGTGACAAGAACAAGCCCATTCAATTTTGGTTCAGGTCCAGATGCAGATTCGGCCTATCGGTGGGAAACAAAACATAAACCTTTCAGCCTGGCAGAGGTATGCGCTCTACCGAGTGCCGTTCTAGTTACCCTGCGCTTGGGAAGTAAATAGTGGGGTTAAGCGATCGGTTGTATGTACGTGTCTGCATTTTGCTAAGAGCGTATATAAAAAAACGCTCAGCGGAGGAATTTGAAACTTTACTACATGTTGTATGACCATTTGATATAGCGGTGAATCTTTTGAGGTCAACATAGGCCAACATAAGTCAACATAAAATCCTCAGTTTTCACCCGATTGGCTTGAAATTTGAAGAGGATTTGCATACCAGGTCACTGGAATGAACCACCAACTTTTTTCTTTTTTTTTACCTCCATCACCCATCACCCATCACCCATCACATCACCTTCGGTGATGGAGGTTATGTTTTCACCTCTTGTCTGCCTGTTTGTTTATCTGTCTGTCTGTCAATTGCCTGTGGGTCACAATTTTAAACCAATCTTCACAAAACTTCACCAGATGGTAGAGTTGGTAATAAGGAAGAAGCCTATTGATTTTGAGGTCAAAGGTCAAAGGTCATCTTAAGGTCGAATTTCTCAAATTGCCATTTTTCATCCGATTGACTTCAACATTGAATTGCATTTGTATATTGTCAATAAATTGGGAAACCAACTTTTTTTAGGTCAAAAGGTCAAAGGTCAACTCAAGGTCATCTAATTATATTGACTAAACTAGAAGGTTTAGTTATGATATGTGAAAAAATCCACCATGGAGAATGCTAACATCTAATTATATTAAAATCATCAATATAAACGAATTATATTGATATAAGAATCAATTTTTATCTGATTGAACCTAGCTTTGATTAAGATCAATGTCGACTTCCGCTTCCGGTCCGGTCTGGAGAGGACGCTGGCGTTACTTGTTCGCCGCTTCTCCGACTGGGTCATTGTACATAGTCTGCTTTTCTGGTGGTCGTGGCGGCTTTTTGGCCGTTGGGTCTGCCCTCTGCTCGGTCCCGGCTCTGCTCCTGGCTTCGCCTGCCCGGCTCTTCCATTGTTTCCTCAGGCCCGCTCCCGTTGTTTGTGGCCGTTGTTTGCGGCTGTGGCTGTTTGCTGCTGCTGTCTTGGCTTGCGGCTGCGGTCGTTTGCCGCTGCGGCCATTGCTGTCTTGATTAGCGGCTGCGGTCATTTACCGCTGCGGCCTTTGCTGTCTTGAATAGCGGCTGCGGTCGTTTGCCGCTGCGGCAAGGCCTACTCGTCCTCCTCAACCTTGGCCTCTTACTCGTCCCTTCGCTCCTGCCTGGCATGGCTCTAAGGTACTCCGCCGCAAGGCTTCTTCTGCTCAATACTCACTCCACCCCATCATGCATCTCTGTAATCAAATACCACGGACTCCTGCGACGACCCAGATACATTCATAGAGGCTCCGGTCATACGTTTGTTTACTTACAAACAGGTCACTTCATTCCCGTACTCTGGTCGGCTCAGCGCACTCCCACTCATCGTCCCAGCGCACCTGGTCACAGCAACGCACACGATCGCACCTCCTGTCTGCAAACCCTGGCTAAATCACCTGAGTTCATCCCCACCATACAAAGCAACATCAAGCTCACCCTGTTCAATACCCGGTCCCTCAACAACAAAAGCCTCATCCTGAACGACTACATTCTGGAAAATAAACTGGACTTTCTCTGTCTCACTGAAACCTGGCAACAACCACTGGACGACTTTTCACTCAACCTCACTACACCCAATGGATATTCTTACATCAATAAACCACGCTCGGAGGGCCGAGGTGGTGGAATTGCCGTAATTCACCGACAGGACATCAAGACCAGCCTCATCTCCATCTCATCTGCTCCATCATTTGAACACCTGGCTTTTAAACTCTCTGGTCGCACACAGTCAGTCATGGCTGTCGTCTACCGCCCTCCCAAACCACACCCATCATTCCTGTCTGACTTCTCCTACTTTCCGACCCAGCTCTTTTCCCTCTCCCCCTCAATCCTCCTCCTCCGTGATTTCAATATCCACATGGACTCCACTGACTCCACAATAACCACTGACTTCACTGATTTACTCACATGCTTTACCCTCACTCAACATGTCAACTTTCCTACCCATAACCGTGGTCACATTCTGGACCTTGTCTGCTCTACTGGATTAATTTTGCACGATCTCTCTGGCTCCGACCTCACCCTCTCTGACCACTTAGCCATCACTATGACCATCAACATCCCCACCCCAGCACCAAGGCATTATCGCACTATCAACTTCCGTAAGCTAAATGCTCTTTCACCTACCTCATTCTCATCCACCCTCTCTGAAAAAATGTCCACTTCTCCCTTCGTTGACCTCCACACCCCTTCTGACCTCACTGACTACTACAACCACACTCTCTCCTCCTGCCTTGACCAGCTTGCGCCTATAAAAACCAAAACAGTTTCTTTCACCCATTCTGCTCCCTGGTTTACCCCTGAACTCCGCCTGATGAAAACTCGTGCTCGCCAACTTGAAAGACTCCGCAATAAAACAGGTCTCACAATTCACTCCCAAGCCTACAACACTACAAAGATGCCCTCTCCCGTGCCCGCTCAGCCTACTACTCTCAAATTATCCACTCTGGCTCTGGAAACCCAAAAGCACTCTTCTCTACAATAAACAAACTCCTCAGCCCCCTGGACACCACCACCCAGTCATTCACAGTAGACAACTGCATCTCCTTCCTTTCATTCTTCCAAAGCAAAATTGACAACATCTACAGCAGCTTAACCACCACCGCACATGCTCCCCCTCAAACCACCTGGCCCCCCTTATCCTGCCAACCCCTGTCTCAGTTCTCCCCAGTCTCCCCTACTGACCTCTCTGAACTCCTCATAGGAATGAAAACTGCCACCTGCACTCTTGACCCCATCCCCTCCAGCTTTGTCAAGGCCTCCCTTCCTGCTCTCTCTCCACTTATCACTGCAACAATAAACTCCTCCCTGTCTACAGGCATCGTCCCACCATCCCTCAAAATTGCTGCTGTTACCCCCATTCTGAAAAAACCTGGACTCAACCCTGACACCCTAAACAACTTCAGACCCATCTCCAACCTACCCTTTCTGTCAAAAGTTTTGGAACGCGCTGTAGCCACTCAACTCAAACATCACCTCTCTGCCAATAACCTGTATGAAACATTCCAATCCGGATTCCGCTCCAACCACAGTACTGAAACTGCTCTCCTCAAAATCACCAACGACCTTCTCCTCTCCTCTGACGCTGGCAACCTCAACATTCTCATCCTCCTCGACCTCAGCGCCGCCTTTGACACCATCAATCACACCATCCTCCTCACCCGACTTGAAACCACCTTTGACATTACCGGCACTGCCCTCTCTTGGATCAAATCATACCTCTCCGACAGTCGCCAGTTCATCTCCATCAATAACTGCAAATCCCCCACTGCTCCCCTCCCCCAAGGTGTCCCCCAAGGTTCAGTTCTTGGCCCCCTCCTCTTCATCCTGTACCTGTCCCCCCTTGGTCACTTAATCCGCCGTCATGGTCTCCAATTCCACTGCTTCGCCGATGACATCCAGCTTTTCATCTCCACCAAATCCATCTCCACCGCCACCCACTCTATCCTGACAAACTGCATCACTGAAATAAAATCCTGGCTTCAAATCAACTTCCTCAAACTTAACTATGATAAATCTGAAATAATCATCATTTGCCCAAAAATGCTCACCAAATCCACCCATAACTTTGCCCTCAACATCGACGGTTTCCCAGTATCCACCTCCCCTCACATCCGGAATCTTGGCATCATCTTTGACCAAACCCTCTCCTTCGACAAATACACTAAACAGATCACAAAGACAGCCTTCTTTCACCTGAAAAACATCGCCCGTCTCCGTCCATCCCTCTCCTCCACGGCTGCAGAAACCCTCATCCACGCCTTCATCACCTCCCGTCTGGACTACTGCAACAGCCTCCTCTTTGGTTCACCCTCAATAATCACCAATAAACTCCAATACATTCAGAACTCCGCTGCCCGTCTACCCACCCATTCCCGGACCCGTGACCACATCACCCCCGTCCTTTACAAGCTTCACTGGCTCCCCATCTCCCAGAGAATCCAGTACAAAATCCTCCTCTTGACCTACAAAGCCCTCCATAACCTGGCCCCATCCTACCTGACTGGCCTCCTCTCCAGACACACTCCCACCCACAACCTCCGCTCTGCTGGTACCAACCTCCTCACCCCCCCCATCCGGACAAAATTCAGATCCTGGGGGGACAGGGCCTTCTCCATCGCTGCTCCCACCCTCTGGAACTCACTACCTCACACCATCAGAGACTCCTTCACTCACCACATTCAAAACATCACTCAAGACCCACCTGTTCAACACTGCATTCAACATTTAACCCACAGCATTTAACCCCTGACTATCTCTTCTCCTTCTCCTTCCTTTTGTTTGATTATTTACCGATTGATTTTTGTCTTTTTGCACTTGTTTTTTGTACTCTGTCAAAGCGCCTTTGGGTTTCTTGAAAAGCGCTATATAAAATAAATGTATTATTATTATTATTATTAATTCATCATCATGAATTAAAATATTAATGAAATGTACAATTTGATGTATCCATAGCAACTTTTTTTGAGGGGGAGGGGGATGGAGTTTGCAAGTATCGTGCTATGCGTGACGTCTTCCTTGTCTGTTTGTCTGTCTGTTTGTGAGAAAGATATCTGAAAAAGTTGTGGATAGATTTGTTTAACTATGTTTCTCCCTTTTTTTGCCCAAATGTTGATTTTTGTAGTCTCGTTAAGAGAGAAAATAGGACGCCTACAAAGTTGATATGCGTTAGCACTGACCCGCTCAGGACATCTTACTATAATTCACAAAATGTCCGTCCGTCCGTTCAAAGGTACCGCAAAAACGGCTCAACCGATCGCAACGATATTTTGGTATTCCTGGGACCCCTTGGAGTAAAATAGGCTATATTGTTTCTCCAATTTTTCCAATTTTCCAGTTTTTCCAAACACGATGGAATAATATTTACCGATATGAACAGTGATGTGGCTTTAGTTGAAATTCTACAAATACTGTTTATTCTACGTACCAGGAGAGAGTAGATCGAATCCTGACAAACTCTTTCTATAGATGAGGGCGAGACTACCGGAAGTAAGCTGTAACACGTGCCCTTTTGTGGTTTGTTTTCAACGTATCCAATCACGTGACTGTTGGCGCGAAGGGTGCACTAACCGGAAGTTACGTAGTTCCGCGGGCGCCGATATAAACGTGCGGCTCCGAAGTAACACGGCAGCGTGTGCAAAGCGACTGAGAAACAGGTGTAGCGGCCGCTTCCGTGTTACAGATTTGGCACGCACTCTTCACACATAAACGTGCGACTGAGAAAGACGTGTAGCGGCCGCTTCCGTTTTGCAGAATTCAATCTTTTTTCAAAGTGGGCGCCATGTACTGTTTAGATTTTGATGATTTGCGTGTGATTTGATTCAACGGATGTTTATATGAATCGTTTAAAATAAAAAAGCCTTCAATTTCTGATATTTTGCCTTTTAATTTGGGCTTCCCAATTGAAGCCCCGCCCATAGGGCGGGTACCGTTGCTAGTTAACATAATTTATCCTGTCTGAGGTGGTTCACCACGCCCACTTGCCCACAACCTCTCGTGTGATGTGAGGGTGGTTCCGGTATGGTTCATCCTTTACGGCTCCTTGCGTTTGTTGGTGTGTGCTCACAAACCGAACTCTAGGGTTTTTGTTCTTCTGTTTGTTTTGATTTAAATCTATCATATTGTTGCGGTTTTGTGTTTTTATAAGAAAGGTTAATTTCCCCTCCTAGTTTAGTTACACGACAACATGTAGCCTCGTTTAAGCTCAGTTATTTCTTAGTAAATGTAAGCGTAGACCTTTCCTGTGTTTAGTTTTGTGTTGAGTAGGATAATGAGAATTAGGTCCTCTTAGGATGCCTCGATGCTTTTGGTTTTGGCACGAAATACCACGAGGCAGGCCTGAACAAGTCGACCAAGGCCGAAGGAAGGCGGAGGAGGAACCGACGGTAAGCGCGAGCCGCCAATCAGGGCTCAAGGGGAGTGACTTACCACTGCAGCAAAAGGCGGAGTTTGGAACATTCAATTCGGGCTAGGGCGGGGCAATATAACCCTGTGCCCAGAGCCCCCACCTCAGATCAGTTATGAGCTAGAGTTGGCAGAATACTTGAGTTGAGTTCTCAGTTATGAGCCGAAGTTACGAGAGGAGACGCGCGGATACGAACTTGCCCTGCTCCCCACGCTCTGCGCAGTATTAATCACGCTGTAAAGATGACCCGCGCCGGGCCACAGACGCGCGTATTTCCTTCTGCCTGCCTTTGCCGATATACGCGCCGTGAGGATTTTCCTGCCTGCCTGCCTTCGCCGGGATACGTGCTGTGACCGCCAGAGGGTCACGCCGGGTGAGCTGTTCCTGGAGCGACCAAAGCAGGTGCGTTCGGCGCGTGAACATTCTTCCTTCATCTCCCTGTGTGTGTAAGTGGGCCCATTGTCTGGGGAAATAAGTACGACTGATTAAGACTGCCCTGTGTCTCTTCTTCTACCGAATCATTGTACATTGTGTAAATAATCATTAAATCGTGTTATTCCTTTGATTCGACCGTCTTGTGTTTTCCATCATTGGCTTAGCGTGGTACGAATTAGATCGCTCTGATCGGGTTCTATAAGAAAGGTAACAGCACGGGTCACGTGGTACGCCATCCGCTCGGGTGTACTCAATTACGCGTGGCTCGTGCGAGACTCAGTCCCCACTGCCGCTGCAGCATGGGTACTCAAGGTACGTGCGAAATTGTCCTGAGACCCTTTTCCACGTCTTCCCGGAAGTGGCGACTCAGTCTCGTGGTTCGAAGACCCAGAGAGAAAAAGGGGCTTAATCTCCCCTTTGTAAGGGAACGGGCTTTGGAAAACTGCAACAATATCATAGCGAGTGTGATGGGCATGTTAAGATCCTTGGACAGAGCCATATCATTCGCACACCCACTAAGGTGAAACAGTGAATGACCCCCCTGACCTTGAAATCTCGAGATGCGTGTAAACGGGATTTGATAATGTATAAAAGGTCATTAGAACATCTCCCACAAATACAACTTGGCTCGACTTACCAATTAATATGATTGGTTATTGTCGCGCAGTTTTCACTTTTAAGGAGAGTACAAACACAAATTTGACCGAAGTAACAGAACTTTTTTGTTGACCATTTTCCCTCAGAAATCTGCAAATAGTTTTTTCATCATCATGCATTCATGACTTGCCTAGTGCCTAGCGTGGTTTCGCAATATGGCGCCGTTCGTCTGTAAACGATCAACTCCCCAAGAGATTTTGCGTGCGTGGTGTAGCAATATGGCGGTGTTAATCTGCAACCAATCAACTTCCCATGAGATTTTGCATGGTGTAGCAATATGGCGACATTCGTCTGCAATAATCTGTTTTTGTCAGTTGTATCATATCGTCACTATTGTGTAGTTATGGTGCAGTACAGTATAATGTAGTGGAGTATATTATAGCATTTACAATTTACATAGTAATATGACCCTACTGCAAAGCCGCAATGAGCCGGCGAAGCCAAAGCCTCTTGCCACTATTTCCGTCTCAACTTCGGATATTTCCGGCCATGAAAAACTATCCCCTATGGCCGCGAGATTTCTAAAAAATAATTCTTCGTCAATTTTAGAATATTTGACGCCGTTTTCACCCTCCGAAACGCGGTAATAAGCTTTTTTGAAATATTTTTTCAAATGCTCGAATCTCATTGGTTCCGGTGTTTGGTGAAGATTTTCGCTGAGCCTGAGGATAACCAGGGCCCGTGCAGGCCCAGGGGAACGAGGTTGGTTTTAAAGTATTTTAATTACAAATTAGAGGTGCATAAGATTGTGAATCAAACAAAGACGGGTGAAACAAACTCCTATTGAACTCTTCGCAATTTTTTATGCATACTTCCGCATCCGCAAGATGGCGGCCTCCATGGAGCGATTTGGTGCGTCAAAGCTTCGAAATTCTCAAAGGATCCAGCAAAATCTGGTTTTTACACATAATACGTATGCGTTCATTCACAACACCGGCTTCGCCGGCTATAATATACTGTACTACATACAAGTACGGTATGGTATAGTTTACATGGTACAGTATGGTATATTAATTGGTACTGGGTTCATATTGTGGTGTTCTGCTCTGAGGCAGGTTCATGTTCAATCATGCTGATCGAAGCAGTTCTTGCATGGTTCGGGTTATTACTAGGTGGTTTGCCATTGTCTTCCTAGTCAGGGCCCTTAGGGATATTTTGGGGCCGTTTGGTTCAAATTATTCCAAAAGCACCAAATTTGGCCCAGATGTTGCCCATGCCATACTCTTTCGATTTTTGACGGGCGCCAAAACGGGCGCCCCCCCCCCCGGGGGCCCCATATTGGCGAAATACTAAATGGCCGCCACCCGGATTAGAGGAAAATCAGTTAAATAACCAAAAGGGTTGGAATCATGTATGATACCACTTTTCAGGGGTTTCCGAGGTCGAGGAATCCAATTATGATGTTATTTTGATGATTTGAGGTCAAGGTCAACCCTCAAGGTCATCCTAAAGGTCATTTTTGAGTCAAACATGTCGGTTTTTGAGTTTTTTGTCAAGATTTACGCGAGGTTCACCATTTTATGTTTCTGGGTTGGGTAATCGAACTCTGACCTTATTTTTGACAATTAGAGGAAATATTTACATGTCTATTTCCTAATTTTCAGGCATATGCAGTTCATCCGTCTAATTACAAAGGTACGGATTTTGATGTTTTATGAACTGTATGCCATATCCTTGTGTTTAATTTTTGTGCGATCATGATCCGGGTTCATGTATACATGTCATAAATATGACGTCATAGGTCATGTGACCTGGCGGCCATATTGGATTTTATGAAAACCTTAAAATGGATCCCTGCCTTCATTTTTCGATCGATTCATTTTGAACTTTGACCACTTATAGTACGCCATGTGATTGGATGCATATCCTAATTATGACGTCATAGGTCAGGTGACATGGCGGGATGGACCGGTATGGTCCCCGGATCATACCGCCCTTGGCGCCCTTCAAAAATCGAAAGAGTATGGCATGGGCAACATCTGCACCAAATTTGATGCTTTTGGAAGAATTTGAACCAAAATATCCATCAGGGCCCTGACTATCCCAGAGTATCGTCTGGTTATTACTATAGTATAGTATAGTCTAGAGCCATATATATATAGACAGCTGTTTTGCTCCATTGTTCACAATGTCCAAGTCCAGATGTTAAGTTGAACTCTACCAATGAAGTCGTGCTGCAGACAATGGGGACCTTGTCCAGCGTGTTTTGTCCCTTCCATCAGCCTCGTGTAGAGTGTAGAGAGGGGGGTTCTGATGATACTCCCATGTGGACGGTCGGGTGAATCGGTGGTCACGTGACAGGTGTGTGTTTTGTGTGTGCGCAGGAACTGGTGTGCGTTTGTAGTGTCACGGACAGTTTCGTGCGTCGTGGAGGATGGCGTGCAAAGGTTCGCCAAGGCCGAGTACCAGCCGTGCGCCTGGGGACAGTATGCGTGCCCACGTGTTCTCACGTAAGCAAAATGACGCTTCGGAAAAATATTTATATGTGATTTAAAAATATCCTTCGAGACAGGACACCCAGAATAACCAGCTCATTGGACATGACTTTCCACGAGCGGAGCGTCTGCTGTGTGATTGTGTAAACTGATCATTTAAAAGGTTTCTGCACCGACAATGACGCATTGCCATGGACCACTACCAAATGGGGGCAATGCCCAATGATCTGGTGGATTTTCATAAGTTTATGAGTCAACTTTGGGAAAACTATGACCCACATATTCCATGAACCTCGACTTTGTATCCAATTTTTAACTACATACAGATACTGTAGCTTGATTAACAACTTCTGAGCTGCATGTTGATAGCGCCACCTGGTGGACTTATGGAGTACAGAGGAAACCTTTCCTCTACCAAATTGTCTCGAGCCATTTTTTATGCCCATGCAAATGACAGCTTGGACTTTCAGAATGGTTGAGAGATGCAAGCACTTTTCTCTGAGTTATCTAGACTGTGTTTGAATCTCGAAGCAACGATTAACTTTCACCCTGGTGTTTCGCAGGCAGAGCGATAAACATCTGTGTGTGTGTGTGTGTGTGTGTGTGTGTGTGTGTGTGTGTGTGTGTGTGTGTGTGTGTGTGTGTGTGTGTGTGTGTGTGTGTGTGTGTGTGTGTGTGTGTGTGTGTGTGTGTGTGTGCCGTCCCTCGGATGGACGATAAACTATAGACGTCACATTTGCCTGCATTAGTTAGTGGACGTTAAAGATCCCACGGTGTCCTTCGTGAAGAGTGGGACCTCGTCAAATTAGGAGCTATCACCGGCGACAGAGCCTGAACTAGCCAAATTGCAAAATTCCTGCTATGACTGACTGCTGGGAAGGCAACGGCAAACCACCCAGCACAACCATTACCCAAGACATGCTTCAGCAGCAGCACCGCTCTATGAAGAGTATGCTACATTGGTGTTGATAATGATGATGGTGAAATGACAGCTCGTTCTTGCCTGTACGTTAATTGTAATAATTCTCAACAATGCTCCTTCCTCGACATCACTAGATACCGCATGTGTGTTCGCCCACGCTACAAGATCGCGTACAAAAAGGTGAACGAGATGGAGTGGCGATGCTGTCCTGGTTATAGCGGTCACAACTGCCTGATCCGTGTCTCTGAACATCCAACTGTACCTGTAACACACACCCCTCGGCCTGGAATTTCGCACGGGGATATCATACCTGGGCCCGGTAGACCAGCCAGCCTGCCAAATCATCGGAACCCAGGTGAGAAAGCCTTTGAGCCAATGTCTTGATCTTAACGTAAGCAGTTCAAAATATATTATTAAATATGTTGTCATCTCCATCAGCTATTAAACGAGAAAGCAACTTAAAATGCAAAGCCCGTCGGCATCCGTTTTTATTCACACGTCTTCTTCTTCCATATGCTCAAAATAACGAAAACAGTTTTAAAACAAGAACGGCACTCTTCGACGTGACGACGTCGACCGATATGCCTCCGTCCACATTATTACATCATTATAATACTGGTATCAAGTTTGATTTCAAACTCGTGTAGGGAGTGCTGATGATGGCGTGCTGATGATGAGGGGAGTGTCGTTGAAGCTGAAGGGAAAGGTGTATGCTTCATGTGTGAAGTGTTATGATTTATGGGAGCGAGACATGGGTAATGAACGTTGAGCAGCAATGAAGGTTGGAAAGGGTGGAAATGCGAATGGTTCGACGGATGTGCGGAGTATCGTTGAGAGAGAGGAAGACAAATGATGAATTGCGAAAGATGATGGGAATAGAGCCTGTGATTGATGCTGTGAAGAGGAACAGGTTGAGATGGTTTGGTCACGTGTTGAGGAAGGATGAAAGTGACTGGTTGAGAAGAGTGATGGAAATGAATGTAGAAGGAAGCAGAGGACGGGGAAGACTGAGAAAGACTTGGCTAAAGATGGTGGAAGAAGAAATGCGGGCAAGGGGGTTAACAAGGAGAGATGCAGAAAATAGGGCAAAATGGAGAAGATTGTCATGGGGACCGCAAGGCTAACCCCCGCTCTAGCAGGGAAAATGGCCTTTAAAATGCATGTTGTTGTTGTATCAAGTTTGATTTCAATCCATTCAGCTGTGCCCAAGTTAACACATTTTGACCTGACATGACCTCTGACTTTTGACCTATTGACCCCAAAATTTAATCGGTTCATGTTTACAACATTATGCATACCTGCAGCAAGTTTTAATTTAAATCCCTTCAGCTGTTCACAAGTTCTCACATTTTTACCTGACATGACCTCTAACCTTTGGCTTTACATCATTATACATATCTGCACCAAGTTTGAATTAGATCCCTTTAGCCATTCTCAAGTTATAGACCTATTACAGACTTTGACCTTCAACCTTTGACCTCTTGAACCCAAAATATAATCAGTTAATCTTTACATCGTTATACATACCTGTACTAAGTTTGAATTAGATCACTTCACCCGTTCTCAAGTTATAGACATATTACAGATTTGACCTTTGACCCCAAAATCTAATTACTTAATCTTAACAATATTATACATATCTGTACCAACTTTGAATTAGATCACTTTAGCCGTTCTCAAGTTATAGACCTATTACAGACTTTAACCTTTGACCTTTGACCTATAACCCCAAAATTGAATCACTTAATCTTTACTACATTATACACACCTGTACCAAGTTTGAATTTGATCACTAAAGGCTGTTCTCAAGTTATAGACCTATTACACATTTGACCTTTGACCCCGAAATCTAAACACTTAATCTTTACATCATTATACATAGCTGTACTAAGTTTGAATTAGATAACTTTGGCTGTTCTCAAGTTATAGACCTATTACAGACTTTGACCTTTGACATCTTGACCCCAAAATCTAATCAGTTCATCTTTACATCATTTTCAATAAGTGTACCAAGTTTGACGAAGATCCTTTTAGCCGGTCTCAAGTTGTCGTGGTAATGAAAACCAATCATGGACGGACGGACAGCCGGACGGACAACCTGAAAACATAATGCCTCCGGTGACTTCGTCGGCAGAGGCATATAATGAATGATCGTATTAAGGCCATTTTACCCCGCTAGAGCGGGGGTTAGCCTTGCGGGCCCCATGACAATCATGGTTCCCTGTTTGAGGCAATGTTTTATGGCCGGATGCCCTTCCTGATGCCAACCCTTGGTCGCCTCTTACGATGCGCAGGGATACGGTGTACCTATTCTAAACCGGGGTACACACCAGGATCATTCATCCCAGCAAGCTGGTACTCAATTAGCCGACCTCGGAAGGATGACAGGCTGAGTCAACCCCCCTGGCGTTAATTCAGCGATCGACCGGGATTCGAACCCAGGATCCTAGGATCCCAAACGGCGGAGGCATAGAAAATACAAAATTAAAATTGATGATTTTATGCAGCCTTGACCTTTGAACTTTAGATCTAAAAAAAATAAAAAAATCAGCTTCTAGCTTTTGATTGGTAAACCAATTCAGTGACCCAATATACAAATTCTTAAAATTTCAGGTCAATCGGATGAAAATTGACGATTTTATGTGATGCCGACCTTTGACCTTTTGACGTTTTGACCAAATTATTAATTTGCCTTCTCCATATTATATTAACTAGGGCATGCCCGTACTATATATATATCTAAAATTATATCCCCCCCCCTATTTACATGAAATGGTTTGGTCCAAAGCGAACGGCTTGCGAGTGGTGACAATCCCCCCCCTCTATTTACATGCAATGGTTCGGTCCAAAGCGAACGGCTTCCGGAGTTTGGTAAAGAAATCGCCATCGCGTACACAAACGCGCAGGAAAGCGAATGAATCGCAAATTCGTTTTTATTAGTTGTAAAACATAATGCCCAATTATTCAATTAGCGCCAACGTATTTTGGCTGTTTGCAATTTAATCGCAAGGCAAAGTAGAAAGAGAAGAGGGAAAAAAAGAAAAGCCTTGCCTTGCTGCAAACAGCTGCTGCAAACAACAACAACATGGAAGGCTGCACTGTCCGGAAGTTGGCATATCGCAGTTACGATTATTTTAGTGTTAATGGCCAATTATTCAATTAGCGCCAACGTATTTTGGCTGTTTGCAATTTAATCGCAAGGAAAAGTAGAAAGAGAAGAGGGAAAAAAAGAAAAGCCTTGCATTAACGCATTAACGCTTGCATTGCATTAACGGTTCGGCACACGTGATAGCTCGCTGCTCTCTGATTGGTTGAAGCGTTTTTTGGACATAGCTCGGTAGGTACTTGTCCGATTAATTACAAACCTTGAAAAGGCACATCCTCGGGTCCCCAGCAATATACCTGGCAAGTTTCAAGTATATCGGACCCGTGGTTGTCGAGAAACAGCGGTCACAGACAAACACACAGACACACAGACACACAGACACACAGACACACAGACAGACACACAGAGATTGCTGGAATTATAGATAGATAAAGCTTTGTTGAAAAATTGATGGCAAAACTCAAATGGTAAAAACCTTATGGCCCGGACAGACACACAAACACAGACACACAGAAGTTATTGCAAAACGATGTCTCCTGCTGTGCAGTGAATGGCCTAACTCGAGTCCATCGAACATCTTACCCTTGCGCAGTCTTGAGAAAAAGGTCGTGGAAATGGTCTTTTCAACAATTACTTTTGTTTGTTTTTCCGAGCACGATCTATATTTCCTACAAGGCACGATTTTGCCTGAATCTCGATGTTCCCCAATGCGCGGGCGGAAAACCTGATTGGTCGAGGTGGTGTAAAATTCCGGAATATGTTGTCCAAGTACTGCTAAACTGGATATTTTTGGAAGTGCAAACGAGGCAATTTGTGTTCTACAGTGTTCAATTATGTAATTAAATTGAAGTAAAATAAAGGTTTTAATGGCTGAAGAAGAAAATTTAATTGGGAGTTTACCGCCGTTGTTGCACCATCTTTTACACCACCTTATTTAACACGTTACATATTCGTTCTTCGTGCTTGTTGTTTGTGTCCTTTATGACATCCCTCAAACAGTAAGGTTCCTGTTTGGAATGATTTTCAATTTTGTTTGACTGCGAAACAATCAGACTAAAACAATAACCTTGCTCCTCTGCACATGTACGTTGTGGATGAGATTCCATACAATTTGCCAAATTCAGAGCCAAAGTACTGCTAAAGTGCAGATTCGTGTTCGATTTATGTTTCGAATCGTGTTTGAGTGTTCGAAAAAGAACATTAGATTGAAATTAAGTAGTTCCTGATCATGGACTGATATCTGGGGGTGTGTTCCGTTCGCAAACGGCTTGATATCCCTTTCCAAGCCAGTCGTTCCGTATCAAGCGCTTTCCAAGCCGCTCACCTAGCCGCTCGGCAAACTGAACAAGCGATTACGAGAGGTGCTTCATCATGTTAGTATAAAATAATGGCTGCCATAGTCTCAGTCAAAACTATACTACAACCAATGAAATGTTCAGAGGCATGCATACCCCTGTTATTATGTTAAATGATAATTTATTCTATAAAAAGCCGTTCATGTCTGTCTGTCTCTGGAAAAGGTTACACTATGTACTTAAAGTCTCTTTATTATGTACAGTTTGAACGTCACTTACACCACGACTACGCCTATTGTCGTGTACATTTTAAATGTTTCGATCCTTTGGATTTCTGTAGACCCTTTGGACCCCTATAGATCCCTATAGACCCTTTGGACCCCGATAGACCCTTTGGACCCCTCAGATCCTTACCTCCTTTAGACCTCTTCGACCTGCAGACCCTTTGGACTCCTCAGATCTTTACCTCCTTTAGACCTGCAGACCCTTTAGACCCAATTAGACCCCCTTTAGATATTTTAGACCTCTTACGGCCTGCTTGTCGTTAAAGGCGGCAAAAAGGGTTGGCGTCAGGAAGGGCATCCGGCCGTAAAACATTGCTTCAAAAAGGGGACCGAAAAACAACAACAACCACAGTTCCCGAAAAAGGCCAACCCCCGCTTTGCGGGGAAAAATGGCCTCTAAAGGTGGTTTTTTTACGGCCATTATACCCTTAGAACTGCTTCGACCCCTTTAGACCTTTTTGACCGCTTACACACGTTGACTCCAGAGACCTGTTAGACTTTTATACCCCTTTAGACCCTAACTACTATTGGAACATACATACCTTTGAGACGCCTAGACCCCGTATAGATCCCACATAGACACTTTAGACCCTCTGAACCCCTTCGATCTCTTAGACCACTTAGACCCTTGACCTTTACACCCTTCAGCCACCTCAGACCCTTTCGATCCATTAACTCCCTTTAAACACACACCACGCAAACATCAAAAGAGTCTTCTTGCAATATACAGACTATACGTTTTTGCCGAGGTTAAAGCTCAAGGCCGACGTTTCTATCAGCAAGGAGTCTTCCTCCAGCACTGTAATTCATATAAAAGTGCATTGGTATTTCATTTAACGTCCTTGATGTTTATATGATGTATGCAAAATAATCTCGTGATCTTGAAGCCGTGTACAGACAGTGAGTAGGCTGGCCAACATGATGTCATTATTGTATCATTTTGAAATTTAACAGTGATTCTCGTTGCCAAGGCTTTGGGTTTATTTTGGGAAGTGGGCAGCTCGCAAACGTTGGCATTGGAAATATTTCCTGGAATCAAGTTTAAGAATTCAGGCCGTGCTCCATGAGATAACCGAAAGCAACTTTCTCTTTGCACTCTGTTGCTCAATATGCCTACCATCCCTTATAAGGAACTTCAACGCAGGAGGAAGCCATTAGGCCCGTCAAACCTGCGCAATGGTTGCCAACCTATGGTCGTTTGTCCATTAATTATTTATCCTTTTTCAATGCTGAGCGTCAAGCAAGGAAGTATCACGTACCGTTTTGAAAGTGTTTGTTATTACTTGGCCAGGAACGGGTTTGAACCACCAACATCTCAAAATCATAGCAGATCACGCTTTAACCGTTCTGAGTCAGGTAAATCACAGTAAAATGATTAGATCACAAAATACAGCAATCATTCACAACTGTATGGCAATGAGGGCCCACTGAGGAGATGATTTGATGTGTGGTGCTGTTCGCAGGTGGAAACTTTGGTGGAGAAAAGATAAACTCATTGGAAGGGGACGTCCGTCAGCTAACTCATACTGTCAACGGCTTGCAACACACTCTGTCCAACCTGCAGCGTGCTTTCAATGAGGACTCGAATCACTTGCGCAACCTCATAAACACCTACAACAACAACCTCAATGGATTCCGTCCGGGGGATGTCGGTCTCACAGGGCACGGGGGTCACCAACCATCCCAATCATCATCCAACCTCCTTCGAGGCCTCCATGAGGTCAATGTTACATTGCAACGTAAGGGAAAGGCCCTGGATCACCTGAGGGGTACACTATCAGACCATGATGCTCGTATTAACTCTATTGTCAAAGAGCTTGGAGACCGACATCATGGCGGTTTTCCGGGTCAAGGTGCGGATGGTGCAGACGCAGTCGTTGAAACAAGCCTCGAGTCTGGAGCACTGGACAGGCGTCTACTGCAGCTTCGCGGTGACATTATCAATGAGATTCGTTCCAATTTGTTGTCACCACCACGTGTCAGTGCAGGGAGTTGTGGATGCAGGGCTGAGTTGGAGGAGCTTCGAGCGAGGCAGGCTGAAAGTGATCTGGCACTGAGACGACTCAGGGATGAAAGACAAGGCTGGCGAGATCATTATGATAGGCAACTGAAAAGCCTGAATAGTGCAAGTCGGGAAGAATGCTGTGAAGATGCAGTTAAACTCAGGCGAAGACTAGAAAAGGCCGAAAGACGCCTAGCAACTCTTTCAGTCGAGGTGCGCACACTGGAGCATGAAACAAATGGTCCAGGGAACACTGTTACAGGATGGGATTTACGAGCGGGGCTTAATGAAATTGAAGAACGGATCAACGCTTCCTTGCGACGTGTTGAAGAATCGACAAGTCGCGCCCATGACAAGTGTCTTAGCGCGGTTGGAGGTGAGGCAGTTCTCCGGCAGGAAGAGGCTCAGCACAGTGCAACCGCTCACCGTGAGGAATTGAGTAAACTCTGGGACTCAATCGAGTCTCTTCGGGAAAAACCTCCGCCTGGCTGGTCGGCTTTCCCAGACCCCTCGATTCAAGGACTGGAAGGAAGACTGCGTGCTCTTGAGGATGATAGAACACGCTGGGAAGATGAGATCGGGCGTTTCCAATCAGATTTGAACCGACTAATGTCTGAAATTGGAACACTGAGACGTGAAAATACGAAGATAGCCACAAACCTAACTCACCTCACAGGCCAGGTGCATCATGGTGGTGCACGGTTAGATAGACCAGGAGGCGGTCGCTGCCCAAAAAGTTGCACCAATGCTATTGTGTCTCTACGTGATGAATTGTTCCCAAAAATAGTTACAATAGGTGATACAGTTACAGAAAATCGGCACGGGATTCGGTCGCTCAACATTACTATCCGACATGTGACCAGCGTCCGAGGAGGAAGTGAGAGTGATAGAAGCTTGGCAAAGATCTGGGTGGTGCTGGATGGCATTGGAGATAGAATGGTGGAGTTTGAAAAATCACTCACCAATATCAACCACTCAATATCCAAATGTGACGCTGCAGTCACTAAAGTGAACGAGACAGTGCAAGAAGTTGGCGCTGGGCTGAGTGCGCGGATTTCCTGGGTACGAGAGCGAGTTGCTGAGCAGAACAAAGTGGTACGAGGCCAGAGTCGAGCATTAGCGGGGCTGGAAGGTGGCTTGAATCATGTAGAAGGCCGCATTGAATCAGAAGGCCAGGTGTGTAAAGATGAGCTGGAGCATCGCATCAGAGCCCTTGAGGAGGCAAGTGAGAAGCTCGATGGTCTTCGGAAAATCCTGCAACGACTTGAAGCTGATCTTGGTGACCATGTGACCCGGCTGAATGCACGGATAAAAGGTCTTGGCAATTCCATGACTACCTGTTGTCATGAAAGCAAGACACTGGGCGACCGAGTTGACAAGCTGCACGTTTACCTGGACAAACGTCTTGCCCGAATCAACAATTCCCTAGACCATGTTGGTAACGACTTTAAGGATATTCTTAAGGGTAAGTCATGAGATGATGGTCCCATTGTTGCTGACTTGTTGATACTTTTATATTTCTTCCTAAAGATTGAGAAAGGTTATTGCTGGTTCAGTGCATGATTTTTCAACCACTTTATTATTATAAATTAAATTATTATAGAATAAAAATTCAACATTCCTCACTTTTTCTCACATTCATTCTGCTATACCACATGCACAGATCTTAAAGAAGCTAAAAAGCCTGGACCCTCTGGCCCAATGGGTCTGCCCGGCCTAGTCGGAGAGCCGGGTCTTCCGGGTCTTCCTGGACCTTCCGGGCCTCCTGGACAGCAAGGCTTGGGAGGACGTTCAGGCACAAAGGGCGAGCCAGGCCAAATGGGTCTGGAGGGCATTCCTGGGGTCGCGGGCCTTCCAGGACCCCGCGGACCTCCGGGTGAGGTTCATTTTGATTGTTTGCTTTTTAGTTATTTTTGCTATGTTGTTTTTCATCCAAAGTGTTAGTGTATGTATGTCATATATGAGTGGTAAATGTCAACAGAAAGCTTTAGTGCATGTGAAGTGCCTCTTCTCTCCTGCTGTTGAGATAAAGGGAAATATGACGAGCTGAATTGCTTGCGAACAATTGGAGGAAAAATAACACACATGTCGTCAGTTCATCCTTTCCTTTCAAACAAATTAGTGTACCAGTGCCATTCTAATTGGGGGGTTAGACCTGCCCTTGTCATAAGACATAACATTTAGATTTTAGATTTTTATAGTGCAGGAATATATTGGCTCACATAGGGCAACAGAGCAGGTTCACAGACAGACAGGGGACGAAACAGAAAGAGTGAGACAAGGACATCATAAACTAATGGATGAATGGTGTGATGGGAAGGAGGGAAGAGGAGGTTTAAGAAAAGTAGATGGGAATTGGGTGAAGAACAATCTTGCTCGAGAAGGTGAGTGCCAATCTGCATCGGCGGACAGGTAGAACAATGGATGACATCAACAGGACATTTGTTGAGGTATGCTAACAGCCGTGGGAAGCAAGGAGAAGCTGACGTTTCAGGTAGTAACCCTCCATAGCAGCAAAATATTGTTTTTTTTACCCCTAAAGGGTGGTTTTATGGACCCTTTGGATTTCCCTCAGGGTGCTCCTAAAGAGTCCTTCTTTTGAGAAAGGAAGCACCATTACTGTGACGTTGCTGGTACCCAGTGTGTCCTGGGAAGTGACGGTACTCCCCCAAGCTCAGTGGCTGTATTTGTCTCGTCTAACGATCCTGTGTAGTCTCCTGTATTCGTTTGCGTGTCCATGTGTGTGACGTGTGTGTGGCAGCTCCTCGACGAGCCTTAGATCCTGCAAAAAATGTAGTTTTCAGTTTTTCACTGTTCTCATCAATACCTGTTTTATCACCTTCTCGTGAGAGTAATTTTAAAAACAGATTAATCAATACACTGGTCTCAAGACAGTGTCTAAATAGCTAAATATTGTAGCACGAGACTATCCTCATTCATATCTAGAATATCAAACCTCGATGCTCGCAAAACAAATCTTTTGCCATTTGTATACTTTGACTCAGCAGTGTCATGACGATGTACGTACGCACCTTGGAAAACGAGTAGTGTTGCAGCGGGGAGTCCATACGAGGGCGCAGCATGCTGCATGAGCACAATGATGTAAAATTGGGAAAAACAAAGAATTACCATCAAACTTTACTGGTAACACCTGTATGGGTCCTAAAGGTTGAATTCTATTTTTCTGTACCAAATTCTTTTTAAATAATTTAATTTTTCTATCAGCCTCCTTTTTAAATGGTCTTTATCTGCTCCACATTGATGAAACAAAATTGGTATTTGCATCCATTACATGAGTTTAATGGAAGAACGTCATGAGGCCACATCTTCCACAATACAAGAGTGTGGGTGTTTGTTTTTTTACGTTAATCTTTCATGGCCGAACCGCAGCACCCAGAGGCCCCACATTTTGGGTGTGGGTACCTCAGGATCTGGGCAAGGTTTTAAGCTGGGATGTGGGGTCTGCAATGCTGCCGCTGGCCCGCAGGCAAAAGGTAACCACCATGAGGCCAATAACTCCATAGCTTTCCAATGTTCAGCACGTCTTGAAATCAAAAGCTCCGCAGGCTATCTCCCTTCCGCCCCCCACGGGCACCGCCGGATAGCCCATGCTAGTAACATATGACACAATTACATTTTATTAAACTACGGAAGCATTAAAAGCAATACATTTTAAATGATTTCATTGGTTACTAGGGTAGAACGTAGAGCACAAGGTGGGTTTGTTACAATGATCGTTTTTGTTCACTAAGTTTGACATACAAATGTCATACATACAAATGTCATATGTATGTCATACAAATGTCATACATGTCATACATACAAATGACATACATATGGACATACAAATGGGCCTGCTAGGTCATTTGCACTACAGTGTGAGGTAAGTGGTATGGTATTTGTAGTATGTACTGTATATTATGTTCTGACAGGATGGTGCAGAGGAAGCTCACTTACCTTTGAGCTGTCTAGTCTGCGTTCAATTCTAGTCTGTCTACCCGGATATTATAAACTGTGATGGGATTGGTACTTGGCAGGCGGGCTATTAATGAGTGCATTGTTTCTTGGATGCCCATTAAGCTGGGTGTCTTGTCTGATAGCATCGGTTTATGGACTTTAAAGATCCCAAGGCGTCCTTTGATGAAGTGTAAGTGAGTTATCATCAGCGCTCTGAACAAATTACAAATTCCTCGCTAAATTGCACAAAGCAAGTGGCCTGGTATTCTCAGAGTGTAGTTGCTGTTTGAGCTGCAGCTCCTAAACATGCATCAAGGTGTTCACATGTCACATGTGATTGGTTGTCATGGTGTCATGTCTGCTATGAAGAACAGCCATCACTGTATATGTATTCATTTGGAATCCTAGAGTGCGTGTTAACACTTAAACGGCCACAATTATTCCCACCTTGTGTGATTGGCCGGGGAAGGTTTTTGCCCCAAGTTTTTCATGAACCTGCTGGCCCAGCCTGACGTTCGCCCCAGTCGGTGAGAGCAGGTGTTTGTAATTTGTTCAGGGTGCCGCTGACAACTGGCCTACTCTTCACGAAAGACACCCTGGGATCTTTAACATCCATCAATTAATGCTGGCAGATGGGACATCCAAGTTTAATGTCCATCCGAGGAACGGTGCAAACATTGATGAATAGGACTACCTGTGAAAGACCAGGATGATGAGTGTGCATTCCTCTAGGATATTGTACCAGCCTTATGAAGGTAAACATCTACAGGTATTGGGGCAGGGCATTCATGATGCACACTTTTAATTACAGAAAAATCAAAAAGCAAAGCGGTATTGATGAAACTTCACCTATTTCTCAAGGAACTTCCCAGGTACACCTACACACCTGGTCCCATCAATGTTGTAGAGCCTCGAAGCCATCTGCTGAGAAATCCTTGTATAGATACACAGTCATTTAAATTGACATGTTTTTCCATCATCGTCTTACTATAATTCACCAAAATGTCCGTCCATCCGTTCGAAGGTAACGCAAAAAAGGCTCAACCGATCGCAACGATATTTTGGGTGGGTATTCCTGGGACCCCTTGGAGTAAAATCGGCTATATTGTTTTTCCAATTTTTTTCCCAATTTTCCAAGTTTTCCAATTTTCCAACTTTTCCAAACACTATGGAATAATATTTACCGATATGAACAGTGATGTGGCTTTTGTTGAAATTCTACGTACCAGGAGAGAGTAGATCGACTCCTGACGAACTCTTCCTATATAAACGTGTGGCTCCGAAGAAACACGGCAGCGTGTGCAGAGCGACTGAGAAACAGGTGTCGCGGCCGCTTCCGTGTTACAGATTCGGCGCGCACTCTTCACACATAAACGTGCGACTGAGAAAGACGTGTAGCGGCCGCTTCCGTTTTGCAGAATTCAATCTTTTTTCAAAATGGGCGCCACGTACTGTTTAGATTTTGATGATTTGCGTGTGATAAGATTCAACGGATGTTTATATGAATCGTTTAAAATAAAAAGCCTTCAATTTCTGATATTTTTCCTTTTCATTTGGGCTTCCCAATTGGGCGGGTACCGTTGCTAGTGAACTTAATGCCATACAGATGTTCTTTGAATTGTAAGAAAAGGTGAAAATCACAAGGTGACAAATGTGGACTAAATGGACGATGATTTATGACTTCCCAACACCTCAGCATACCTGACTATTGGAGGCATATTGCTTGTCTCACTTATTTGTGTAACATGTCACTGTCATACCTACCATTTTTGCTTTACCCACATTCAATAAATCATATGTGAGTTAAACCATGAACGTCCCAAAAATAATTTTGCCATTAGCTCCATAGGACAGAGCAGTACACCTTTCATCTATGGGCAAAGGCCTTGTAAGTCCTGAGTAATTCTGGTTTATCAAGGAATGATTTTAAGTGATTGAAGCTACCCAGCCTGTGGCTGGCTTTGAAGCCATCTTTGTGAAGTGGTCAGCCCAGGAAAGGTCACGGCTGATGGCGAGACCTAGACGTCCAAGAGAGTGAACCTCTTCCACCAGCTGACCGTGGAAAATGGGTTCGATTAACAATCTTGCCAGAGCAACAATGTGAGACTGAGATTTCCCGAGAATGAAATACATGTTCCATTTATCACACTGACATAGTGTAAAATCAATTTCAGATCTACAGAGACTGACCACAGTTGCTTTCTGCCTGTCTGTCGGAAGAGATGCTGTACAGCATAACATAGAGCCATCTGCAAAAAAGAAAGAGGTTTTCGAGAGCATCGGTGAAGTATTTTATGTGGACGAGGAACAAGACTGGAACCAAGACCGAGTTGGGGAACTCCAGCCTACGCTGGGAGAGGAGCGGAGAGAGTTTGTTCCATTGATAGCAGATCATTGACTGTGTGAGTGGAGAAAGTTTAAATGTCAGGTTGCCAGGTATGCCACTGGCAGAGAGTTTAACAAGCAGAACAGGCTGAGGGCATAAAAGTACTTTGCTGAATGCCCGAGGTATATCTAATGAGATGTTCCTGACATCTTGATTGAGATTTAGGGCCTCCAACCTTCATTGTTGAGAAAGGCGTAGCAGCACATTCAGAGTCGAGTGATTGGGTGGAATCCGAACTGATGGGCAGAGATCAGGTAGTTTGAAATGAGGAAATACTTGACATCAGCATCAATGATGGATTCAATGACTGATAATAACTGTAAGCTTACTGATCTGTAATTGAGACCATTATTTGCACCTCATCGTGGATGGGAGTGATGTTTGCTGACTTCCAGGCAGATGAGCTCGAGCTAGACAAAGAAGAAGGGCAGGCTGAAGAGCACAGATAAGCAATCAGCAATAGAGCAGGGATTGGGAATGGGAACTGATGGCATCTGGGCCGGGTGCTGAAGCAGCGTTGAATTCGACAGATTTCCAGTGTGAAGGACACGAAGTTTGATAGACAGTGTCTGTGGGGGAGTAAGACGGGAACAGAGCAGGGTGGGTTAGGAACAAGACTTGTGGGCAAATATCTGGTTGAGGCATTCTTGCGTACCTGGCACAGCACCACATCTTTCAGGAAGGAGCTTGGTGCAGAAGTTTAACCTTGAGATTTGAAATGTCATGTTTTCTGGCTTACCTAAGAATGGACATACAAGTATTGAGAACCTTATGGAGTGACCTAAAGTTACCCTCAGTCGAAATAACCTTCCTTATTGAGAAAGCAAGTATTACACCACAACAACCTCTCCACGGGATTCCATCAAGTTGTGAAATTCCATTTTGATTGAATTACTGGAGTTGACCTGAATATCATTTCATTATACCGAAATTGAATTGCAAATGAATGCCTTGTAAACAAGAAGGATCTGGTCGCAACGAGGAGATTATTTTACCTTATATTTGTTAATATATAATTTTTTTAATCGTCTTATATAGAGCTGATGGGATAACCTAGTTGTAGAAGTATACGTACTCACCTCTGAGTTGTCTACCCTTCCAATTCGACCAATTATTATCAATTACCATCCTGGAGTTTCAGGGGCAGGGACATTCATCAAAGTTTGTGTCGTACCTCGGATGGATGTTGAGCCTGGCGTCCTATCTGCCAATATTAGTTGGTGGATGTTAAAAATCCCCGAAGAGCTATCTCTGACAGCCTGGCCAGATTCCAAATTCCTGCCCTAAATACCATTGGGAAGGCAACGGCAAACTACCCATTGTAATCTTTGGGAGCTCTGAATCTTCCTTCTCGCAGAGCACGTAGTAGTAGTAGTAGTAGTAGTAGTAGTAGTAGTAGTAGTAGTAGTAGTAGTCGTCTTGGTAGCCTTATACAAAATACTTGAAACATTTTTTTTCTGGGGTTTTCCGGCAGGACAAGACGCCATCTCCCGTTGGGTGGCTTTCACAGCGGCTGTGCAAGAACCACAGCAGGAGGGGAAGATCATACGCTTCACAAACGTCCTTTTGAACGACGGAAACCATTACAATCCACAGACAGGTCAGTAGATCGCATTACCTGTTTATTACCCTCGTAGGAGGAGAGGGCAATGCATTTGGGTCCGTTTGTCTGCTTGTCCGCAAATAATAAATATGATTTTCTTGGCAACCGTTGGTCCGATTGACACGAAATTTCCACCATAGGTACAACTCCACCTGTAGAATTGTTTAATGATAATTATGACATCATAGGTAACGTGACATGGGCGCCATCTTGGAAAAAACGAAAATCTTTGCACCTCTATATCTCCGAAAGCACCACATAGAAAAAATTGAGACATGGCTCATTGTAAAGAACTCTTCATGGGGAATAAAATATGTTAATGATGATGTCATAGGTGCCTCCATTATGACGTCATAATTCGACAAGTACAAAACTTCGTCCGATCAAGATGAAATTTCTTGAGCGTCATCTAGGGATAAATCGGTGGAGGAAAAAAAAAATGATGACGTCATTGGTCACGTGGTTCGGCCGCCATATTTGTTTTTAACATAAAAGCCTTAAAAACCACTGAAAACACATCCTGGCGAGGGTCTGCAATCTCTGATTGCTCTTTATTGTTCGTCTTGTATCCAAGTTAGCACCTCATTATTTGAACCTACCCTATTTTTACCTGTCATATCACGATTCGGCCAAAACTTGGTGGACAGGTTCGGTATATGGCAAGGACCATTTGTTTACATTTTGATGAAGATCCGGATACTACATTTTTTAAGTGATTCTTCACCATTGAGAAATACAGCCAAAAACTATATATAGCACGATATATAAAACAGTTGTGGCCAAGTTATGACAAAACTTGGTGGATGGGTTGGGTAGGTGACAAGAATAATCTGGTTAGATTTTGGTTCAGATCCGGCCTATCAGTGGGATAGAAAATGTAAACTTTTTTGCCTGATGGAGGTATGCGCTCTACCGAGTGCTGTTGTAGTTTTAAATGTTTCACCTGCATGCAACAAAGAAATAGCTCCTGTAATGTCATGTAATGAAGCAGAACTAATGGTGCCATTGAAGCTGAATATCTGCATCTTCTCCCCAGCAAGACAGTAAACTTTGTTTTTCCTTTCCATAAACAGTTTCCTGGAATGTGTTTTCCAGCAGGAACAACTCAAAACCCTGAGATTGTTTATCTGTAACCAAGTCTCCTTTGAGCCGTTGTTGTCTTTCATTTCCATCCTCCAGGGGTTTTTACTGCGCCAGTTGCGGGCCGTTACCTTCTGGGTGCAGTCCTCGTTCCAGAGACCAGCAGTACAATATTCGCCATCTTGAGTCGTAGCGATTCGCCACTCATCTACCTCGACTCGGACGGCCCACGCCCTGAAGAGATCGAGAAATCACCTGGACCGCGACGGGTCGATCGACCGAAAGGTGGTGCTGCGGTAATGCATCTTGTGCTCGAGCTGTCCGCGGGAGATTCTCTTTTCCTGGAGCTAGTGAGCGGACGACTACACACGTCACATGAACCATACTCTACTTTCAGCGTCGCCCTCATTTACAACAGTGACGCGAGCATTTCGACTCGGTGACCGGGAGTTGAGAGACGATCCTCACAAAACGTCACGGATTGCTCACGGGTGCACGAGGCTGGACATAAACAGGAATATGTTGTCCACGCCGTCTTTCATTTCTTGGAAAACGGACCTGCAGATTGCCTTTGTGGCTTCGCATGATTGACATGTTCTCATGAAGCTGGTGAAACAAGGCCATTGTGTTTCTCTGTCTGCTTCCTATTGCAACAACCGGAGATTACTCATGGGTGCTAACTCTAATTCTGTACATAACATACCGACCGGTCGCAGTGCTGGTCACTCGTCTACAACGCTGACGGAATACAGATGCAATATGCTGTACGAGCATCAGATCGTTTCCGAAGTACCTTTTATTCCAGAAGAATCAACAGCAAAGCCCCTTAAATCACTAAGTACACCGAGTTTAATATATTTTCAAACGAAATAGTTCCTTTGTATTCATTTTTACTCATATGCTTTCGTTTTGCCTTGAAATTCCCCTTTGCTTTCCCATGGGTCAAGCGTCGCCATGCAAATAGGATTGCTGAAGAACTCCAGGATCCAGATGATAATTAATTAATTAATAAAAGAACAAAGCAAGCTCCATTTTGATAACACTGAACTTTCTGGCAATGTACAGTTCCCTGAAATGCAGGACATGTGGAAAACAATTGTAAACCTTTGCAGATACCACATGACAGTGGTGGCCACCTCATGCGGGAGCAGTAAACACTTTCCCATCGGCGTTGTTGCTGCGAGCTGCTAAATCGATGTAAATACAGTACCAGCACATTGACAAGTTCGACAAAAAATATTGTGCCTTTTCAAAGTTGTACGAAAAGCTGAAAGATTTGTAGTAGATCGAGTGAATTATCAGAACAATCAACACTTGAAATACTTATTGGGAATAAAGGTGGATGTATGAAGGAAAATAAGGTGACTGGTGGGTGGATGGGTGGTTGGGTTGGGATTGAAGTGAATGAAGAAGGAACGATTCTTGTACTGTTGTTGTAAATGTATTGTAGTCGTTTACAGAACCAACAAGTCATCCAGGTTCTCAAATCCGGAAATGGGATCGTGCAAACATGAAAGTGTTTTGTTGACATTCCAGATGGTTGTTGATTATATTACAATTATGCTTCACTGGCATAAGATTGTTCGTTTAAACTGCTCTACTGCGTTTCACTGCAGTCTATAGAAGGCAACATGTTATGTAAAGGCTCAGGAATTCTGAAGTAAACCTCAAAGCTTTTGGAATCTCTCAAAGGGGAACAAATTCAAGTGGAGAGAGAGAGCGGGGCCACAAGTGGTGAGGGACGGAGAGGGTAGTGGGATAGAGGGAGGGGTAGTGGGATAGAGAGAAGTGGTGTGGGGAGGGAGATGTGGGGGAGAGCCGGGGCACAAGTGGTGAGGGAGGGAGAGGGGTGAAGGGAAAGAGAGAGCAGTGGTGGAGAGAGAGGGTGAAGGGGTGGGGAGGGAGAGAGAGGGAGAGAGAGAGCAGTGGGGGAGAGAGAGCGGAGGCACATGTGGTGAGAGAGGGGGAGAGAGAGGGTAGTGGGGAGGGATGGAGAGACATAGTGGTGGGGATAGAGAGAGCGGTGGCACAAGGGGTGAGTGAGCGAGGGTAGTGCAAAAGAGAGAGAGAGAGAGAGAGAGAGAGAGAGAGAGAGAGAGAGAGAGAGAGAGAGAGAGAGAGAGAGAGAGAGAGAGAGAGAGAGAGAGAGAGAGCAGTGGGGAAGAGAGTGGGGGCACAAGTGGTGAGAGAGAGGGAGAGAGGGTAGTGGGGAGGGATGGAGAGACATAGTGGTGGGGGTAGAGAGAGCAGTGGCACAATGCGTGAGTGAGCGAGGGTAGTGAGAGAGAGGGGTGGGGGAGTGGGAGGTAGGTTAGAGAGATTGTGTGGTACAGAGGAGGGAGAGAGAATGGAGTGGTGATGGGGAGGGAGAGGTATTGATCAGAGAGAGCAGTGGGGGAGAGAGAGAGAGAGGGGTTGGGGAGAGCAAGATAGACAAAGGAAAGAGACTGTTGTGGGTTGTAAAGGTGCACATTTAGGAGCGTGGCTCGAACGAACTGGTGGCTCAGTATGCTTACCGGGCCAGAGGACAAACGTTGTGAAAGATAAGAGAGACATGATGGAAACACCAAAAATGAGGCCTGCTGGACTTGCCTGATATCCCCATCAACATATGCTCAGGTGCCTTTTCCAATCCAATTCAATATCCCCAATTCAAATTATTGCCGATACAAAAACTTCTCATGACATCAGAAGAGGTTCTCATCAGACTCCTGTCATACTTCATCTGTAAATTGGCCTGGTTTTGCTAAACCGGGTTAAATTCTGTGCAAGTCATCGGAAGATGGAGCGCAAGAAATTTTAATTTACTTGTTTCGTAAAGGAGTGTCTCACGAAGGTGTGCGCATTGCTCCAGTTTCCTTTGGGTTTTGTTTCCCGTCAACCTTTACTCTCTAGTTTGAGACTCTGTAGCGTCATGAAGCTGCATTTCCTCACATTAGAAATGCATGTTGAAATCTACAGATAATGCTCGAATTATAAGCAATGAAAAGGTATTAATACTATTTTTCCTTATTGTCATTATAACTATTATTATGATTTTTATTATTATTGTATTGTCGTTGTTGCTTTGTATGTTGCAATTTTAAAATTGGGGACAAGTCTTGTCCATGTAAAATCTTTTCTGTGGCCGATGTCCAATAATAAGATGTACACACTGTTTAAATATACTTCTGAAAAACGACTACAGCTACATACGTCGAGGAGCAGAAGATAGCAGGGTTTTAAAACCCAAGAAAACATTACACAGGAGGAGTTCACTCGGACACCTGAAATCCGCACACCTGAAACTCAATCTAAACAAGGTTACACAGTGGTGTTTGGGGTGAAGGATGGAATTAGATAGAGGTGGAAAGATAGGGAAGATAAGGTAGAAATGGGAAACAGAAAGGGGAATCGTGGGAGAGGGGAAGTAGTACGTGCAGCAGGCACAGCAAGGCACGACTCTTCACAACAATAATTGTAAAATGTTAAAATTGTTTGTTTTTGTTTTAAACATCCCACTACCCAGACAACACAACACTAGCACAACATCCACAGACATCATAAGCCAGTCCTCAAGTGCCTACTTTTCAGTCTAAAACCCTTATACCTCTCTAGCTCCTTTAACAGTATCTATCCAATGCTATGTATACTGTCCCTACCTTTACCATTTTCCCAAAATGACTATTCCATACATCACCAACTCCCTGTGAACTATCCCTGCCTTGTTCTGTCCTAACTGTCCTCTTTTTTTATTTCTATTTTACACTCGAGTTGTTTCCCTGGGGTCATGTCACTGTCCGTCCTGGTAACAAATAAACACGAAAACATCATGCCGAGCACGATACTTGCAAAATCTCTCCCTCCCCAAAATAGAAAGTTGCCATGCATACATCAAATTGTCCATTTCATTGAGATTAAAATTGACGATCTTAATCAAAACTCAGCTCAATTGGATTAAAATTGATGATTTTTTCAGATGAAAATTTGATATTAGGAGTTTGACCTTGAGTTGACCTTTGACCTTTTGACCTTAAAATATTTGGTTTCCCAATTCAATGGGGTACTATGCAATTGCTGTTTAACGTCCAAGTCAATCTGATGAAAATTGATGATTTTTCAGATGAAAATTAATGATTTTAGAAGTTTGACCTTGAGTTGACCTTTTGGCCTCAAAATAGTTGGTTTCCCAATTCAGTGATGCACTATGTAATTGCTGTTTTATTTTCAAGTTAATAGGATGAAAAGTGATGATTTTGGAGATGAAAATTGATTTTAGAAGTTTGACTGAGTTTTCCTTTTACCTTTTGACCTCAAAAATAGTTGGTTTCCCAATTTAGTGACTCAATATGCAAATCATGTTCAACTTTCAAGTCAATTGGACTTTATAAGTTCGACCTGAAGATGACCTTTGACTTATGACCTCAAAATCAATTGGCTTCTTCCTTATGATCAACTGTACCATATGGTGAAGTTTCATGAAGATGGGTTTAAAATTGTGACCTGTAGGTGATTGACAGCCAGACAGAATAACACACAAGACTATCCAATATTCTTGAAAAATCTTCGATTTTGCAAGTAACAAACGTACTCAGGAAATGAATATGCAATTACTTAGAAATCTTCGATTTTGCAAATAACAAACGTACTCAGGAAATGAATATGCAATTACTTAGAAATCTTCGATTTTGCAAATAACAAACGTACTCAGGAAATGAATATGCAATTACTTAGAAATCTTCGATTTTGCAAATAACAAGCATAATCATTTCCTGAGTACGTAATTACATAGAAATCTTCGATTTTGCAAATAACAAACGTACTCAGGAAATGAATATGCAATTACTTAGAAATCTTCGATTTTGCAAATAACAAACGTACTCAGGAAATGAATATGCAATTACTTAGAAATCTTCGATTTTGCAAATAACAAACGTACTCAGGAAATGAATATGCAATTACATAGAAATCTTCGATTTTGCAAATAACAAACGTACTCAGGAAATGAATATGCAATTACTTAGAAATCTTCGATTTTGCAAATAACAAACGTACTCAGGAAATGAATATGCAATTACTTAGAAATCTTCGATTTTGCAAATAACAAACGTACTCAGGAAATGAATATGCAATTACTTAGAAATCTTCGATTTTGCAAATAACAAACGTACTCAGGAAATGAATATGCAATTACTTAGAAATCTTCGATTTTGCAAATAACAAACGTACTCAGGAAATGAATATGCAATTACATAGAAATCTTCGATTTTGCAAATAACAAACGTACTCAGGAAATGAATATGCAATTACTTAGAAATCTTCGATTTTGCAAATAACAAACGTACTCAGGAAATGAATATGCAATTACTTAGAAATCTTCGATTTTGCAAATAACAAACGTACTCAGGAAATGATTATGCAATTACATAGAAATCTTCGATTTTGCAAATAACAAACGTACTCAGGAAATGAATATGCAATTACTTAGAAATCTTCGATTTTGCAAGTAACAAACGTACTCAGGAAATTAATATGCAATTACATAGAAATCTTCGATTTTGCAAATAACAAACGTACTCAGGAAATGAATATGCAATTACTTAGAAATCTTCGATTTTGCAAATAACAAACGTACTCAGGAAATGAATATGCAATTACATAGAAATCTTCTATTTTGCAAATAACAAACGTACTCAGGAAATGAATATGCAATTACTTAGAAATCTTCGATTTTGCAAATAACAAACGTACTCAGGAAATGAATATGCAATTACTTAGAAATCTTCGATTTTGCAAATAACAAACGTACTCAGGAAATGAATATGCAATTACTTAGAAATCTTAGATTTTGCAAATAACAAACGTACTCAGGAAATGATGATGCAATTACATAGAAATCTTCGATTTTGCAAATAACAAACATACTCAGGAAATGAATATGCAATTACTTAGAAATCTTCGATTTTGCAAATAACAAACGTACTCAGGAAATGAATATGCAATTACTTAGAAATCTTCGATTTTGCAAATAACAAACGTACTCAGGAAATGAATATGCAATTACTTAGAAATCTTCGATTTTGCAAATAACAAACGTACTCAGGAAATGATTTTGCAATTACTTAGAAATCTTCGATTTTGCAAATAACAAACGTACTCAGGAAATGAATATGCAATAACTTAGAAATCTTCGATTTTGCAAATAACAAACGTACTCAGGAAATGAATATGCAATTACTTAGAAATCTTCGATTTTGTAAATAACAAACGTACTCAGGAAATGAATATGCAATTACTTAGAAATCTTCGATTTTGCAAGTAACAAACGTACTCAGGAAATGAATATGCAATTACTTAGAAATCTTCGATTTTGTAAATAACAAACGTACTCAGGAAATGAATATGCAATTACTTAGAAATCTTCGATTTTGCAAATAACAAACGTACTCAGGAAATGAATATGCAATTACTTAGAAATCTTCGATTTTGCAAGTAACAAACGTACTCAGGAAATGAATATGCAATTACTTAGAAATCTTCGATTTTGCAAGTAACAAACGTACTCAGGAAATGATTTTGCAATTACTTAGAAATCTTCGATTTTGCAAATAACAAACGTACTCAGGAAATGATTTTGCAATTACTTAGAAATCTTCGATTTTGCAAATAACAAACGTACTCAGGAAATGAATATGCAATAACTTAGAAATCTTCGATTTTGCAAATAACAAACGTACTCAGGAAATGAATATGCAATTACTTAGAAATCTTCGATTTTGCAAGTAACAAACGTACTCAGGAAATGAATATGCAATTACTTAGAAATCTTCGATTTTGTAAATAACAAACGTACTCAGGAAATGAATATGCAATTACTTAGAAATCTTCGATTTTGCAAGTAACAAACGTACTCAGGAAATGATTATGCAATTACTTAGAAATCTTCGATTTTGTAAATAACAAACGTACTCAGGAAATGAATATGCAATTACTTAGAAATCTTCGATTTTGCAAATAACAAACGTACTCAGGAAATGAATATGCAATTACTTAGAAATCTTCGATTTTGTAAATAACAAACGTACTCAGGAAATGAATATGCAATTACTTAGAAATCTTCGATTTTGCAAGTAACAAACGTACTCAGGAAATGAATATGCAATTACTTAGAAATCTTCGATTTTGTAAATAACAAACGTACTCAGGAAATGAATATGCAATTACTTAGAAATCTTCGATTTTGCAAATAACAAACGTACTCAGGAAATGAATATGCAATTACTTAGAAATCTTCGATTTTGCAAGTAACAAACATACTCAGGAAATGAATATGCAATTACTTAGAAATCTTCGATTTTGCAAGTAACAAACGTACTCAGGAAATGAATATGCAATTACATAGAAATCTTCGATTTCGCAAGTGATGATTTATTGTAGCAGAATCACACTCTCCATTCACCAAGTCTTATCTCTTTCTTAATATAGATGAAAACGTGATTTTTATAGGTATATGTTAAAATGTGAGAAGTGCATTATGTTTATATTTTGTGTGCATGTGGCCTTGGTGGAATCGTCTATGCCAAGGTAGTCTAGTATGATACCTGTTGGGGTGATGATGGGGATGCAGAAGAGTCACATGGTCACAGGGAAATGATCAACTTTAAACAATTATAAATATTTGGCAGGTTTTGATCTCTTTTAAGACATATTAGTTGTTAAACTGTCCATAGATTGAACCACCTTTAGAGGCCATTTTCCCCCGCAGAGTGGGGGTTGGCCCTTTTTCGGGCACCGTGGTCCCATTTTTGTAGCAATGTTTTATGGCCGGATGCTCTTCCTGCCGCAAACCCTGTTAGTCGCCTCTTGCGACACACAGGGAATTACCAGTGAACTGGTATTCAATATGCCGACCTCGGAAGGATGACAGGCTGAGTCAACATTCCTGGTGTTAATTCAGCGATCGACCGGGATTCAATCCCAGGATCCTCGGATCCCAAGCCGGCACCCTGACCGCTAATTCAACACCAGGCTAAACTGTCCATATATTAACAATAACAAACTTTAAAAGGTGATAAATAAGACTATAAAATTATAAATTTCTACAACAACATACTTAGTAGGAGGCTGAGAAAAAAGGAGTTCTTATGTCCATCAATATCTCTCAACTTTAACAAGTTCCCAGTGTCGTCCACCATTATATGCTAACGTTTCGAGTTTTTGAACGAGCGTTTTAATGACGCAATGTGCCACCATGAAACAACCAATGGTGAAGCTTCCAGTGTTTTAAGGAAATCACCGAAGCTGTGATGGCTTGCGAGGAGCACAATTGATGGAAACGTGTTTGAGTTACATTGCGAAATAATGGGAAATCGATCTGGGCCACATCCCCATATCAGCTAAGACACGAGTCCTAAATGATCCGTCACCACGTAGTCAAGATCTACGTACATCAGCAGTGCTGGCATCATCGGTTTAAAATGTCCAGGTATTAATTCTTCCTTCTCCATCTTCATGTCCTCCACAAGTTCTTCCTCAAATTCCTTGGTTTGCCAAGTCTGTGTCTCAACTGGTTTACCATCCGTCGATTCATTTTCCTGGCAAATCACTTGATTAACTGTCGGTAGTTCCTCTTCATTCCTATTTTCATTCACTTCCTGTACATCGTCCTCATTTTTCTGGATCTCAGTCACGTGCTGAGCGTGTGGGTACAATGTCAAGCCAGACGTATCCACGTGCTCTGGAGCACACATTGGGGCAAACTTTAAAAAGTACTCCAGGTTAGAGTGGTTCAGTTTGGATGGGGAGTTATGGAGACCAGACATTTTGAGAGGAAGAGATGATCCACGATCAATGAAGACCTCTGTCAAATGGCCTTTCTTGGCCTCTGAAAGTACCTGTGGCACGGCCAGCAACTCCTCGTCTACTTGACGAATGGTGTTTTGAGCAGTGTCTCCATTGCTCCTCTGAAAGACAAAGACATGTACTCACAGTTGTGGATTTTATCCCCCCTCTAGGTCAAGCAAAGTTCAGATATTGTCATTCGGAAACCATTGTAAGATAAACAGTTGTGCCTCCCTCTGCCCACGTTACACAGTGTTTCGTGTTTGATGAAGTAATACTCCCTTTGTTTATGTTTATGGAGGCATGAGTCATTTTTGTACTTCATGTTAGACTTACCCCGTGAGACATGGCTGAAAGGAAATCAGAGATGGAGCTGTGGTCGGGACTCGGTACCGGAACCAAGACCTTCTTGACAAGCTGCTTCAGTCTTGCAGTAACACGGGGGTGGGAATGAACACAGAGAGTTAGGGAAAGGAAGACAGAAAGTCCAAAAATTATTCTATTTTCTCTGGCATGTCAGCTCCAAATTACCCAAACCAGAAACTATGACGAAAACTAAACAAATAGGGAAGTCACGCCCTCTGCAGAAAATAAATGTTTGGATGTGTCATTGTCTGTCATAGAGCGTCAGTGTTGCAGAAGCAGTTGCTCGGGAAGGGTTACACTAGGTGGTTTGCCAATGCCTTTCCAGTAGTAGTCAGGGCAGGAATTTGTCATTTGGTCAGTGTGCCGGCGATAGCTCGCCTACTCTTCGCGAAGGACACCGTGGGATATTTAACATCCACCAACTAATGCCCGCTTAACGTCCATTTGAGGGACGGCACACACATTGATGATTCACCCTGCCTGTGAAACACTGGGATAACAGTGTATCTACTATAAATGCATGAGGGGTGTGTGTGTGTGTGTGTGTGTGTGTGTGTGTGTGTGTGTGTGTGTGTGTGTGTGTGTGTGTGTGTGTGTGTGTGTGTGTGTGTGTGTGTGTGTGTGTGTGTCAGTGTGTGTGTGTGTGTGTGTGTCAGTGTCATACTTTTTTGACGTTTATTAATTAATTACGTACTATTCAAATGTACCTTTTAAACCTTTAGACTGGTGAGACCCTTTAGACCGTGGAAGACCCTTTAACGCTTGAGACCCAAAAGATCCCAAGTACCCAAAAGTCTCCAAGGACCCAAAAGTCTCCAAGGACCCAAAAAGTCCTTGACCCAAAAGTCCCCAAAGTCCCCGAGGACCTAAAAGACTCAGATAACCCAAAAGTCACTGAGGACCAAAAAGACCCAGATGACCCAAAAAACACAGATGACCCAAAAGTCCCCGAGGACCCAAAAGTCCCCAAAGACCCAGATGGCCCAAAAGTCCCTGAGGACCAAAAAGACCCAGATGACCCAAAAGTCCATGAGGACCAAAAAGACCCAGCTGACCCAAAAGTCCCCGAAGACCCAGATGACCCTGATGACCCAAAAGTCCCTGAACACCCAAAAGTCCCTGAAAACCCAAAAGTCCCTGAAGATAAAAAATCCCCAAGGACCCAGATGACCAAAAAGTCCCCAAAGATGCAAAAGTCCCCAATGACCCAAAAGACCCAGATGCCCCAAAAGTCCATGAGGACCAAAAAGACCCAGCTGACCCAAAAGTCCCCGAAGACCAAAAAGACCTAGATGACCCAAAAGTCCCCAAAACCCCAAAAGTCCCTGAAAACCCAAAAGTCCCCAAACATGCAAAAGGACCCAAAAGACCCAGATGACCAAAAAGTCCAGATTAACCAAAAGTCCTCGAGTACCCAAAAAAAAACAGATGACCCAAAAGTCCCTGAGGACCAAAAAGACCCAGATGACCCAAAAGTCCCCGAAGACCCAAAAGAACCACCGAGTGCAGCAGGCAGGTATGCTACAAGGTGGTGAAGACCAATAAAAACTTGGCACAACGGACCAATAAGCCCACTTGTATAATAAACATTGCATTTTTATTGCACAGACTATACATTTTCCCTGTGTAAGTAGCGACTATAAATTATGTATGCAACAGTTGTGTTTTTATGTGTTGAAGCTGCTTCAATATTTGGCTATTTCCGTCCGTCCGTCAAAAATGAAGAAGAAGAACCTTTATATCCCACTGAAGGAGCTGGGACTCCCACGTCGATCGGAAGAATGGACGCGACAAAAAGCTGGAATTCATCTGAGTTGCTTTAATCGAATCAAATACTCAGGCACTCTGAAAACCCGTTTATCGGTCAGCAATATATATCTATTATCCCAGGGGGTTTGCCCAGGCCCGGCGCCAGGGGGCGTGGCCCAGCGTCCTGGCTGCGGCCTGGCAAGTTGAGGGCGAGCCTGCCCGGGCATGCCCGAGCATGCCCGGGCGTCCCGACCGAGGCCTGGCAAGTTGAGCGCGGGCCTGCCCGGGCGTCCTGGACGAGCCCGGCATGGTGATCGCTCCGCGTCCTTGATAGGTGCAAGGCGATTGTGAAACCCCAGCGGCAGCCGCTACACACGTCCCCCCAGAATCGACTTGCACCGGCAGGGTCAACTTGAGGGGGGTCCTGATGACCCGGCCGAAGCGACCCCTGGCGGGTCGTGGGAGGGGGTCCGGTGAGGTGGTGGGCGGTCGAGTGGGGGGCACCGTGGACGGGGGGCGGCCTCGCCGCGGCGGAAGGGCCACCCGTGGTGGGTGGTCGACGTCCACGTGCGCCGGCTTGAGGCGGTCCACTGCAATCCGGTCCGACCTGCCGCCGATGTCGATGACGAACGACTTGTCGTCCCGTCGCAGCACCCGGAAGGGCCCGTCGTACGGCGGCTGGAGTGGCCACCGATGTGCGTCGTGACGCACAAAAACATACTCCGCTGTGCGGAGTGCTGGGGGGACGTAGGACTGGGGGTCACCGTGGTGGGATGTCGGCACGGGGGCAAACCGTCGGGCGGCCTCCTGGAGGTCCGAGCGCTGGTGAGCTGCGGACCAGGGACTGGTAGCGTCGGGCACGAATTCGTCCGGGACGCGTAGCACCTGGCCATAGACCAGCTCGGCGGTGGATGCCTGGAGGTCCTCCTTGGGGGCCGTGCGAAGGCCCAAAAGGACCCACGGCAGCCGTTCGGCCCAACCGCCGTCTTGAAGGCCGGCCATGAGCGCGGCCTTCATGGAGCGGTGGAATCGCTCGCACAACCCGTTTGCTTGGGGGTGGTAGGCCGTAGTACGGTGGAGCTTGACCCCCAGGTTGCGGGCGACCGCGCCCCACAGCTCGGAGGTGAACTGTGGTCCGCGGTCTGACGAGATGTCCGCCGGTGCGCCGAAGCGGGCGACCCAGGTGGCGATGAAAGCCTGCGCCACGTCGGCGGTGGTGGTGGAGACGAGGGGAACGGCCTCCGGCCACCTGGTGGTCCTGTCCACCATGGTGAGCAGGTGTGTGAACCCCCGTGACGGGGGGAGGGGGCCCACCAGATCCACGTTGACGTGGTCGAAACGTCGTTCGGGCACGGTGAAAGGTGCCAGCGGGGCCTGGGTGTGTCGGTGGACCTTGGCCCGTTGGCAGGCCGTGCAGGCGCTGGTCCAATCGCGGACGTCCCGACGAAGGCCGTGCCAGACGAAACGCGCCGACACCAGCTTCTGGGTAGCTTTCCGGCCCGGGTGGGAAAGGCCGCGGAGGGAGGCGAAGATGCGGCGTTGCCAGGTGACGGGCACGATGGGGCGAGGCTGGCCTTGGGAGACGTCGCAGAGCAGGACAGTGTCCGCGCAGGGGATGTCGGCCAGGCGGAGGCCCGTGTCCGCCGCCCGGAGGGCTTGCACCGTGGTGTCGGTGGTTTGGTCCGCCGCCATAAGCGCAAAATCCACGCCCAGGTGGACCGCGTTCGCGCTGGCCCGGGAAAGACAGTCGGCCACGGCGTTGTTTTTGCCGGCGACGTGCCGGATGTCCGTGGTAAACTCCGACACGGCGGAGAGGTGGCGCTGTTGGCGGGCCGACCATGGCTCCGTGACCTTGGCCATGGCGTAAACCAACGGCTTGTGGTCGACGAACGCCGTGAAAGGTCGGCCCTCCAGGAGGTGGCGGAAATGGCGGACGGCCAGGTGTAGACCGAGGAGCTCCCGGTCAAACGTGCTGTATTTGAGCTCGTTCGGCCGGAGCTGCCGGCTGAAAAAAGCGAGTGGCTGCCAAACCCCGTTCACCCATTGCTCATGTACGGCGCCCACCGCGTAGTCGGAGGCATCCGTGGTGAGGGCGATGGGAGCGTTGAGCACCGGGTGAGCGAGCAGTGTTGCGTCGGCGAGGGCCCGCTTTGAGCGTTGGAAGGCCGCATCCATTGCTGCGGACCAGGCGATGTCGTGCTTGGCCGGCTTGCCCCGGAGGGCTTCGTAGAGGGGCCGCATGAGTTGGGCAGCGCGGGGCACGAAGCGGTGATAAAAATTCACCATTCCCAGGAATTCCTGCAGGGCCTTTATGGTGCGGGGACGCGGGAACGTGGTGATGGCCTCGACCTTGGTTGGCAGCGGCACGGCCCCGTTCTTGGTGATGTGGTGGCCCATAAAATCAACGGCCGTTGTGCCGAAGTGGCATTTGGCCGGGTTGACGATGAGGCCGTGCTCGCTGAGGCGCCCGAACAGTGTTCGGAGGTGGAGGAGGTGCTCGGCCCGGGACGTGCTGGCGACGAGGATGTCGTCCAGGTAAACGAAAAGGAACGGCAGGTCACGCAGCACGCCGTCCATCAAGCGCTGGAACGCCTGAGCCGCGTTCTTGAGACCAAACGGCATCCGCAAGAATTCGAATAAGCCGAACGGCGTGATGACTGCCGTTTTAGGGACGTCGGCCGCCCTGACAGGTACCTGGTGATATCCCCGTATGAGATCAATTTTCGAAAAAATGACCCGTCCCGCCAGACGGGCGGAGAAGTCTTGGATATGCGGGATCGGGTACCTGTCGGGGGTGGTAGCGTCATTGAGACGGCGGTAGTCGCCACACGGGCGCCATCCACACCCCGGCTTTGGCACGATGTGCAGTGGCGAGGCCCACGCGCTATCGGAGCGCCGCACGATGCCGAGGTGCTCCAACGCGTCGAATTCGGCCTTCGCTACGGCGAGCTTGGCTGGGTCGAGGCGGCGGGCCCTGGCGTAGACCGGCGGGCCCCGTGGTTGGTATGTGGTGCTCGATCCCATGCCGTACTGCGACGGCCGAAAACATCGGCCGCGTGAGGGCCGGGAACTCCGCGAGCAGGCGAGCAAACTCGTTCGCCGCCGGGATGGTGCATGCCAGCTCGGTCGGCGCGGAGCTGCTCAATGTGCATACCAGGGAGCTGAAGGTTTCAGCGTTGATTAAACGACGCCGTTGGACGTCCACCAGCAGTCCGTGTGCGCAGAGGAAGTCGGCGCCTAGCAGAGCCATGGGCACGTTGGCGGTTACAAACGTCCAAGCAAAGCGTTGGCCGCCGAAGCAGAGGGTGACGTTGCGCGGGCCGAAGGTGCGGATAGTCGATCCGTTGGCCGCAACCAAGGAGGGGCCGCAAACCGCGGATTGCCTGTCCTGGTCAGAGGCGGGTATGACGCTCAGTTGGGCGCCGGTGTCGCACAGGAAGCGCCGTCCGGACGCTTTATCCGTGATGAACAGTAAGTTGCCCGTGTGGCCGGCGCTCATGGCTGGTAATGAACGCCGGCCCGGCCGTTTCCCGGCCTGCCGAAGGTGCACGGGGGTCGGCATGTCCGGGCCTTCTGTCCGAACCTGGCATGATAGTAACACCACGCTTGGTCAGGTGGAGGCCCCGGTCGTCGTGCTGGAGGTGGTCGGCTCGGTATAGCGGCCGCCAATTGCGTCGGCAGTTCGGCCGTCGACCGTGCCGGGTGCTCGGGCGCCATGGATGTTGCGTCGGACGGCGGTGGGTCCCATGTCGCCGCTGCGATGCGCTGTCCTGCGGCGGAGATCTTGTCGGCTTCTCTGGCAAGGGCCCGGGGATCTGTGATCGTCGTGCTTGCCAGGGCGAGGCGTACCGGGTTAGGCAGCTGACGGAGGAACAGCTCCCGGAACAGGAATGCCGGAGAGTGCTCGCCGAGCAGTGAAAGCATGTAGTCCATTCGCTCGGAAGGGCGCGTGTCGCCGAGCTCAGGCAGTTCGAGCAGGCGCCGTGCGCGTTCCGCCGATGGGAGGGCGAAAGCATCGAGGAGAAGCTTCTTAATCGCGCCGTATTTGTCAGTGGCTGGCGGGCTCTCGAGGAGGCTCAGGGCGCGGGCCGCGGTAGCCGACCCGAGCGCAGCTACCACATGGTGGAAGCGGGTGTCGTCGGCCGTGACGCCTCGCAGGGCGAACAGGGACTCCGCCTGTGCGAACCAAACCGCCGCGTGAGCCTCCCAGAAGGTAGGCAGTTTAAGGGCGACTGCCGTGTCCATGTCGATAGGTCACCAATGAAGGAGCTGGGGCTCCCACGTCGATCGGAAGAATGGACGCGACAAAAAGCTGGAATTCATCTGAGTTGCTTTAATCGAATCAAACACTCAGGCACTCTGAAAACCCGTTTATCGGTCAGCAATATATATCTATTATCCCAGGGGGTTTGCCCAGGCCCGGCGCCAGGGGGCATGCCCGGGCGTCCCGACCGAGGCCTGGCAAGTTGAGCGCGGGCCTGCCCGGGCGTCCTGGACGAGCCCGGCATGGTGATCGCTCCGCGTCCTTGATAGGTGCAAGGCGATTGTGAAACCCCAGCGGCAGCCGCTACACCACCATGTTTAATTCTAAAGGGTTCTAAAGGGTAATTCTAATGTGTTCAAACAGGAAATTCTAAAGGGTAATTATGAAGGGTTCTAAAGGGTTTTGTTCATTTCTAGACTTTGCCTATTTCGTATTAAAAATGCCAAACTGAATTGCTTCCTTCGGACACGGGTGCGATATTTATTTATTTTTTTTTACTTTAACTCCTCACACCATCCCAACAAACCCACCTTCACATACAATGTAAGGGGTAAGCACTTCATTTGAACACACACACACACACGTTTTCCATAACTGCATTACTTTAACATTTAAATGACATTGCAAATCATACTATAATGGAGCGATGGCGTATGTGTGTATGTATGTATCATCTACTCCTCCGAGATGATTTGACCTATGAAGCTGGATCTTTCAGAGATTCATTAGGGCACCCAAAAGTTGTGCCTGTCCAATTTTTGTCTCATTCCATCAAGTTTTGAAAAATAAATTTTATCGCCCATTTTGGCAATTTCGTCCTTTGGGGAGAGGTGGGGGTACACAACACCAAACACTCTGCACCAAGGGTGGGGGGGTGGAGGAGAGGCTGAGAGGTGAGGCGGGGAGGGTGAGCGGCAAGTGGGGGAGGGTGAGAGGCGAGGGCGGGAGGGTAAGAGGTGAGAGGGGGGGAGGATGAGAGGTGAGGGGGGGGAGGGTGAGAGGTGAGGGTGAGGGGTGAGGTGAGAGGTGAGGGGGGGAGGGTGAGAGGTGAGGGGGGGGAGGGTGAGAGGTGAGGGGGGGGAGGGTGAGAGGTGAGGGGGGGAGGGTGAGAGGTGAGGGGGGAGGGTGAGAGGTGAGGGGGGGGAGGATGAGAGGTGAGGAGGGGGAGGGTGAGAGGTGAGGGGGGAGGATGAGAGGCGAGGGGGGGGAGGATGAGAGGCGAGGGGGGGGAGGGTGAGCGGCAAGTGGGGGAGGGTGAGAGGCGAGGGGGGGAGGGTGAGAGGCGAGGGGGGGAGGGTGAGAGGCGAGGGGGGGGAGGGTGAGAGGCGAGGGGGGGGAGGGTGAGAGGCGAGGGGGGGGAGGGTGAGAGGCGAGGGGGGGAGGGTGAGAGGCGAGGAGGGGAGGGTGAGAGGCGAGGGGGGGAGGATGAGAGGCGAGGGGGGAGGGTGAGAGGCGAGGAGGGTGAGAGGAGAAGGGCTGGATGAGAGGCGAGGGGGGAGGGTGAGAGGCGAGGGGGGGGAGGGTGAGAGGCGAGGGGGGGGAGGGTGAGAGGCGAGGGGGGGAGGGTGAGAGGCGAGGGGGGGAGGGTGAGAGGCGAGGGGGGGAGGATGAGAGGCGAGGGGGGAGGGTGAGAGGCGAGGAGGGTGAGAGGAGAAGGGCTGGATGAGAGGAGAGGGTAGGACGGTGAGAGGCGAAGGGGAGGAGGATGAGAGGCGAAGGGGGGAGGATGAGAGGCGAGGAGGAGGGTGAGAGGCGAGGAGGCGGGTGAGAGGCGAGGGGGAGGGAGGGTGAGAGGCGAGGAGGAGGGTGAGAGGAGGAGGGTGAGAGGCGAGGGGGGATTGGGGGAGGGTGAGAGGGGAGGAGGGAGGAGGAGTGGAGGGGAGAGGGCCTTGCCTTAACCATGGCCTATAAACTGAAAGTGAGTGGTAGTATCGCATCTTGAATCTCATGCAAAGAGGTAGATGTGTTTGAGCCAAATAGTGGTGTTATTGCACAGACTGGCCGGAGGCGAGAGTGCGGCATCAATGGGGAGAGAATATATGGTGTCAATGAGTCCACCATACGCTACCTAAAGAAAAATGAAGTGGACATAAGGGCCAATGTGGCTGAAAACTTTCCCAAAAGTGCGAGTGGTGTGTTTAAAAACAAGACCGAAGGTCTAACAGCGGCTAAGCCGGGCTTGTAATAAAATATTATAACCCCACAAACACACATGATTATCTTTTTAAACAGTCACTAATGCTGCTTATAAACATTAAACAAAGAAATTTGGAGGAATCCAGACATCCATGAGGTAAGTTTTACTTTCAGAACTGAGCGAAGATCTACTGTAATCTAGATTATACCCCACAAGGTTTGGGTACGTACCGTTTCGTTGGAAGAGCCGTAACGCCCATGCTTTCGATATTTGATGATCATTTTAACAATCGGTTTGTTTGTGTTTTACACTGAATTAAAAACGTAAAGGTAGAGCATAGCGATTGTGATATATGACAGGTTCGACGATATGAACGGCATATAAATCAAAATTGCGGTGTGTGGAGAGTCAGCCGAGTACGCCGTAATGACGTCAGACGTAATCACATCACCCTGTCATGTGAGCAGACCTCAGCTCTGATTGGTATAAGTTTGAGGGGACATACATACATACACACATACAGACGGACAAATACTGTTCTCGACGGCTTTGCCCGATGGGCTACGCCATAAAAAAAATCATCATTAAAGGTAAGTTCAGTAATACAGTAATACATAGGGCGTAATTTCTTTATTACCTCCGCCACCAAAGGTGGACGGAGGTTATGTTTTCACACCTGTATGTTTGTCTGGCCGTTTGTTTGTGAACAAAATATCTCAAAAAGTTGTGGACGGATTCGGACGAAATTTGGCAGAGATGTAGTGTATGTGACGAGGACGAAATGATTCGATTTTGGTGAAGATCCGGATTCGGATCCGGCTACTAGAATTTTTAAAGTGATTCTTCACCAATGAGTGATATGGCCAACCAGGTAGGGGTATGCTCTCTACTGAGTGCTGTTGTAGTTCAGTAATATGTTTGTTCTTCCGTATGAGCCATGCACTTAACCCCATTTTTCCCACAAGCCCTTAGTGTTAATATTCGTGGCTTTTCTATTCATGGAGTTTTCCAGGAATGTAACCCCCATGGATAGTGAGGGTTTAATGTATAATTTTGCAGATTGCATCAGCCGATAATGGGCCACACATTGGATTTGAAGCTCAGCACTCCAACATGAACTGATTTGATGTAATCCTCTGTGATTCATGCACCCATCTATGTCATCCTATTAATTTAATAGAGTCTTCTTCTTATGCTCCTCACACATAGGGCTGCTGAAGCAGTTTCATTGGCTCGGGGTAATACAACCTGGACATGTCACCAATCAGTCAGAGGATCCTCGACTGAAGGTGATTTTGGCAGGAATTTGTTCAGGGTGCCGGTGATAGCTTTCTTCTTACCTGTTTCTGCAGAGATAGACCATAGGAAATAGCAGAATGAGAGCTGTGAAGAAGACGAGGAGCAGCAACAGTTGGAGAAGAGTAAACGATGGGTCCAAGGATTCTGTGAAGAGGAAATCGTGAAAATAGTGGAAACGATACAGATAGAGCGTTTCACAAAGCCCCCAAAGAAAGTATCCAGGAAGGATTCTAATATGGTCAACCGCACATTCTACCCATATCGGGTTTTGTGAAGATGCAATGAGGCCTACAGTACACACATATACATGGCAGCCAGGTTATAATGTATAACCCAAATGTTATTGTGTAAACCCTGCGTTTGATGGCAGTTTTAGGTGGATCCAATTTTGAACCACAATAGCAGACAGCTTGCAGACACGTGTTCTCTTTAGTCAGATCTTGCGCTGACATGGATGCTCAAAACTCGTTGAAGTCAATTTCATCAAAACTCAAACGCTGCCCTTTTCTCATTGAAATGTTGAGACTGATGTGCGATCTAAAACACATACTGGCAAACAACCGCGTGCCAAGTTTTCCAAACTGATTGGCCCACAGATTTAATCATAAACACAAACAGACAAACGACCTCAAAGACCAGGATTGGAGTGCTGGTGGGATTAGCAAAGTCCTATGAGACTGCACAAATCTGAGGAATCGAGGTGGTTTTAATCAGGAAAGTTCTCGATGCGGCCGAAAGTGGGAAATCCTTTTCTACTGATGGTTTCAAAAATAAATGTCAACCTCCTGGAAAACCCACAATAGCAAAACAAAGAAAAGGAAACAGATTGCATTGAGATGGCCGGGCTGCGCGGGCTTGGCAGGCTTCATATAGTCCTGTAACAAAGAGCCAAGTAATACATGAACTCACTAATCTGAAACTTCTCCAATTACATTGGTGTCATGAAAATATACAACTAAGTCTTTGACCACTACTAGGTTTTTTTTAACAACTACTACTTCTTCAACCACTTATTCAACTGCAACAGTTATTCCGACCTTCTTGTGGGGTCGGTCGGGAGAGGCTTTGGCCCAAGTAGTTTGTGAACCGACTGGCCAGGCCTGAAGTTCAACTGAAGGTAATTTAGACAGGAATTTCCGACTGGCCAGGCCTGAAGTTCAACTGAAGGTAATTTACACAGGAATTTCCGACTGGCCAGGCCTGAAGTTCAACTGAAGGTAATTTACACAGGAATTTCTGACTGGCCAGGCCTGAAGTTCAACTGAAGGTAATTTAGACAGGAATTTCCGACCGGCCAGGCCTGAAGTTCAACTGAAGGTAATTTAGACAGGAATTTCCGACCGGCCAGGCTTGAAGTTCAACTGAAGTTAATTTGGGCAAGAATTTCCAACTGGCCAGGCCTGAAGTTCAACTGAAGGTAATTTACACAGGAATTTCCGACTGGCCAGGCCTGAAGTTCAACTGAAGGTAATTTAGACAGGAATTTCCGACTGGCCAGGCCTGAAGTTCAACTGAAGGTAATTTACACAGGAATTTCTGACTGGCCAGGCCTGAAGTTCAACTGAAGGTAATTTAGACAGAAATTTCCGACTGGCCAGGCCTGAAGTTCAACTGAAGGTAATTTAGACAGGAATTTCCGACCGGCCAGGCTTGAAGTTCAACTGAAGTTAATTTGGGCAAGAATTTCCGACTGGCCAGGCCTGAAGTTCAACTGAAGGTAATTTAGACAGGAATTTCCAACTGGCCAGGCCTGAAGTTAATTTGGGCAAGAATTTCCGAATGGCCAGGCCTGAAGTTCAACTGAAGGTAATTTAGACAGGAATTTCCGACTGGCCAGGCCTGAAGTTCAACTGAAGATAATTTAGACAGGAATTTCCGACCGGCCGGGCCTGAAGTTCAACGGAAGGTAATTTAGACAGGAATTTCCGACCGGCCAGGCTTGAAGTTCAACTGAAGTTAATTTGGGCAAGAATTTCCGACTGGCCAGGCCTGAAGTTCAACTGAAGGTAATTTGGACAGGAATTTCCGACCGGCCAGGCTTGAAGTTCAACTGAAGTTAATTTGGGAAAGAATTTCCAACTGGCCAGGCCTGAAGTTCAACTAAAGGTAATTTAGACAGGAATTTCCGACTGGCCAGGCCTGAAGTTCAACTGAAGGTAATTTAGACAGGAATTTCCGACTGGCCAGGCCTGAAGTTCAACTGAAGGTAATTTAGACAGGAATTTCCAACTGGCCAGGCCTGAAGTTCAACTGAAGGTAATTTAGACAGGAATTTCCGACCGGCCAGGCTTGAAGTTCAACTGAAGTTAATTTGGGCAAGAATTTCCGACTGGCCAGGCCTGAAGTTCAACTGAAGGTAATTTCGACAGGAATTTCCGACCGGCCAGGTATGAAGTTAAACTGAAGTTAATTTGGGCAAGAATTTCCGACTGGCCAGGCCTGAAGTTCAACTGAAGGTAATTTAGACAGGAATTTCCGACCGGCCAGGCCTGAAGTTCAACTGAAGGTAATTTAGACAGGAATTTCCGACTGGCCAGGCCTGAAGTTCAACTGAAGGTAATTTAGACAGGAATTTCTGACTGGCCAGGCCTGAAGTTCAACTGAAGGGAATTTAGACAGGAATTTCCGACTGGCCAGGCCTGAAGTTCAACTGAAGGTAATTTAGACAGGAATTTCTGACTGGCCAGGCCTGAAGTTCAACTGAAGGTAATTTAGACAGGAATTTCCGACTGTCCAGGCCTGAAGTTCAACTGAAGGTAATTTAGACAGGAATTTCTGACTGGCCAGGCCTGAAGTTCAACTGAAGGTAATTTAGACAGGAATTTCTGACCGGCCAGGCCTGAAGTTCAACTGAAGGTAATTTAGACAGGAATTTCCAACCTGCCAGGCCTGAAGTTCAACTGAAGGTAATTTAGACAGGAATTTCCGACCGGCCAGGCTTGACGTTCAACTGAAGGTAATTTAGACAGGAATTTCCAACTGGCCAGGCCTGAAGTTCAACTGAAGGTAATTTAGACAGGAATTTCCGACCGGCCAGGCCTGAAGTTCAACTGAAGGTAATTTAGACAGGAATTTCCGACCGGCCAGGCTTGAAGTTCAACCGAAGGTAATTTAGACAGGAATTTCCAACCTGCCAGGCCTGAAGTTCAACTGAAGGTAATTTAGACAGGAATTTCCGACCGGCCAGGCTTGACGTTCAACTGAAGGTAATTTAGACAGGAATTTCCAACTGGCCAGGCCTGAAGTTCAACTGAAGGTAATTTAGACAGGAATTTCCGACCGGCCAGGCCTGAAGTTCAACTGAAGGTAAATTAGACAGGAATTTCCGACCGGCCAGGCCTGAAGTTCAACCGAAGGTAATTTAGACAGGAATTTCCAACTGGCCAGGCCTGGAGTTCAACAGAAGGTAATTTAGACAGGAATTTCTGACTGGCCAGGCCTGAAGTTCAACTGAAGGTAATTTAGACAGGAATTTCCGACTGGCCAGGCCTGAAGTTCAACTGAAGGTAATTTAGACAGGAATTTCCGACTGGCCAGGCCTGAAGTTCAACTGAAGGTAATTTAGACAGGAATTTCTGACTGGCCAGGCCTGAAGTTCAACTGAAGGTAATTTAGACAGGAATTTCCGACCGGCCAGGCCTGAAGTTCAACTGAAGGTAATTTAGACAGGAATTTCCGACTGGCCAGGCCTGAAGTTCAACTGAAGGTAATTTAGACAGGAATTTCTGACTGGCCAGGCCTGAAGTTCAACTGAAGGTAATTTAGACAGGAATTTCCGACCGGCCAGGCCTGAAGTTCAACTGAAGGTAATTTAGACAGGAATTTCCGACTGGCCAGGCCTGAAGTTCAACCGAAGGTAATTTAGACAGGAATTTCTGACTGGCCAGGCCTGAAGTTCAACTGAAGGTAATTTAGACAGGAATTTCCGACCGGCCAGGCCTGAAGTTCAACTGAAGGTAATTTAGACAAGAATTTCCAACTGGCCAGGCCTGAAGTTCAACTGAAGTTTATTTGGGCAAGAATTTGTAATTCGTTCAGAGTGCCAACGATAACTCGAGTACTCTTCACGAGACACCATGGGATCTTTAAGGTCCCCCCGAGAAACCTGTAGGGAAAACTGATGGTGCTTTACTCCAACTGTAACCTGAAACAAACTTACCAAATGTCATGTCTTCCTTCAAAACTCGACTCCACTCGCTCCAACTGCCATTATTTGAGGATTCCTTGTTCACCCTGCTACGCACTCGGAAGGCGTATATTCCTGCTGTTTCTCCTCGTATGTTATGTTTGAACTTCGTTTCTCCTGGGTCTTGATCCAGTAACTGTTGGAAGTAGATATCATGCACATAAACAGAAACCTCCTTTCCAGGAACAACGAGCACATGCGATTGGATTGCTGAATTTGAAGGCCTCTTGCCTTTGAGCTGTTTGGTAAAAAAAAAAAAAAAAAAACACCTTTAGAGGCCATTTTTCCCTGCAAGCGGGGGTTGGCCTTTTTCGGGAACTGTGGTTGTTGTTGTTTTTCGGTCCCCTTTTTGAAGCAATGTTTTACGGCCGGATGCCCTTCCTGACGCCAACCCTTTTTGCCGCCTTTAACGACAAGCAGGGAATTACCAGTGAGCTGGTACTCAAAGGAATTTGTTGTTTGGTACTGGGTTCATAAACCCATGGGGGTTTAATTGAACTCTTCTGCCATGGTGCTAACAATGGATGCTGCTTATCTGAGAATGCTGTCTTAATGGAGATATGAACCTGGATGCACTGCCTGCATTTATGTTGTGCACATTGACGACCTTCCATATCGAGGGACAATGTTTGTCCTCACCCTGGGTAAATATCTAGCTTGGGATTGACTTGTTCTGGAGTAGATGACGACAGAGCTGTGATGTGGATATGATCGAGGCATGTTCCACCAAATGTCCTCCACTTGTGCGCCCTACTGCAGTTACTGTACATTATTATGTGAGGCTAAGATATTGTACATGGTTTATAACCATATATAGCAAATAATTTATTTCCAGGACAACCATGGATGATCCTACATTATGGCCAAGGTGGTCTTTTGAAGATAAACCCCCTTGAAGCATTGCAAAATTAGGCATGCTTGAGGTCGAGATAGTGGAGCATAAGGCCTGGTGTTGGCTTAACAGTTAAGGTGACTGGCTTACACCAGGTGGGTAGACTCAGCCTGTCATCCTTCCGAGGTCGGCAAAATGGGTACTGGAAGCAGGGGGCACTGCATCAGCATCATAGCCACGCCCCAAGCAATGATACAACCAGCAGCCACAGGCTGCATATCTACCACGTAAAACACAATGTCAGTTTGTGTGTTTTGTACAGATGTCTGTCCCCCTTCATAAGGGTAGTTTTAAAGGCCAATCTTTTAACACAAATGTGTGTTCACTATGGTCTATTTTTGAGGATAAAACAAACTCGAAAACATTTTCCATAAAAGAGTAATTATGTCTCTTCTATTGGAATTGTAGATGGTGGCTTACAAACCGAGCCTCAAGGGTGGTGTACAGAAGCCTTTATTTAAAATAACAATAAATATAAGGCGCAGGAGGTGAAATTCGCTGCATGTGATGTGCAACGCGCGCAGAGTAATACGAGTGATCATTTACATCCGTATGACGTCTAATAAATAAAGAACATATGAGCACACCTGACACTAGGCAGAGGCTTCAGACTTTGACACACTCACGAGGCTGCACTGTCAAATATACTGTTCCAACCCGTCATATTTGACGGGATTTTTACTCGTGAAATAATAATAAAGTGGAGCATTAGGTGCAGCTCACCGTCCAGTTACTCTCTTCAGGAGAATGCATTTGTACTTGGTGCTGCAGCATGTCGGAAGACAAATATTCTTTCGTGCAATTTAAATCCCAATGAAGGATCCATTCGGTGCCCTCTTGGGTCAAGTTTAGCTTGTTTGGTCGGTTGAGTTTGACTGCATGGTGGGGAGGTAAGATGGGGGACGGGAGGGTGGATAAGTGCAATAGGATGGGGTTAAGTTCAAATCATCTTTTTATCATTTTCAATTGGACAATAACATTTAATGAAGAGCACACACTACTTACTCCAAAGGTATAAGACAACACCTACGTTTGGTTTAATAAGTTTATATACAGTATTCCCTCACTCTAAACATGTTCCCTTTGAACGGTTTCAAAGTTAAATGATTTATCGATTGATATCTAAAACTTAATATAAACGGTGTGGCTCAGAGTTAAGCGATTTGTAAAATACAGTATAGTATTTGGCGAGAACAAGGTGAATACCTCATTTCACATTGCACGCGTAGTGTGTCTGCCTTGTCGCAGTGCATTATGGAAAATTCTGCCAAAACACCAAGCAACACTTCAGTGTATTAGTGGGGCAGCTTAGCACCGAATTTCAAAGGGATGGGGACATGCCGGATAAAAGCACCAAAATTTTATCAGGCAATCTTCAGGGTCCCAGCTATGACTCTATAACCGGCGCCAAGCGATACGACCACTCTTATTTGAAAATTTTTATTATTTGTGAAAAAAAATTTTGAAAAGTTTGGGAAAAATTTTTTTTGGGGTTTTTGGAAAAGAAATGTTTTTATTGCAGAAATGAGAATCTTTTCCGAACATTTTGGTGTAATTGTTTTTAAAATCGAACTTCTAGAAGTACTATTTTAAAACAATATTTGAAAATTAGGTGTCTTGGGTGCATTTCCTCAATTTTGAAAATTTCTTGGAAAATTCTTGGAAATTTCTTTGAAATTTTTTTTGGGGGGTTTTTGGAAAAGAAATGTTTTTATTGCAAAAATTAGAATCTTTTCCGAACATTTTGGTGTAATTGTTTTTAAAATCGAACATCTAGAAGTATTTTAAAACAATATTTGAAAATTAGGTGTCTCGGGTGAATTTCCTCAATTTGGAAATGGTTCTTGCAGAGTTTTGTGGTTCTTGCACAAGGATACCAATGAGGTCTGACTTCTTTCCTTGGCGCAGTTTTCCTCTTTCAGATAGAGAAGGGGGGTGCGGATGATTTTCATGCTGGAAGAAGGTTCCCATATCTGTATCCCTGTTCTGAGCAACTATGTACAGACGAGAGAAGAGGGACACATCATCTTTCAACAGGGAAACATCCTCTGACTGCTTCCTCTTCCCCTTGGATGGTGACCTGAAGAGAGGCAATGAGTTCCTCTTCACAGGCTCATGGATGGACTGCCTTCGTTCAGTGATGATAGCCTTGTTGTAGCTGTCGTACTGAGCCTTTCCCACTTCTTCTATGGTATGCACAGTGTTGGCCACAGCTTCTTCAATCACATGCCGCGTGTCGAGTGCAATCAGCTCGCTTCCTTCATCTAGGAACGGGTTGCTCATCTCGTTGATAACTTGAATAAGGCCCAGTGTTTGCTCGTGAAATGTCTTCTGCGCAGACAGACCTTCTTCGTGGTGCTGGCGTTCATCTTATGAGATGGCAGTGTACTCCCGCTCAAACTCAGTGAGAATGCGTGCCTGCTCAGGTCCGGCGATCATCCACTTCTTGAAGGCTGGTGGGTTTTCAGTCAGGCCGACTGCTCCTCCAGGGCCCTTCACAAGCTCATTATTTTGTTCATGGGCTTGGTCGATCGGAATGCTGGAGAACCTTCTGGCTGTCTTCTGAACAACCCAGTTGCCTCTGACAATAAACTCCTCTTCGATTGTTGGAGGGAGGCTCTCCATGTCGCGGATGTGGATCGGGACCCATCTGGCATAATTATGGTGGTCAAATGCGAAGAACCATGGTGCCAGGGCTTTCAGAGACTCGACATACAGGGGAATGTCTCTTTCTCTGTGAGCGCGAACGAAGGAGAGTCCCAGGAGCTCAATCCTCAGGATGGTGTCCCAGTACTGAAAGGTTGGACTCTTCGTGATCATGCTTTGTTTCCAGTCCTCTTCTGTCCTATCTTCAGTTGCTGCACCAGCAGCTCCCTTCAGGTAGGCATCATTTTGCAGCTTGGAGAGTGCCAGAGCGCTGACTTGGTGGGCATGCCTGGTTCTCGTCAGGTGTGATGCCTTCAGGAAGGATTCAGCTGTGCCAGCAGAGGCTATGCCTGCCTGGTTTATTGCTGTCGCCCATCCAGATCCGTCTAGGTAGTCTCCAAGTGTCTTCCAAACCGCCATCTCCAGGTGGAGTCCGCCGAACATGACAACATACTGGTCTTCACCGTGTGTGGTAGGCCAGTGCCACTGAATGAACTTGGCAAGCGCATACAGCGGAGCATCCATTGCTATTATTGGAATCTGTCCAGGGTTCAGGAACTGTGTAGATTCACGGATGACATCCATTCCATGCTTGATCATTGCAGGTGTGGCTGCCTTCTCATTGAAGAGAGGCAGAAGTTGAGTGATGGCAGCTTCTACTTCTTGAGCAGGACTGTTTTGAAACGAGGCATGGTAGGCGGACCAGGCTATACAATCTCCCTTGACCACCTCTTCTTTTGCCATGCAACATATAGCAACATATAGCAGATATAATTTCAACATATAGCAGATTTAATATAATATGCATGTAATTAAATTAAAATATATAAATGTCTATTGTGCATGCATCTTGCTGTTCGGATCGTTTGGCGCTGGTTCTAGAATTGAAGCTTAGATGCTGAGGAAATGCACCCGAGACACCTAATTTTCAAATATTGTTTTAAAATACTTCTAGATGTTCGATTTTAAAAACAATTACACCAAAATGTTCGGAAAAGATTCTCATTTCTGCAATAAAAACATTTCTTTTCCAAAAACCAAAAAAAAAAATATTTCAAAGAAATTTCCAAGAATTTTCCAAGAAATTTTCCAAATTGAGGAAATGCACCCGAGCCACCTAATTTTCAAATATTGTTTTAAAATACTTCTAGATGTTCGATTTTTAAAACAATTACACCAAAATGTTCAGAAAAGATTCTCATTTCTGCAATAAAAACATTTCTTTCCCAAAAAACCCCCAAAAAAAAACTTTTCCAAAATTTTCAAAAAAAACTTTCACAAATAATAAAAAATTTCAAATAAGAGTGGTCGTATCGCTTGGCGCCGGTTATAGAATCATAGCTGGGACCCTGAAGATTGCCTGATAAAATTTTGGTGCTTTTATCCGGCATGTCCCCATCCACTACCTAAGCTGCCTAGCTATATTGATCACGTGCTGTTTACCATAGCAAGTTGGCCGACGATCCCTCCTGATACTTTTTTGCATCATGGCGCCCCCCACCTCCCCCTCCCCACTATCCCCCCTGCCCCCCCCACTCTCCCCCCCTTTCCCCTGCTCCCCCCCCCCCCCCACCCACTCTCCCCTCTGCCCCTTGCGCTGGAAATGACAAAGGAAAAGGAACAGGCAACAGGAGGTAGAAGAGAGATAAATTGATGACTACCAATAAATTGACTGACTTTGTCACACTCGCTGACCAGCTGGCCCAGGCAGCAGTAGATATGAACACAAACCTGGAGCGAAGTTTAGGACGGCATTAACATCTGCCGTGGCTCTACCTACAAGGAGGTCTCTAGGGAGAAACAGCGTGCGGTAAAACAGACCACCTTAGCGCAATATTTTAGGATTAGTGAGCCTGATAGCCCATAAAACATAAAAACCAGCCTGTATTGGTGAGTACTCATTTATACTATATTTCTATTGAATTATATTAATGTATATTTACGTATTATTTGTGTGTGCTATTTAAGTTAGTGAGAAAACGGTTCAGTATTGGGTCTTGGTGAAGGGTCTGGAACTCATCCCCCTTTGTACCATATTAAAAGTGGTTCGCTTTAAACAATTTTGCTTTGAACACTTTCCCAGAAACACATCCCCATTTAAAGCGAGGGAAGGCTATATATAATCATAATCCGGCTAATGGTAGATCCCATAATCAAAACCGCTTCTGGGATCTACCTTTCTATAACAAGTCTACAATGTTACCAAATATTATTTATGTTTATCAGTATTACATCATCATGAAGTTACAGTGCCTTCAGAAAGTATTCACGCCCCTTGACTTTTTTCACATTTTGTTGTGTTACAGCCTGAATTTAAAATTGATTAAAGTTAGATTTTTTGTCACTGATCTACACATAATACCCCATAATGACAAAGTAAAAACATGTTTTTAGAATTTTTTACAAAATTTGTAGAACCACTTTTGGCAACGATTACAGCTTCGAGTCTTCTTGGGTACGTCTGTATGACCTTTGCACATCTGGAGTTGGGGAGTTTCTCCCATTCTTTCTTGCAGATTTGCTCAAGCTCTGTCAAGTTAGATGGGGAGTGTCGGTGAACAGCAATCTTCAAGTCTTTCCACAGATTTTCAATTGGGATTCAAGTCTGGGCTTTCGCTGGGCCACTCAAGGACTTTCACGTACTTGTTCAGAAGTCATTCCAGTGTTGCTTTGGCCATATGCTTGGGGTCATTGTCCTGTTGGAACGTAAATCTTTGCCACATTCTAAGGTCTTTTGCACTCTGAAGCAGGTTCTCCTCAAGGACTTACGTGTATTTGGCTCCATTCATTGTTCCCTCTATCCTTACAAGTCTCCTAGTCCCTGCTGCTGAAAATCATCCCCATAGCATGATGCTGCCACCACCATGCTTCACAGTAGGGATGGTGTTAGATGGGTGATGATCTGTGCTCGGTTTCCGCCAGACATAGTGTTTTGCATTCAGGCCAAAGAGTTCAATTTTCCTCTCATCAGACCACAGAATATTTTGACTCATCCTCTCAATCTTTCACGTGCCTTTTTGCAAACTCCCGGCATGGTGTCATGTGCCCTTTTTCTCAGGAATGGCTTCTGTCTAGCCACACTCCAATAAAGCCTAGATTGGTGAAGTGTTTGAGAGACTGTTGTCCTTCTGGCAGGTTCTCCAACTCAGCCAAGGAACTCTGTAGTTCTGTCAGAGTGGTCATTGGGTTATTCGTCACCTCCCTGACCAAGGCCCTTCTTGCCCGGGTGCTCGGTTAGGTCGGACAGCCAGCTCTAGAAAGAGTCTGTGTAGTTCCATATTCTTTCCATTTCCTAATGATGGAGCTCATTGTGCTCTTGGGAACTTTCAACACTCTAGAAATTGTTTCATACCCTCCCCAGATCTATGCTTCATCACAATTCTATCTCGGAGTTCTACTGACAGTTCTTTGGACTTCATGGCCGAGTTTCTACCCTGACATGCACTGTCAACTGTGGGACCTTATATAGAAAGGTGTGTTTCTTTCTAAACCATATCCAATCAATTTTATTGGACAAGGTGGACTCCAAGTTGTAGAAGCATCTCAAGGATGATCAAAGGAAATTGGATGCACCTGAGCTCAATTTGGAGTGTCATCGCAAAGGGGTTGAATACTTTTTGACGCAAGACATTTCAGGTTTTCACTTTTTTTTTTTTTTTTTGTATACTGAATCGAGGCTCGTGAAAGAGCTAACATTTATTTCACAAACAAATCAACCAGACAAACAAAATATATAAAAGAGGGAGCGGAAGACAAGATGGGGAGAGAAGGGGAAGCACACAAACACAACATTTGAGAGCAGGGAGAAGTGTGGGAGGGAGAGGGCTTGGCGGGAGGAGGCGTGGGAAGGGGGGGGGGGGGGGGATTATTTTGTAAAAATTTCTCTTTAAAAATTCCACTTTCACTTTATGGGGTATTATGTGTAGGTCAGTGATTTTTAAAAATCTCAATTTAATCCATTTTATATTCAAGCTGTAACACAACAAAATGTGAAAAAGTTAAGGGGTGTGAATACTTTATGAAGGCAATGTATTTACTGTATTTATGACAATAAATCACATGAAGGATTATTATTTAAACCTGGGCAAGGTGGAAGAGTTGTACTGGGGGATGGGGAGGAACTCCTTCATATCAGGTTCTAAATAAACAACAAAGTTAATCGAATTTATCGAAAATGTCATTGAATCTACTGAAAGACATGAAGAAAATATGTATGTTGTAACATTCAGGCGGGTTCAACAAGTCTGGAGAGGGATTGAAAAACTATTGGAATCACCTCGTCGTAAGCTTGCTTGACACTGTGAAAGCAAACTGTTCCTGTGCAGGTCCCTCGTAAAGTAAATTTCCATGGATTTCCACACCATCCGTCAACCTTTTGTCTCTCAAAAATGTTACACATGCTCTGCTTTTCGATTTCACAACAGATTTCCATAATGTCACGTGGCACTAAAATGCCCTAAATAATGATAGAAAAGTTAATTGTTGAATACAGTTTACAGTATCAATTGTTTTGCAGGAATTATAGACTTTGGAATATGGTTTGTTATTTGTGGAGAACCAAAACGCAGGCCGTCTGAAGTCGTCGTTTTTCAGCCAAGTGAGGAATTAATTAGACTGGAAAAACTTTGGAAATTCACGGATCCTTCCTGGACTGAACCACACGCCGTGGCCATTACTTTGGGAAAACGGGGAGTGCTCAAATTGCACTTTAGCGATAGGCCGCACTGTCTATCAAATCGCTCAACGTGATTCCATGCCAGGGAATGCGGCCCATCCAGTGCTGTGGAAACGTGTTTTTACCTCCACCACAAAAGGTGGATGAAGGTTATGTTTTCACCCCTGTCTGTTTGTCTGTGAACAAAATATCTCAAAAAGTCGCGGACGGATTCGGACGAAATTTGGCAGAGAGGTAGCGTATGTGACAAGGACGAAATTATTAAATTTAGGTGAAGATCCGGATCCGGATCCGGCTAGTAGAATTTTTTAAGTGGTTCTTCACCATTGAGTGATAACTCAATTTGGAGCCAACCAGGCGGAGTTATGCTCTCTACTGAGTGCCGTTCTAGTTTCACCTTGTGAAACGACCCAGAAGGGTGTTACTGAGGCTGAACAGAAGGATGAAGCTTTACTTCGGAGTCGAGAGAACTTCATCTTGGTCTGGAGAGAGAGGAAACACGAGGGAGATCTTCACTTTTGTATGTAGAGAAAGGCAGCTCAATGGAGGCACCGAGAAGTCTGATTAGAATTTAACTTCCGGCAGGTGCAGGCAGGTGTATGAACGACCTTATCTCAGTTCCAGTGTTCTGCAGGGGACGTGTTCATCCATGCTAGTTCACGAGACAGTGACTCATGGGACTCGGTATGCCGCAAGCAAATTGCTCTCGAGGAATGACGTTTCTCCTGCTGTCACAAACGACGCTGGTTTGACCCACAATTCACCAGACGGGCCATACACCACTGTACATCAACCGTTCCGCATTTCACGGCATCTTCCCCATTTATACTGACCGGTGTCCCATGTCTCGTGTTATGCCTACGGTGGCATAACGCCCCTTGTCCTATGCCTGATAAGTGTCCCTTTATTTTCATGAGAGCTGGTCACCCTGCCATGCACAAAGAGGCAGTGAAAAGGGAAGCAATTCCCAAGTTACTTTGATGGTTTTGGGGCCAGTTCCATGGTAATTCACCAGATGAGCCATACACCTTTTGTAGTTATCTTTCCATGTCACAACACTACAGTGCATTGGTGCTGGTGGAGCAATTTCTTGGAAATGGTAGTAAGTACGCAGCACATCCCATTATTAAAGTCTTTGGTATGACTCGGTCCGGGTTTGAACCACTGACCTCCCAGACTCAGAGCGGACTCTCTAACCATTACGCCACCGAGTCTGGTACTGCTTATGGATGATACAAGGAGCTAAAATTAAAATGGAAATGACATCAGTGGTGCCATAAGGCCAATAAAAAGGCAAGTTAAGCTGTATTTGAGCATCAAAAAAAATTGCTCGAATGTTTTCCGTTTTGGGGGGAATAGAGTTTATTTTAAGCAATCAAAATATCCTTATAAACCCAGTTGAATGTCAACCTCGGTAATCCGTTTTTGTTTTTGGTGTTGGCTTAGCGATTAGGGTGCCGGCTTGGGATCCTAGGATCCTGGGTTCGAATCCCGATCGATCGCTGAATTAACGCCAGGGGGGTTGACTCAGCCTGTCATCCTTCCGAGGTCGGCAAATTGAGTACCAGCTTGCTGGGATGAATGGTCACGGTGTGTACCCCGATTTAGAATAGGTGCACCGCATCCCTGCGCATCGTAAGAGGCGACCAAGGGTTGGCGTCAGGAAGGGCATCCGGCCATAAAAACATTGCCTCAAACAGGGAACCATGATTGTCATGGGGCCCGCAAGGCTAACCCCCGCACCAGCGGGGAAAATGGCCTTAAAACGATCATTCATATATTCATATATATTCAGCCACATGCAGAACCATGAAAGGAACGTTTCTCATGATGGGGAGAGTCAACCTACTCTTCGAAAATATCGAAGCATTATATTAATTAATTATGTATACAACACAATTAAATGTTCGAACAATTATATCAAAGTAACTATAATCCAAAAGCCTATCCCACCTATTTGAATACTGTAGTATTTTCCGCTCAAATAAAACAAATTTGAAATTTGTTAAATATATAATCTACCATATAAAACACAATGTCAGTTTGTGTGTTTGTACAGATGTCTATCCCCCTTCATAAGGGTAGGTTTTAAAGGCCAAACTTTTAACATGAATGTGTGTTCACCATGGTATATTTTTGAGGATAATACAAACTCCAAAAACATTTTCCATAAAAGAGTATTTACGTGTCTTCTATTGGAGTTGTAGACGATGGCTTGTAAACCGAGCCTCAAGGGCGGTATACAGAAGCGTTTTTTTAATAACAATAAATACAAATAGCAGGGAGGTGAAATTACCTCAACATGATGTGCGATGCGCGCAGAGTAAAAGGAGTGTTCATTTACGTCCGTAGAATGTCTAATAAATAAGATATAAGCACACCTGACACTAGGCCGAGGCTTCAAACTTTGGCACGCTCACGAGGCTGCACCGTTGGATAAACTGTTCCGATCCCGTCATATTTGACGGGTTTTTTACTAGTATCAAAATAAATTCTTATTCCATACAATTTCCTTGGCATATCTGGGATGCATGCTGCACTAAGTGGGATTTGTGGGACGGGCAGAACTTGGTATGGGGGAAAAAGGTATGGGTTATGACAGAGATAGGGACATCACTTGAGATTAGCTTCCATTTCCTGATTACATCTTACTGTTGTGATGGCACATGAAGCGGTCGATCTTCAGGGACGCATTGCCCGAGCCATTGACGTACACTCCACATGGATCAGCAATATCACAGTACTTTTGAATGAGTAGTTCGCATGATCCTCCATCGTTTGTCTGATTTGCCAAAGCCCAATGACTGTACGGTTTCTCTTCATGCCTGGCAAAGAAAAAAAAGGAAATTCCCATTTGGATTGGAAGTAACTTTCCAGATAAGCTGGGAACGGCATCAACAACTACAAATAATAATCGTTTGCACAATTCTCCTGTTTGCTCTGCTTTCAAGACAAATTATTGTAAAAAAAAGAAGAAAAAAAAAAACTTTTTTGCACGAGGCCTGGGAAATCTCCATGCGGCTTCAACCAAGTAGTTCAGTTTGGCAGCTCGTCTGATATAAAGCTCATGGAGGAACTTGTACATCATAGATAGAAAGATACTAATAGGCATCAGTGTACTTTTACTTTCATATCCTCGACATATTTCACTGTCACAACAACCACATATTTCACTTTTACTTTTACCTTCATTATTTCATATCCTCACTCGGATATAAGTAGAGTATAGACAATGGACGAACTTAGGAACCGTATTGAATGTTTTGTTGGAATTGAACCTCGGTTCTTTTTATTATAATAATAACAATCTATATACAGTATATATAAGCGAAACGTTTGTTACTTGCAAAATCGAAGATTTTTCAAGTATATTGGTTGGTCATGTGCGTTATTACTTGCCGGAATAGATGCAAGTATGTTGGTTGGTCATGTGCGTTATTACTTGCCGGAATAGATGCAAGTATGTTGGTTGGTCATGTGCGTTATTACTTGCCGGAATAGATGCAAGTATGTTGGTTGGTTGGTTTGTCTGTCTGTTTGTCTGTTTGTGCACAGTACTACGTCTACATCGTTGCACATAGCATCGCCATACTGTACACACATATTTCCCTTGCCCTGGAATAGACTGTGCCCAATTTTTAACTCTCTGGGCCCAAGGTCAAGCTCAAGGTCACCCAAAACGTGAAATCAGGGGGTCGAGTTTTCATTTAAAATATATTTCAAACCATTATAACTCTAAAAGTACAAGAGATATGCATACACTTACTGTTACTGACATAAAGGAAGTCACACACGACATTTCATTTGGCACCATGACCTTTGACCTTGAATGACCTTGAAAGGTCAAACCCAAGGTCGACTTTTTTTCTTTTTTTTAAACTAATAACTCTGTCAAACATTATCCGATTCCCTTCTAACCAAAACCCCTGAAAAAAAAGTACATTCCGGCAAGTCCTCGGTCTCTGACCGATTTCTAGTTCTGTCTGTCTGTCAGTTTGTCTGTTTGCCTGTCTGTTTGTCTGTCTGTCTGTCTGTCTGTCAATCGCCTAAAGGTCACAATTTTAAACCGATCTTCACAATACTTCACCAGATGGTAGAGTTGGTCATAAGTAAGAAGCATATTGATTTTGAGATCACAGCTCAAAGGTCATCCTGACGTCAAATTTCTAAAATTGTAATTTTTCATCCGATTGACTTGAAAATTAAACAACATTTGCATATAGAGTCAATAAATAGGGAAACCAACTATTTTTGAGGTTAAAAGGTCAAAAGTCAAAAGGTTTTCATGGAGACAAAAACAAAATGTAAAAAAATAAAAGATTATAAAATTCTAATGCAAAAGCAATGCTTTCACATGGGTTTGCTTTTTTTTTTCTTTTTTTTTTGTATACATAATCAAGGCTCGTGAAAGAGCTAACATTTATCACACAAACAAATCAAACAGACAAACAAACAAAGTGTATAAAAAGGGGAGCGGTAGACAAGATGGGGAGAGAAGGGGAAGCACATAAACACAACATTTGTGAGGGACATCGGGAATGTGTGGGAGGGAGAGGGCTTGGGGGGAGGCGGCGTGGGAAGGGGGAGTGGTGGGAGAAGTATAAACACAAGGACACCAAGGACTTCCAGGAAAGAAGTTGGTATTTCAAAAAGAGGATTTGGGGTGAAATTAGCGGGGGTAGAACAGATCAAGGTTTTGGATGGCGGAAGATAAGAGATGGTTGTGAACAGCTGTTTTAAAGACCTGGAGGGAGGAGTGGGATTGAAGGGAGTGGGGGAGTTTGTTCCAGAGGCGAGAGAAAAGAGGAATGAAAAAGTGAAGGTGAGCAGAGAGTCTTGATTTTGGCAGTTTAACCATAAGAGGGTTGCAGGCAGATCTTGTGCAACCTTTAGGAATATTTGGGGGACAGAGCCCAGAGAGAGCTGGGGGGGGGGGGGCAAGGCCAGAGAGGAGTCGGTAGAAGACAGAAAGACCACCAACCTGCCTGCGGTGAGTAAGTGAAAGGCCCTCGGAGTTAGCTTCATCACGGGAGATTCCAATGATTCTGAATGCTTTGGTTTCAACAGCGTGAAGCCGAGCAAGGTGTGAGGCAGGAGGACCAGCCCAGAGGGGAGAGCAGTATTCCATTGAGCGACGGATGAAAGCCTTGTATGTGGTGAGGAGCTCAGGTGTGCCAAGGAAGGACTTCGCACGACGGAGGATGCCCAGTCGGCGACTGGCTTTGGAGGCCAGATTTGAAATGTGGTTTTCCCAGGAAAGATCATGGCAGATAGTGAGACCCAAAGCATAGTTTAATTTGTTAACTTTTGTTTTACTTGTATTTATTTGTTTTTATGTTTTTATTTGATTTTATTGTTTTACTTTATTGTTGTGTTTATTTGTTAATTAGTTATTTTACTTTTTCATGTCAAACTTCTAATATCATCAATTTTCATCTGAAAAATCATCAATTTTAATGCAATTGACTCAAGACTTGATTAAGATCGTAAGTTTTAATCTTAATGAAATGGACAATTTGATGTATCCATAGCAACCATTTTGGGGGGAGGGTGGATTTTGCAAGTATCATGCTCTGCATGACGTCTTCTTGTTTATTACTTACGAAAATCGAAGATTTTTCAAGTATATTGGTTGGTCTTGTGCGTTATTTTGTCTGCCTGTTTGTCTGTATGTCAGTCACCTACAGGTCACAAATTTCAACCGATCTTCACAAAACTTCACCATATGGTAGAGTTGGTCATACGCAAGAAGCCTATTGTTTTGGGGTCAAAAGGTCAATAGGTCAACATAGGCCAAAGGTCACCAACCTTGTCAAATTTCTAAAATCCTCAATTTTCCTCCAATTGACTTTAAATTTTAAGAGGATTTGCATATATGAGTCACTGAATGCAACCACCAAGTATTTTTGAGGTCAACATAGGCCGAAAGGTCAACTAACATAGGCCACAAGGTCAACATAGGCCAAATTTCAAAAATACTCAATTTTCCTCCGATTGACTTGAAATTTTAAGAGGATTTGCATATCTGGTCACTGGATTCAACCCCCAACTATTTTGAGGTCAACATAGGCCAAAATGGTCAACATAGGCCAAATTTCTGAAATCCTCAATTTTCATCTGATTGACTTGAAATTTTAACAGGATTTGCATACTATTTAGACCCTTTTGAGACCTATCGACCTTCTTCAAAACGTTAGACCCTTTTTAGCCCTATAGATCTTTTAAGACCCTATGTGCACTTTTGAACCCCTTTGCTATTTCACCATAAGACCCACTTCGACCCAATTAGACCCCTTTAGACCCAATTAGACCCCTTTACGACCCTTTGAATACTAGGGACCCCTATGACCTGTTAGATCTTTAGACCCTTTGCACCCCTTATACCCTTTAGCGCCTCGACTCTTTTTAGACCTTTTAAGACCCTTTGACCTTTTAAGACTCTTAAGACCCCCTTTAGACCTCTTAAAAATAGAATAAAAATCCCCCCAAAATAGTTTTGATGACTGTTTTTGTGCACCATTTGCGTCGCATCACAAGTTGCAATGATTAATTTGTGTTGCATTACAAAACAAATCGAAACTGATACCCCAAAGCGAAACTGATGTTGAAAAGTGAAACTGAAACTACTGATCTATGGATCATCTGATGGGAAACCAGAATGAAATACTGTGAGAAATACCAAATAGAAATTGCCAAAAGCAAAGCTGTGCAGAGTATAGACAGAGGGGGCGGGTTGGGGTTACTATAGTTAAAGTGCATCAAGCCCTCCCCCCCTCCCCCCCCCCCCTCGGGCACCACCTCGTTTTTAGTTGTGTATCAAGCCGTTCCCCCCTGGGGCATCATCTCGTTACTAGATAGAGTGTATCAAGTCCCCCCCCCCCCCCGGGGCACCATCTCGTTACTAGTTAAAGTGTATGAAGCCCCCCCCTGGGGCACCATCTCGTTACTAGTTAAAGTGTATGAAGCCTCCCCTGGGACACCCTCTTGTTGACTGGATTTTCGTTGAATAGGGTATATACTTAAGTATGATTTGCATTGAGTAGGCAATAAAAAATAGGGTCAATCAAGCCTAACTTGGTCGATCAAGCCTTTTTCCTTTGTTTTTGAAATTCCGATTTCTAAGGGCTCAATTTAAGTGAGGAAGAGGCACATACCATTTTTAGTCTTTGCTATGACTTGGCCAGGGTCAGGTTCAAACCGCCGACCTCCCAGACTCCGAGCAGATGCTCTAACCATTACGCCGCCCAGTGTGGTATGACGAGCCAGAGATTTCAGATAGAAACACTAAGAAGCCAAGCTTTACACTTAATGCGGTGAAAGCTCAGTACATCCTTAGTTGTTCCTCCATACCTCTATGGAGAGCACCATGTTTTCACAGCTAGCCACGTAACCTAGACAGGTCGTGCGTGAATTCATCTCGGGCTGATGCCACCCAGCTAACACAACACCGTTGGGCCAACGTTGGCCCAACGGTGTTGTGTTAGCTGGGCAGCCATCTCGGGCGAACAGCCCTCGACCAAGTCAGAAATTTTGAATTTGGCCACAGCCCTGACAAACAATGGCATACTCTTTTCATGAGGAACCATGGGATCTTTAACATACACACGCAAACATGAGCATGCAGGATAGCCGGCTTAACTTCTCCCTATAAAGGAAGGTGTGTGTATTTCTTCATGCAGGTAAACTGGCTTACTTAGAAAGGTGCACATAGCACCATCAGTGTACTTTTACGTGATTTGCAAGCACGTGAGTATAAACAGTAAATACAATGAACGAATCTGCACAGCATAAGCACTAAACAGGTGAATCCAAGCTTGTATTACCATTTTTTTAAAGAAAAAGAGGAGGAAGAAGTGGAGAATTGAGAAAACATAAAAATAGATATTTCATACCTTTCACATCGAAGCAAACACGAGACGTTGTGGCCAAGGTCATGATGCTGCGGCCAACTGCATCTCATCGAATAGTGGTCCGACCTCACTAGAAAGTCAACGTTGCAATTCAGCTTGGTGTCCGCTGTGGGGATTGTTCATGAAAATTATATCATCCGTTATAATCAAAATGTCATCAATATCATAAGCTATTTTAAAATACACCTTTATTTTATTACAGTGTAGCCTGTAGGGCAATGCCGTCTAGAACAGCGTGTGTCCGTATGTCCCCACAAAAATACACCAATCAGAGCTGAGGATCTGGTCACATGAAGGTGACATGTTTAGTAACCATTACAGTTGTATATTTTACTAAAAGTAAATATAATAACCTTCTGTGGAACGGTTTGAGGTCCCAGCGGGTGTTGTAAGGTAGGTATGAGGTTTCAGAAATTCCTCAATACAATTATTATGATTTTGAAATGCGATCCATACGGAGCTTCCTACCGAACCCGGAAGTGAACAGATGACGATGGTTCGCTGGTTTGATAATATCTCAATACAATCATGATTTAACATTATATTTTGATATATTAATAATATAGTATTCTTTTGTGATTGGAATGATGAATGATGCTGTTTGGAATGAAAATATAGAGATATCGAGTTTAAAACAGAATGAAGAAATGACGTAAGAGTTCCATCCGGGACATTCCCAAATTCGCAGCTTAAGCACAGTTGGAAGTGCTACATCAGTGACAATCGATGGGTTTACGATGTACACTGCTCTTGATGTTTTAAAATCATCCATTCATGTGTATCATGGGATTGCTGGTTGCATAATTCTCTGTGACCATGGGGGTGCCACTGTTAGATTGCCCACCCCCATATCGGCTAGGTTATATGGGGGAGGCCTACACCCAGGAATATCACAGGGGCGATTACACACTGGGGATTATTCTTCAGCCCTACCTAATTAGCATAGCTCGAATGGAGACACATATACGATCTTACCGAACAGTCGGCCTAACTTAGATACATGAAGGTTTCCTCTTCGTAACATTCGGGGCATGCTAATCGATACAATTCTATCTGGACTAAGGTATTTCATTACCTACCCCCACACACATAACAATATTTTATTCCCCATGGTACTCGAAGGTACTTGACAATGAGCCATGTTTCAATTTTTTCCATTGAGCAGTTTGGGAAATGTAGAGGTGTAACGTTTTTCCAAGATGGCGTCTGTACCGTGTGACCGATGACGTCAAAATGATGGAAAAAAAATTCTACAGGCAGAGGCACACCTTTGGTAAAATTTCGTGTCAATCGGGCCAACGGTTGCCAAGAAAATGAATTTTAAAAATGCAGACAAAAATGCGTCAGTCATTCCACTGAAGTATGGTAGTGTGGCAAACAGGCCCGCAACCTTGTTTGGAGCACCAAAACCAGTGAACTGGTGTGACCACTTTGACAGTGCTTTGTCAGGATTTGGACCAGGCAACTGGGCCGGCCTGACAACTTTAACAATATACCGTGCATTCAGAAAGTATTCAGACCCCTTCACTTTTTTCACATTTTGTTGTGAAAAACAACAAATGCTGACAATGCAACAACAACAAATTTGTTGTGAAAAACAACAAAACAACAAATGCTTTCAGCCTTATGCTGAAATCGTTTAAATTCATTTTTTCCCTCATCAATCTACACTCAATACCCCCTAATGACAAAGAGAAAACAGGATTTTACAAAGTTTTGCAAATTTATTAAAAAGAAAAACTGAAATATCACATTGACATAAGTATTCATAGCCTTTGGTATGACACTTGAAATTTAGCTCAGGTGCCTCCCATTTCTCTTGATCATCTTGAGATGTTTCTACACCTTGATTGGAGTCCACCTGTGGTAAATTCAATTGATTGGACATGATTTGGAAAGGCACACACCTGTCTATATAAGGTCTCACAGCTGACAATGCATATCAGAGCAAAAACCAAGCCATGAGGTCGGAGGAACTGCCTGCAGAGAGCTCAGAGACAGGATTGTGTCGAGGCACAGATCTGGGGAAGCCTACAAAAAATTTTTTGCTGCATTGAAGGCTCCCAAGAGCACAGTGGCCTCCATAATTCTTAAATGGAAGAAGTTTGGAACAACCAGGACTCTTCCTAGAGCTGGCCGCCCGGCCAAACAGCAATCGGGGGAGAAGGGCCTTGGTAAGATAGGTGACCAAGAACCCGATGGTCACTCTGGCTGAGCTCCAGAGATCCTGTGTGGAGATGGGAGAAACTTCCAGAAGGACAACCATCACTGCAACACCCCACCAATCTGGGCTTTATGGCAGAGTGGTCTATAACTGTATAAAATATTAAAATAAATCAATTTCTATTACTCTCAATGAAGATTTATGTAAAACCCATAAACGCGTCCATAAAATAAATAAATAAACCTAAATTGATATCCAACAGCAGGTCGGTGATGCATGCCTATAATCATAAAACTTCTATTTATCATATACCTAAGTATAAAACACAGTTTGTTATTGCTTACATAATGTGTAAGCATACCCAACTAGTATATATATATATATATATATATATATATATATATATATATATATATATATATATATATATATATATATATATATATATATATATATATATATAATTAGGTATGGTATTATATATTATGTATACATATGTTATGAGATCAATTTTTTTGTTTGTTTTTTTTTGTATAAAGAATCGAGGCTCGTGAAAGAGCTAACATTTATCAAACAAACAAACAAATCAAACAAACAAGCAAACAAAGTATATAAAAAGGGGAGCGGTAGACAAGATGGGGAGAGAAGGGGAAGCACACAAACACAACATTTGAGAGCAGGGACATCGGGAGATGTGTGGGAGGGAGAGGGCTTGGGGGGAGGCAGGATAGGTATAAAACGCAAGGACACCAAGGACTTCCAGGAAAGAAGTTGGTATTTCAAAAAAGTGGATTTGGGGTGAAATTAGTGGGGGTAGAAAAGATCAAGGTTTTGGATGGGGGTGGTGGTGATGGTGGTGAACAGCCGTTTTAAAGACCTGGAGGGTGGAGTGGGATTGAAGAGAGTGAGGGAGTTTGTTCCAGAGGTGGGAGAAAAGAGGAATGAAGGAGTGAAGGTGAGCAGAGAGTCTTGATTTTGGCAGTTTAACCATAAGAGGGTTGCAGGCAGATCTTGTGCGACCTGTAGGAATATTTGGGGGACAGAGCCCAGAGAGAGCTGGGGGAGCAAGGCCGGAGAGGCGTTGGTAGAAGACGGAAAGACCATTAACCTGCCTGCGGTGAGTGAGTGAAAGACCCTCGGAGATAGCGTCATCGCGGGAGATTCCAATGATTCTGAACGCTTTGGTTTCAACAGCGTGAAGACAAGCTAGGTGTGAGGCAGGAGCACCAGCCCAGAGGGGAGAGCAGTATTCCATTGAGCTGCGGATGAGAGCCTTGTATGTGGTGAGGAGCTCAGCTGTGCCAAGGAAGGACTTCGCACGACGGAGGATGCCCAGTCGGCGACTGGCTTTGGAGGCCAGCTTGGAAATGTGGTTTTCCCAGGAAAGATCATGGCAGATAGTGAGACCCAAAAGCTTGAGTGACAGAACTTCTTGGAGAGGATTATTCAGAAAGTGGATGGGAGGGTTGTCCAGTCGGTCTTTTCGGAGAGACATCGTAAGAGTGTGAGATTTGTCAGGATTGAAAGACATGTTCCACTTGTTTGCCCAGTCTGTGATTTTGTCCAGGTCTGCAGAGTGAGGAGGCTGCAGACTGCCGATCTGAGGGATGAGGAATGGAGCGGCAGAGAGTGGAGTCATCAGCAAAGAGATAGAGAGGATTTTCAAGAGAGTCAGAGAGATCATTGATGAAGACCAGAAAAAGCACAGGGCCCAGAACACTGCCTTGGGGATGTTGTTAGAATTACCCATTGTTTGGGTAGAAAAGGTACATCCAACCAACAATTACTGCTAAGCTTGATTCCATCAATTTGAATCAACTAAGAAAGAACAGGCTGGCATGCAGCCATTTTTACATCTTATTATCATTCACAACTCATTTCCTAATCATAGGAGAAGAACCCAAATGAGTCCATTCCTCTTGGCTCTTCATTCTAAACTGTTGGCAGTGACTGACAAAAAAAATTGATTGCAATTCAGTTACAACTAGCATTTTTAAAACGTACAGACAGTTGTCCATACTATCTTTCATATTCATCAGTTAAAACTGAAATTTTGAATTAGTCAATTGTGATTTATAGTCTGGACGAGGCTTTAGAAGTTAAGGATCTTTAGAATTTTCTTGGAATGAACTCAAATTGCCAATGATGCCATAGAACAAGACTATTGCCAAAGCAACTTTCCTGCAAAGTGCTCAAGAAACATTACTAAATAAGGAGAGGCCTTTGTAAAGTTCGTTCAGATTCACTGCACAAGGTGCACCCAATTAATTAATTATTAGCATGTTCTGCATTCTTCTCAAAGGTAAAAAAAAGAAGACCCCTCAATAAGTTGTCCTTGTAGTTCACATCAACGTATACTGATGCCTACTAATGTTTTTGTACTTTATGTAATTTATGTATGTGTTCTACTATTAGCCTAAGTCTGGTGAAGGCTTAACGGTTGAGGCGGCTGGCTTAAGATCTTAGGGTCTTGAGTTGGAGCCCATCGTGCCGTTGACGTAACACCAGGTGGGTTGGCTCAGCCTGTCTTCCTTCCAAGGTTAGCAAAATGAGTTACAGCTTACTGGTAACAGGGGCATGCAACAGCAGCACAGCCACATTTCCAGAAGATGATGCAGCCAAGCAACCACAGGCTGAATGAAGAAGAATAAGAACCACCTTTAGAGGCCATTTTTCCCCACAGAGCAGGGGTTGTCCTTTTTCGGGCACCGTGGTCCCCTTTTTGAAGCGATGTTTTATGGCCGGATGCCCTTCCTGCCGCCAACCCTGTTAGTCGCCTCTTGCGACACGCAGGGAATTACCAGTGAACTGGTACTCAATTTGCCGACCTCGGAAGGATGACAGGCTCAGTCAACCCCCCTGGCATTAATTCAGCGATCGCCCGGGATTTAAACCCAGGATCCGAGGATCCCAAGTCGGCACCCGAACCGCTAAGCCAACACCAGGCTAAGCCAACAATATGAAGAAGAGATCAATGTTAAAAAACCTCCACGGTGCAACCCCATCTCTTCAATTACACCTGACTCATGCGTCCAAACTCAGTGATGCATTCGAGTGTCTTACTCTTAATGGTATAACAGAAATTACAGAAAAAAAAGAAAACAAAATAGTATTTCAAAAATTATTTGTTTGTTTTGCATCCACAGTGTCGGCTCGTAAAATAGTGAGGTAACAGAGGGCGGAAGGCAATGCACCGACAGTGGGATAACACATAGCTGCAACAGGAGGAGAAGAGAGCAAAGGTAAGTAAACACATTGACATCAAGTTCGACTCAAATGAGAAACTAATGTATTTTTATCTTCCACACATTGAATAATTAGAGATGGAAATGTGGAAGAGGAGTTATGATCAACCTTTATATTCGGGCTTAATCCCACAACAATGGGGTTGCAGTGTTGGAGCCTCTGTATAGATGCCTGAGCCATTCAAAATATCCCCAATCAGGATGTATTTCATGTTCTGTGGTCTCAGAGCCACAATCCACAACAGAAGGTCGGTGTGGCATGATAAGCAGAAAAAAATCACCCAGTTTGTTTTTGGAAGGAACAATGATTTTCAAAGTTGGAAAGAACAAGTGTAAAAATACACAGACAGACAAATCACACAATATATGGTGCAATCTTCCGCTTCCGGTCTTGCCAGCGAGGTTTCGTTTATTCGCAGCTATCCACGCTCTCCATCGAAATCGAAGTTAAGTAATTGTTCCCATTTGTATTTTCGTTATAACTGTATTTATTTTATGGTGTGTGTACGTATAGTGTGTCCCGAGGAAGATTTTCGGTGCAAATCTTTCATACCTGTACAGAAAATCGTGTTAATTCGTGTCGTGTCTTTTGAGGCCTTGTACAGTGTCCAACCTTGAGGCTTTGTTTTTCTCTCAGCGGTCCGTCTTTTGTGCTCCAATAACTTTCGTTCTCTGTTTTTCCCAGTCTTTTCACCCCATAGCCTACCTACATCCTTGTTTAAAATCTCAACTCAAAAAAAAACAAAAAAACAAAAAAAACATTTCCCTCTCTGTTCTTATTCGTTGTTCTCATTCGTTTATTCGTTCTTATTCATTCGTTCGTTCTTCGACCACGTGTTTCTCCCACATTTCCCCATATAGTTTTCACTGTTAAACTTTAAAATGTTTACACTTTCCCCTCAAGTTCTGTATTCCGTCGTATATTATAACACCTTTTTCTTCTTCTTTAAAAGGTTGCTTTCGACTTGCTCACCAAATCTATTCATCCCAAAAAAAAATTCCATCTCTTACAGTGCCTCTTTTCTACATTCCCTAAACTCTCCTGCACTCCATCCTCCCTCCAGCGTCCTTAAACGTATTTTTGACTCGAAGGTCACAAGAAACTCATTTTGCAATAAATGTTCATTTCCCATTAATTGTACACTTTCTAAAATCCAATCTCACCCCTCCCCTCCAAATCTTCCCCATAACCCCTCCCCTCCAAATCTTCCCCATCACCCCTCCCCTACAAATCTTCCCCATCACCCATCCCTTTCAAATCTTCCCCCTTACCCCTCCCCTCCAAATCCTCCCCATCACCCATCCCTTTCAAATCTCCCCCATTGCCCCTTCCCTCCTAAACTCCCCCCACACCCCTCCCCTCCAAGACTCCCCCTCGCCCCTCCCCTCCGAGACTCCCCCCTCACCCCTCCCCTCCAAATCTCCCCCATATCCCATCCCTTTCAAATCCCTCCCCTTGTCCCTTCCCTCCGAAACTCCGCCCTCGCCCCTCCCGTTCAAATCTCCCCACCCTCATTTCTTCTCAATTTCCCCCCTCTCACTCCCCCTCCTCAAAGCGTCCTCCCTGCTTCTTCCCCCTTCCAACTCTCACCTCCATCTCCCCCAACCTTCTGCCTCGCTCTTCCCCCTCCTCAAATAACACCTCATTGTGCCTCACCCAATCACCATCAAACCTTTTGTCCACCCCATCCTTCCCTTTCTCTAAGCTATTCTGAAATCTCTGACACACCTTCAACAGCTCTCCCTACTTCTTCCACCTCTTCCACATCTTACCCTACCCCTCCTCCCCCCTGTTCTGTATCCGATGCTCCCCCTTCCTCTTCATTAACGTTATGGACCTCAAACATCTGGGGCCTTCGTTCAAACCTAACTGATCTCTCCATACAGGTTGCTTCTGACAAACCAGACATGATCTGCTTAACAGAAACTTTCCTCCTTCATGATGTATCTGATTCCTTAGTATCTCTCCCGGGTTACTCCCTCCTCCGGTATGATAGACCTGAGCCTCGTCCTGGAGGTGGGGTTGCTATCTTTATCAAAAACTCTCTTCCTCACTCGCCCTGCACTGCACTCTCTCCACCTCACCCCCAGGAATACCTCTGGCTACGGCTTCCCCTTCGCTCCCACCTCTTGTTCATATGTGTGTTGTACCATCCACCAAACAGTGATGACTTCATCTACATCTCGCTGTCTGATAATATGGACCAACTTCTATCTACTCATCCCAACTCTCTCTTCCTCATATGTGGTGATTTCAATTGTCACCATGCCAGTTGGCTGGGTGTGGGTACCTCTCTCACCAGACATGGCTCCTCAGCAAAGATCTTCTGCGACTCACTGGGACTGACACAATCTGTCAATTTCCCGACCCGGATCTCAGTCAACGGAGCATCTTCTCTTCTGGACTTGGTTATGACTAACTTCCCTGAAAATGTCTGCTGCTCTTCTTCTGCTCCAATCAGCTCATCTGATCATGTGCTTGTTAAAGTGGACATCTCTCTGACCATTCTCAGGGAGCCTGCTCAGCGTCGACGAGTCTGGCATTTCACTCAGGCCAACTGGCACGGTCTGCAAGCAGCCATCAATCATCTGGACTGGTCTCCCATCTCTACCACCTCTGACATCAACTCATCCTGGGAATTCTTCCAAAGTAAATTGCTCTCTCTCATGCACAGATTTATCCCATCTCGTCTTCAGTTGTCATACCCTTCCTCCCGTCCATGGTACACGGAATCTTGTGGTGAGGCTGTTGCCCAGAAACAACTTGCCTTCGTCTCCTGGAAAGCAAATCCTACGGATGGAAATCCCATTTCCTTTCACAAAGCCCGAAACAAGTGTGTGTCCACCCTCAGGAGAGCCAGGAAACAATATCTCTCCGTTCTCAAGACCGAACTCTCTTATCTGTCTCCCTCTTCCAAATTCTGGTGGCATCTGGTCAAATCTGTTTCTGGTGTTTGTTCCCCCTCCATCCCCTCCCTTACCTCAAATGGCTACACAGCTGACTCCGCGCGTGAAAAAGCTGAATGCCTCAACTCTGTGTTTGCCTCTAAATCTTGTGTCCCAAACCCATCCTTCTCTGTACCCACCGTACCCAGTCCTACCCAGCTGCTCCTGGACTCCATGTCCTTTCCTCCTGACAAGGTGGAAAAGTTTCTGTCAACCCTCGACTCTGATTCTGCAACTGGACCTGACGGCATCAGCCCACGGGTCCTAAAATCCTGTTCTCCCGCTCTTTCACTCCCTCTCTCTGTTCTCTTCACCCTCTCTTTTGCTCAAGGTCAACTGCCATCTGCTTGGAAATCAGCCAACATCACCGCTTTACACAAAAAAGGTGCACAAACAGATCCTAGCAACTACAGACCAATCAGCCTTCTCCCAATTATCAGCAAAGTCATGGAATCCATCATTGCTTCGGATATGAAATCTTTCCTCTTCTCCAATGGCTTGATCTCTGATCATCAATTTGGTTTCAGACCAGGTCACTCTACTCTGGACATGCTGCTTCTGCTGTCTCAACAATGGATGGAGGTCCTCAATGCCAAACAGGATATTAGAGCTGTCTCCCTCGACATATCACGTGCCTTCGATACGGTCTGGCACCCCGCTCTGCTCACCAAACTCTCCTCCTTTGATATCCATGGAAATCTCCATGCATCGCTGGTGGACTTCTTCTCTAGTCGTAGTCAACGTGTGGCCCTGAATGGGTTTCTCTCATCTCCTCTTCCTGTTCAGGCTGGAGTTCCCCAAGGCAGTGTTCTGGGCCCTGTGCTTTTTCTGGTCTTCATCAATGATCTCTCTGACTCTCTTGAAAATCCTCTCTATCTCTTTGCTGATGACTCCACTCTCTGCCGCTCCATTCCTCATCCCTCAGATCGGCAGTCTGCAGCCTCCTCACTCTCTGCAGACCTGTACAAAATCACAGACTGGGCAAACAAGTGGAACATGTCTTTCAATCCTGACAAATCTCACACTCTTACGATGTCTCTCCGAAAAGACCGACTGGACAACCCACCCATCTACTTTCTGAATAATCCTCTCCAAGAAGTTCTGTCAATCAAGCTTTTGGGTCTCACTATCTGCCATGATCTTTCCTGGGAAAACCACATTTCCAAGCTGGCCTCCAAAGCCAGTCGCCGACCTGGCATCCTCCGTCGTGCGAAGTCCTTCCTTGGCACACCTGAGCTCCTCACAACATACAAGGCTTTCATCCGCAGCTCATTGGAGTACTGCTCTCCCCTCTGGGCTGGTGCTCCTGCCTCACACTTAGCTCGACTTCACGCTGTTGAAACCAAAGCGCTCAGAATCATTGGAATCTCCCGCAATGACGCTATCTCCGAGGGCCTTTCACTTACTCACCGCAGGCAGGTTGGTGGTCTTTCCGTCTTCTACCGACTCCTCTCCGGCCTTGCTCCCCCAGCTCTCTCTGGGCTCTGTCCCCCAAATATTCCTACAGGTCTCACAAGATCTGCCTGCAACCCTCTTATGGTTAAACTGCCAAATTCAAGACTCTCTGCTCACCTTCACTCCTTCATTCCTCTTTTCTCCCGCCTCTGGAACAAACCCTCACTCTCTTCAATCCCACTCCTCCCTCCAGGTCTTTAAAACGGCTGTTCACCACCATCTCTTATCTTCCCCAATCCAAAACCTTGATCTTTTCTACCCCGCTAATTTCACCCCAAATCCACTTTTTTGAGGTGCCGACTGCTTTCCTGGAAGTCCTTGGCGTCCTTGCGTTTTATACCTATCCTGCCTCCCCCCAGGCCCTCTCCCTCCCACACATCTCTCAAATGTTGTGTTTGTGTGCTTCCTCCCCTTCTCTCCCCATCTTGTCGACCGCTCCCCTTTTTATATACTTTGTTTGCTTGTTTGTTTGATTTGTTTGTTTGTTTGATAAATGTTCGCTCTTTCACGAGCCTCGACTCTGTATACAAAAAAACAAAAACAAAAATCGGCGTGAGAATATTTTGCTGCTCTGTTGATGCAGTGCCCCCTATTGATCAGAGCAGGAATTTGTAATTTGGTCAAGGTGCCGGTAACAGCTCACCGGCTCTTCGCGAAGGACACAGTGGGATCTTTAGTGTTCACCAACTCATGTTGATGGACGGGACGCCCAGTGTAACGTCATTCCGAAGGACGGCACACACAAACTGATGTGGCCCTATCACATGACCCAGCATGCGAAATAGCAGGATAAAGGAAGGTTTATAGCTGGGCCAAGATTCGAACTTAGGCCAAGTGGCTGAGACGTGAGAGTGTGCATTTACGCCTCTAGGACCTATGCACTCTTTCCACCCCATGTACACACATGAACCACCTTTGGAGGCTATTTTTCCCCACAGAGCAGGGGTTGGACCATTTTTTGGGCACCGTGGTCCCCTTTTTGAAGCAATGTTTTATGGTCGGATGCCCTTCCTGCCGCCAACCCTGTTGGTCGCCTCTTGCGACACACAGGGAATTACCAGTGAACTGGTACTCAATTTGCCGAACTCGGAAGGAGGACAGGCTGAGTCAACCCACCCTGGTGTTAATTCAGCGATGACCGGGATTCAGAACCCAGGATCCTAGGATCCCAAGCTGGCACCCTAACCGCTAAGCCAACACCAGGCTTCCCATGTACACACATATGTCATCCAATGTGTACATTTACTTTAATAATTTGATGTAGGCACAAAAGTACATCAAACAGCTGTTCATCAAACAGCTGTTCACCACCATCTCTTATCTTCCCCCATCCAAAACCTTGATCTTTTCTACACCCGCTAATTTCACCCCAGATCCACTTTTTTGAAATACCAACTTCTTTCCTGGAAGTCCCTGCAGTGTCCTTGTGTTTTGTACTCCCCCCCCCCCCCCCCCCCCACCCCTGCCCCAGAGCCCTCTCTCTCCCACAGATCTCCCGATGTCCCTGCTCTAAAAATGTTGTGTTTGTGTGCTTCCCCTTCTCTCCCCATCTTGTCTACTGCTCCCCTTATTATATACTTTGTGTCTGTTTGATTTTTTTGTGTGATAAATGTTAGCTCTTTCACGAGCCTCGATCCTGCATTCAAAAAAAAAAACTATTGATCCTCTTACATCATCATTGTGAGACATTATAAAGGTCTCCTGTGATCAAAACGAAATGAATAAATTTTGTAGTTTTGTGATCTACGGTTCATGGAGGAGTTTGTACATACATCATTACAAGACAAAAACATAAGAAGACATAATTGTTCAGGTGTGACCACTAATCTGTCAAATAATTTCAGGGGTTTAACCCCTACATGTGTACATCATATTTCTATCTTTCCATTGCATTACGACAACTGTATTATTGACAGGGCGCAGGAATCTCCATTGCCAAAAGTCTGTATCGGTGACAACCTGCGGGCAAAGTTTGTAACATACCAGACACCACAGCAACGAAGAAGGTGAAGAGCAACCAAGTTGGAAAGAGCTCTCCGAGGTCCAGACATGCAGGGCTCGAAGAGCGTGAGAAAGCATGACCCTTGGGCCAGGTGCTGAGGGGGATGATCATTCCGGATCCTCGGATCATACGCACTTCCTTCGGCTCCCTCCTCTCAGTTCTGTCGACACTTCCTAAATTATTCCTCTTCTCATCTTAACCTTCCTCCAGCACTTTACCTACCTTTCGTCCTGGCGAATTGGCCCTCATCGTCTCTTCTTTTGAGGTCCCGACTGGGCCAGGTAAATCCAAAGCAGCTATCGGTGTGGAGGGTCGAGGACTCTGAGTTCAAGTTCCTGAGGAAATGTCGGAACGAGTTGCGTGTTTGTCGTCCCCGTTTTCAGTTTCTGCTGTGCGCACGTTCTGCTTTCGTACACGTGAACGTCTCTCAGGGGCATTGCGGACACTCGGCGCTCCGCCCTCCGACACGGTCGGCACACACCATCGATTTTCACGGAAACTAACTTCAGTCTTAGAGTTTTCCAGGATTTACACATTCCATCGGGGCCACTCTGCAACCAGCTCTCCCTGTTCGCAATGTGTTGGTGACACGCCCTACAGGAGAAAAAGGTTGCCACACCTATTTCCCCGAATTGCGAATGACTGTTGAAAAGTGAGAAGACCGAAAGAAAGTGAAAAAAGAAACGTTTCGATCCACTTCATGCATTGGAGGCTGGAATAAGAAGAAGAAGAAGAAAAAATAACCGACACATCCACACTATCTATATTTTCAAGACAATAGGTATACACAATGTATCTGATCTCCTCTCTAATTTAGGTTCACTGACTGTTCAAACTACCTGATTACACTACCTAAATCCAGTAAAGTCATCATCATAAAAGGTTGTTTATGCTGTGTTTCACCCATGGAGGACTCAGTCTTTGCCCCATATATGAACTCAGGATCAAACTGCTGCTCTGTCGGAAATTGTAAGAGCAGTCCATCATGCCCTTCATCAATCGATTGTGAACATTCCCAATCAAAAATGGTTTCTGAAGCTCCATTGCTGGCAGTAAGGCTCGTAAGTAAGGCTCGTAATAGAGGTGACAAACACACACACTCACGGACATACTGCCAAGACAAACACTCGACACAGACACTGAGCTTGGGGGAAGTGCCGTCACTACCATCACTGGATACTCTGGGTACCAGCGACGTCATAACAATGGCGCCACTTTTCTCACTGCACTCAGCGGGGCATTTCCTCAACAGGAATTTCCTCTTCCCCATGGATACCAACCGATGGGGATTGTTGGAGCTCCATCCTTTTGGGTTAAACTTTAGGATTGCTCTGATAAATTGTCTCAGAGTTGGTGACATTATACCTACAGATATTCATTTGCAAAAGGCACTATATAAACACAACCCTGGTGTTGGCTTAGCGGTTAGGGTGCAGGTTTGGGATCCTAGGGTCCTGGGTTCGAATCCCGGTCGATCGCTGAATTAACGCCAGCGGGGTTGACTCAGCCTGTCATCCTTCCGAGGTCGGCAAATTGAGTACCAGCTTGCTGGGATGAATGATCCCGGTGTGTACCCTGATTTAGAATAGGTACACCGTATCCCTGCGTATGCATCGTAAGAGCCTGACCAAGGGCTGGCGTCAGGAAGGGCATCCGGCCATAAAAACATTGCCTCAAACAGGGAACCATGATAGTCATGGGGCCCGCAAGGCTAACCCCCACTCTAGCGGGGAAAATGGCCTTAATACGATCATTGATTCATTCATTCATTCATTCACTATAGAAACACAATTATTAGCTCACCTGCACTTTAGCCCGGTGAGCTTCTGCGATCGAGAAGTGTCCACAGGTGAGTGTGAGTGAGTGAGTGAGTGAGTCTGTAAACACTTCAGTCATTACCGCTTGAACCAAACATACGATTTTGATGAAACTTGGCCACAAGCTTCATATCTGATGCCTAATGGAGGTGGATTGACCGCATCAAAATCTGCGCTCGTTAAGGAGGTTTATGGGGGGGGGGGTGGTCAACCCCCCCAAAAGGTATTTGCTCTCTTCTCTGAAACTACACACACAATTCTGATGAAACTTGGCCACAACCTTCATCACTCATGATGTACTAAAGTTAGTTCATGGAATTAAATAAGTCAGGGGTTTGCCCCCCCCCCCCCCAAAAAAAATATTTACTTTCTTATCCGTTAATATTTTGTGGGTCATCCACACCTATCAGTGTGGACATTGGACGTGGGGGATGTAGATGACCTTAAAACCCTTTGGACCTCTTAAGACCCTTTAGTTCCCTTAAGACCCTTTTTATTCCTTCGACCCTTTCGACCTTACACCCTGAGACCCATAGACCATTTAAACCCATTACACCCCTTTATACGCATACAACACAACATCAAAATAGTCTTCTTGTAATATACAGACGATACCTTTATCAGCAAGTAATGCGCTCCAGGTAGGTACTCTGATACTAATAACCAATAACAACTATAACAGAACTCGTCAGAGTGCATTCCTCCGACCAGGGTGAAAAATTGACGTTATGTAGCCAGCCCACTGATAGGCCGGATCTGCATCTCTGCCTTAACCAAAACCTAAACAACATGTTATTGTTACCTACCCAAATCATCCACCGAGTTTGATCTCAATCCGTCCATAATGTTTTGAGATATCGTTGTAGCGGTTACCGCTGGATGCACACAATCGCCTTGCACCGGCCAGAACACGGCCAGACGCGCCTCTCCCGGGCATGCCCGGACTCACTGTTCCCGGGCACGCCCGAACCTCCCGGGCACGCCCGGTCTCGTCTTTCCCGGGCATGCCCGCTCTCGCCTTTCCAGGGCTCGCCCAGAGCGTCCGGGCATGCCCGCTATCGCCTTTTCAGGGCTCGCCCAGAGCGTCCGGGCATGCCCGCTATCGCCTTTCCAGGGCTCGCCCAGAGCGTCCGGGCATGCCCGCTATCGCCTTTCCAGGGCTCGCCCAGAGCGTCCGGGCATGCCCGCTATCGCCTTTCCAAGGCTCGCCCAGAGCGCCCGGGCATGCCCAGCCTCGACTTGCCAGGCCGCAGCCAAACACGCCGGGGCAGGTCCAGACTCGCCTTTCCAAGGCTCGCCCTTGACACCCGGGCATGCCCGGTATAGCTTTTGCCGGGCAAACTTCCCGACATAAATGTGTATATATATTGCTGCCCGATAAACGGGCTTGTCAGAATACCTGAGCTGTTTTGTTTCAAGAAAGCAACTCGGACGAATTCCGTCTTTGGTCGTGTCAATTCTTTCGACTCGCGTTGGAGCGCAGTTCCTTCATTGGTGACCTACCGACATGGATACGGCAGTGACGCTTAAACTGCCTACCTTCTGGGAGGCTCACGCGGCTGTTTGGTTCGCTCAGGCGGACTCTCAGTTCACCCTGCGAGGCATCACCGCGGACGACACCCGCTTCCACCATGTTGTGGCGGCGCTCGGTTCCGCCACCGCGGCCCGCACCTTGAGCCTCCTCCAGCACCCGCCGGCTGCTGACAAATACGACGCGCTGAAGACACTCCTCCTCGACGCTTTCGCCCACCTCACCGGCAGCACGCGCACGGCGCCTGCTCGCTCTGCCCGAGCTCGGCGACACGCGCCCGTCAGAACGCATGGACTATATGCTCTCGTTGCTCGGTGAGCACTCTCCGGATTTTCTGTTCCGCGAGCTGTTCCTTCGCCAGCTGCCTCACCCGGTACGCCTCGCCCTGGCTGGCACGTTGATCACGGATTCCCACGCCCTCGCCAGGGAAGCCGATAAGATCTCCTCGGCGGGCCAGCACATCGTCGCGGTTACCTGGAGCCCGCCGCCGTCCGAGGCGACGCCCACGACGCCCGAGCACCCTGCGCGGTTGGAGGCCGAACTGCCGGTGCAACTGGCGGCCGCCACGCCACACCGCCCGCTTACGACACGACGGCCGGGGCCTCCACCTGACCGTGCGTGGTGTTATTACCATGCCAGGTTCGGACACAAGGCTCGGACGTGCCGGCCCCCGTGCACTTTCGGCAGGTCGGGAAACGGCCGGGCCGGTGTTCATTCCCAGCCATGAGCGCCGGCAACTCGGGCAACTTGCTGTTTATTCGGGACAAAGCGTCTGGGCGGCGTTTCCTGTGTGACACCGGCGCCCAACTGAGCGTCATACCCGCTTCCGAGCAGGACAGGCGGGACGCAGTTTGCGGCCCCTCTTTGGTCGCTGCTAATGGCTCGGCCATACGCACTTTCGGCCCACGCGTCGTCACCCTCTGCTTCGGCAGCCAGCGTTTTCAATGGACTTTTGTGACCGCCTGCGTCCCCATGGCTTTGCTGGGCGCCGACTTCCTCTGCGCGCATGGGCTGCTGGTCGACGTCAAACGTCGTCGCCTTGTCAATGCCGAGACCTTCAGCTCCCTGGCGTGCACGATGAGCAGCTCCGCGCCGACCGAACTGGCGTGCGCCCTCCCGGCAGCGAACGAGTTCGCTCGCCTGCTCGCGGAATTCCCGGCCCTCACGCGGCCGACGTTTTCGGCCGTCGCGGTGCGGCACGGGATCGAGCACCACATACCCACTACGGGCCCGCCGGTCTACGCCAGGGCCCGCCGCCTCGACCCGGCCAAGCTCGCCGTGGCGAAGGCCGAGTTCGACGCGTTGGAGCACCTCGGCATCGTGCGGCGCTCCGATAGCGCGTGGGCCTCGCCACTGCACATCGTGCCAAAGCCGGGGGGTGGATGGCGCCCGTGTGGCGACTACCGCCGTCTCAACGATGCTACCACCCCCGACAGGTACCCGATCCCGCATATTCAGGACTTTTCCGCCCGTTTGGCGGGACGGGTCATCTTTTCGAAAATTGACCTGATACGGGGCTACCACCAGGTACCTGTCCGGGCGGCCGACGTCCCGAAGACGGCCGTCATCACGCCGTTCAGCCTGTTCGAATTTTTGCGGATGCCATTTGGCCTCAAGAACGCGGCCCAGGCGTTCCAGCGCTTGATGGACGGTGTGCTGCGCGACCTGCCGTTTCTTTTCGTCTATCTGGACGATATCCTCGTCGCCAGCACGTCCCGCGCCGAGCACCTCCTCCACCTCCGAACACTGTTCGGTCGCCTCAGCGAGCACGGCTTAATTGTCAACCCGGTCAAATGCCACTTCGGCGCGACGACCGTTGACTTTTTGGGCCACCGCATCACCAAGACCGGGGCCGTGCCGCTGCCGACCAAGGTCGAGGCCATCACCACGTTCCCGCATCCCCGTTCCATCAAGGCCCTCCAAGAGTTCCTCGGCATGGTGAATTTTTATCACCGATTCGTGCCCCGTGCTGCTCAGCTCATGCGGCCCCTTTACGAGGCCCTCCGGGGCAAGCCGGCCAAGCATGACATTGTTTGGTCCGCGGCCATGGACGCGGCCTTCGCCAGCGCCAAACGGGCCCTCGCCGACGCAACGCTGCTGGCTCACCCGGTGCTCAACGCGCCCATTGCCCTCACTACAGATGCCTCCAACTACGCGGTGGGCGCCGTCCATGAGCAATGGGTGGACGGGGTTTGGCAGCCACTCGCTTTTTTCAGCCGGCAACTCCGGCCGAACGAGTTAAACTACAGCACGTTCGACCGCGAGCTGCTCGGGCTATTCTTGGCCGTTCGCCATTTCCGACACCTCCTGGAGGGCCGCCCGTTCACGGCTTTCGTCGACCACAAGCCGTTGGTCTACGCAATGGCTAAGGTCATGGAGCCGTGGTCGGCCCGCCAGCAGCGCCACCTCTCCGCTGTGTCGGAGTTCACCACGGACATCCGGCACGTCGCCGGCAAAGACAACGCCGTGGCCGACTGTCTTTCTCGGGCCAGCGCGAACGCGGTCCACCTCGGCGTGGACTTCGCGCTCATGGCGGCCGACCAGACCACCGACGCCTCGGTGCAGGCACTCCGTGCGGCGGACACGGGCCTCCGCCGGGCCGACATTCCCTTCGCGGGCACCGTCCTGCTCTGCGACGTCTCCCAGGGCCAGCCTCGCCCCATCATGCCCGTTTCCTGGCAGCGCCGCATCTTCGCCTCCATCCACGGCCTTTCTCACCCGGGCCGGAAAGCTTCTTAGAAGCTGGTGTCGGCGCGTTTCGTCTGGCACGGCCTTCGACGAAACATCCGCGACTGGGCCAACGCCTGCACGGCCTGCCAGCGGGTCAAGGTCCACCGCCACACCCAGGCCCCGCTGGCACCTTTCGCCGTGCCTGAACGGCGTTTCGACCACGTCCACGTGGACCTGGTGGGTCCCCTGCCCCCCTCGCGGGGGTTCACCCACCTGCTCACCATGGTGGACAGGACCACCAGGTGGCCGGAGGCTGTGCCCCTCGACTCCACCACCACCGCCGACGTGGCGCAGGCGTTCATCGCCACCTGGGTCGCGCGCTTCGGCGCACCAGCGGACATCTCGTCCGACCGCGGCCCACAGTTCACGTCTGAGCTTTGGGGCGCGGTCGCCGTTTTGTTGGGGGTCACACTGCACCGCACCACGGCCTACCATCCCCAAGCCAACGGGTTGTGCGAGCGGTTTCACCGCTCCATGAAGGCCGCACTCATGGCCGGCCTTCAGGACGACGGTTGGGCCGACCGGCTGCCGTGGGTCCTTTTGGGCCTTCGCACGGCCCCCAAGGAAGACCTCCAGGCGTCCGCCGCCGAGCTCGTCTACGGCCAGCCGCTCCGCGTCCCGGGCGAATTCGTGCCCGACGCTACCAGTCCCTGGTCCGCCGCTCGCCAGCGCTCGGACCTCCAGGAGGCCGCCCGACGATTTGCCCCCGTGCCGACGTCCCGCCACGGTGGCCCCCAGTCCTACGTCCCCCCGGCGCTTCGCACAGCGGAGTACGTCTTTGTGCGTCATGACGCGCACCGGGGGCCACTCCGGCCGCCGTACGACGGGCCCTTCCGGGTCCTGCGACGGGGAGACAAGTCTTTCATCGTCGACTTCGGCGGCCGGCCGGACCGGATTTCTGTGGACCGCCTCAAACCGGCGCACATGGACGTCGACCGACCACCACGGTTGGCCCTTCCTCCGCGGCGAGGCCGCCCCCCGTCCACAGTTCCCCCCGCTCGACCACCCACCACCACGTCGGACCCCTCCCCACGACCCTCCAGGGGTCGCTTCGGCCGGGTCATCCGGACCCCCCTTAAATTGACCCTGCCGGTGCAGGTCGATTCTGGAGGGGCGTGTGTAGCGGTTACCGCTGGATGCACACAATCGCCTTGCACCGGCCAGAACACGGCCAGACGCGCCTCTCCCGGGCATGCCCGGACTCACTGTTCCCGGGCACGCCCGAACCTCCCGGGCACGCCCGGTCTCGTCTTTCCCGGGCATGCCCGCTCTCGCCTTTCCAGGGCTCGCCCAGAGCGTCCGGGCATGCCCGCTATCGCCTTTTCAGGGCTCGCCCAGAGCGTCCGGGCATGCCCGCTATCGCCTTTCCAGGGCTCGCCCAGAGCGCCCGGGCACGCCCAGCCTCGACTTGCCAGGCCGCAGCCAAACACGCCGGGGCAGGTCCAGACTCGCCTTTCCAAGGCTCGCCCTTGACACCCGGGCATGCCCGGTATAGCTTTTGCCGGGCAAACTTCCCGACATAAATGTGTATATATATTGCTGCCCGATAAACGGGCTGGTGAGAATACCTGAGCTGTTTTGTTTCAATAAAGCAACTCGGACGAATTCCGGCTTTGGTCGCGTCAATTCTTTCGACTCGCGTTGGAGCGCAGTTCCTTCATCGTGCTATATATGGTTTTTGGCCCTATCTGAATGGCGAAGAATCACTTTAAAAATTCTAGTATCCAGATCTGAATCCAGATCTTCACTAAAATCAAATCATTTTGTCCTTGTCACACACCCAACCTGTCCACCAAGTTTTTCCCGGATCCGTCAACAACTTTTAGAGAAATCCTGCTCACAGAAAACCAAACAGAGAAACAAACGGAGAAACAGACAGATGAAAGATCACTCAGAGCGATACTTTTTTTTTTTTTTTTGCGATACAGAGTCGAGACTCGTGAAAGAGCTAACATTTATCAAACAAACAAATCAAACAAACAAGCAAAGAAAGTATATAAAAAGGGGAGCGGTCGACAAGATGGGGAGAGAAGGGGAGGAAGCACACAAACACAACATTTGAGAGCAGGGACATCGGGAGATGTGTGGGAGGGAGAGGGCTTGGGGGGAGGCAGGATAGGTATAAAACGCAAGGACACCAAGGACTTCCAGGAAAGAAGTCGGCACCTCAAAAAGTGGATTTGGGGTGAAATTAGCGGGGGTAGAAAAGATCAAGGTTTTGGATTGGGGAAGATAAGAGATGGTGGTGAACAGCCGTTTTAAAGACCTGGAGGGAGGAGTGGGATTGAAGAGAGTGAGGGAGTTTGTTCCAGAGGCGGGAGAAAAGACGAATGAAGGAGTGAAGGTGAGCAGAGGGTCTTGATTTTGGCAGTTTAACCATAAGAGGGTTGCAGGCAGATCTTGCACCTGCAGGAATATTTGGGGGACAGAGCCCAGAGAGAGCTGGGGGAGCAAGGCCGGAGAGGAGTCGGTAGAAGACGGAAAGACCACCAACCTGCCTGCGGTGAGTGAGTGAGAGGCCCTCGGAGGTAGCGTCATCGCGGAGATTCCAATGATTCTGAACGCTTTGGTTTCAACAGCGTGAAGACGAGCTAGGTGTGAGACAGGAGCACCAGCCCAGAGCGGAGAGCAGTACTCCATTGAGCTGCGGATGAAAGCCTTGTATGTGGTGAGGAGCTCAGGTGTGCCAAGGAAGGACTTCGCACGACGGAGGATGCCCAGTCGGCGACTGGCTTTGGAGGCCAGCTTGGAAATGTGGTTTTCCCAAGAAAGATCATGGCAGATAGTGAGACCCAAAAGCTTCAGTGACAGAACTTCTTGGAGAGGATTATTCAGAAAGTGGATGGGAGGGTTGTCCAGTCGGGTTTTTCGGAGAGACATCGTAAGAGTGTGAGATTTGTCAGGATTGAAAGACATGTTCCACTTGTATGCCCAGTCTGTGATTTTGTCCAGGTCTGCAGAGAGTGAGGAGGCTGCAGACTGCCGATCTGAGGGATGAGGAATGGAGCGGCAGAGAGTGGAGTCATCAGCAAAGAGATAGGGAGGATTTTCAAGAGAGTCGGAGAGATCATTGATGAAGACCAGAAAAAGCACAGGGCCCAGAACACTGCCTTGGGGAACTCCAGCCTGAACAAAATACTTGGCAAAATAGAACAAAGTAGAGCGCATACCTCCACCAGGCTGAACAGTGAACACCTTCCATTTTGTCTTTTTGACCTTTAATTTGTGTTGACTTTTTTACCTCAAAAATAACGGGTGGTAGAATTCAGTGACCATATATGCAAATCCTCTGCAAATTTCAAGTTAACCGGATAAAAATTGAGGATTTTATAAATCTGGCCTATGTTGACCTTTTGGGCTATGTTGATCTCAAAAAAACTTGGTGGTTGAATTTAGTGACCAGATATGCAAATCCTCTTAAAATCTCAAGTCAATCAGATGAAAATTTATGATTCTCGAAATTTGGCCTATGTTGACCTTTTGGCTTAAAAGTTAACCTCAAAATTATTGGTAGTTGACTTCAATGACCAAATGTGCAAATGTTCTTCAAATTTCAAAGTCAATCAGATGAAAATTGACAATTTTTTTTAAAGTTGGCCCAAGATACTCCCCCCCCCCCCCCCCCCCCACCCCCCTACTAATCCCTCTTATTGAGCACAGATTTTGATGCGGTCAATGCACCTTCGTTAGGCATCAGATATGAAGCTTGTGGTCAAGTTTCATCAACATTGTATGTGTGTAGTTTCGGAGAAGAGAGCAAATACCTATTTTGAGGGGTCAAACACCCCTCAACCTTCCCCCCCCCCCCCCCCACCCCCATCATAACCCCCCCCTTAAATAATGACTGCAGATTTTGTTGTTTACACTCAGAGTGTTTACCGACTCACTCCATTCAATGACTTACCTGCGGACACTGCTCGATCGCATAAGCTCACCGGACTATAATCCAGGTGAGCAAATAAATTGGAGCGTTTTCATCGATTCCACGGAATCCGGGGGAGACGGATGCGATGCTGGGGCAGCAGCCAGAGTGGAGAGCAATACTCCATTGGGCTCTGGACAAGGGCACCTGGTAGCCTGCGAGTACCGGCAGTTATCTTTCCAAGTATGACTTGGAACTTGGAACTTATTATGACTTTTTCCAGGTATGACTTATTTTTCAGGTATGACTTGAAAAGCAGTCTGCGGTTGGTTCGAGAATAAATCGATGCTGGGTTGGAGAATCCGGGTTAAATTGAGGTATATCGTACATGTTTCTAAGTGGGTGTGTGATGCCACCTTTTGGAGACTTCAGTTAAATTGCTCGTGAGCCAAAAAAATCGGAAAACCTCCACTCGTCCTCAGAGCCGAACGAACAACAACTTGGGAGGCATGCCTGAAAGTATCCAGTGGAATCAATTAAAATCGTTTGTATATTCACCAAATGTGGCAATTAATTAATCGTAAAACATCGTCTACAGTAATAATAAAAATAAAATTTAAACCTGAGGTGTGCGTCTCCACTCTCCGGTAGCCGTACCGGAAGTGCAGTTTTCATCGTTTACCATCTGGTAGGACCTTGGTTACGAGAATTTTGGGGTTTTCTTGTTCGTAGAGCTTGCCTGGTTATCTTTATGTGGAGTGACCAGATTCTCTGTTGATTTACCTCTGCCGACACGGTGTGCCACGCATGGCGCCTTTCGGTGCTGGCAAGACCGGTGGGTGCATCGTGCCTTGTTACCGAGCATCTGATCTCTCCTGGAGAGCAGGGTACTGTACCGTGGACCCTCCCCTGAGACTTGATGTCCGGTGGGTCGTTAATAGGGTAGTGTAGATTTGGTTTGGTGGAGGCTGACCTGGTGATGTGGCTTCCTGAGGACTTCCCGCACCCTCATGACATGAACCATGTCCGCGAAACGTTCAAAGTTGTCGGCACGTGGTATTCTTTGGCACCTTTGTAAACTTACATACGCGTGCTTGCTTTATGCCTTCAGTTTCTTAAATCTGACATTGTTTTGAAGTGTAATTCATAACTTGACTGCAGTGAGGTGTCGAAGTTTTGAGCAATAAAGTGCAACTCCTGAAAAATCCACGCGTGGTGAACACTGTCACCTGTGGCCACGTACGGCGAAGGTGCGCCCGCGTTCGGCGAAGGTGCGCCCGCGTTCGGCAAAGGTGCGCCCGCGTTCGGAGAGGGTGCGCCCGCGTTCGGAGATGGTGCGCCCGCGTTCGGCGAAGGTGCGCCCGCGTTCGGAGATGGTGCGCCCGCGTTCGGCGAAGGTGCGCCCGCGTTTGGAGATGGTGCGCCCGCGTTTGGAGATGGTGCGCACGCGTTCGAAGAGGGTGAGCACGCGTTCGGAGATGGTGCGCCCGCGTTCGGCGAAGGTGCGCCCGCGTTTGGAGATGGTGCGCACGCGTTCGAAGAGGGTGCGCACGCGTTCGGAGAGGGTGAGCACGCGTTCGGAGAGGGTGAGCCCGCGTTTGGAGAGGGTGAGCCCGCGTTCGGAGAGGGTGCGCCCGCGTTCGGAGAGGGTGCGCCCGCGTTCGGAGAGGGTGCGCCCGCGTTCGGAGAGGGTGCGCCCGCGTTCGGAGAGGGTGCGCCCGCGTTCGGAGAGGGTGCGCCCGCGTTCGGAGAGGGTGCGCCCGCGTTCGGAGAGGGTGCGCCCGCGTTCGGAGAGGGTGCGCCCGCGTTCGGAGAGGGTGCGCCCGCGTTCGGAGAGGGTGCGCCCGCGTTCGGAGAGGGTGCGCCCGCGCTCGGAGAGGGTGCGCCCGCGTTCGGAGAGGGTGCGCCCGCGTTCGGAGAGGGTGCGCCCGCGTTCGGAGAGGGTGCGCCCGCGCTCGGAGAGGGTGCGCCGCGCTCGGAGAGGGTGCGATCGGAGAGGGTGCGCCCGCGTTCGGAGAGGGTGCGATCGGAGAGGGTGCGCCCACGTTCGGAGAGGGTGCGATCGGAGAGGGTGCGATCGGAGAGGGTGCGCCCACGTTCGGAGAGGGTGCGCCCGCGTTCGGAGAGGGTGCGCCCGCGTTCGGAGAGGGTGCGCCCGCGTTCGGAGAGGGTGCGCCCGCGTTCGGAGAGGGTGCGCCCGCGTTCGGAGAGGGTGCGCCCGCGTTCGGAGAGGGTGCGCCCGCGTTCGGAGAGGGTGCGCCCGCGTTCGGAGAGGGTGCGCCCGCGTTCGGAGAGGGTGCGCCCGTGTTCGGAGAGGGTGCGATCGGAGAGGGTGCGCCCGCGTTCGGAGAGGGTGCGCCGCGTTCGGAGAGGGTGCGCCCGCGTTCGGAGAGGGTGCGCCCGCGTTCGGAGAGGGTGCGCCCGCGTTCGGAGAGGGTGCGCCCGCGTTCGGAGAGGGTGCGCCCGCGTTCGGAGAGGGTGCGCCCGCGTTCGGAGTGGGTGAGCCCGCGTTCGTTGGGGGTGAGCCCGCGTTCGGAGTGGGTGAGCCCGCGTTCGGAGTGGGTGAGCCCGCGTTCGGAGTGGGTGAGCCCGCGTTCGGAGTGGGTGAGCCCGCGTTCGGAGTGGGTGAGCCCGCGTTCGGAGTGGGTGAGCCCGCGTTCGGAGTGGGTGAGCCCGCGTTCGGAGTGGGTGAGCCCGCGTTCGGAGTGGGTGAGCCCCGGTTCGGAGTGGGTGAGCCCCGGTTCGGAGTGGGTGTGCACCCTCGGAAGCTGAATTCTACGGTAGCCAAATGAGCAATTGGCCTCTAACACATTGATTCAAGTCCCTTAAAGATTACCGCAAGTCAACGTGCTTGTCAGAATGACCCATAAGGTGTTACCCAGAGCATATTCAGTGTCCGTGCGTGCGTCTCTCCAGCAATTGCATTTTTTATGAATTAAAATGAGCACATGACCTTATTTGGGAAACCTAAACTCGTATTAAATTGTAAATATATATGTGCACACAAAATCATTTCATTTGAAACTAATTAAATAATCCAGCTTTCACACAAAATGGTGAGCTGAAAGAGAATATTTATGGTATTTACATGGATTTCCCGTTGTTACTACCCATCATAGACGGGCACTTCAGCAAGTAGTAACAAGAAAGAGCAGAGATTGTAGACCCTCGCCAGGACGTAGTTTTTATGGTTTTTAAGTCTTTTGTGTTACAACAAATATGGTGGCCGAACCACTTGACCGATGACGTAATCATTATTTTTAAAAATTTTCTCCACCAAATTATCCCTAGATGACGCTCAACAAATTTCATCTTGATCGGATGAAATTTTGTACTTGTGGAATCATGACGTCATAATGGAGGCACCGATGACATCATCATTAACTTATTTTATTCCCCATGGAGAGTTCTTTACAATGAGCCATATCTCAATTTTTTCTATGCAGCGCTTTCGGATATTTCAGGGTGCAAGGTTTTTTGGTTTTTCCAAGATTGCGGCTAAACCACGTGGCCGATGACATCATCATTTTTTTCTCCACCAATTTATCCCGCTGACACTCAAAAAGTTTCATCTTGATCGGATGAAGTTTTGCACTTGTCGAATTATAACATCGTAATGGAGCCCGCATTCGGAGATGCCTATGTCTATATCTGTCTCTGCAGATGCCTATGGCATCATCATTAACATATGTTATTCCACATGGAGAGTTCTTTACAATGGGCCATGTCTCAATGTTTTCTGTACAGCACTTTCAGAGATATAGAGGTGCAAAGTTTTTCAGTTTGTCCAAGATGGCGCCCGTACCACGTGACCTATGACATAATTATTTTAAAATTCTACAGGAGTTGCTCCTATGGTGAAAATTTTCTGTCAATCGGATCAACAGTTGCAGAGAAAATCATGTTTATTCTGCGCAGACAAACAAACAAGAAATATGTTGTGCATAGCACGATACTTGCAAAATCCCTAAAATAAGTTGTTGGCCTATGTTGACCTCAAAAATAATTAGTGGTTGAATTCAGTGTCCGGATATGCAAATCCTCTTCAAATTTCATGTCAATCGGATGAAAATTGAGGATTTTAGAAATCTGGCCTATGTTGATCTTTTGGCCTATGTTGACATCAAAAATACTTGGTGGTTGAATTTAGTGTCGAGATATGCAAATCCTCTTCAAATTTCAAGTCAATCGGATGAAAATTGAGGATTTTAGAAGTATGACAAAGTTGGTGACCTTTGGCCTATGTTGCCCTATTGACCTTTTGACACCAAAAACAATAGGCTTCTTTCTTATGACCAACTCTACCATTTGGTGAAGTTTTGTGAAGATCGGTTGAAAATTGTGACCTGTAAGCAAGTATAAGTGAAAGCCTGGTGTTGGCTTAGCGGTTAGGGTGCAGGCTTGGGATCCTAGGATCCTTCGTTCGAATCCTGGTCGATCGCTAAATTAACGCCAGGGGTGTTGACTCAGCCTGTCATCCTTCGAAGGTTGGCAAATTGAGTACCAGCTTGCTGGGATGAATGATCCTGGTGTGTACCCCGATTTAGAATAGATAGGTACACCGTATCCCTGCGTGTCGTAAGAGGCGACTAAGGGTTGGCGTCAGGAAGGGCATCCGGCCATAAAAACATTGCCTCAAAAAGGGAACCATGATTTTCATGAGGTCCGCAAGGCCTAACATGGGACCCCTGCTCGAGTGGGGAAAAATGGCCTTAAAACGATCATTCATTCATTCATTTCGCTCTTTCACGAGCCTCGATCTTGTATACACAAAAAAAAAAAAAAAAAAAAAAAATTCAGGCAAGTATGAGCGGACAGACAAAAAACACACACACAGAAACCGGAGTGAACAACATACTTCTCCCTAAAAAAAATTTGGCCAAGTAAATAACGCACAAGACCAACCAATATACTTTTTAAATCTTCGATTTTCACAAGTAACAAACAAACGGACTCAAACTCTGGCGAGAGTAATAATAATACGACTTCCCTTGCAAGGAATTTTAATGCAGGAAGAGGCCATTAGGGCCATCAAACCTGTGCTTTGGTTACCAACCTATGGTTCTTTGTCCTTGCTCTATGATCTTCTGCTGAGCGTCAAAGTAGTGAATTTTGAGAATCCAAATGTTGCTGTTATAAGGTAGTGAATGTGGGATGAGTTTTAAGAAGTGCAAATCCAAAAGGTTAATTCACAATTGAGCAAATGCAGTGCACCTTCTGCAGTCTCTCCATGAAGGACCTTTTCCAAATGGTCAAGCTACCCTTTGGTATGTGACTAGAACCTAATAGTCATTGCAGAAGTGGGTAAATACTTACAAAGCGGCACCAGCTGAATATTCAAATTTATAAGATAATACTATTTTGATCCTGTATAATGTGCTTTCTATTTTAATGATTTTATTCCTTGAACCGTAGGTTTTTGTTGACATTTCAGTTTAGCTGCTACATACTATGACGTGTCAAGATTTATTGTTTGTGCTTTGTTAATGTTGTTTTTCAGGACTTGCAGGAAACTTGGCAACTAGCTTCAAAGTCATGGCAATCCTGCAGTTTCGTGCGTCTCGTCTCTGCTCGTGCTTCGTCGCCTTGTTTGCTCTTCTGAAACGGCTGCTATGCAGGTCAGCCAAATAAGCGAGACTGTTTACACAGTATTAAGACTGTAATGTTTTAATTGTATAATCTGTTAAACGACTAATACGATGCTCAGTGTTGTGCTATTTATTTAAATATTTTTTAAGAACGACAACAATTGCCCTCATTATGGAACACCAGTACCTTCACTCACCCTCTCAATCAATTTTCAGGTTGCTGTTTCCTTCATTCTCCTCCATATCCTCCCCTTGTTGTGTGCGTGCACGTGTTGTCCCATCAAGTGCTTTGCCTTCTACCCTCTGTCACCTCACTCTTCCATGAGTCAAGATAAGTTTGATATTGAGATATTCCTTCATCCTGGCCATTGACAAATAACAAGGAGAAATCTAAAGCAGACTCATTATCATCAACATGAGGGCATAAGAGCTCGTTGTGAAGATCGGCCGTGGGTGCGAACAAACGATACCTGTTTCTGTTCAGCGAAGAGACAGCACAAACACAGCAATTCCCTACTTTTGAAATGTCAATTCTATCTTGGGTTGAATGAATACATTTTATGTACGAGAACGACACTCGGTAGAGCGCATACCTCCGCCACGTTGCTCAGTTTGCGTTTTGTATCCTATTGATGCGCCGGATGTACATGGACTTGAACCAAAATCTAATCCACTTGTTCTTGCCAACTCATCCACCAGTTTTGCCATAACCCGTCCACGGCTTTTTGAACAAGATTCGTCCGAATCCGTCCATAACTTTTTGAGATATCTTGCCCACAATCAGAGGTGAAAACATAACCTTCCCCCAGGCACGTCGAGAGCCAGCACGGGCCATGAGGCAAACAACCTTGGGGACCCACCCCCCCCCCGCCCCTCTCCCTTTCTCTTTTATAACCTTTTAAGGAACTTTCTTCAATGAAAAACAAAAACTTTTTAAATACAAATGGTCACTTTTATTTAATCATATGATCAAAAATAAAGGAGATAGCGGGACGTTTGGACCGATCGAGTCATTTTGCATCCTCGACTGTTGAACAATATTTCTCCATAAGATTGCCAAAAAAAGTATGTGAGAAGATGGTTAATAAATTTTTTGAACAAAGAGGATACAAACCCATTTCTTTGTAATGCACATTTCTAGTTAATAACCATTTTCTGTAATAAAGTTTGAAACTAGCATTAACAGCGGTAAATATTGTCGTTTCCGGCAAGAAAGCCGGCAAGGAAAGCAAAATCAGCTTCTGGGTTTCAATGTAACGATGAGAAAATGATGATGAGTCGATGAGGGGTTTCACTGTACTGTTTAAAAAAAAAACTTGCAGGAGAAACTCGGGCCCCTCAAAGCTCGTCGTGCCGAGTTGTCCCGTCCCGAGGCAGCGACTCCCCCTGACCCCCCCCCCCCCCCCTCTCGACGCCCCTGCATCTCCCCATTCCCTTCCTTGTGTCAATTGAACTCCTTCCCACCACACGCATGCAATAAGTATAGAGTCTCATCAATAAATCGACCTGTCACAGGTAGATAGTTGATGAACACATCGACTTGTCTCTTCAAAAGGTTTTTTTTTTGTCAATTCCCCTTTCAATCAGCCCGTCCATGATTTTCTTGTGCTTCCTCTGCACCATCACCACTTCCTGAAATCTGTATTTTTATTTTTTTAAGTATTGGACACACCACATTGGTGTGCGTACTTGACACTTGAAAGCGATGTTGGTCGCAGTGTCGGCGAGTGGGATTCCTCCTAGCTGGTTGTGGTTATGTGCAGGAGTGGACGCAGCCGAAAACGCAGCGGAGAGTCTCTGCCACTCCCCACGAGCATGCAGTACAGTGCAGCGACTCTTGTCCCTCACAATCAGGTAAGCGAAAGCTCGTTTTATTTTGGGCACCACCTCACTTTAGCCTGCTATCATTCAGGCACACCACTCGGGCCACTTATCGTCATTTCTTATCTAGGATAGACTAAATATTGTTGATGACTTTAATTAGTAAGCCAATCTTTATCCCCACTCTTAAAAAAAAAAAAAATACGAGCGGGATATTGGAATTGTCCCCGTCTACCTGTCTGTCCGTCCATCACGCTATTTCCTAAATGGCTGTGCAGAAATTCACCAAACTTGGTAGTTATGACCTCCACATGGCAAGAAGGTGAGAGAGCAAACTTATCATTTTGAGACTTGCATTTATCCTCGAAGGTTATTGATGCGTGTCAGCGCCCTGCCTTATTCCCATCTTCTTCTGCATCCTCTTCAGCTAAAAAAAAAAATTTTTTTTTTTTGTGTATACTGAATCGAGGCTCGTGAAAGAGCTAACATTTATTTCACAAACAAATCAACCAGACAAACAAAATATACAAAAAGAGGGAGCGGAAGACAAGATGGGGAGAGAAGGGGAAGCACACAACCACAACATTTGAGAGCAGGGAGAAGTGTGGGAGGGAGAGGGCTTGGGGGCAGGAGGCGTGGGAAGGGGAGGGGGGGGGGGGGGGAGGTATAAAACACAAGGGGACTGAAATTAGCGGGGGTAGAAAAGATCAAGGTTTTGGATGGGGGAGGGTAAGAGATGGTGGTGAACAGCTGTTTTAAAGACCTGGAGGGTAGGTAGAGTGGGATTGAAGAGAGTGAGGGAGTTTGTTCCAGAGGCAGGAGAAAAGAGGAATGAAGGAGTGAAGGTGAGCAGAAAGTCTTGATTTTGGCAGTTTAACCATAAGAGGGTTGCAGGCAGATCTTGTGCGACCTGTAGGAATATTTGGCGGACAGAGCCCAGAGAGGGCTGGGGGGGCAAGGCCAGAGAGGAGTCGGTAGAAGACGGAAAGACCACCAACCTGCCTGCGGTGAGTGAGTGAAAGGCCCTTGGAGTTAGCTTCATCGCGGGAGATTCCAATGATTCTGAATGCTTTGGTTTCAACAGCGTGAAGACGGGCTAGGTGTGAGGCAGGAGGGGAGAGCAGTATTCCATAGAGCACCAGACCAGAGGGGAGAGCAGTATTCCATAGAGCTGCGGATGAAAGCCTTGTATGTGGTGAGGAGCTCAGGTGTGCCAAGGAAGGACTTCGCACGACGGAGGATGCCCAGTCGGCGACTGGCTTTGGAGGCCAGATTTGAAATGTGGTTTTCCCAGGAAAGATCATGGCAAATAGTGAGACCCAAAAGCTTGAGTGACAGAACTTCTTGGAGAGGATTATTCAGAAAGTGGATGGGAGGGTTTTCCAGTCGGTCTTTTCGGAGAGACATCGTAAGAATGTGAGATTTATCAGGATTGAAAGACATGTTCCATTTGTTTGCCCAGTCTGTGATTTTGTCCAGGTCTGCAGAGAGTGAGGAGGCTGCAGACTGCCGATCTGAGGGATGAGGAATGGAGCGACAGAGAGTAGAGTCGGCAGCAAAGAGATAGAGAGGATTTTCAAGAGAGTCAGAGAGATCATTGATGAAGACCAGAAAAAGCACAGGGCCCAGAACACTACCTTGGGGAACTCCAGCCTGAACAGGAAGAGGAGATGAGAGAAACCCATTCAGGGCCACACGTTGACTACGACCAGAGAGGAAGTCCGCCAGCCATGCGTGGAGATTTCCATGGATACCAAAGGAGGAGAGTTTGGTGAGCAGAGCAGGGTGCCAGACCGTATCGAAGGCACGTGAAATGTCAAGGGAGACAGCTCTAATTTCCTGTTTGGTGTTGAGGACCTCCATCCATTGTTGAGAAAGCAGAAGCAGCATGTCCAGAGTAGAGTGACCAGGTCTGAAACCAAATTGATGATCAGAGATCAAGCCATTGGAGAAGAGGAAAGATTTCATATCTGAAGCAATGATGGATTCCATGACTTTGCTGATAATTGGGAGAAGGCTGATTGGTCTGTAGTTGCTGGGATCTGTTTTTGCACCTTTTTTGTGCAAAGCGGTGATGTTGGCTGATTTCCAAGCAGATGGCAGATGACCTTGAGCAAAAGAGAGGGTGAAGAGAACAGAAAGAGGGAGTGAAAGAGCGGAAGCACATGATTTTAGGACCCGTGGGCTAATGCCGTCAGGACCAGTTGCAGAATCAGAGTCGAGGGTTGACAGAAACTTTTCCACCTTGTCAGGAGGAAAGGACACAGAGTCCAGGAGCAGCTGGGTACGACTGGGTACGGTGGGTACAGAGAGATGGGTTTGGGACACAAGATTTAGAGGCAAACACAGAGTTGAGGCATTCAGCTTTTTCACGTGCGGAGTCAGCCGTTAAGCCGTTTGAGGTGAGGGAGGGGATGGAGGGAGAACAAACACCAGAAACAGATTTGACCAGACGCCACCAGGATTTGGAAGAGGGAGACAGATAAGAGAGTTCGGTCTTGAGAACGGTGAGATATTGTTTCCTGGCTCTCCTGAGGGTGGACACACACTTGTTTCGGGCTTTGTGAAAGGAAATGAGATTTCCTTCCGTTGGATTTGCTTTCCAGGAGATGAAAGCAAGTTGTTTCAGGGCAACAGCCTCACCACAAGATTCCGTGTACCATGGACGGGAGGAAGGGTATGACAACTGAAGACGAGATGGGATAAATCTGTGCATGAGAGAGAGCAATTTACTTTGAAAGAATTCCCAGGATGAGTTGTCAGAGGCGGTAGAGATGGGAGACCAGTCCAGATGATTGATGGCTGCTTGAAGACCGTGCCAGTTGGCCTGAGTGAAATGCCAGACTCGTCGACGCTGAGGAGGCTCTCTGAGAATGGTCAGAGAGATGTCCACTTTGACAAGCACATGATCAGATGAGCCGATTGGAGCAGAAGAAGAGCAGCAGACATTGTCAGGGAAGTTTGTCATAACCAAATCCAGAAGAGAAGATGCTCCGTTGACTGAGATCCGGGTCGGGAAATTGACAGATTGTGTCAGTCCCAGTGAGTCGCAGAAGTCCTTTGCTGAAGAGCCATGACTGGTGAGAGAGGTACCCACACCCAGCCAACTGGCATGGTGACAATTGAAATCACCACATATGAGGAAGAGAGAGAGTTGGGATGGGTAGATAGAAATTGGTCCATATTATCAGACAGCGAGATGTAGATGGAGTCATCGCTGTTTGGTGGACGGTACAACACACATATGAACAAAAGGTGGGAGCGAAGGGGAAGCCGTAGCCAAAGGTATTCCTGGGGGTGAGGTGGAGAGAGGGCAGTGGAGGGCGAGTGAGGAAGAGAGTTTTTTATAAAGATAGCAACCTCACCTCCAGGACGAGGCTCAGGTCTATCATACCGGAGGAGGGAGTAACCTGGGAGAGATACCAAGGCATCAGAGACATCATGAAGGAGGAAAGTTTCTGTTAAGCAGATCACATCTGGTTTGTCAGAAGCAACCTGTATGGAGAGATCAGTCAAGTTTGAGCGAAGGCCCCGGATGTTTGAGGTCCATACCGTTAATGAAGAGGAAGGGGGAGCATCGGGTCCAGAACAGCGGGGGGAGGGGTAGGGTAAGATGTGGAAGAGGAGGAAGAGGTAGGGAGAGCTGTTGAAGGTGTGTCAGAGATTTCAGAGATTTCAGAATAGCTTGGAGAAAGGGAAGAATGGGGCGGACAAAAGGTTTGATGGAGATTGTGCCTCCACAGTGAGGTGTTATTTGAGGAGGGGGAAGAGCGAGGCAGAAGGTTGGGGGAGATGAAGGTGAAAGGTGAAAGTTGGAAGGTGGAAGAAGCAGGGAGGATGCTTTGAGGAGGAGGGGTGAGAGGGGAGTCTAGGAGGGGAGGAGTGAGAGAGAGTCTCGGAGGGGAGGGGTGTGGGGTGAGTTGGGGAGGGAAGGGGCAAGGGGGGAGATTTGAAAGGGATGGGCCTTTTTTTTTCTTTTTTTCTTTTTTTCTTCTTTTTTTTTTTTTGTATACAAGATCGAGGCTCGTGAAAGAGCGAACATTAATCACACAGAAAGACAAACCGACACATAAAACATATAACATCGGGAGCGGTAGACAAGATGGGGAGAGAGGGGGAAGGACACAAACACAACATTTGAGAGCAGGGACCGAGAGACATGGAGACATCGAGAGATCTGAGAGAGGGCGAGGGCTTTGGGGTGGGGGGGGGGCATGGGAAGGGGGTGGTGGGAGAGGTATAAAACATATGGACACTGCCAGGACTTCCAGGAAAGAAGTTGGAATTTCAAACAAGGTGGATCTGGGGTGAATTAGCGGGGGTAGAAAAGATCAAGGTTTTGGATGGGGGAAGATAAGAGATGGTGGACAGACAGACAGGGGTGATGGGGAGGATTTGGAGGGGAGGGGTGAGATTGGATTTTGAAAAGTGTACGATTCATGGGAAACGAACATTTTTTGCAAAATGAGTTTGAGACCTTCGAGTCAAAAATACGTTTGAGGACACTGAAGGAGGGGTGGAGTTCTGGATAGTTTAGGGAATGTAGAAAGGAGGAACTGTAAGAGATGGTATTATATATATTTTTTGGAATGAATAGATTTGGTGAGCAAGATGAAAGCATCCTTTTGTAGGAAAAGAAGAAAAGGGTGTTATAATATATGAGAGAAAATAGTTGTTCAGGGGAGAGATTATACATTTCTAACCACGTGATCGCGAACGAAGAACGAACGAACAAGTAAGAACAACAAATAAACGAATAAGACCTGGGAAGGAAAAAAATTTTGGGGTTTTTTTTTTTTTTGAGTAGAGATTTTAAACAAGGAGGTATGGGGTGAACGACTGGGACGAAACAGAGAACGAAAATAATTGCAGCGCATTCGACGAATCGCTGAGAGAAAAACAAAACCACAAGGTCGGAGACGGTACGGTAGCCAAGCCTACGAGTACTAGGCCGCAGAATACTCGATACGCATTAACCGACGATTGTGTATACATGTACGAAAAATTAGCACCGAACATTTTCCAAAAGATACGCTATAGGTACATACACCGAAAGATAGATAGTCTCGACAAAAACACAATTGAGAAAGATCACTTAGCTTCGAAAGCGTGAGCTTTCAAGCACTTCTAACGCACCCATATCCACGTCCCAAGCAAACTACAAATTATAAGCCATGCAATTCTTATATGTCCCTTTACTATAGTTATTCTCTGCAGACGACTGTAATTACCTCCACCACCAAAGGTGGATGGAGGTTATGTTTTCATCCCTGTCTGTCTGTTTGTTTGTCCGTTTGTTTGTGAACAAGATATCTCAGAAAGTTGTGGACGGATTCGGACGAAATTTGGAAGAGATGTAGTGTATGTGACAAGGACAAAATGATTAGATTTTGGTGAAGATCCGGATTTGGATCCGGCTTACAGAATTTTTAAAAGTAATTCTTCACCATTGGGAGATGGGGCCAAAAACGATACAGAGTAGGATATCTCAAAAAGTTGTGAACGGATTGGACGAAACTTGGTGGACCGGTTGTGTGTGCGACGGAGAAGAATTGATTCAATTTTGGTGAAGATCTGAATATGGATTCGGAAATTAAGTTATTTAATTTTTTAAGTGATTCTTCACCATTGGGAGGTAGGGCCAAAAACGATACATAGCAGGATATCTCAAAAAGTTATGGATAGATTTGGACGAAACTTGTTGGACAGGTTGTGTGTGTGACGGGGAGGAATCGATTCAATTTTGGTGAAGATCCGTATCCGGATCCAGCGAGTAGAATTTTTAAAAGTGATTCTTCACCATTGAGTGATATGGCCAACCAGGCAGAGGTATGCTCTCTACTGAGTGCCGTTCTAGTTAGAACTGTAATCACTTCAGTTGCCAGCAGTCCTTACGGCTGAACATAAACCACAATAGCGTAACTTGTAGTTATTCTAAAGTTAACTTAAACTGCCAGTAAGTATGAGACTATCGACCTCTGCCATTTTTGCCGAAAGCTTGCTTCACGGCCTTAAACACACTCTTAAACATGTCCTCGCCAACGTGTCAAAGTTTCTTTGTTATTTGAACGCTTGTGATTAGGTTTTGATCACGCAGTAGATAATCACTCTTCGGCGATTGGCGACTAACTTTGAACGGATGATCATCGCACAATTAGCGATTCTACACGCGTCTAACTCTTAAACGCCTTTCGTAAATTTGGCCCTTAGTGTAACGGGGTCAATACAGAAGATTTTCTTTTTAACTCTAAATTTGATATTGGGTCATTCCTGGCAGAACTTTTCCTGGCAGGGTGCGTTGAACCCCAGCCTCTGCCCCTTCCCCCATACTTGTGAAAGTAGGTGTCTGTTTTTCTGAGTGCATCGAGGTCCGAGTTGTCCTGTGCATTCGGATTGGCTTGAATCATCCAATAGGTGAACTGTTAATTATGAGCACATGAATGCAACACATGATCAGCAAAATGTGAAATCCCATTGTCATTTTCACATGAAGATTCAAGGATTATTTGTGATATGCCACATATTGTGATAGATCACAATAAATATTTTGACAAAAGAGAGACGTTGCAAAATATTACAAACATGAGATGAGCTTGTCGCTAGGACAAGATTGAAGGTCTGAAGTCGCTTATAGACATAGCATTTCTCTCTGGTCTAGCAGTGCACCTCAGACCACAGACTCATCTAGCAAGCCCAGGCGGCTAGTCAAGTCCATTGTTTGACATTCATTGCAAGGCCGGAAAGTGCCTGGGTACATGGACGGTGCGTTCCATAAACATGTATCGCCTTCATGATAAGCTCATGTTTCATCTTTTAATCCTTTGCAACCTCGCTCTTCTCTTGTGCCACCTTCGTGCTTTTAAAACGTGCCAAAGAAAATTAGGATTGCCATTAGCCAAAAAAATGGCTTGAACTTTGTCGGTGTTCGCTCAACACTGCTGAGAAAAACTGCCACGTCCATCAAAATCATCCATGGAATTGGAAAATGAGCTTGGAACTCAGCTCGGATAGACACTCCTAATGAAGCTGTAAGAGAATCCGGGTCGGGGCAGCAGAGTTTATAACCTGGGTTGAGTTGCGTCCATACACACCGTATTGGGTAATGTGTATGGTCAGGTGTTGACCGAAGTCGGATGTGACCCAAAGGCAACTTTTTACTGGCTTCTACGACTTGGGTAGGGGAAATGCCACTGCTATCTCCAGATCAACTGTGATTGATCTCTCACCCCAGCAATCTGGTAATTTGCCGACCTCAAAAGGAAGATGGGCTGCGTCCGACCCGTCTGGTGTTACTTTTGGCATGGTTGAATTTTAACTCGAGACCCTAAGATCCTAAAAAAAACATTGAGCATTTTATTCCACCTTCTACATTATTTTCCATCAACATCATCTATGGTCTATCTTGCCTTCCCTCACCATAGCTGCTACAGGCATTTGCCTCTAACTACCATATGCCATGCTCTAACTACCAACCCTGGTGTTGGGCTAGCGGCTAGGGTGCCAGCTTAGGATCCTAGGATCCTGGGTTCGAATCCCGGTCGATCGCTGAATTAACGCCAGGGGGGTTGACTCAGCCTGTCATCCTTCCGAGGTCGGCAAATTGAGTACCAGTTCACAGGTAATTCCCTGCTTGTCATAAAAGGCGACAAAAAGGGTTGGCGGCAGGAAGGGCATCCAGCCGTAAAACATTGCTTCAAAAAGGGGACCAACAAAAACAACAACAACCACGGTGCCCGAAAAAGGCCAACCCCCGCCTTGCGGGGAAAAATGGCCTCTAAAGGTGTTTTTTTTGTTTGTTTTTTTTCCATATGCCGTGAATGCTAAACTTGCAAATGCAGGCAAAAATAAATCCCTCTGCCAACCACTCTTTCCATGTTCCATTGTGCCGTCACATTGCAAAAAGACAACAATCGTCTCCCTTAGATGGCCAAGCTAATGGGGGAGATGCACTTTAACGAGCCATGGGCCTGTTTAGCATTACAACAGCCAATCTGTATTTAAAGGGTCGCATGCTTGCAGTGAGCACCCAAACACGGGATTACACTCAATTTTATATATGTATATTTTTGGCCGCTCTCCCATATCCAATGCCAAGCGCCTTAACCATCAGGTCACCATCAGGTCACCATCAGGTATAGAACAATTCATATGTATTAGATGCAGGATAAAACCTAATTTTCAGCATTTGAGTGCTCTGTACAGTAATTCATTTTCCTCAAAATAAGTTTTGAGTATTTTCTTTAAAAATAGGACTGTGGGTCCTGAAACTCACCTATCATTAAAAATGATATTTTTAATGCCGTGAACAAACTTTGGTACATCATGGGCGATGAAGGTTGTGATCAAATTTCTCTGAAATTGTGTGTGTAGTTTCTGAGAAGAGAGTAAATACCTATTTTAGGGGTTCAAAAGCACCTCCGTAGTTCCCCTTAATGAACGCATATTTTGATGTGGTAAATGCACCTTCGTTAGGCATCAGATATGAAGCTTATGGCCAAGTTTTGTCAAAATCGTATGTGTAGTTTTGGAGAAATGAGCAAATACCTATTTTGGGGGGTGAAACCCTCCCTCCCCCTTAAACCCCTGTGATGAGTGCAGATATTGATGTCGTCAATACACCTTCGTTGTACCTAAAGGTGGTTAATACACCTTCGTTGCGCCTCAGGTATGCAGCTTGTGGCCAAGTTTCATCAAAATAGTATGTGTGGTTTCGGAGAAATGAGCAAATACCTATTTTGGGGTGTCAAACCCCCTCCGTAGACCCCCTTAATTGAGCGCAGCTTTTGATGCAGGAGACATCGACGTACCTTTTACAAACAACGTATGAAGACATCATGAGACATTGGACAAATCTACGAAGTATGTGGTATTTTAACCTGGGGTCACAACATTGTGAGCTAAGTGCTCAGATGGAAGCACGGAAGGGCCAACATGAACTCGGAGTTTGTAAAAGTCATTGAACCAGTTGATTACAGAATAATGCTCAACTTTTCTTTTTTTTTTAACCAAAGCAGGGTCACATGAAATTCTTATCACTTAAATTTATCCATTGCAAGCCAAAAGGAAGGCAATTTAATTTAATTTTCTCCTCTTGAACAAGTTAGTGTATCTATTTAATGATTATGCATACATTCTACACATTATCCATCCATTCCTTCCAGCCAGACCTACAGAGCTGGGACTCTTGGGAAGAAGATGGGCCTACGAGTGTGCGGGTAGAAGGGGATAGGCCTGCAGTGAACAACTCTACACTTGCGCCAGTCCTCGAACCTGAAGTGGACTATTTCAGTGGTATGGCGCCCACAATCCGCAAAACGCAGAAGGTATTCCGGTCTTCTTTTTGTTCGTGTTTGTACATGTCTGTTGTTGATTGCACATGTGCCATTGTAGGTGCAGTGTACTCGACAGCATTTTTGGTGAATATGGCCCAGCCATGTCTTCTGCCCAACACCACCTCATGGTCTCTCCCATTCATACCTCTAAGCTTAACTACAGCCTGTTCCCTTCCTTCACCCACAATTCCTCATATTGTACTGGAATGAATATGTTCTGTCGTTTCCCTCTGCAATATTTTGCGCCAATTATAATATGAGTTCCCGTACAAGAAACTTCGGTACAGGAGGAGGCCATTCGGCCTATTGAAGCCTGTGGTATCATTTCTAACTTATGGTTGTTTGTCCGTGCTCTATCCTTTTTAAATGCTGAGCGTCAGGCAAGTGAGCAGCATGTACCATTTCAAAAGTCTTTAGTATGACTCGGCCAAGGTTGGTTCGAACCACCAACCTCCCACATTTAGAGCAGACACTCCATCCATTATGCCACCGAGGCTGGCATGGATCCCTTACCCCCGTTATTCTGTTCTACCATTTGCCTCGATATCTGTATTGACAGTCTCTTGTATAGGTGAGTTGGCATAGTTTTGGGGATGACTCTCGTAGATGCTTCTGAGACTCCAGTTGATAATAAAAGCCACTGAACGTAGTTGTTCATCATTATTTGTGTGTGTGTGCAGCCTGTGGCTGCTAGTTTGCATCATTGCTGAGAGTGTGGCTGTGCTGCAAATGCAGTGCCCCCTGCTGGTTAGGGCAAGAATTTGGAATTTGTTCATGGAGCTGGCGAATACTAGTCACGAAGGATACCATGTTGTCTTTAATGTCCACGGATTTAATGCCAGCCGAGACGGCCGTTTAACGTCCATCCAAGGGACGGCACATGCATTGATGAATCGCCCTGTCCATGAAACACCAGAATGGCAGTTTATGGCTGGGTTGGGATTCGAACCCAGGCTTTGAGACAAGTGTGTGTATCACTGGGCCATTGGTTGTCCTATCTGATCAAGCATTCAAAATAAAATCCGATTTACTCAAACATTTGGCCTTTTGTAACCTGAGACGTGTCGAGAAGGGTCAACACAGAAATAGGTTATCTTCTTTGGAAACATTTAGCAAATGAAATATCATGTGCTGGGAAATAAAAAGCTATGCCTACTTCAAAGCCAACTTCATTTGATTTCTTAAAACAAAGAAATGTTGATTCCTCTACATTTTCCTTCCCCAGATCTTGATAAAGAAAAAGCTAGAAGCTCTGGGAAAAGGTGTCGATGGTCACAGCCTTGGAGGGAATGATCTTGGTGACACACACTTTTCCAGCAGGCTCACAGTGGTTCATGACCTGGCTTTTACACCCCCCTCGGTAACTGTTAATATTAATGCATCTATCCTTCTTCTTCCCAGAACGCTTTTCCTAGGATTCCCACAGAGGTTATTTCCCTGTTAAACATCCTGTGCATTTCTCCCTTTTTACTCGCCTTCGATATCCACGCTGTCATTGTTATCTTGTTGGTGATGAATGAGATGGAAAGTCTGTGAACCTGTGTGGTGAATGTTGCCGCCCTCAGGCAGAGCTAGGTGAGCTGCAGGCTTGGAATGACCAAAGCGGAGCTTGGGACGATCAGAATGTCTTGAGCTGGGAGACCGAAGAAGTGTTAAAGTATGTACATTGTCTTCCCAAATATTTAAGTTTTTGGCAACCGTCTGATACAGAGGTTAGGGTGAGGGACGAAGCACATCTACACAAACTATTGGTCAGTTTCTCGAGCGAAATGCCACCTCTAGCCTCATCGGACATGTGTCCGCAAGGCACAATCCCAAGAGATATGTCCGATTCTGGTCTAATTAGCATTTTGTCCCCATATCTTCAATGATTTGACCCACAAGACATGCTCAAATCCCAAAAATGTTGCTTCCAAACATTTTCTCATGTCCAAATTGTATGGAAAATTCGGTTTATTTGGCTTTCTATGATGTCCAGTTTAAAAATTATGGAAATCGTTAGCTTTAGCCATTTGTGCATGATGAAATTCAAGATGGCCACCGTACGACCCCCATGGTGCAATTTATTTTCGATGGTGCAATTTAAAGAACACTTCCCACTGGTTTTACTCAAGCCTGAAAGTGCTGCTGCAGCAACGTTGCAGTTTGTTGGTAAATCCTTCATTATCACCATTTCTACATTTTTGTATTCCAAAGCCTTTTGCACTGCCTTGCCATTGGTTTACTAACATAATCATCTGCATCTGGGCAGTGTTGTGATGCGTCCATGTATATTTGGTCTTGCAGGCAGCAGCGGCTAGTGGAAAGGGAGCGCCGTGCAGCAGAACAGCTTCGCAAGAAGCAGGAGAAAGAGCAGCAGAGACAGCAGCGGAGAGACGTCGGGCGCATAGCTGTGAAGCTGCCATGAGCACGAGCTGCCCTTGCACCTTGCTATTTGGTGGGATTGTGCGACCACCACGACTGTTAGAGTGCAGACGGTGTCACTTGGGGTTCAGGCCTGTACATTGTAGCTGCAGGGCACCAACAATAATAGGATATGCCATCACGTAAACATAAGTTTAATGTGCAATCTTATTGCAGTGACAAAGCGTTCTACGAAGGAAATGTGATTTATTTGCATGAGACAAGAAACTCCTCCCTTGCCCAGCTGCATAAACCAACCTGATCGCCATCTGAAACTTTAATCTCGTCGTTTCTTTCCACTAATGTACTCCTTCGTTGATTTTGGCATCACCATCTTACAGGCCCCAGCAAACACAACTCTGGTGTAGGATATCAGCTGTTTTCGTACGAGCTTGCAGCTTCTACGAAGCAAAGACTCTGTATCCGATGATAAACATTTAAAGTTACTGAGAGGTAGGAAAGTTAAGAACGACCACAAATCAAAATGGAGGACCAGTGTATTTTGAAGAGATATCCGGCAGCAGTCCTCTTATTTTTGTCCAAGCTTGTTTGTTTGGCAATGTGAATACAAGGGTTCATCACTATCACCATAACATGGTGGAGTCATCTCTCATAGACCTCTTCCACTGCTTTGTTGCATTGTCTGTGTCTGTCTTTTCAATCAATTGGGTCAAATCCTGGCCTTCCTGTCCACATTTTAAAAAATATACATTGTCTAGACTCATGGGTGAGCTGGGACACATAACAGATCAGGACAACATAACAAAGGGAACAGCAGGAGAAAGGGGAAACACCAATAGAAGGTAGACGGAGATGGAGAAATAGGAGATGCAGGTAACGACGGTTTGGGGAGAACACAGGGGTGGTCAAGATGGATGCATAAGCAAAATTTTGAGAGGGATGGGAGCAGTTTAAGGGGTGTAGACAAGATCATGTCTTTGGAAGGGGGATGATTTGAGATGGTGGTGAAGAGCTGTCTTGAAGACTGGGAGGGACGAATTGGATCGAAGAGAGTGTGGAAGGCGGTTCCACAGGTGGGAAAAAGAGGAATAAATGAGTGGAGGTGAGCAATGGTTCTGTATGATTTAGTCAGTTTCACTAGTAGGGGGTTGCTGGTGGACCATCTGCATCCATCAGATACTTGGGGGGTGGGAGGGGAAAAGAGGGTGCAAGACCAGAAATGACGTGGAAGAAGACAGAGACCAGCGAAGTGATAGGCCCATGGACTTCTACTTCTTTTTACAGCCCTCGTAAAATACTTCTTCCATAAAGTAAAGACTTGCATCATATTACACTGTCCTTTGTTATCCAATCATACCTCGTGGTGCCACGTATTGCACTACACACTGCGCTCTGCCATCGCATACCATACAGCAAATGCACTGTACTGCAAGCTCTGACACCACAATACCCCGCAATGTACTGTACCGTTTCCTACACTGCAATTTCAATTACTGTTGCTCTCATTAACCCTCCTTTACACAGGTGCACCTTCTCCATTGGTGGAACAATGCGCCGTGTAAATGAGCACCTTTTACTGTTTAACCGTAGCTATTGTAACCGGGCCACAGCAACACCGGAACTTAAATAATCATGTAAATGTCAAAGCATTAGATTGAGAAATGTAAATATGAGGCCGTGTGAGTAAGAATGGTCGCCATGCATGGATATTTTGAATGTCTTGTTTTTATTTGGTTTTTATGTACAACACTTAGTTGTTTTTATTTTTTTTATTTTTTTGTCCTTTTTATTTCCTCAATCGCATAACTACTCCAAAGTTGGGGTTTGTATTGTATTTTTGTGGGAGGGGAAGATCGTTTTGAAAGGATAATAACTCCCATGGAGATCAAGATTCACTCTTGGATGGTCACACCAACGGTGATCTAAGGCTCATGGAGGAACTTGTACATATCACATGCAGGGTAAAGGCATCGGGAGACGTCTGTGTATGTTTACATGAATTGAAGGAGAAGAGTAAACGATGGACAAAATATTGACAGGGTTTGAACTTGGGATTCCAGCGTCGCAAATCGTTGGTTTTAGATGGGAATGCCAAACAGGCTAACTGTTGCCCAGGATTCTTCATGAACCCACAACAGGATGTGTACTTGGCCTGGCTCTGGCTCAGCTGCTGCATCTTGAAAAGACGGTCCTTCGTCGCCCATTGATGGAATCTTTGCGGAGGCCTTGAAGGACATATCTGCTCACAGCACAGCATCCTCGTCAGCACTTCCCCCTTCCACCGACAGCTCATTTACTCCATTCACTTATTGTGAAGAGTTGGAGTATGTTCGCAACAACTCGTTGCAATATTCATCACTGGCCTCGAAAGTGAAGGAGTCATTCAGCAAAGTTTGTCCTCGAGTAAATTTCCATTCATTGCCAGTTTCTTACACAATTTGATAGTTTTCTTCGCCATCCGATCTTCAAACCACTCACCCCCCCATGACGCCCGACTTGTTATAACAAAGAACTTGGACATCATGTGTTTGACCTTCTGCCTTTCCAACTGTGTTGGGACATCATGTCAATGCTCACGCGATGCCTTTGTCTTCATTTAAGGCTCCACGTGATTGCGCCTTTCAAATGGTGATCTTCGGTGTGCCGTCTTCAGAAGTTTAATCGCTGCATTTGCTCTCCATTTCATAAACTCTCTTTACCCTTCAAACCCCGAACGTTGTCCAATGTATGTTGGTTGCCCTTTCAAAAGGTTTCTATGCGCTTTTTCAATGTTTTTTGGACCATTCATATTTCAGATTATATTGTGTGAGTGAATAGGCTTTCCAGTAAACCCACCATATGGGTGCATCAGTGCAACTCATGGCTGCCAGTTCTTGGTGTCATGTAAATTGATGGACACGTATTCGACCGCTGTTGTCTGGGTTGTAGTAAATCTTAGTCCTTCGTGAACAGTGACTTTATGAAGGTCAGTAGTCACCTACGAATTTGACCAGTTCCATTGGTCATCAAAATTGAGAATTTAACTGCTGAGCCTTTAAGGTATACAGATTACAGTAGATCTGCGCATCTATATTAAAGTAGATCTGTGTACACACACCAATTGTCCAATGACCTCTTCGGAAACTTTTTGAGGCTAAGCACAACTGTCTCTGAGGAAGGTCGTCTTTCCTCGACGATGTAATCATAACAGTTTCAAATGTTTTCACCGTTTGTGTTGATTAATGAACCCTTAAACTTTTGAGTCCAATGGCAGAATGTGGACGTTATTCGAACCATTACTGGGTTGTTGTTTTTTTCTTTCTGTGTGTACATATAGAGCATGTTATATTGCCAGATTGGGGAATGTAAAGGGTGGAGGCAAAACTGCTTTTATCCCTGAAGTATTTTTGATTTTAATAAAAAGAAAAACCTCATTCCTTGTACATATTTACCAAGAGCACCACATAAGTTGTGGGAAATATAGCGAAGAGGTTATTTTACAAAACCAAAACTATGATCTTGTCAAATAACTGCTCAGCATGCCCTGCCAGCCATGAAATGTAATCGATATCCACTCTACGTGTATGAAGTTTTAATCCGCATGAGCAGACCCGCATCCTCTTCGGTGGCAATCCAGGGAGTAACATGCCACCCTCACCCCCTCTTTAGAAAGAAAGATGTTCACTCCAGGGAAAGTTTTCTCGCACATCATAAATACACAAACGGTCCCCCACAGCAGGTTTTATATAAGCATATCTGGGGGAGTGGGTTCAAGGTGGGGGGAGGATCCCAGTTCTCTTTATACAAGTGTATCGTATTAGCGCCACATGGTGGTCGCCAGTATTGCAAATCATTTACTTGTATAAAGTTTAAACATCTCAACAATATGCATTAAGGTGATATTGAAATCTGAGTGAGAATAATTTCAAATTTTCAAAATGTTTCATTTCACTTATTTTAAGCGGAGGTTCAAACCAAAGCAAACGACACTGAGCTTCGCAGCGAAGCGGAAATGCTTTTTGCTCACGCCATATATAAGCAGGAAGGATGTTTGATGAATAAGATGTTAGCTGACTTCCAAGTCGATGACGTCCAACCTCGGGCAAATTGTAGAGTGAATAGAGCGGAATGTTTGTGAAGTACAACATGTTATATTTTGATTAAATCTGTCAGTGAAGCAATTGGTAGAAATACCTAGCACTCTACTGTACTTCCATACATTTCATAGTGTTGAAGTGCTTGCAGCAAATTTAATGCTTGCTTCCTTTATTGTGGAGTAATTTTTCTGATTTATTTAATTTATTTGAAATGAAGCCGAATTGATGGTCAATCTTTGATTAGCATTTACATCCCGATTGGCATTCAGGATTGCAAAGCAGATAGCGAAAGAGAGGTGTGATGTGATGTGATGAGGGTGAGTTGCTTGAAGGATGAAGTGGGACAAATCGTTGTGGACCCAGATGGAATTAAAGGAAGATGGAAAAGATATATGGAAATGCTGTTGAATACAGAGAATGAATGGGATGGCAACAGAGAGTAACCCAGTCTTAGGACCGGCAGAGAAGATAACTGAGAAGGAAGTTGAGGAAGCGATAAAAGCAATATAAAAATAATTTTAAAAACCACATTTAGAGGCCATTCTTCCCCGCAAAGCGGGGGTTGGCCTTTTTCGGGGACCGTGGTTGTTGTTGTTTTTTGGTCCCCTTTTTGAAGCGATGTTTTACGGCCGGATGCCCTTCCTGCCGCCAACCCGTTTTGCCGCCTTTTACGACAAACAGGGAATTACCAGTGAACTGGTACTCAATTAGCGATAAAACTCAAGCGATACTGGTAACTCAAGCGATAAAAGCAATGAAGCGTAGAAAAGCGGGAGGGCCGACGGGAGTTGTGGGAGATATGTTGAAGGCAGCAGGAAGTTGGGGTGTGAAGAGAATGACAGAGATCTGTAACCTGGCGGTGAAAGAAGGCTGCATTCCAGTGGATTGGGAACTGAGTACCCTCGTCCCTCTATTCAAGGGGAAAGGTGACCCTCTGGAGTGTGGCTCGTACCGAGCGATAAAGTTTATTGGAGCATGGAATGAAGGTATTGGAAAGGGTGTTGGAGAGGAGGATAAGGAAGAAAGTGAAGATCGACGAAATGCAGTTTGGATTTATGCCAGGAAGAGGAATGACGGACGCGCTTTTCATTGTGAGGCAGTTGCAGGAGAAGTACATGGAGAAGAGGAAGAAGTTGTTTCTTGGGTTTGTTGATCTGGAGAAAGCATTCGATAGGGTTCCACGCAAAGTATTGACATGGGCATTGAGGAAGTTAGGAGTGGAGGAATGGTTGATCAGAGCAGTGATGGCAATGTACAAAAGAGCGTGCACAGCTGTAAGGACGAAGGACGGGAACAGTGGTGAGTTTGAGGTGAAGGTGGGAGTGCATCAGGGGTCGGTACTAAGTCCACTACTATTTGTAGCTGTGATGGATGTGCTGGCTCAGAACGTAAAGGAGGGTTTACCGTGGGAGTTGTTGTATTTTTATTTTTTATTTTTTTTGTATACAAGATCGAGGCTCGTGAAAGAGCTAACATTAATCACACAAAAAGACAAACCGACACACAAAACACAAAAAACAAGGGGAGCGGCAGACAAGATGGGGAGAGAGGGGGAAGGCCACAAAAGAGAGGGGGAAGAGGGGGAAGGACACAAACACAACATTTGAGAGCAGGGACATCGGGAGGACTTGGGGGGAGGTGGGAGAGGAATAAAACATATGAACACTGCAAGGACTCTGGGGTGAATTACCGGGGGTAGAAAAGATCAAGGTTTTCGATGAGGGAAGATAAGAGATGGTGGTGAACAGCTGTTTTAAAGACCTGGAGGGAGGAGTGGGATTGAAGGGAGTGGGGGAGTTTGTTCCAGAGGCAGGAGAAAAGGGGAATGAAAGAGTGAAGGTGAGCAGAGAGCCTAGACTTTGGCAATTTAACCATAAGAGGGTTGCAGGCAGATCTTGTGTGACCTGAAGGAATATTGGGGGGACAGAGCACAGAGAGAGCTGGGGGAGCAAGGCCGGAGAGGAGTCGGTAGAAGACAGAAAGACCACCAACCTGCCTGCGGTGAGTGAGTGAAAGGCCCTCGGTGTTGACTACATCGCAGGAGATTCCAATGATTCTGGAAGCTTTGGCCTCAACAGCGTGAAGCCGAGCAAGGTGTGAGGCAGGAGCACCAGCCCAGAGGGGGGAACAGTATTCCATTGAGCTGCGGATGAAAGCCTTGTATGTGGTGAGGAGCTCAGGTGTGCCAAGGAAGGACTTCGCACGACGGAGGATGCCCAGTCGGCGACTGGCTTTGGAGGCCAGCTTGGAAATGTGGTTTTCCCAAGAAAGATCATGGCAGATAGTGAGACCCAAAAGCTTGAGCGACAGAACTTCTTGGAGAGGATTGTTGAGAAAGTAGATGGGAGGGTTGTCCAGTCGGTCCTTTCGGAGAGACATTGTAAGAGTGTGAGATTTGTCAGGATTGAAAGACATGTTCCACTTGTTTGACCAGTCTGTGATTTTGTCCAGGTCTGCAGAGAGTGAGGAGGCTGCAGACTGCCGATCTGAGGGATGAGGAATGGAGCGACAGAGAGTAGAGTCGTCAGCAAAGAGATAGAGAGGATTTTCAAGAGAGTCAGAGAGATCATTGATGAAGACCAGAAAAAGCACAGGGCCCAGAACACTACCTTGGGGAACTCCAGCCTGAACAGGAAGAGGAGATGAGAGAAACCCATTCAGGGCCACACGTTGACTACGACCAGAGAGGAAGTCCGCCAGCCATGCGTGGAGATTTCCATGGATACCAAAGGAGGAGAGTTTGGTGAGCAGAGCAGGGTGCCAGACCGTATCGAAGGCACGTGAAATGTCAAGGGAGACGGCTCTAATTTCCTGTTTGGCGTTGAGGACCTCCATCCATTGTTGAGAAAGCAGAAGCAGCATGTCCAGAGTAGAGTGACCAGGTCTGAAACCAAATTGATGATCAGAGATCAAGCCATTGGAGAAGAGGAAAGATTTAATATCTGAAGCAATGATGGATTCCATGACTTTGCTGATAATTGGGAGAAGGCTGATTGGTCTGTAGTTGCTGGGATCTGTTTTTGCACCTTTTTTGTGCAAACCGGTGATGTTGGCTGATTTCCAAGCAGATGGCAGATGACCTTGAGCAAAAGAGAGGGTGAGGAGACCAGAAAGAGGGAGTGAAAGAGCAGAAGAACATGATTTTAGGACCCGTGGGCTGATGCCGTCAGGACCAGTTGCAGAATCGGAGTCGAGGGTTGACAGAAACTTTTCCACCTTGTCAGGAGGAAAGGACACAGAGTCCAGGAGCAGCTGGGTACGACTGGGTACGGTGGGTACAGAGAGGGATGGGTTTGGGACACAAGATTTAGAGGCAAACACAGAGTTGAGGCATTCAGCTTTTTCACGTGCGGAGTCAGCCGTCTGAGGTGAGGGAGGGGATGGAGGGGGAACAAACACCAGAAACAGATTTGACCAGACGCCACCAGGATTTGGAAGAGGGAGACAGATAAGAGAGTTCGGTCTTGAGAACGGTGAGATATTGTTTCCTGGCTCTCCTGAGGGTGGACACACACTTGTTTCGGGCTTTGTGAAAGGAAATGAGATTTTCTTCCGTTGGATTTGCTTTCCAGGAGACGAAAGCAAGTTGTTTCAGGGCAACAGCCTCACCACAAGATTCCGTGTACCATGGACGGGAGGAAGGGTATGACAACTGAAGACGAGATGGTATAAATCTGTGCATGAGAGAGAACAATTTACTTTGAAAGAATTCCCAGGATGAGTTGATGTCAGAGGCGGTAGAGATGGGAGACCAGTCCAGATGATTGATGGCTGCTTGAAGACCGTGCCAGTTGGCCTGAGTGAAATGCCAGACTCGTCGACGCTGAGGAGGCTCTCTGAGAATGGTCAGAGAGATGTCCACTTTGACAAGCACATGATCAGATGAGCCGATTGGAGCAGAAGAAGAGCAGCAGACATTTTCAGGGAAGTTTGTCATAACCAAGTCCAGAAGAGAAGATGCTCCGTTGACTGAGATCCGGGTCGGGAAATTGACAGATTGTGTCAGTCCCAGTGAGTCGCAGAAGTCCTTTGCTGAAGAGCCATGGCTGGTGAGAGAGGTACCCACCCCCAGCCAACTGGCATGGTGACAATTGAAATCACCACATATGAGGAAGAGAGAGTTGGGATGGGTAGATAGAAGTTGGTCCATATTATCAGACAGCGAGATGTAGATGGAGTCATCGCTGTTTGGTGGACGGTACAACACACATATGAACAAAAGGTGGGAGCGAAGGGGAAGCCGTAGCCAAAGGTATTCCTGGGGGTGAGGTAGAGAGAGGGCAGTGGAGGGCGAGTGAGGAAGAGAGTTTTTTATAAAGATAGCAACCCCACCTCCAGGACGAGGCTCAGGTCTATCATACCGGAGGAGGGAGTAACCTGGGAGAGATACCAAGGCATCAGAGACATCATGAAGGAGGAAAGTTTCTGTTAAGCAGATCACATCTGGTTTGTCAGAAGCAACCTGTATGGAGAGGTCAGTCAAGTTTGAGCGAAGGCCCCGTATGCAGATGATCTGGTGTTGATTGCAGAAAGTATGGATGGACTGAAGGAAAAGATGAACAAGTGGAAGGAATGTAGAGACAAAAGGTCTGAAGGCGAATATCGGAAAGACGAAGGTGATGGCAAGTGGTAAAGCATGTGGTGAGGTGGAAAGAACTGGGAAGTGGCCCTGTGCTGTGTGTAGGAAGTGTGTCGGAGTGATCTCCCTTCAATGTACAATGTGTGCTGAGTGGGTTCATCAGAAATGTAGTGGTCTGAGAGGGTCATTAACCAGTGTGGCAGCTACATTCAAATGTAAGGTGTGCACAGAGGGAGCTGCAGATGGAGGAAATGTTGAGTTGGATCTTGGAGACGGCGTGAAGCTGGAATGTGTGAAAACATTTTGCTACCTCGGAGACATGCTGAATGGAGAAGGTGGATCAGACTCGGCAACGGTTGCTGGAGTGAGATGTGCATGGAAGAAGTTTCGGGAACTGAGTGGCATGCTGATGAGGCGAGTGTCGTTGAAGCTGAAGGGAAAGGTGTATGCTGCATGTGTGAGAAGTGTTATGATTTATGGGAGCGAGACATGGGTAATGAATGTAGAGCAGCAACGAAGGGTGGAAATGCGAATGGTTCGATGGATGTGCGGAGTATCGTTGAGAGAGAGGAAGACAAATGATGAATTGCGAATGATGATGGGAATAGAGCCTGTGATTGATGCTGTGAAGAGGAACAGGTTGAGATGGTTTGGTCATGTGTTGAGGAAGGATGAAAGTGACTGGTTGAGAAGAGTGATGGAAATGAATGTCGAAGGAAGTCGAGGACGGGGAAGACGGAGAAAGACTTGGCTAAAGATGGTGGAAGAAGAAATGCGGGCAAGGGGGTTAACAAGGAGAGATGCAGAAAATAGGGCAAAATGGAGAAGATTGTCATAGGGACCGTGAGGCTAACCCCCGCTCTAGCAGGGAAAATGGCCTTTAAAATGCATGTTGTTGTTGTTGTATCCCGAGCATCCACTGCTGTCTGGAATAATTGTTTATTGTTGGGTAACCTTGACATAGGGCGTGGTGGTTAAGAGTGTTTACAAGTTTTCGAAAGCTCGTTGGCAGGCATTGATCCAAATATATTTCTGCTACCGAGTAGTTTTGCTAATGGGGAATACTGGATCAGCAAAATAAAATAAAAATCAAGCCATTCCTAGAAAACTTATGAGACATCTTTGGTAGTTTTGGATAGGGAAACCTAAGATTGCCTGGTCCGAGGCACAACTTTATCTTGCCCCACTGCATGATCTTCTTTCATATGCATCACATGGTTGTGGGTAAAATCATTACTAGATGTACATCTGTGTCATTGATGTAGGTTAGAGAGTGGATTTGGAATGAATGGTACCTACTTGGAACTACCGAACGACGACAATTTTTGGAGGAAATGCTTTTGACATGAAAACTCCCTCAAAAATCGGGATTTTGAGGGGGTTGAGGGTTACATTTTTGGGTCGCGACCCTGGGTTTTGGAAACCCTGGCCGAGAGGTATGCATTCTCACTTCTGAATTATTTAGCTTGGGTTTGAATCCATACCCAGCTATAAATGGTCACTGGTGTTTTGCAGGTGAGGCATCAGTGTGTGCGCTTTCCCTCAGATGGATGTTAAACAGGGTGTTAGTTAGCTCTGCGCAGCCAGTTAGTTCTTGTTGAGGACGGGATCCGGAGGGATAGGAAACGCGACATCAGATGTGGAGGCTCATCATGCAGTGAGACCTATGTATATAGGAGAAACTCAGCAAACTCTTAAGGCCCGTCTGAACCAACATCGTCCTCCAGCTTATGAAGAGGCATTGAACTCTGCTGTATATATGCATTTGAACCTGAATAATCACAGCTTTGATAACGGAGAAAAATAGAGTAACCTTGGATAGGGAAATATAGGGATAGACAGAGCTTGGATAGGGATAGACAGAGCTTGGATAGGGATAGACAGAGCAGAGAAAAAAGTGATTTTCTCGTAGTGTAAAGGAATCCATTTGGGAAAGAGTTGATAAAAAAACCACCTTTAGAGGCCATTTTTCCCCGCAAGCGGGGGTTGGCCTTTTTCGGGAACTGTGGTTGTTGTTGTTTTTCGGTCCCCTTTTTGATAACTTTTGATAAACGTTTCGTTTCGTTTCGGTCCTTTTTGATAAAGAGTTGATAACCAACCTGTGATTATTCAAGCGCATTGACCGCAGTCTGCAAACCTCAAAAAATGTATCACAATAGAGCGAATCCACGAAGGGGAAACATATGAGTGGCAAGGCCCTCTTGTCCATTAATTTTAATAAAATGATTTTAGAGATAGTTTTAAAATCCAGAGGTTTTGAGCTTCTGAAGCATTCTTATAGCCGGCGAAGCCGGTGTTGTGAATGAACACGTACGTATTATGTTGAAAAAACAGATTATGCTGGATCCCTTGGCTTGAGAATTTCGAAGCTTTGACGCACCAAATCGCTCAATGGAGGCCGCCATCTTGCGGATGCGGAAGTATGCATAACAAATTGAAAAAAGTTCAATTGGAGTTTGTTTCACCCGTCTTTGTTTGATTCACAATCTTATGCACCTCTAATCTGTAATTAAAATACTTTAAGACCAACCTCGGCCCGCACAGGCCTGGTTATCTTCAACGAAAATCGTCACCAAACACCGGAACCAATGAGATTCGAGCATTTGAAAAAATATTTCAAAAACCAAATCACTCAATGGAGGCCGCCATCTTCCTTCTGGATGCTGATGTATGCATAAAAAAATTGCGAAAAAGTTCAATATTAGTTTGTTTCACCCGTCTTTGTTTGATTCACAATCCTATGCACCTCTAATTTGTAATTAAAATACTTTAAGACCAACCTCGTTTTCTTCAACGAAAATCGTCACCAAACACCGGAACCAATGGGATTCGAGCATTTGAAAAAATATTTCAAAAAAGCTTATTACGCGTTTCGGGGGGTGAAAACAGCGTCAAATATTCTAAAATTTACGAATAATTATTTTTTAGAAATCTCGCGGCCATAGGGGATAGTTTTTCATGGCCGGAAATATCCGAAGTTGAGACGGAATTCACCGAATTAATCAAGAAGTAAATTTTATCAATTTTAATCTCATCCAGAATGCAAATGGTGTCATTCTAGGTCTGAATTTGCGAAATTTTGTGAGCTGACCAATCAGCGATCAGCTTAGGTCAGCCAATCAGCGCCATTGACACGGTTTGATTAACGACAGTCACACATTGCCGTGGAAACGGCGCTATCGTCTGATCTTCATTGCTACTCTTGGTGAAATCGGTCCGAGTCTGGTGTTCTGGTGGAAGAAATCGAAATTGTTCGAAATCTGGTGAAATATCAACAATACGAGAAGGCAGGGCATGTTAAGTAGTTAAGAACCAACAGGAAGCCAGTTCGGGGCACCGCCGATGGGGCCGCAGTCAGCCACATCACCAGTACAACACCATGACAGGCAAACATCGTGCAAGGCAAGCAATAGCCATGCCCAGGAGGACCTTTGATTGACAAGGGGGAGAGGTGTACAAGAAGCGGGCCACGCTGATTGGCCACCGACAATCGAAGTGCGACCAATGACACCTCGACCAATCAGTGAGGGAGGCGCAAACATTCGGCCAATCGGTGTGGAGGGCGAAAAAGAGCTACCAACAAGCTGCTTACTGATTGGAGGGAAGGGCCGGTGACGTCACACCACGGCAAATGATGAGGCCGTTTTGCGAACTTTACGCAACTCTTTTCGTTAAAAAAAGTTTGTTTGACAGTTCATTTGTCAATAAAGTTTGTATCGTAAACAATATTTACAAGTTTGTTATCATTTAGCAGTCGATATCCAATGAAAACTTGGCATTTGGTGAAATCTACTTCAATTTGGTGAAATTTAGGCACCCGATTGGTGAAATTCGAAAAACCCGAGTGGCAACACTGCGTGTCTGATCTGTCGGCACTGATCTTACTGCAAGCTAACTTCTTCTAGTGGAGGAAGCCGCAGTGCCCGGAGAGAACCAGCCCTGACAGCGACTGAAGTTAGAAGACTACACACATACTGTGAAAACGTATGTTAAGCCCAGTTAAAATTTCTTAAAATAGGCCCTAAGCTAGCACATCGTATAGTTACTTCCTTAAGCTTCTTGTGACATTTATTGTATGTAGGTATTGGGGAGGACTGTCTGCTGTTCTCTTTTACCAAGTCCTACCAGGTATGGTACCTACTACACCTACCTACTACCAACTACCTAACCTACTGATGCCATAGTGATGGGTAAAATAGTGGCAAGAGGCTTTGGCTTCGCCGGCTCATTGCGGATTTGCAGTCGGGTACTAGTACTTTTTATAACAACCCTTATATACTGTAATAAGATGACGTTGAGTCGCAATTTAGGAGATGGAGGTTTTATTGTTCAGAACATAGCCATTACGGCAGCCTCTTCTTCATCCTGATACACATGCCATGCCCCCTAATGCTATATATCGATATGTTGCATGGTTCTTGGAAGTATTATGAATGAAGGCGATGTGTGTTCTCATCTTGAGGTATATAATTTAATTTAAATAAAGGTTTAAAGGTGTGTAAATAAATTAATTCCGGGTTTACCACCGTTTTACCCAGTGTCTATTACAACACCCTATCTAACACATTTCATTAGTTATTCGTATCTTTTGTTTGTGTCATTTATAACGTCCTTAAGAACAGTAAGATTCTTGTTCAGAATGATTTTCAATTTTGTTTGACTGCCAGGCAGGCAGACAGAGTAAAAAAATTACCTCACTTCTCTGTGCATGTGTAGTTGGTACGAATTCAAATCCAATATACGGTAAAACGACAGACTTGTCATCGTATTCATGTTCCGATTCGTGTTCAAAATATAACATTCAATTGAAATAAGTTGTTCCCTGATCATAAACTGATAAGGCAGACAAGACAGATGGACAGATATGAACCAATTGATTAACCCCACTTTTCACTTCGCGAGCAAGGATTCAAAAGCCGGTCCCTCATATGATAGCTTGGTGAGCAGTGGGGTCTTCAGCACCCCTGCATATGGCAGAACCCCCTCGGCACAGAGCAAGCAGTTGTACTGGATAAGCAGCGGAGGGAGGCTGGGCTCAAACTGCCGAGATTATAGTACTGAGTAAGAGGGATTATAGTCATAACTAGAACGACACTCTTCGACGTCACGACGTCGATGGATATGCCTCCGCCCACATTATTACATCATTATAATACTTGTACAAAGTTTGATTTAAATCCATTCAGCTGTTCTCAAGGTATCACATTTTTACCTGACATGACCTCCGACCTTTGACCTCTTGACCCCAAAATTTTATCAGTTCATGTTTACATCATTATACATGTCTGTACCAAGTTTAAATTTAAATCCCTTCAGTTGTTCACAAGTTATCACATTTTTACCTTATTTGGCCTTTGACCTCGGGACCCCAAAATATAATCAGTTAATCTTAACATCATTATACTGTTACAGACGCGGCTTAGGTGTTATTTACCGAGCGGTTTGGTATGACCACGTCTGCACAAGTTACCCGATTATACCCGAACGTTGACTAATCGCGCTACGCTAGGTCAATGAAGGAAAAGACACACGGCTGGATTACAATGACACGACACCAAGGGTTACGGTTCTCAAGACCTCCGGAGGAGGTTCTATTAAGGCGGAAGGTTAGATTACAACTACAAGAGGGACATCATAGAAAGCCAGGCACTTAGACACACTTATATTAACCCCAACAGACGACAGATAAACGGGACAAGGCTGACTCACACGGGGATTGATGGCAAGGAAAAGCGGGTTGGTCGATCGCTCCAGGTGCACCTGGGCTCAGGGCAGAATCGACCCGGTTCGGTCCGGTCCAAAGATGCGGGGAGGTATCGGCGCGCTGGGGGTGGCGGTGGCTTCCTCTGCTCTCCGTAGTTCAGGCGCATCTGACTCTCACTTCCGGTGAGTCGCTCGTATATCCGGCGGGGAGCGACACGCCCTCGGCTTGTTAGCTCCGCCCCAGATGGAATCGGCCCGTTGCTTCTCATTGGGTGCGGGGGTTACCGGCTCCGCCCTTGACGAGGGGCCGACAGGGAGCCCCTTCGTGGTAACCCCGTCGAGCACCTGGCCAATGGCGGCTAACCAAGCCGGACTGAGGACGCCCACTCCCCGCGCCGTCGCCGCGCCACCCCCCTCTGCTGTTGTAGTTGTTGTAGTTGTTGTTGTTGGAGCTTCTTCATGGGGAAGAGATGCGGGGAGGTATGGGAAGGTCCTAAACTCACTACTGGTGCCATATAATCACATTCTGGTGCAACGAAGAGTCAGAATTAATGGAAACGAGTCCTTAACTGACATAGACTAAGAATAACTAGCAAGAGGTCCGAAAGTTGTCTACGTGTGATGCGGTGGACCTGGGCACGACATTTAATGGGGGAAGAAGGGGGAGATCGGCTCTACTGGGTGTTGTTTACAGACAATGGGACTAGGGAATGGGGTAAGGGAGAGTTGGGGAGTATTGGGGAAATAGGGGAATATTTACAAGCGGATATGGAGGCCAAATTCCATATCCGCAACAATACATACCTGTACCAAGTTTGAATGAGATAACTTCAGCCGTTCTCAAGATATAGACTTATTAGGACTTTGAACTTTGCCCCCAAAATCTAGTCAGTTAATCTTTCCATCATAATACATACACTACATGACCAGAAATATGCGGACACCTCTTCTAATTAGTGGATTCGGCTATTTCAGCCACACCCATTGCTGACAGGTATATATAATCAAGCACACAGCCATGCAATCTCCATAAACAAACATTGGCAGGAGAATGGGCCGTACTGAAGAGCTCAGTGACTTTCAACGTAGCACCATCATCGGATGCCACCTTTCCAACAAATCAGTTCGTCAAATTTCTGCCCTACTAGAGCTGCCCCAGTCAACTGTAAGTGCTGTTATCGTGAAGTGGAAATGTCTAGGAGCAACAACAGCTCAGCCACGAAATGGTAGGCCACACAAGCTCACAGAACGGGTCTGCCAAGTGCTGAAGCGCGGAAAAATTGTCTGTCCTCGGTTGTAACACTCACTACTGAGTTCCAAACTGCCTCTGGAAGAAACGTCAGCACAACAACTGTTCGTCGGGAGCTTCATGAAATGGGTTTACATGGCCGAGCAGCCACACACAAGCCTAAGATCACCATGCGCAATGCCAAGCGTTGGCTGGAGTGGTGTAAAGCTTGCCGCCATTGGACTGTGGAGCAGCGGAAATGCGTTCTCTGGAGTGATGAATCATGCGTGACCATCTGGCAGTCCGACGGACGAATCTGGGTTTGGCAGATGCCAGGAGAACACTACCTGCCTGAATGCATAGTGCCATCTGTAAAGTTTTGTGGAGAAGAAATAATGGTCTGGGGCTGTTTTTCATGGTTTGGGCTAGGCCACTTAGTTCCAGTGAAGGGAAATCTTAACATCACAGCATACAATGACATTCTAGACGATTGTGTGCTTTCAACTTTGTGGCAACAGTTTGGGGAAGGCCCTTCTCCTGTTTCAGCATGACAATGCCCCCGTGCACTAAGCGAGGTCCATACAGAAATGGTTTGTCGAGATCGGTGTGGAAGAACTTGACTGGCCTACACAGAGCCCCGACCTCAACCCCATCGAACACCTTTGGGATGAATTGGAACACCGACAGTGAGCCAGGTCTAATCGCCCAACATCAGTGCCTGACCTCACTAATGTTCTTGTGGCTGAATGGAAGCAAATCCCCACAGCAATGTTCCAACATCTAGTGGAAAGCCTTCCCAAAAGAGTGAAGGCTGTTATAGCAGCAAGGGGGGGGGGGGGGGGGGGGACCAACTCCATATTAATGCCCATGAATTTGGAATGGGATGTGTGATGTTCGGGTGTCCACATACTTTTGGTCATGTAGTGTATCTGTACCAAGTTTGAATTGGATAAATTCAGCCGTTTTTAAGTTATAGACCTCTTACAGACTTTGACCTCTTGACCCCAAAATCTAATCAGTTCGTCTTTACAACATTATACATAATTGTACCAAATTTGGTCAGAATCTCATCAAGAGTAACAGTATTTTTACCTAACATGACCTCTGACGTTTCGCCTTTGACCTCGTGACCCCAAAATCTAGTCAGTTCATCTTTACCTCATTATACGTACCTTTACCAAGTTTGACTAAGATCCCTTCAGCCATTCTTAAGTTATCGCAGTAACGAAAACCTATCACGGACGGCCGGACGGACAACTTGAAAATATAATGGCTCCGGCGACTTCATTAAAAAAGGCATAAAAAGGAGGAGGAAGTGAGTAGACACAGGCTTGTGAGTCATACCTGTCATTTGTAACGGTTGGTATTCACACAGGTACAGGGTACACCCCCTCCACACCATATTTATGTAACATTTTTTAATATAGATATTAAAGTTCTTATAAGTGCAAAACCAAGGGAAATCGATTAACAAACAAAAATGTGGCAAAGAGAAAACGGGATGACAACAAATAGATGTACCCCAGGACATGAAAATGAATTACAGGAGCAGAGCAACAACAGGATCTCAGCTGACATTGTGAAGCTTCTGGTTTTCTATTTTGTTGTTAATCGTTTTATTTCGTTCTGATTTTTGATCGAGTCCTGTCACTTTTTCATACAAGGAAATGCAGCCATAAAAATGGTAATTGAATACAGTATTCATTCATATCCCGTTACAGTACATCGACTCTTATAGTAAAATCAAATAATCGATGAAGCAATTTTTCAAATGATATTTCCAACTTTGCCATGGCGTAATTACATTTGTTCAGGAATTATGAGCCCAGCATGACAGTGGCACAGAAAGGCCTGTGGCATCCACAGGAACAAGTGTCCTCATAGCTTCAGGAAGGGTTTGCAAAGTTTGCCTGAAAATGGGGAACAGCATCAGCAGCAATTTCCTTCACTCTTTTTTCCCCACTTTTTCCATTTTTTACAATCATACAATTACTTATACACCCGATAAACCACCGCCTACCACTCCAAAAAATTGGTTTATGTATCCATCTTGACCGCCCCTTGCGTTATTCCCTACCCGTCATCGTTACCTGCCTCCCTTGTTTGTCTGCCTCCGTCTATTGTCTCCTGTCTCCTGCTGTTCCCTTTGTTATGTTGTGTCCTGATTTCTTCTGTCCTCACTCTTCCACGAGCATAGACCTTGTATATAAAATTATACTTACTAGCAACCGTACCCAGCCCTATGGGCGGGGCTTCAATTGGTAGGCCCAAATGAAAAGGCAAAATATCAAAAATTGAAGGCTTTTTTATTTTAAATGATTTATATAAACATCCGTTAAATCATATCACACGCAAATCATCAAAATCTAAACAGTGTTTGTAGAATTTCAATAAAAGCCGCATCACTGTTCATATCGGTAAATATTATTCCATCGTGTTTGGAAAAACTGGAAAATTTGAAAAATTGGAAAATTGGGAAAACAATATAGCCTATTTTACTCCAGGGTGTCCCAGGATTACCCACCCAAAATTTCGTTGCGATCGGTTCAGCCGTTTTTGCGGTACCTGGGAACGGACAGACAGACATTTGGTGAATTATAGTAAGATGATGAAGTTAGGAATCATACTCAAGCTGTCATGCCATATGTTTTTCCAAACACGTGTTATCCATTTTTGGAGACCTTTTCCATACAAATCCTAAAATTTATATGGTAGATAGAAAATGCAAAAGCTGAAGCACAGAATTTGTTGTTATCAGGTCGGTGGACTCTTGCTTTTCTACAGTCGATTCTCCGACATTGCTCCCTTTACTCTCTCAGACCTCCGACCCTCTCCATCTACTCCAGGACGCAAGCGTTCATCCAGTAACCTCCTCCTCGTTAAAATTCCAAAGTCCAGGCTAATTGCACACCTCAAGTCTTTCACTCTTTGCTTCTCCCCTCTATGGAAACACCTTTCAGAAGCTGTTCTGCCTCACTGTCCCCTCCTAGTCAGGTTCACTATGTTTTTTCGTTCAACATTTTTGGAGATTAGCAAAACTATACATTTTTGGTATATTCAGAGCTTGAGGAATCAAAAAATTAATGTTGGCATTTGCGTAGACACCTTTGCGAAAATGACCCTCAGGACAGTGATGAAGATCTGTAAAAGCATATTCCTGAACGGTGTAGACCTCGTAGATCCTGTGTATAGGACTTATAGTACAATCTGATACTAACAAGGCTGTTTTCTTGCTTTATAAACCCATACCTATAACTTCAAAGGACTTGCAATAACTTCAAAGGACTTCCTTCAAAGGACAAAAACAACAACAACAACCAATCATGTATTATGTAAAACAGTTATATCACAAATATAAAGACAATGGTTTTCAAATACCTTTGTTTGTTGCTTTTCTATAATCCTGAGCACTATTTTGAGGCCTTTATTGGATTCCTTGACCCAGAAAACATAGGATTAGCATATTTAATTAAGTCTCTAGGTTGACTAGAAGCCGAGATAGCGCAAAATATGTATTTTATGGCGGCCATTTTGAAAATCCAAAATGGCGGCCATGCAGGTGTCTGTGCAAATGCCAACATTGATTTTCAGATTCTCCATGCTCTGAATATTCCAAAAATGTACAGGTTTGCTAATCCCAAATTTTTGAACGAAATTACATTTGTTAACATAGTGAACCTGACTATCCAGGATTTCAAACAAGCTGTGACACACCATCTCTTGTTATCTCCAATTCTGACCCATGACTCCCCCACCCCCCCCCCCCCCCCCATTAACCTTTCCTAACCCAACCCTCATACTTGCTAGTTTCAGTGTTTCCTCCCTATACTCTTTTCTTGTCTATTCATTCCCTTGATATTTGTCCCACTGTCAATTCTACCTTGCTCTTCCATGATGGAAGAGGGGAAATGAAAGTAAACAAGAATAAAAAATAGGACCTGGAGGAAAAAGGGAGAATGTGAAACAAGGATAGGGTGTAAAAAATATAACTAGCACAAAGGGTATTGAGCCACATAAGGAACAATGCATAGGTCAGCACAAGAACCAAGCAGCCCGAACAACAAGCCAGGACAACCAGCCAGGACAACAAGCCAGAACAACCAGCTTTGACAACAAGCCAGGACAACCAGCCATGACAACAAGCCAGGACAACCAGCCATGACAACAAGCCAGGACAACCAGGCATGACAACAAGCCAGGACAACCAGCCATGACAACAAGCCAGGACAACCAGGCATGACAACAAGCCAGGACAACCAGCCATGACAACAAGCCTGGACAACCAGGCAGAACAACCAGGTACGACAACCAGCTAGGACAGCCAGCCATGACAACAAGCCAGGACAACCAGACAGGACAACAAGCCAGGACAACCAGCCAGGACAACCAGCCATGACAACAAGCCAGGACAACCAGCCAGGACAACCAGCCATGACAACAAGCCAGGACAACCAGCCATGACAACAAGCCAGGACAACCAGCCAGGACAACCAGCCATGACAACAAGCCAGGACAACCAGCCATGACAACAAGCCAGGACAACCAGCCATGACAACAAGCCTGGACAACCAGGCAGAACAACCATCTACGACAACCAGCTAGGACAACCAGCCATGACAACCAGACAGGACAACCAGCCAGGACAACAAGCCAGGACAACCAGCTATGACAACAAGCCAGGACAACCAGCCATGACAACAAGCCAGGACAACCAGCCATGACAACAAGCCAGGACAACCAGGCATGACAACAAGCCAGGACAACCAGCCAGGACAACCAGCCATGACAACCAGCCAGGACAACCAGCCATGACAACAAGCCAGGACAACCAGCCATGACAACAAGCCAGGACAACCAGGCATGACAACAAGCCAGGACAACCAGCCAGGACAACCAGCCATGACAACAAGCCAGGACAACAAGCCAGGACAACAAGCCAGGACAACCAGCCTTGACAACAAGCCAGGACAACCAGGCATGACAACAAGCCAGGACAACCAGCCAGGACAACCAGCCAGGACAACCAGCCATGACAACAAGCCAGGACAACCAGCCATGACAACAAGCCAGGACAACCAGGCATGACAACCAGCCAGGACAACCAGCCAGGACAACCAGCCAGGACAACCAGCCATGACAACCAGCCATGACAACAAGCCAGGACAACCAGCCAGGACAACCAGCCATGACAACAAGCCAGGACAACCAGCCATGACAACAAGCCAGGACAACCAGCCATGACAACAAGCCAGGACAACCAGCCATGACAACCAGACAGGACAACCAGTCATGACAACAAGACAGGGCAACCAGCCAGGACAACCAGCCATGACAACAAGCCAGGACAACCAGCCATGACAACAAGCCTGGACAACCAGGCAGAACAACCAGCTACGACAACCAGCTAGGACAACCAGCCATGACAACAAGCCAGGACAGCCAGCCATGACAACAAGCCAGGACAACCAGCCATGACAACAAGCCAGGACAACCAGCCATGACAACAAGCCAGGACAACCAACCATGACAACAAGCCTGGACAACCAGGCAGAACAACCAGCTACGACAACCAGCTCAGACAATCAGCCATGACAACCAGACAGGACAACCAGACAGGACAACCAGCCATGAGAACAAGCCAGGACAACCAGCCATGACAACCAGCCATGACAACAAGCCAGGACAACAAGCCAGGACAACCAGCCATGACAACAAGCCTGGACAACCAGGCAGAACAACCAGCTACGACAACCAGCTAGGACAACCAGCCATGACAACAAGCCAGGACAACCAGCCATGACAACAAGCCAGGACAACCAGCCATGACAACAAGCCAGGACAACCAGCCATGACAACAAGCCAGGACAACCAGCCATGACAACAAGCCAGGACAACCAGCCATGACAACAAGCCAGGACAACCAGCCATGACAACAAGCCAGGACAACCAACCATGACAACAAGCCAGGACAACCAGGCAGAACAACCAGCTATGACAACCAGACATGACAACAAGCCAGGACAACCAGCCATGACAACCAGGCATGACAACAAGCCAGGACAACCAGCCAGGTCAACCAGCCATGACAACAAGCCAGGACAACCAGCCAGGACAACCAGCCAGGACAACCAGCCAGGACAACAAGCCAGGACAACCAGCCATGACAACAAGCCAGGACAACCAGCCATGACAACAAGCCAGGACAACCAGCCATGACAACCAGACAGGACAACCAGCCATGACAACAAGCCAGGACAACCAGCCATGACAACAAGCCAGGACAACCAGCCATGACAACAAGCCAGGACAACCAGCCATGACAACAAGCCAGGACAACCAGCCATGACAACCAGACAGGACAACCAGCCATGACAACAAGCCAGGGCAACCAGGCAGAACAACCAACTACAACAACCAGGCAGGACAACCAGCCAGGACAACCAGCCATGACAACAAGCCAGGACAACCAGGCAGAACAACCAGCTACAACAACCAGGCAGGACAACCAGCCATGACAACAAGCCATGACAACAAGCCAGGACAACCAGCCATGACATCAAGCCAGGACAACCAGGCAGAACAACCAGCTACAACAACCAGGCAGGACAACCAGTCATGACAACAAGCCAGGACAACCAGACAGGACAACCAGCCATGACAACAAGCCAGGACAACCAGCCATGACAACAAGCCAGGACAACCAGCCATGACAACAAGCCAGGACAACCAGCCATGACAACAAGCCAGGACAACCAGCCATGACAACAAGCCAGAACAACCAGGCAGAACAACCAGCCATGACAACAAGCTACAACAACCAGGCAGGAGAACCAGCTAGGACAACCAGCCATGACAACAAGCCAGGACAACCAGCCATGACAACAAGCCAGGACAACCAGCCATGACAACCAGGCAGAACAACCAGCCATGACAACAAGCGAGGACAACCAGACAGGACAACCAGCTAGGACAACCAGACAGGACAACCAGCTAGGGCAATCAGACAGGACAACCGGGCAGGACAACCAGACAGGACAACCGGGCAGGACAACCGGGCAGGACAACCAGCTAGGACAACCAGACAGGACAACCAGCTAGGACAACCAGACAGGACAACCAGCTAGGACAACCAGCTAGGACAACCAGACAGGACAACCAGCTAGGACAACCGGACAGGACAACCAGACAGGACAACCAGACAGGACAACCAGACAGCACAACCGGGCAGGACAACCAGCCATGACAACAAGGCAGAACAACTGGGCAGGACAACCAGCCATGACAAGCAGGCAGGACAACCAGCTAGGATAACCGGGCAGGACAACTCAGTGGAGGACAAAGACATCCCATGAAGATATCCCATGACCTGGAAAGGAAAAAATATAAAAACAGGAAATACACAAATTGATAATATCCTCGACCACTAATTATTGGATCCCACTTTCTTTATTGGTGTCGACCGAAGGGGAAGGTTGGGCCAAATCTTCCAGGAACCGACCTGCCAAGCCCCAAGCGAAGCATGATGATGAGGCCGGCCTAGATATCTCGGTTAGCAATGATGTAGTGTTTGACTATTAAAGGACTTGACTAGGACCACTGTCATGTTTGCCGTGAGGATTCGAAAAACCTTCATTTTTGGCTATTTTAACTGATGCCCTTTTCCTGTATGTGATTACATGCACGAGATCCACCACGAGCCTTAAAAAAAATTTGAATGTATTTTAAAATTTCTTGATTTATGGTGCACAGTTGGTAAAGTGCGAGCATATTTACTTGAAAAATGAATAGTGATAGTACATGGTGGTGTTACCCAAACTTACCAGTCGTCCTGTCCGATGACATCCTCACAATGGGGTGGAGGGAAACCACCGAATCGGGTGCAGACAGAGACTGTGTAAGCACCCATGTCCTTGAAAAGAAGCCAATCTCCAGAACTTTGCTCTGGCAGGAAGCAAGTGCTCATAATGCAGTCCTTCTGATCATCCGTGGGACCCATACATATAGACTCAAACATCGGCTCATCAGCACCCTGCCGTACGATAGATACAATTAACTACAACGGTCCAGCATTAGATTAACACAACCATGGCGTTCATGTTTTGTTTCTGACAAAAACATTGCAAGATGATGATGTATATGAGGAGGAGAGGAAGAATAACACAACAATGACACTAGTTGCTGGCACGGCCGCTGTTCCAGAAATGTTGCAACCAGCAGCTGCAGGATGCATACATGTCTTTCAATCCTGACAAATCTCACACTCTTACGATGTCTCTCCAAAAGGACCGTCTGGAAAACCCTCCCATCTACTTTCACAACAATCCTCTCCAAGAAGTTCGGTCACTCAAGCTTTTGGGTTTCACTATCTGCCATGATCTTTCCTGGGAAAACCACATTTCCAAGCTGGCCTCCAAAGCCAGTCGCCGACTGGGCATCCTCCGTCATGCGAAGTCCTTCCTTGGCACACCTGAGCTCCTCACCACATACAAGGCTTTCATCTGCAGCTCAATGGAATACTGCTCTCTCCTCTGGTCTGGTGCTCCTGCCTCACACCTCGCTCGTCTTCACGCTGTTGAAACCAAATCTTTCAGAATCATTGGAATCTCCCGCGATGAAGCTAACTCCGAGGGCCTCTCACTTACTCACCGCAGGCAGGTTGGTGGTCTTTCTGTCTTCTACCGACTCCTCTCCGGCCTTGCTCCCCCACCTCTCTCTGTGCTCTGTCCCCCAAATATTCCTACAGGTCGCACAAGATCTGCCAGCAACCCCCTTATGGTTAAACTGCCAAAATCAAGACTCTCTGCTCACCTTCACTCCTTCATTCCCCTTTTCTCCCGCCTCTGCAACAAACTCCCTCCCTCTCTTCAATCCCTCTCCTCCCTCCAGGTCTTTAAAACAGCTGTTCACCACCATCTCTTATCTTCCCCCATACAAAACCTTGATCTTTTCTACCCCCGTTAAAACACCCCAAATCCGCCTTTATAAATCCCCTCCGTCTTTCCTGAAATTCCTAGAAGTGTTCATTTGCTTTCTACCGTGAACCCCTCTCCCTCTCCCCAGCCCTCCCCCTTCCACAGATCTACGGACGTCCTTGTTCTCTTTGGTTGTTGTGCTTTCCTCTCTCTCCCCCTCTTGTCTCCCGCTCCCGTCATTGTATGTTTTATGTGTCTGTGCATGTTTTCATGTTCAATGTGTTAACTCTTACACGAGACTCGATTCTGCATACAAAAAAAAAAAAACTACAACCAAATGGGAGATACTCAACTGCAAATAAACTATAAAATAATCATATATATATATATACACAGTCATGTGAAAAAGTAAGTACACCCCATGTAAAGTTTTGACTTTTTCAACATATTTCAACATACAGCTATTTGATCTTCATTTCAACAATATTGATACATAAAGGTGATATAATATAACAAATATCATGAAACATTTACATTTTGTAGTCCATTGTATAATTTAAATAAACATAAATGCAAATTTCGCATGTGGAAAAAGTAAGTACACCCTTGGCTCTAATAGGTGGTATTTCCCCCTTTGGCAGAAACAACCTCAAGTAGGCGTTTCTTATAACTGTCTACCAGTCTCTGACATCGACTGGGAGAAATTTTTGCCCACTCCTCCATGCAGAATTCTTTCAGCTGTGCGATGTTTGAGTGGTTTCTTGCACGCACAGCTCGTTTCAAATCCCCCCACAACATCTCGATGGGATTTAGATCCGGGCTTTGACTTGGCCATTCCAGAACCCTCCATTTCTTTCTTTTCAGCCATTACTTGGTGGATTTACTGGTATGTTTAGGGTCATTGTCATGTTGCAAGGTCCACCTTCGGTTGAGCTTCAACTTTCCGACAGATGGCCTCACATTATCCTCAAGCACCCTCTGGTACAATGAAGAATTCATAGTGGATTCTATGATGGTGAGCTGCCCAGGCCCTGATGCAGCAAAGCTGCCCCAAACCATAATATTTCCACCACCATGCTGTGCAGTTGGTATCAGGTTCTTGTGGTCAATTGCTGTCTTTGGTTTTCGCCAAACATGTCTTGTGGTACTGTGGCCAAATAGCTCTACCTTTGACTCATCTGTCCAGAGCACATTGTTCCAGAAGTGCTGGTCTTTGCCTAGGTGTTCATTGGCAAACTTTAGTCTTGCCCTGATGTTCTTTCTGGACAGCAAAGGTTTCCTCCTCGCACACCTCCCATGCAGATCAAATTTGTGCAGCTTCTTTCTAATGGTAGACTCGTGCACTTTGACATCAACAGTGGCAAGATCTACCTGTAGGTCCCGTGATGACATTCTGGGGTTCTTAGAGACTTCTTTCAGCATATTGCGGTCTGCTCTCGGGCTGAACGTGCTGGGGCGGCCTGGCCTGAAGAGGTTGGCAGTTGTTTGGAATCTTCTCCACTTGTAGATGATCTTCCGGACAGTCGAATGATTGATTTCAAATTGTTTGGAGATCTTTTTAAATCCCTTCCCAGACTCGTAGGCATCTATAACCTTCTTTCTGAAGGCCTCAGAGAGCTCTTTTGATCTGGGCATGGTGATGCCGCACACTTCAACAACAAAGAGCAAACCAAACTAAATGTCTGAGGTTTAAATAAGACAGGTTCCTCCAAGATCCTCTCACGATGTTCTAATCATTTGCACCTGAGCTGGTGCACCTGATTCTAATTTTAGGTATTTGAAGTAGTGATAAATGTAGGGGTGTACTTACTTTTTCCACATGCGAAATTTGCATTTATGTGTATTTAAATTATGCAATGGACCACAAAATGTAAATGTTTCATGATATTTGTTATATTATATCACCTTTATCTATCAATATTGTTGAAATGAAGACCAAATTGTTGTATGTTGAAATATGTTGAAAAAGTCAAAACTTTACATGGGGTGTACTTACTTTTTCACGTGACTGTATATATAAAGCTCTTTATAACCACTGACCGATTGATATTAATGTTCGGTACCTTCCGGGTGACGTAGAAAGCTGAAAATTGGTGTGCCGACGGATATCGAAGTCGGTACACCGGGAAAAAATCACAAAACCGTTGGAAAGCGTCCATAAATGAAAATTTATGTTTTAAAAACCCCGTAAACGTGTCCGTAAAAACAGAACCTCAATCAATATCTACCATTTGAAAATTGTAATTTATATACCTGTAAACTGTGAAATAAAAATCGCAATGAAAATTTACGTAAAAACAGTAAACGCTGTTTTAAAAAAAAACAGTAAAAGCAGTAAAAACCCACCTGGTATTTTTCTTTCAATGGCACGACAGGGGCTTGAACTCATGACCCTAAGATATTAAGCCAGCCACCTTAACCGATAAGTCAACACTAGGCCTAGGGTGGCCTAGAGGTATGCACATTCACCTGTAAGCTGTGTAGCCTGGGTTCGAACCTTGACCCCACTTATAAACTGGCATCGCAGTATTTCACAGACAGGGTAATTAATCAATGTGTGTCTCTGTCTCTCTGTCTCATTAATCAATGTGTGCTGGCTTCAATTCTTTGCATGGACGTTAAACTGGCGTCCTGTGTTAAACTGTCATCCTGTGTTAAACTGGCGTCCTGTGTTAAACTGTCGTCCTGTGTTAAACTGTCGTCCTGTGTTAAACTGGCGTCCTGTGTTAAACTGTCGCCCTGTGTTAAACTGTCGTCCTGTGTTAAACTGGCGTCCTGTGTTAAACTGTCGTCCTGTGTTAAACTGTCGTCCTGTGTTAAACTGGCGTCCTGTGTTAATCTGGCATCCTGGGTTAAACTGTCGTCCTGTGTTAAATTATCGTCCTGCGTTAAACTGTCGTCCTGCGTTAAACAGTCGTCCTGTGTTAAACTGGTGTCCTGCGTTAAACAGTCGTCCTGTGTTAAACTGGCATCCTGTGTTAAACTGGCGTCCTGTGTTAAACTGGCATCCTGTGTTAAACTATTGTCATGTCTTAAACTGGCATCCTGTGTTAAACTGGCGTCCTGTGTTAAACTGGCGTCCTGTGTTAAACTATCGTCCTGCGTTAAAGTGTCATCCTGCGTTAAACTGGCGTCCTGCGTTAAACTGGCGTCCTGCGTTAAACTGTCGTCCTGCGTTAAACTGGCGTCCTGCGTTAAACTGGCGTCCTGTGTTAAACTGGCGCCCTGCGTTAAACTGTCGTCCTGCGTTAAAGTGTCGTCCTTCGTTAAACTGGCGTCCTGCGTTAAACTGGCGTCCTGCGTTAAACTGGCGTCCTGCGTTAAACTGGCGTCCTGTGTTAAACTGTCGTCCTGCGTTAAACTGTCGTCCTGCGTTAAACTGTCGTCCTGCGTTAAACTGGCGTCCTGCGTTAAACTGTCGTCCTGCGTTAAACTGGCGTCCTGCGTTAAACTGGCGCCCTGCGTTAAACTGTCGTCCTGCGTTAAACTGGCGTCCTGCGTTAAACTGGCGTCCTGCGTTAAACTGGCGTCCTGCGTTAAACTGGCGTCCTGCGTTAAACTGGCGTCCTGCGTTAAACTGTCGTCCTGCGTTAAACTGTCGTCCTGCGTTAAACTGTCGTCCTGCGTTAAACTGGCGTCCTGCGTTAAACTGTCGTCCTGCGTTAAACTATCGTCCTGTGTTAAACTGTCGTCCTGTGTTAAACTGTCGTCCTGCTCTAACTAGTGGTACTGCTGGGAAGGCAATGGCAACCCGCCTAGTATAACCATTCCAATAAATTCCTTTGACAGCACAAGATGCTCTGTAACGGTGTATGGTACATCAGAAGAAGTTGGTGGTGTTGTTGTTTGTTTTTGGGTTCCTTCCGTGTAGTATTCTATTTTCATATTACTTCAAGAAGTATTACAATACTGTATATTATTTTGTGTGCTCCTCCCGTGTCCATTCAAAAGGGTTCCTGCTGCCGTAGAATAATAAATATAATACCCTTGGAACCGCGACATCGAATTCCCATTTTGCTTCTTCTTCTTGTTAAATCAGAGAAAGAGGGCTTTTAAAACGGGCGTTTTATGATGAAATGGATACAAATTTTTGTTCAAAGTAAATCGATTATGAGCTTGCCGACAGCAACACTTTCATTAAATCTACGACAGCAAAACCCAATAGAACGAAGTGTGAGACACACACGGACGGACGCTTCTCCTTTTGGTAACACATTTACACAAGGAACCTTAAAATATATTTACTACATTGTGAATGGTAGATCAGAGTAAAAGGTACTCCACCTTCAACGAAATGGGTTTCATCACAAACTCAGGATCATAGAGATGAGTGGAGAAAGAACCATATAATCCATCATCCAAGTAATACTTCATCATCCGTTTATCATCTGTGGAGAAATGGAAAGTGTGACGATCGTCGAGCTTACCGTACTTTTTTTTATAAATACCTGTACACAGAATCGAGGCTCATGTAAGAGCTAACACATTGAACATGAAAACATGCACAGACACACAAAACATGCAATGAAGGGAGCGGGAGACAAGACGGGGAGATAGAGGGAAACACACAAGCACAACAGTAGAGAACAGAGACGTTGGGAGATCTGTGGGAGGGAGAGGGCTGGGGGTGGGGGGAGGAGGCAGGTATAAACCTGGTATAAAACCTCTGGTATAAAAAGAGGTATACAACATATGGACTCTGCTAGAACTTTCAGGAAAGAAGTCGGTATTTCAAAAAAGTGGATCTGGGGTGAATTAACGGGGGTAGAAAAGATCAAGGTTTTGGATGGGTACTTGTAAATACTTGTAAATGTAATCTGATATTGATAAACAAATTAAACAAATATATTTACCGCTGGAGTCCTTTATTTGGACCTTCTTGGTGGTTATTGTGGCAACGAGTGTAAAGGCAGACATCACATAAAAAGTTCCAGGTTCTGCAATGATGCTCACACCCGAGCCTCTGGGAAACTTGAGGTCCAGTGCTGGCTTCAATTCAGCGGCAAACTGTACAACCGATGGGCACAGACATGCAAGGAACCGATGGGCACAGACATGCAAGGACCCGATGGGCACAGACATACAAGGAACCGATGGGCACAGACATGCAAGGACCCGATGGGCACAGACACGGAAGGAACCGATGGGCACAGACATGCAAGGACCCGATGGGCACAGACATGCAAGGAACCGATGGGCACAGACATGTAAGGACCCGATGGGCACAGACATACAAGGAACCGATGGGTACAGACACGGAAGGAACCGATGGGCACAGACATGCAAGGACCGATGGGCACAGACAAGCAAGGAACCGATGGGCACAGACATGCAAGGACCCGATGGGCACAGACATGCAAGGACCCGATGGGCACAGACATGCAAGGAACCGATGGGCACAGACATGCAAGGACCCGATGGGCACAGACATACAAGGAACCGATGGGTACAGACACGGAAGGAACCGATGGGCACAGACATGCAAGGAGCCGATGGGTACAGACATGCAAGGAACCGATGGGCACAGACATGCAAGGAACCGATGGGCACAGACATGCAAGGAACCGATGGGCACAGACATGCAAGGAACCGATGGGCACAGACATGCAAGGAACCGATGGGTACAGACATACAAGGAACCGATGGGCACAGACATGCAAGGAACCGATGGGCACAGACATGCAAGGAACCGATGGGCACAGACATGCAAGGAACCGATGGGCACAGACATGCAAGGAACCGATGGGCACAGACATACAAGGAACCGATGGGCACAGACATGCAAGGAACCGATGGGCACAGACATACAAGGAACCGATGGGCACAGACATGCAAGGAACCGATGGGCACAGACATACAAGGAACCGATGGGCACAGACATACAAGGAACCGAAGGGCACAGACATGCAAGGAACCGATGGGCACAGACATGCAAGGACCGATGGGCACAGACACGAAAGGAACAGAAGGGCACAGACATGCAAGGAACCGATGGGCACAGACATGCAAGGAACCGATGGGCACAGACATGCAAGGAACCGATGGGCACAGACATACAAGGAACCGATGGGCACAGACATGCAAGGAACCGATGGGCACAGACATACAAGGAACCGATGGGCACAGACATACAAGGAACCGATGGGCACAGACATACAAGGAACCGATGGGCACAGACATACAAGGAACCGATGGGCACAGACATACAAGGAACCGATGGGCACAGACATACAACGAACCGATGGGCACAGACATACAAGGAACCGATGGGCACAGACATACAAGGAACCGATGGGCACAGACATACAAGGAACCGATGGGCACAGACATACAAGGAACCGATGGGCACAGACATACAAGGAACCGAAGGGCACAGACATGCAAGGAACCGATGGGCACAGACATGCAAGGAACCGATGGGCACAGACACGAAAGGAACCGAAGGGCACAGACATGCAAGGAACCGATGGGCACAGACATACAAGGAACCGATGGGCACAGACATACAAGGAACCGATGGGCACAGACATGCAAGGAACCGATGGGCACAGACATACAAGGAACCGATGGGCACAGACATACAAGGAACCGATGGGCACAGACATACAAGGAACCGATGGGCACAGACATACAAGGAACCGAAGGGCACAGACATGCAAGGAACCGATGGGCACAGACATGCAAGGAACCGATGGGCACAGACACGAAAGGAACCGAAGGGCACAGACATGCAAGGAACCGATGGGCACAGACATGCAAGGAACCGATGGGCACAGACATGCAAGGAACCGATGGGCACAGACATACAAGGAACCGATGGGCACAGACATGCAAGGAACCGATGGGCACAGACATGCAAGGAACCGATGGGCACAGACATGCAAGGAACCGATGGGCACAGACATGCAAGGAACCGATGGGCACAGACATGCAAGGAACCGATGGGCACAGACATGCAAGGAACCGATGGGCACAGACATGCAAGGAACCGATGGGCACAGACATGCAAGGAACCGATGGGCACAGACATGCAAGGAACCGATGGGCACAGACATGCAAGGAACCGATGGGCACAGACATGCAAGGAACCGATGGGCACAGACATGCAAGGAACCGATGGGCACAGACATGCAAGCAGCATAAGCATACAGGAAGCACAGCAGCACAATCGGGACGCTTTACCAAGAGCCATACCTCCTCAAACTTCAGCTCATCACCATTGCACCCTGGGAATCCTCCTCCAATATCAAGAAGCTTCATGGAAAACCCGAGTTTCTTCTGCATTACAAAAAAAAAGTTATCATCCATCCTAAAGCCAAACGAAATATTTGCACACGTACTTCATTTTCCTGAACAACTACGAAGTTTGGAGGTGAAGATCACCGCATCTATTTACCAGACTCAGTGGTGTAATAGTTAGAACAGATCTGCTTTCAGTCTCGGTCAGTGGTTCGAAGTTCGAATAATCCTGGCCGGGTCATACAGAGACCAGGACTTGCAAATAGTACGTGATGCTTACTTGCTTGACTATTAGCATCTAAAAAATATAGAGCAGGAACAAGCAACCATTACGCAGGCTTGATGGGCCTAATGGCCTCCTCCTGTGTTGAAGTTCCTTTTCAGGGAAATCATATTATTATTAACCAAATCCTCCGGCATCGATAATAAATATGCCTGTGTGTGTGTGTGTGTGTGTGTGTGTGTGTGTGTGTGTGTGTGTGTGTGTGTGTGTGTGTGTGTGTGTGTGTGCGTGTGTGCGTGTGTGTGCGTCTCCTCTGTAACTACAAAACCATGAAACCTAGCAGCCCAAAACTTTGCATGCATACTAAAGGAACTTCAAGGGAGTGCATGAATGAGAACTGGGTATTTGGGTAAATTTAAACACCCATTTTGACGATAATTTAAGAGGTGTTCATCATTAAAATAAAAAGCCTTACCAAGATGGCAGAGTGCTATCATGGTCTGCCTGTAGTCATCTTGCAGGGGTCTTAAGCCGCCATTTGTTTCGGTCTGCTCAACAATAACTTGACGTGGAACAGGTTGTAACGCCACAACGGTTTCTGTACGATAAAGCACTCAAAAAAAATTTCTCACTTTCCTCACTCATATCATCGAATGTGTGATCTTTGTACCTGTGAATCGCTGTTTGCATCACTCTTGTAGGTGCTATCGTTTTCAAATTAGGACCTTGGAGATATTTCATGCATTATATGATGCAATATTCTACGATGGACTGTGACAGACTAATTAAACTATATAATCGAAATCTGGCTTCGGATATGAGGATCAGATCTAGTAGACTACGCCAGTTTTTGTTTTTGTGGGTGTGTCCCATCACCAATCAGCTTCCTATCGCTTGCCAAGCCAGCCGTTCCTTTTCAACCATTTTGTTGGAGTGCTTGCTTGAGTGGTTCAAGCTTCAAACGCTCTATAAGCTTCAAATCACACACACACACACACACACACACACACACACACACACACACACACACACACACACACACACACACACACACACACACACACACACAATCCCCCGTATCAATGCATGTGAGTGGACCGTTGCGACTGAGGCACCACAGTCTGTTCAAAGTTCGTTGCGGTAATCTATACATACCCGCATAAAGTACAACAAAACGACAACCCCGAAGATTTACCTAGAAACAGGCCCTTGTTTGTCGATCGATGTACTTTCTACTTTTTAAAGGAAGGAAATCTATCTATAATTCCAGTAATCTCTGTGTGTTTGTTTGTACGTTTGTACGTTTGTACGTTTGTTTGTTTGTCTGTGACCGCTGTTTCTCGACAACTACCGGTCCGATATACTTTAAACTTGCCAGGTATATTGCTGGGGACCCGAGGATGTGCCTTTTCAAGGTTTGAAATTAATCGGACAAGTACTTACCGAGCTATGGCGATTTAGCCGTTCGCCGTTCGCTTTGGCTTTGCGAATGGACCAAACCATTCATGTAAATAGAGGGGGGGGGGGTGTTCTGTGGTCGTTCGCTTTGGCTTTGCGAATGGACCAAACCATTCATGTAAATAGAGGGGGGGGGTTCTGTGGTCGTTCGCTTTGGCTTTGCGAATGGACCAAACCATTCATGTAAATAGAGGGGGGGGTTCTGTGGTCGTTGCGAATGGACCAAACCATTCATGTAAATAGAGGGAGGGGGGTTCTGTGGTCGTTACTGCCACGTGGTTTCAAAGTTTTTTTTTGTTGTTGTTGTTTGCACGCATGTTTTTTTGCACCCACGTACGGGCACGCCCTAGGATGTTTACACACACACACCCCTACACAAATTTTTTTTTTTTTTTTTTTTTGGCAAGGAACGGGCACCCACGTACGGGCACGTCCTAGCTTATATATAGTACGGGCATGCCCTAGTATATTAAACTAGCAGAAGTACCCGGCATTGCCGGGCGGGGGAGGGGAGGGGAGGGGAACGGGGGGGAGGGGAGGGGCGGGGAACGGGGGGGGAGGGGAGAAGAGTGGGAGGGGGAGGGGGAGAGGGGAGAAGAGGGGGGGATGGGGAGGGTGAAGGATGGGAGGGGGTGGGAGGGGGGAGGGGAGGAGGGGAGGAGGGTGGGGGGAGGGAAGGGGGGAGGGGAGAAGGGGGAGGGGGGAAGGGGGGAGGGGGGAAGGAAGAGGGGGGGATGGGGAGGGTGAGGGATTGGAGGGTGAGGGATGTGAGGGGAGAGGGGGTGGGAGGGGGGGAGGGGGAGGGGGTGGGAGGGGGGAGGGGGAGGGGGAGTGGGTGGGAGGGGGGTGGGGAAGGGGGAGGGGGAGGGGGGGACCCGGCAGAAGTACCCGGCATTGCTGGGCGGGGGAGGGGAGGGGAGGGGAACGGGGGGGGAGGGGAGAAGAGGGGGGGAGGGGAGAAGGGTGGGGTAAGGGAGGGGGAGGGGAGAAGGGGAGGGGGTAGGGTGGAGGGAGGGGGAGGGGGGAGGGGGAAAGGGAGGGGGAGGGGGGAGGGGGAAAGGGAGGGGGAGGGGGAGGGGGAAAGGGAGGTGGAGGGGGGAGGGGGGAGGGGGAAAAGGGAGGGGGAGGGGGAAAATGGAGGGGGAGGGGAGAAGGGGAGGGGGGAGGGGAGAAGGGGAGGGGTAGGGTGGAGGGGGTAGGGTGGAGGGGGAAGGGAAGGGGGGATGGAGGGGGGAGGGGGAAGGGGGAGTGAAGGGGATGGCCAATCAACAATGACGTTGCAGTTCTCATGGTCGGAGAGCAACACAACAATCGGACATAGTCCTGCATATTCGCAACAGCACGAAGCGGATTTTGGAGACTCACCGATCTTGTGACGTCCTCCAGTACCGGCGTTGCCGGGCGGGGGAAGGGAGACCCATACATTCCCAACCCGTACATTCGCCCTCTCGACTCAAGCTCACTCGGACAAAAGCCTCGCACAAATTACACCGTGAAGGCCCAATGGTCATGTCTATGCCACAAATCACGGGCGCATTGAATTGAAAATATATAGAACGTTCATACTCCGTGAAAAGTGAAGCCACCGTGTCGCCATCTTGGTCAGCACGACTCGACCAACTCGCTTCGCGGATCTCGTTTTGTGTGGCAAGAAACTGCTCCAATCGGTTACGGAAGGGTTGTGGAAAGACGTTTCACAGCTGTTTCAAAGACATTTAATTCATATCGCACAAAATCGATACAAAACACGATCGCATAAAAGGTGAAGTGACGTGTGACGGGATGGAACATCACGTGATCGCTCTGAGCGAATCAGTCTGGCGGCGGGAATGGAACATCACGTGATCGCTCTGAGCGAATCAGCAAGCTGCTCTGGAACCGGCTGAGATTAGCGGGTACTTCGCTGAAATGCGCTGAGGTAAATATGAATAAAAAATATGGATCGTCAAATATTTTGAGTTCGGCCATGTTCGTCCCACGCTCAATGGCCATGTCTATGTCAAATATCAAGCACGTAAGCCTCTCCGTTTAGGAGTCTATCGGTAACATTACACACACACACACACAAACTGTGTTTTATATATATAGATAGACAAAAGCAGGAGGGAGGAAGCAAGACCATGGTGTTTTAATTTGATCTTTAATTTGATTGATTTTGCCTTCCTCACTCCCGAGATGTCTTCCCTCCTCCTGCCTCCCCCGAGTACCCAGGCACTACTGTGGAAGCCTTGACATCAATCCCGTTGGTTAATTATTTTAGTCTAACTCAATAAAGTTACACTTTGGGCACATTCCTTAATCTTTTCTTCACTCAATATAATTGTTGGAACAGTAGAAAAAGTTAAGTTCAATGCTTTGGCAATATTGAGAAGGAAGAAGGACAGCCTTGCTTAAAGCTGGAGTAAAAGATATACACCAAGTTAAAATAATCTCATGTGTTAAATTTTGTCAGATTTAACTCCAGATTTTGATACTTATTTAGTGTATGGGATCCGATCCTCAAATCCGAATCCAGATTTTGATTATATACTTTAATTAATCTGTGAGAGTAGATCGTGTTTCCATGGCACGGCACGTTTGAATAGGTCAAAAGGAAATGGCGTCGTAAGAACCCAGCAATGTGACAGAGGGCTGACCAAGATGGCGCACCACCGGATTGGTCAGGCTTATTTTGTTATTTTCTTCTGAGCACCCCATAAATTATCTTCTAAAGGGGCGTTTAAACACACCCAGTTTTCATTCATGCAATCCCTTGGAGTTCGAGAAGTATGCAAGCAATGTTTCGAGCCGCTAGGTTTCATGTTTTTGGAGTTATGGAGGACACACACACACACACTTTTTTCACTTTTATTATTCTAGATAGATGAGAAGGGGGGACGGTGCAGTGGTGGAGTGGCTGGGAGGGAAAAGGATTTATTGGGTGAGCGAGAGCAAAGGGTAAACATTATTAAAGGTAGGTGGGGAACTGAAGAGAGATGTTTGATGATAAAACAATCATGCTAGAAGTAAACCATAAATATTATTTGTATTATACTTACAGCCAAATGAAAGACATCGTGCGAATTATAAATAGCCTTGACATATGCCTGAGGTTCCTTACTGCCACTTCCAACATGAAAGCTGCAAAATGAGGAGTTAGTTAAGCGGCCTCCATTCAACTCTCAAGTAAACTTCATTTGTAGTTGTGCAATGCAGATTATGCATCCATGGCATTGCATTTCCACACCTGACACCAATAATGTCCAAGCCCAGATGTTTGGCCATGTGAAGCAGTCGTTTGCTGTCTTCCAAACTCGCTCCAAACTTGTTGCCAAACTTGAACATAGCGCTGGAGTCATCAACTGCGATGCGCAGCACAAGTCTGGGACACGGAACAGAATACAGGTGGAAACCCGTGAAGCGTTCATGTCTCCCCTTTGCCTCCCTCACCCCCCTCACTGAGATTGTGAATTATTAGTGAAATGCATACCTGGCAGTGGGGTTGAATTGAGAAATCTTCACCAACTCATCTTCACAGTCAAACGTCATGGTGTGTACACCATGCGCAGCAGCTTCTCTGATATCTGAAGATTGCTTGCAGGGATTGGCAAAGATGATCCTTTCAGCAGGTACTCCCAGTTGCAGCACCATGTTGATCTCATTCTGTGAAGAAACAACAGTATTTTGCACTCCTGAAAATATACTCAGCTACTCATGAGTCTTCGGGAAGGATAAAGTTTCTTGACTGTTCCAAAAAGTGGAAGGTTCGGGTGAACTCATGGGATAATTCATCCAGGCTCATTAACAAGACCCAAATCACAAGGACATAAAATGCTTTTGAACCATTCCATCAACAATTTGCCAAACGACAATATTTCATGGCTTGGATTACTGCAGAGACTTTTTACCTTTGGACTCGGTCTGCTTCATATTTATATTGTAGATCCATAAATGGCACCTATATACAAGAGCAGACCTTCAACTTTTTAACATGAAGCAGATTGAATCCAAAGTAACAAGACAGTGCATTGTAGTACACCTCAGACGAAGTGCCCTGTGACTGAGGCTACAAAGGTACGCTAATCGAGCTTGTAGGCCTTGCGGCGCAGCTCAGGCCAAGGCCTTGACTAGCCAACTCAAAACGTGGCTCAGGCCACTAGGTCACGCAAGTCGGGTACATAATCTGAGGTGTGTGGCAAGGCCTGAGGGAAATACGACCAATGTTTATATTTTGAAATACAACTTGCTGCAAACACAGAAGCTGCGCAGAATCTGTGTATTCTTTACAATCTATATGGTTGTTTGTCCATGCTCTATCTTTTTTAAATACTGAAAAAGCAGCACATAACATCTTTAGCTCACGTGGAACGTAGTTCCATGGAGCGCGTCGTCCATCCATCCGTAAACACTTGCACCTTCTTCTCCGAAACCGCTGATAGGATTGTGACCAAACTTGGCACAAATTATATTTGTTGTGTTGTAACTCAAGTTTGTTCATGACATTAAAAAAAAATCGGTATCTAAGGGGTTCTACCGGGGGTCAAAGTGGATCAAGGTTTGACACCCAAAATAGGACTTGGGGTCTAAGGAGGTATACAAAGGGTGGGAGGAGAGGGGGTGGAAATTGCCTTACAAAATAGGTGTTTTTTTTGTTTGTTTGTTGAAAGTCTTATGATTTTGTTAGTATGATTTTACATGCTGCCCTGTCTTCCAACAACCATTGAAATTGGTTTAAAATACCTTGATGCTGTTCAAAATATATTTAGTGTGTGTGTATGTGTATGTGTAATGTAAATAAGTAACGATAACAAAGCAGACTTGATACAACACCATATAAAAAATCATTCAAAGGTGAGAAGACTGCTAGTTCCGGATAAACACCATAAATTACCATTCATTTACTGGATCCCAAAAATGCACAAACTCCCTTGTAAGATGAGGTTCATCATCGCAAGTAGAGAATGTAGTTTGAAACCTTTGTCGGGCAGTATTACAGCGACAATTAAACTAATCTATAAATGCTTAAAAAACTACCATGAAAATGTGAAGTTTTATTCTGGTATTAAGAAATTCTGGATCATTGACAATTCCAAACCGGTAATCGACAGTGTCCACAACATTAATAACTAGAACTTCCAGGGAAGCAGAACTCAACTGAGCTGACTGGACAACTTCACACACCAAGTTTGATCAAAATCCATAAATATTTGTGGACGTTAAAGTCTTAACGTCGTTTCGGAGCTGAAAACAATAGGGCTGCCTATGGCGGCCATTTTGTGACGGATCGGGTTGGAATGCAATAGCAATCTACCTTGTGTGATGACTGATAAGGGTTAAACATTCTAAGTTTGATCAAACTCTGTTAATATTTGTGGACGCTAGAGTGTTAACGTCGTTTTCATGACCAAAAACAAAATGGTCGCCTAAGTCCGCCATTTTCAACGGATCGGGCTGAAATGTAATACCAACCTGGTCCTTGGGGTAAGGATGCTGCATGTCAAGTTTGATCAGAATCGGTTGATATTTGTGGACGCTGGAGTGTTAACGTCGAAAAGTTAATGGATGACAGGCGACAGACGACAGACGACGACGACAGACGACGGACGCCGGAGGGTTCAGTATGCGATGAACTCAACTGGACAGTAGTCAAGTTGAGTTAACAAGGGTAAGGCAAAATGTCTTTCAACTTTTGATTTTTCCACACTGTACACAAACATTCCACATGACAATCTAGTAACCGCATTGGACAGAGCAGTAGATAAAGCATTTGCAGGAGGTAATAAAGTATACATTAATGTATGTCAAAACAGAGCACACTGGTCTGGAAAGGATAATAATCAATATTCATGCAGTTTTTCAAAAAGTAAACTCAAAGAAAGTATTCGATTTCTACTAAACAACAGTTTCTTTACATTTGGCAACAAGATACTCCAGCAGACAGTGGGCATACCCATGGGTTCAGATCCCAAGATACTCCAGCAGACAGTGGGCATACCCATGGGTTCAGATCCCAAGATACTCCAGCAGACAGTGGGCATACCCATGGGTTCAGATCCCAAGATACTCCAGCAGACAGTGGGCATACCCATGGGTCCAGATCCCAAGATACTCCAGCAGACAGTGGGCATACCCATGGGTTCAGATCCCAAGATACTCCAGCAGACAGTGGGCATACCCATGGGTTCAGATCCCAAGATACTCCAGCAGACAGTGGGCATACCCATGGGTTCAGATCCCAAGATACTCCAGCAGACAGTGGGCATACCCATGGGTTCAGATCCCAAGATACTCCAGCAGACAGTGGGCATACCCATGGGTTCAGATCCCAAGATACTCCAGCAGGCAGTGGGCATACCCATGGGTTCAGATCCCAAGATACTCCAGAAGACAGTGGGCATACCCATGGGTTCAGATCCCAAGATACTCCAGAAGACAGTGGGCATACCCATGGGTTCAGATCCCAAGATACTCCAGAAGACAGTGGGCATACCCATGGGTTCAGATCCCAAGATACTCCAGCAGACAGTGGGCATACCCATGGGTTCAGATCCCAAGATACTCCAGCAGGCAGTGGGCATACCCATGGGTTCAGATCCCAAGATACTCCAGAAGACAGTGGGCATACCCATGGGTTCAGATCCCAAGATACTCCAGCAGACAGTGGGCATACCCATGGGTTCAGATCCGTCCCCTTTCTTTGCAAATTTGTTCCTGCACATGTACGAGTTTGATTGGGTCCAGAACATGTGCAGGAATAAATTAGAACGGCTCTCAGTAGAGAGCATACCTCCACCTGGTTGGCCATATCACTCAATGGTGAAGAATCACTTAAAAAATTCTACTAGCTGGATCCGGATCCTGATCTTCACCAAAGTTGAATCGATTCTTCCTTGTCGCACACACAACCTGTCCAACAAGTTCCGTCCAAATTCATCCATAACTTTTTGAGATATCCTGTTATGTATCGTTTTTGGCCTTATTTTCCAATGGTGAAGAATCACCGAAAAATTCTAGTAGCCGGATCCGAATCCGGATCTTCACCAAAATCTAATCATTTCGTCCATGTCACATACGCTACATCTCTGCAAATTTAATCTGAATCCGTCCACAACTTTTTGAGATATTTTGTTCACAAACGGACAGACAGACAGACAGAAAAACGGACAGACAGACAGAGGTGAAAATATAATCTCCATCCACCTTTGGTGGCGGCGGTAATTAACAACTGCACGAAGATGTGGAAACATCTTCAGGTTTATTGATGATTTGTTGGAAATTAATGATGGATTTGTATTTGAGCAGCTTCATGATGATATATATCCAAAAGAACTTGAATTAAAAAAGGAAAATCAAACTTCCACTTCAGTTTCCTTTTTAGAATTACAAATTCACATCCATCTATCTATAATTCCAGTAATCTCTGTGTGTATGTGTGTGTGTCGTTTGTCTGTGACCGCTGTTTCTCGACAACCACGGGTCCGATATACTTGAAACTTGCCAGGTATATTGCTGGGGACCCGAGGATGTGCCTTTTCAAGGTTTCATATTAATCGGAGAAGTAGTTACCGAGCTATGGCGATTTATTTACCAAACTCCGCAAGCCGTTCGCTTTGGACCAAACCATTTCATGTAAATAGAGGGGGGGGGATTGTCACCGTACTCGCAAGCCGTTCGCTTTGGCTTTGCGAATGGACCAAACCATTTCATGTAAATAGAGGGGGGGGATATAATTTTAGATATATATATAGTACGGGCATGCCCTAGTAATAATAAATTTCACACCAAATTATTTGATAAACGAGATGCATTTCCATTCCACATTGTCCGAATGCCTTTCTTAGACAGCAACATTCCCAAAAAGCTATTTTATGGTACGGTTGCAGGTGAAATAATTAGGACTGTGAGAGCAACCACACACAGCTCTGAACTGGTCAATAGATTACAACAACTAGTCAGACGTATGTTAGCGCAGGGAGCTACAGTTGGTAGATTAAAACAAGTTTTCTTTAATATCATAAAACGACACCAAATCGAATTAGTAAAATATAATACGATTAGTAAAAATATTATTAACTAGATATTTATGTAAATACCGTACAATATAAGAATTAAATACACTACAAATCAATGTTGCTAGGAATCAGTGGTTGCTAGGATATGGCAGCATGCAAAAAACCGTTTTAGGTGACAGTTTGAACAATCGAAATACAGTTTGATCCAGAGGTAGGTGGTGTGGTCATGCTGGCTGGTAGATATGGTTTATTTAAGGTAAAATGTGCATGATTTAATGTATTATCATATTATGGAGTGTGTAAGGAAAGTTACCCTGGTTAGAAAGTTAAGTTACCCCGGGGTACCGGTGTGTTCCCCGGTTTAGAATAGGTACACATATCCCTGCGTGTCGTAAGAGGCGACTAAAAGGGTTGGCGTCAGGAAGGGCACCCGGCCATAAAAACATTGCCTCAAAAAGGGAACCATGACAATTACAACTACATATGGGCAGGGTACAGCCCAAAGTACCCCATAGGGGTCCTCAATCCCTTTCGTCAAAAATCAAGGTGGGGAACCCGATAGAAGCAAGGGTGGAAATCACTCCATTTATGATGACGAAACGTCTGATGCCCCACGTGGAGATTGGTTTCTGAGGTTTGCTACATGGAATGTAGGAACAATGACAGGGAGATCAGGAGAAGTGGTGGAAGTATTGGTCAGAAGAAGAGTGGACATATGTTGTGTGCAGGAGATGAGATGGAAGGGAAGTGGTGTGAGAATGGTGAAGGGTAGGCAAGGACAGAAATACAAGTTTGTGTGACAAGGGTGCCCAAAAGGCATGCATGGTGTTGGTGTCCTTTTTTCTGAGGAGTTTGTACACAGTGTGGTGAGTGTGACTAGAGTGAGTGAAAGGTTGATGATGGTGAAAATGATGTTTGGAAAACTCTTGGTGAACATCATCTCTGGATATGCTCCGCAGGTTGGTCGGAGCGATGAAGAAAGGGACAAGTTCTGGTGTGCAATAGAGAAGCTGATGGAAAACGTGAAAGATAAGGAAGTTGTTGTGGTAGGAGGAGACCTAAATAGACATGTGGGAAGGAGTATGGACGGTTTTGAGGGAGTTCGTGGGGGTTACGAATATGATGTGAGGAATGGAGAAGGTGAAAGGATTTTGGAGTTTGCTGATGGAGCTAGTTTGTTGATTTGTAATACTCAGTTCCAGAAAGAGGATAATAAGCTTATTACATACACGACGGGTGGATTGACGACAACCGTTGACTACCTGATGGTGCGTAGGCAAGATAGGAGGCACCTCCGGGACACAAAGGTGATCCCAGGGTAGGAGGCTGTTTCACAGCACCACTTGGTTGTCTGCGACATCAGGGTGAAAGGTTTGAGGAGAGCTCGGCGGGTGAAGTACCAACCAAGAATGAAGGTGTGGAGGTTGAAAGAGGTGACAGTGAGGGAGGCATTAAAAGAGAGGCTGAGTAAGTTGGAGGATGATGTGGTTGAGCTTGAAAGTGGTTGGATATCAATGAAAGATAGTCTGTTGGGAGCCGTTGGTGAGGTATGTGGATGGACAAAAGGACCACCGAGGCACTCGGAAACATGGTGGTGGGATGATTAAGTTGGAAAAAGGATTGACGAGAAGAGGAAGAAGTTCAAGGAGTGGCAGAAGGCGAAGGGTACGGGGGCAGAAAAGGCAGAGCATGAAAGTTATAAGGCAGCCAAGAAGGCTGCAAAGAAAGAGGTAGCAAAGGCACAGGAGGCATGTAGGAAAATGTTCGGAGAATGCTTGGATTCAGAAATGGATCAGAGAGCAGTTTTCAGGATTGCAAGCAGATAGCGAAAGAGGGATGTGATGTGATGGGGGTGAGTTGCTTGAAGGATGAAGTGGGACAAATCGTTGTGGACCCAGATGCAATTAAAGGAAGATGGAAAAGATATATGGAAATACTGTTGAATGCAGAGAATGAATGGGATGGCAACATAGAGAGTAACCCAGTTTTAGGACCGGCAGAGAAGATAACTGAGAAGAAAGTCGAGGAAGCGATAAAAGCAATGAAGAGTAGAAAAGCGGGAGGGCCGACGGGAGTTGTGGGAGATATGTTGAAAGCAGCGGAAAGTTGGGGTGTGAAGAGAATGACAGAGATCTGTAATCTGGTGGTGAAAGAAGGCCGCATTCCAGTGTATTGGGAACTGAGTACCCTCGTTCCTCTATACAAGGGGTATACATATTCCAGTGTATACATAAATTCTTCCTGGGAATTCTTCCAAAGCAAACTGCTCTCTCTCATGCACAGATTTATCCCATCTCGTCTTCTGTTGTCATACCCTTCCTCCCGTCCATGGTACACGGAATCTTGTGGTGAGGCTATTGCCCAGAAACAACTTGCTTTCGTCTCCTGGAAAGCAAATCCAACGGAAGGAAATCTCATTTCCTTTCACAAAGCCCGAAACAAGTGTGTGTCCACCCTCAGGAGAGCCAGGAAACAATATCTCTCCGTTCTCAGGACCGAACTCTCTTATCTGTCTCCCTCTTCCAAATCCTGGTGGCGTCTGGTCAAATCTGTTTCTGGTGTTTGTTCCCCCTCCATCCCCTCCCTCACCTCAAATGGCCACACGGCTGACTCCGCAAGTGAAAAAGCTGAATGCCTCAACTCTGTGTTTGCCTCTAAATCTTGTGTCCCAAACCCATCCCTCTCTGTACCCACCGTACCCAGTCGTACCCAGCTGCTCCTGGACTCTGTGTCCTTTCCTCCTGACAAGGTGGAAAAGTTTCTGTCAACCCTCGACTCGGATTCTGCAACTGGACCTGACGGCATCAGCCCACGGGTCCTAAAATCCTGTTCTTCCGCTCTTTCACTCCCTCTTTCTGTTCTCTTCACCCTCTCTTTTGCTCAAGGTCATCTTCCATCTGCTTGGAAATCTGCCAACATCACCGCTTTGCACAAAAAAGGTGCAAAAACAGATCCCAGCAACTACAGACCAATCAGCCTTCTCCCAATTATCAGCAAAGTCATGGAATCCATCATTGCTTCAGATATGAAATCTTTCCTCTTCTCCAATGGCTTGATCTCTGATCATCAATTTGGTTTCAGACCTGGACACTCTACTCTGGACATGCTGCTTCTGCTTTCTCAACAATGGATGGAGGTCCTCAATGCCAAACAGGAAATTAGAGCAGTCTCCCTTGACATATCACGTGCCTTCGATACGGTCTGGCACCCCGCTCTGCTCACCAAACTCTCCTCTTTTGGTATCCATGGAAATCTCCACGCATGGCTGGCGGACTTCCTCTCTAGTCGTAGTCAACGTGTGGCCCTGAATGGGTTTCTCTCATCTCCTCTTCCTGTTCAGGCTGGAGTTCCACAAGACAGTGTTCTGACCCCGGTGCTTTTTCTGGTCTTCATCAATGATCTCTCTGACTCTCTTGAAAATCCTCTGTATCTCTTTGCTGATGACTCTACTCTCTGTCGCTCCATTCTTCATCCCTCAGATCGGCAGTCTGCAGCCTCCTCACTCTCTGCAGACCTGGACAAAATCACAGACTGGGCAAACAAGTGGAACATGTCTTTCAATCCTGACAAATCTCACACTCTTATGATGTCTATCCGAAAAGACCGACTGGACAACCCTCCCATCCACTTTCTGAATAATCCTCTCCAAGAAGTTCTGTCACTCAAGCTTTTGGGTCTCACTATCTGCCATGATCTTTCCTGGGAAAACCACATTTCAAATATGGCCTCCAAAGCCAGTCGCCGACTGGGCATCCTCCGTCGTGCGAAGTCCTTCCTTGGCACACCTGAGCTCCTCACCACATACAAGGCTTTCATCCGCAGCTCAATGGAATACTGCTCTGCCCTCTGGGCTGGTGCTCCTGCCTCACACCTGGCTCGTCTTCACGCTGTTGAAACCAAAGCATTCAGAATCATTGGAATCTCCCGCGATGAAGCTAACGCCAAGGGCCTCTCACTCACTCACCGCAGGCAGGTTGGTGGTCTTTCCGTCTTCTACCGAATCCTCTCTGGCCTTGCCCCCCCCAGCTCTCTCTGGGCTCTGTCCCGCAAATATTCCTACAGGTCGCACAAGATCTGCCAGTAACCCTCTTATGGTCAAACTGCCAAAATCAAGACTCTCTGCTCACCTTCACTCCTTCATTCCTCTTTTCTCCCGCCTCTGGAACAAACTCCCTCACTCTCTTCAATCCCACTCTACCCTCCAGGTCTTTAAAACAGCTGTTCACCACCATCTCTTATCTTCCCCCATCCAAAACCTTGATCTTTTCTACCCCCGCTAATTTCACCCCAATTCCACTTTTTTGAAATACCAACTTCTGTCCTAGAAGTCCTTGGTGTCCTTGTGTTTTATACTTCTCCCTCCCCCCCCCCCCCTTCCCACGCCTCCTCCCCCCAAGCCCTCTCCCTTCCACACATCTCCCTGCTCTCAAATGTTGTGTTTGTGTGCTTCCCCTTCTCTCCCCATCTTGTTTTCCGCTCCCTCTTTTTATATATTTTGTTTGTGTGGTTGATTTGTTTGTGAAGTAAATGTTAGCTCTTTCACGAGCCTCGATTCAGTATACAAAAAAAAAAAAAAAAAAAAAAAAAAAGGTGGCCCTCTGGACTGTGGCTCGTATCGAGCGATAAAGTTATTGGAGCATGGAATGAAGGAATTGGAAAGGGTGTTGGAGAGGAGGATATGGAAGAAAGTGAAGATAGACGAAATGCAGTTTGGATGTATGCCAGGAAGAGGAACGACAGACGCGCTTTTCATTGTGAGGCAGTTGCAGGAGAAGTACATGGAGAAGAGGAAGAAGTTGTTTCTTGGGTTTGTTGATCTGGAGAAAGCATTCGATAGGGTTCCACGCAAAGTATTGGCATGGGCATTGAGGAAGTTAAGAGTGGAGGAATGGTTGATCAGAGTAGTGATGGCAATGTACAAAAGAGCGCGCACAGCTGTAAGGACGAAGGACGGGAACAGTGGTGAGTTTGAGGTGAAGGTGGGAGTGCATCAGGGGTCGGTACTAAGTCCACTACTATTTGTAAAAGTGATGGAGGTGCTGGCTCAGAACGTAAAGGAGGGTTTACCGTGGGAGTTGTTGTATGCAGATGATCTGGTGTTGATTGCGGAAAGTATGGATGGACTGAAGGAAAAGATGAACAAGTGGAAGGAATGTATGGAGACAAAAGGTCTGAAGGTGAATATCGGAAAGACGAAGGTGATGGCAAGTGGTAAAGCATGTGGTGAGGTGGAAAGAACTGGGAAGTGGCCGTGTGCTGTGTGCAGGAAGGGTGTCGGAGTGAACTCCATTCAATGTACAATGTGCGCTGAGTGGGTTCATCAAAAATGTAGTGGTCTGACAGGGTTATTAACCAGTGTGGCAGCTACATTCAAGTGTAAGGTGTGCATAGAGGGAGCTACAGATAGAGGAAATGTTGAGTTGGATCTTGGAGACGGCGTGAAGCTGGAAGGTGTGAAAACATTTTGCTACCTAGGAGACCTGCTGAATGGAGAAGGTGGATCAGACTCGGCAATGGTTGCTGGAGTGAGATGTGCATGGAAGAAGTTTCGGGAACTGAGTGGTGTGCTGACGAGGAGGGGAGTGTCGTTAAAGCTGAACGGAAAGGTGTATGCTGCATGTGTGAGAAGTGTTATGATTTATGGCAGCGAGACATGGGTAATGAATGTAGAGCAGCAACGAAGGCTGGAAAGGGTGGAAATGCGAATGGTTCGGTGGATGTGTGGAGTATTGTTGAGAGAGAGGAAGACAAATGATGAATTGCGAAAGCTGATGGGAATAGAGCCTGTGATGGATGCTGTGAAGAGAAACAGGTTGAGATGGTTTGGTCATGTGTTGAGGAAGGATGAAAGTGACTGGTTGAGAAGAGTGATGGAAATGAATGTAGAAGGAATTAGAGGATGGGGAAGACGAAGAAAGACTTGGCTAAAGGTGGTGGAAGAAGAAATGCAGGCAAAGGGGTTAACAAGGGAAGATGCAGAAAATAGGTCAAAATGGAGAAGATGTCATGCGGCCCGCAAGGCCAACCCCCGCTCTATCAGGAAAATGGCCTTAAAATGCCTGTTGTTGTTGTTGTTGTTGTTGTAAGGAAAGTTATAAATATATGATAATGCATTAAATCCTCCAACGAATAAAGTTGGAATAAGTGATGTTGCATTGATAAGTTGACCGACTGCCTGGACGCAACCAAGGTTGTGGATCTACTGATGTACCATCTATTGATGTGGATCCATGATCAAGGTTGTGGATCTGCCGTTTGGAGAGGTCCTGGGCTGAAAGGATTGAAACCTCGAGGAAGAACGGTGCCCAGCTGATGATCCGTGGAGTCGGGAAACTAGTCAATTGCTTCAATACAAATGGGTCATGTATCATGTGCATGCGATTTCAGATTTTTAGTGTAAGGAATTAGATTAAAACATTTTTGGCTGGCATACAACCTCACCTATGATGTCATCATTATCATGCTTTTGTTCCCCATTGGGAGTACTTGACAATGTGCCAAGTTTCAATTTTTTCCATTCAGCGGTTTCCGATAAATAAAATTTTAATTATTTGTGTTTAATCCAAGATGGCTGCCATACCACGTGACCTATGACGTCACAATTAACATTAAAACATTCTGCATCGGTGTCACTCCTACCCTGAAAGTTTTGTCTCAATTGGACATGTGGTTGCTGAGAAAAACGAGGTTTAGCCCGTACGGACGGACAACCGGAAAACATAATGCTTCCGGCCACCTTCGGGGGCGGAAGCATAGAAAGCGTGTGGAAATTAAATAAAGGCACAAACATTGGCACGGCTTTTTCGTTGATTGAAGGACAACGCCCTTCCTTCCCTTCCCTTCCCTCACGCTTACCTCCTCTCAACCCCCTCTCCATTTCGTTCAATGCTGTACTAATGCCGACAGATGATACCATTGCCCCTCCTCCCACCTCCCCCCACCCTTCCCCTCAAGTCCCACTACCAAATGCAAGTTCAGAACACCCCCTTTCCCCTCTCCCCTCATCCTCCTCACTCTTACCCCCACCCGGAGTGTATAGCAATGTGTGGTGAGGTGTTGCTGTCACCCCCTATCTCGCTCTCCCCCAGCACCCCCCCCCCCCCTCTCTCTCTCTCTCCCTCTCTCTCCCATGTCTCTTTCTTCCCCATTTCTCACCCCCCCTCCCCCTCTTCCCAACCCCCTCTTCCCAACTCCCTCTTCCCAACCCCACCTCCCTCTTAATATCACCGTCGGCGAAGTGACGGGTTGTATTTCCCAGTATCAAATAAATTACTCCCATTGCAAATCATACAGCATGCAAGGTTGAATTAGCAATTCTGAGCAGTAATTATGCTGACGTTCATACAGTAGGTACGCAAAAGGTTGATACACAATCAGTAAAGGCCCCAAAGTACAAACTCACTTTGCTGGCGCAATCAAAACCTGCTCCCAAACAGGCCAATGTGCTGATGACAGCCGGTCTGTCGTTACATTTCACAGCGTAGAATGGAGCAACCCTTGGTAGGGCCTCATGCCAGCGCAGGTGTTTGTGCACAATGTCCCCCATGTCGGCCACAATGAATGCATCTCTCTCATCCTGGGCACCATTAGAACGACTCATTAAACAACATGCAATGAACCAATTCTTCGAGCAAGCTCAAATGACAAATCACTGCTTACCAAATTAAATTCCTCCATTTTGGTTTTCAGGAAGTCTGGTGATGTGATTCCATTTTCTAGTAATCTGATGCCCAGCTCAGCAGGACTTGGGAGTTTCATTTCCTCCTTGTTTTTTGCAGTCTTCTTGCGTGACGTGTACCAGATCATTGTAACACAAAAAATTAATAGTGAGACACAACGAGGGAATAAAGAAACATGAAAAAAGGAGGTAAGGGAGAAAACAAAGTAACCTGCAAGTACGATGTTTGGGTTGGGGGGAATAATGGGGTTAGAAAGATCATGGGTAGGATAGGGATGGGGAGGATGGCACATGAGATGGTGATTGCCCAGAGTGGAAAAATTTGGGGGGTGACAAAAAAACCGAATGAACTATTCATGAAATTACATAAGTAAACTAGAAAGAGCAATCAGAGATTGCATACCCTCGCCAGAACGTGTTTTCAGTGGTTTTTAAGGCTTTTGTGTTAAAACAAATATGGCGGCCGAACCGTGACCGATGATGTCATCATTATTTTATTTTTCCACCAATTTATCTCCAGATGACACAAGAAATTTCATCTTGATTGGATGAAATTTTGTACTTGTCGAATTATAACGTCATAATGGAGGCACCTATGACATCATCATAAACATATTTTATTCCACATGGAGTGTTCTTTACAATAAGCCACGTCTCAATTTTTTCTATTTAGTGCTTTCGGAGATATAGAGGTGCAACGTTTTTAGGTTTTTCCAAGATGGCGCCCATACCACGTGACCTATGACGTCATAGTTGTCATTAAAAAATTATACAGGTGGAGGTGCACCTATGGTGAAAATTTACTGTCAAGCGGACCAACATTTGCAGAGAAAATCATATTTATTCTGTGCGGACAAACAGACAGACAGAGAGACAAACAGACAAATTCAAAATCACTCATAGAGTGACACTTGGCAAAACAGAACAAAGTTGAATGGCACTCAGTAGAGCATCCTTTTGACCTCCAAAAAAATTAGTGGTTGAATTTTTTTTTTTTTTTTTTTTTTTTTTTGTTTGTATACAAGATCGAGGCTCGTGAAAGAGCTAACATTAATCACACAAAAAGACAAACCGACACACAAAACACAAAAAACAAGGGGAGCGGCAGACAAGATGGGGAGAGAGGGGGAAGGACACAAACACAACATTTGAGAGCAGGGACATCGGGAGGACTTGGGGGGAGGTGGGAGAGGATTAAAACATATGAACACTGCAAGGACTCTGGGGTGAATTACCGGGGGTAGAAAAGATCAAGGTTTTCGATGGGGGACGATAAGAGATGGTGGTGAACAGCTGTTTTAAAGACCTGGAGGGAGGAGTGGGATTGAAGGGAGTGGGGGAGTTTGTTCCAGAGGCGGGAGAAAAGGGGAATGAAAGAGTGAAGGTGAGCAGAGAGCCTAGACTTTGGCAGTTTAACCATAAGAATTCAGTGACCTGATATGCAAATCGTCTTCAAAGTTTAAGTTAATCCGATGGAAATTGACAATTTTATAAATTTGACCTATGTTGACATTTTGGCTTATGTTGACCTCAAAAATAGTTGGTGGTTTGTTTCACTAAGCTGATATGAAAATCCTTTTCAAATTTCAAGTCAATCGGATGAAAATTGAGGATTTTAGAGATTTGAAAAAAGTGGTTGACCATTGGCCTATGTTGACCTTGTAACCTATGTTGACCTCAAAAATAGTTGTTGGTTGAATTCATTTTACTGATATGTAAATCCCATTCAATTTACAAGTCAATCGAATGAAAATTGAGGATTCTAGAAATTTGATAAAAGTGGTTGACCTTTTGGCCTACGTTGACATTTAGGCCTATGTTGATCTCCAAAATAGTTGGTGGTTCAATTCATTTCGCTGATTTGAAAATCCTATTCAAATTTCAAGTCAATCGGATCAAAATTGAGGATTTTAGAAATTTGAAAAAAGTGGTTGACCTTTGGCCTATGTTGACCTTTTGACCTTTTGACCTCAAATATATATAAGGATTTTGTCGGACCACCAACCCTACCATTTGGTGAAGTTTCGTGAAGATCGGTTTAAAATTGTGACCTGTAGGCAAGTATAAGTGAATAGAGTGATCAACATACTTGTCAAAAAAAAATTGTTTGGCCAAGTAACAAACGGACTCAAATGCAACAAGAAAGAGCAATCAGAGATTGCAGACCCTCGCCAGGATGTTTTCAGTGGTTTTTAAGGCTTTTGTGTTAAAACAAATATGGCGACCGAACCACGTGACCGATGACGTCATCATGAAAACATTTCCCCACCATTTTATCCCTAGATTATGCGCAAGAAATTTCATCTTGAACGGAGCAAGTTTTGTACTTGTCAAATGATTACGTCATAATGGAGGCACCTATGACATCATCATTAAGATATTTTATTCCCCATGGAGAGTTCTTTACAATGAGCCATGTCTCAATTTTTTCTATGCAGCGCTTTCGGAGATATAGAGGTGCAATTTTTTTCGGTTTTCCAAGATGGTGGCCGAACCACTTGAATGAATGAATGAATGATCGTTTTAAGGCCATTTTCCCCGCTAGATCGGGGGTTAGCCTTGCGGGCCCCATGACAATCATGGTTCCCTGTTTGAGGCAATGTTTTTATGGCCGGATGCCCTTCCTGACGCCAACCCTTGGTCACGCTCTTACGATGCGCAGGGATATGGTGTACCTATTCTAAATCGGGGTACACACCGTGATCATTCATGCCAGCAAGCTGGTACTCAATTTGCCGACCTCGGAAGGATGACAGGCTGAGTCAACCCCCCTGGCGTTAATTCAGCGATCGACCGGGATTCAAACCCAGGATCCTCGGATCCCAAGCCGGCACCCTAACCGCTAAGCCAACACCAGGCCGAACCACTTGAGTAGTAGGAAAATGGGGGTCCTGAAGCACAAATAATTTAACATTGAAGTCAATGGAGAAAATATAAGGTTATTATTGACTTACTGGATTTTCAACTAGATTTTATCCTCAAGATTTCAAGATGTTCAACAGACATTCGCTGATGCTCATTCTCACTCACTACGTTTGTTTGCTGTTAGTTGGCGCATTCAAGGCACCCAATTTTCCTACTACTCATGGTGTAAGGGAAAAATTGAGGAAGGGAGAATTTGGGAAGGGGACTGCATTTGATGATACTCACTAAGTGGACCAATTAATATTTGTTTATGTTTTATTTTAGGGAATAATTTAATTTTCTTACAACACTCATCAACATCAAGTATATTAACAAACAATATGTTGGAACTTGGTTCTTGGTACAAGGAGCTTTGTTGGGCAGAGATGAAATGTCTAAATCAACAAGAAAAAATTATTTTAAGCAAAGAAGCATCGAAAAATATTACCTTATAAATGGAGCACTGTTATAATATGGAAAAATCCCTAACAATTATGAAGTTATAAAAGTTTGTTAATAAGCCTAAATTTATTCAAGAGGCTGTGGAACAATGTGATAGATATTTTAACACAGCTCTAAATAACTCCTTTAAGAAATCAATGCCACTAACTATTAGACTTGGGTGCTCTGTACAAGGTGAAAAGAGGAACCCATTTTTTAAGAACAACTCTTAGACTACTAAATAATTATGAAGAGTTTCTTGAGAGCGGTCTCATAGAAGAGCTACTCAGGATTGAGGAGAATTGTAGTCCAGAAATAAGGTATATTTTAATATTCCTAACCCCCAAACAACAACTTTAATCCTCCCATCCCTGTATAGTAGTGGATTGTGAAATGTCAACCTATTGCTTTCCAAGGGTATTATCTGCTTACCTGTGTCTTTTGTAATTCCTGTGAATAAAATGAACCTAAAATCTCTACTCCATTTAAATCATATAATTTGTAAGTCCAAGGAACTACATATATCCATTACATCAACGATTTTAAAAAGTTCATTAGTCCATCTCTTTGTATAACCTTTCTCAAAACGACTTTTCCTTCTGTATATTCTTACAATATCACCAACTTTGAACTTTGGCTTTCTAAGATTAATCTCCTTTTCGTATTATAATTTTGTAAATGTTTCCGATGGTTTTTATTTCGTTGATGAATGAACTGTATTATTGTAATTATCTGCAATGTCCTGAATTATACAGTAGATACCCATTGTTGAGAATGGAGTTGTGTGAATTTTAATGTAGTCTCTCTTTCAAAGTGCGATTAAAATGCTCAATAACAACTGCCTTTTCCTTCATTAAATGTGCTGTATAATGTAATACCATTATCTTTCAGAAATTTCATAAATGTTTTGTTATAGAACTCTGTTCCCTCATCAGTCCATAATTCTTTGGTTTTCCTTTTGCTTTTACTAAATATTCCACTGAAAGCTAACATAAGAGTAATACTCCTTTTGTTTTTCAAAGGGACAACCCAAGCATATCTACTCCTCAAATCAATAGCGGTTAAAGCATACTTGTATCCCTTATCATTATTTAGTTCAATTAAATCAGCGGACCAGATTTAATCAACACCTTTGGAATAAACATTCCTTCTTTTAAATTCTGTGATTACTGGTCTATGTAATTCATTAGCCAAAAGCTCCTCAGTCTTGATGACATGATTAGAGCTTAATAGTTTTTTTTATTACCAAGCCCTATGTCTCAATTTAGCACTAATCAATTTTTCCACGATAAACCTATCAACCTTCACTCTCAACGTTGGATTTCGTATCAAAGCCAAATTATACAACATTACTCTGTCGGCTCCGTGTTTTTCATCCAATGTAGTGGTATGCCCGTAATCTACAGTCACGTGAAAAAGTAAGTACACCCCATGTAAAGTTTTGACTTTTTCAACATATTTCAACATACAGCTATTTGATCTTCATTTCAACAATATTGATAGATAAAGGTGATATAATATAATAAATATCATGAAACATTTACATTTTGTAGTCCATTATATAATTTAAATAAACATAAATGCAAATTTCGCATGTGGAAAAAGTAAGTACACCCCTACATTTATCACTACTTCAAATACCTAAAATTAAATCAGGTGCACCAGCTCAGGTGCAAATAATTAGAACATCGTTAGAGAGGATTTTTGAGGAACCTGTCTTATTTAAACCTCAGACATTTAGTTTGGTTTGCTCTTTGTTGTTGAAGTGTGCGGCGTCACCATGCCTAGATCAAAAGAGCTTCTGAGGCCTTCAGAAAGAAGGTTATAGATGCCTACGAGTCTGGGAAGGGATTTAAAAAGATCTCCAAACAATTTGAAATCAATCATTTGACTGTCCGGAAGATCATCTACAAGTGGAGAAGATTCCAAACAACTGCCAACTTGTTCAGGCCAAGCCGCCCCAGCAAGTTCAGCCCGAGAGCAGACCGCAAGATGCTGAAAGAAGTCTCTAAGAACCCCAGAATGTCATCACGGAACCTACAGGTAGCTCTTGCCACTGTTGATGTGCACAAATTTGATCTACATGGGAGGTGTGCCAGGAGGAAACCTTTGCTGTCCAGAAAAAACATCAGGGCAAGACTAAAGTTTGCCAATGAACACCTAGGCAAAGACCAGCACTTCTGGAACAATGTGCTCTGGACAGATGAGTCAAAGATAGAGCTACTTGGCTACAGTACCAGAAGACATGTTTGGCGAAAACGAAAGACAGCATTTGACCACAAGAACCTGATACCAACTGTAAAGCATGGTGGTGGAAATATTATGGTTTGGGGCAGCCTTGCTGCATCAGGACCTGGGCAGCTCACCATCATAGAATCCACTATGAATTCTTCATTGTACCAGAGGGTGCTTGAGGATAATGTGAGGCCAACTGTCGGAAAGTTGAAGCTCAACCAAAGGTGGACCTTGCAACATGACAATGACCCTAAACATACCAACCAGTAAATCCACCAAGGAATGGCGGAAAGAAAGAAATGGAGGGTTCTGGAATGGCCAAGTCAAAGCCAGGATCTAAATCCCATCGAGATGTTGTGGGGGGATTTGAAACAAGCTGTGCATGCAAGAAACCCCTCAAACATCGCACAGCTGAAAGAATTCTGCATGGAGGAGTGGGCAAAACATTTTCCCAGTCGATGTCAGAGACTGGTAGACAGTTATAAGAAACGCCTTCTTGAGGTTGTTTCTGCCAAAGGGGGCAATACCACCTATTAGATCACGGTCCCCCTGTGCTGTCTTTCCCTCGTGGTCCCCCTGTGCTGTCTTTCCCTCACGGTCCCTCTGTGCTGTCTTTCCCTCGTGGTCCCACTGTGCTGTCTTTCCCTCATGGTCCCCCTGTGCTGTCTTTCCCTCACGGTCCCCCTGTGCTGTCTTTCCCTCACGGTCCTCCTGTGCTGTCTTTCCCTCGCGGTTGTCAGCTCTTTCATGAGCCTCGATTCATTATATTTAAAAAGGGTGTACTTACTTTTTCCACATGCAAAATTTGCATTTATGTTTATTTAAATTATACAATGGACTACAAAATGTAAATGTTTCATGATATTTGTTATATTATATCACCTTTATCTTTCAATATTGTTGAAATGAAGATCAAATGGCTGTATGTTGAAATATGTTGAAAAAGTCAAAACTTTACTTGGGGTGTACTTACTTTTTCACGTGACTGTATATCGTGCTTCATACATACTTCATAAACCCTATTTTTAGGTTTTGACCAATGTTTAGGATTGTTAACCTCATCTAATCTTTTATCCAAGTTTGTACCTGGACCACAGAAAGAATACCCCGGGAGGTGTAATTTCCCTGGAATTCCAGTTGTTGTAAATTTACTACCCGACAAAAACTTTTGTATATCTCCCCCACTTTTATGCTTAGAAATGAATTGACACTTTTTAGAGCCTCACACTAAACATATCCCTTTTGATAAATTCTATTATTTTTACCTTTAACATACAATATATTTTTAGTATTAGTTATATTTTTACACGTAACACAATAACTCATTTATTTATTTATGAGAAAAATTCATACAGAGTGTGAAAACCTTTTTGGTTTCCAACATATACATTTCTGTCTTGATTTTTAAAACATAAAGAATCCATATGCCTTCACTCTCTCCTCCATTTATTTAGGGAAAAATATAAAACTTTAACGAAAGTCAATAACACGAACATCATCAACAATATAATCTTCTTCTTCTTCTTCAATGTATCTTCAATGTTATAATCATCTAGTTTGTTTTGAAGTTTAAATACACCGAATATGTCTTCTTTTGAAGACCCGCATTGAAACCTTGTGATAGTAGTTGATATTCGGGTTGAAAACTTGACTTTGTGAAAATTATTAAATTATCATAATCTTAAAAGTTGGGAGTAAGGAGCATCTTTAAAAGCAGACAGGTTTTCCCACATCCACTTGAACCAACTATTGGACATCTTAATGAATTTGGAAGATTTTTATGGTTGTTAAATTTTATCTTATTTTCCCAAACGGGTAAAAAAATCATTCATTTATGTATTTGGAAAACAAGTCATCCAATTTTTACTGGCTTTTTGAGAAACTCTATATTTTATCCTGAGTTCAGGTTTAATTTCAAGATAATCCATTATTTTATTTATATAATATCTTCTGTTGATATTTCCCTGAAAATGACATTTGTGATAGCAAATAACATCAATCCCTGAAACGTCATCCTAATTTTATCAGTCTCTTCCGTTGTAAGGAAAGGTGTATTATCACCCTCATACTTAACGTTCATTTCTCTTATTAATCTTGTAAAGTAATTCATTTTTGGTGTAATTTTAAAATAGTTATGTTTCTTTTCATATTTTTTATCATCATTAATTAAAAGATAATCACAGAATAAACATTGTTTAATGGGCTTTTGACTCTGTGTTTAATCCCACTCTATCACAAGCCGGACAATTCTCTAATTTATCATATGGAGTATCGGGGAATTCAAGAGGCTCAACATCTGATATATCATTTAGATTCATCATATTTATATCGTAAAAGATTACTTAAACCAAAAATCATCTTCACTGTAAACGGTGCTTTCATAATAATCATCATCTATAAAACTACTTTCATAGCTATCGTTAGAACACAAACTCTCAGTATCATAACTGTCTTCTGTTCCAATAGAGATACTATGATCACTATCATAATTCCCAAAATCTTCACTTGAATAATGACTCATATTTAATTAATAGAAAAAACTTTACCATCTACAGACTTGGCATTTAATATGGAATATTTTTTTTGTGGGGGTGAACTTACTTTTCAAGATGCCTTAGAACCAAAAGTTCATTGGAATTATGTTGAAATTATTCTAGATTTTGTTAATGTGACCTTTAAAAGAAACAAAAACCACATTTGACATTTCAAAAAAAATAAATTTATCCTTGAAAGTGATGTAAACTGATATCAAACTCAATTCATGGACAGTACTGTTTTAAACTTCTGTACGTTTTCCAGAAGTATCTCTTTATTTTGCACATTAGCCAAAATTTTTTTTAACAAAAACAAAAGTTAAATTGCGACTGGGATTACGGAGTGTAAAATTACAGTTCAGTACTTCGTGTAACCCCCACGAGCATTCAGGAGAGCACGTACACGTTGAGGCATGCTGTTCACGAGATTTGCCAAGGTTTGGACAGGAATCGCTTGCCATGCAGTGACAATAGCCTGCTGCAATTCACGCACAGAGGTCGGCTGCTGGTCCAAGTGGTCGATTTGATGCGTTAATTCTGCCCACAACTTCTTTATCGGATTCATATCCGAGGACATGGCAGGGCACTCCATATGCTCTACACCACGGTCAGCAAGAAAGTGTTGGATCATGCGAGCACGATGAGGCCGTGCATTGTCATCCTGGAAGACAAAGTTTCCTTGAAAGGCTGCACGAGCAAATGGAATCAATGTTTCTTCCAGAATGGCCCTATACTTGAACTGGTTCAGGTTCCCATTCAGAACAACCAGGTCAGTTTTGCCCCCTGCATGAAAAGCAGCCCAAACGGTCACCCCACCACCTCCAGCTTGGACTCTTGGCACTATACAATCTTTGTTGTAGGCTTCATGCACTTGTCTGCACACTCGGACGCGGCCATCTTGACGATAGACCAGAAATCTAGACTCGTCACTGAAGATCACGTGATTCCAGTGTCCTGGCTGCCATTGACAGTGCTCTCTAGCCCACTGCAATCGGCGCTGGTGGTGTTGTCTGGTCAGGCGTGGCTTTCTCAGGGGACGCCTGGCACGATAGCCTGCTTGAACCAGTCGTTGGTTGACTAGCCTTCTGGATACAGTCACATTTGTCAGTTGCTGCCACTCAGCCCAAAGCCGATTAGCTGACTTGGTATGGCCATTGCGGACTAACCGGTGCAGCTGGCGATCATCCCTCCTTGTGATTCTGCGGGGACATCCTGGCCTCGGTATTGGAGTAGGGACACCCCTCTGAGCATTTCGTTTCAGGATCTTTGACACCTGACCTTGAGTGATGCCATACTGCCGAGCAATAGCACGCTCTTTCATGCTGTAATTTAGTAAAGCCACCACTCCATGACAAACAGCATTGTCGAGTTAACGGACCATCTCCCGAGGAAGCGGCAATAACTTTTGGAGATGTGCAGCAGTTGTTTTCCACTAATACAGAATGCAACAACCCTTGTATACCCGACTGTGAAGCCAATCGTCAAATGCACCTGTCCGTACATTTTGCCACGCCACCTGTGATATAATCCTGTTGTTGACTTCTTGCTGCGACAGACAATCAGTGACATGGTTCTTTTAACAAATAAATCACCAAAGCGTAAAAGAAACTCACCAGATTGATATACCAAGTTAAGAAAGTAAACCCAAGTCAAGAAAAAAAAAATATTCCATATTAAATGCCAAGTCTGTATATCCATATACTTTTTTTATTGACAGATTCAACGACTACATTTTTATGTTAAAGGTCATTTAAAAATGGTTCTTAACTACTACTGAACGAAATATCATTTCACCTGATATATTAACATCGTTCATTTCATCAAGATTTACATCTTTAGGGTTGTTAAAAAAATACAAATTTCTCTACCATTATTATTAATGGTTTATCTTCTCTTTCTAAAGCTTCATCTATAAGGGTTTTCTTTTCTAATACTTTTGCTTTTTCATTGCTTTTTCCAGCTTTAAATAGATTGCTAAAAGGAGAGGTGAAACTTTTGTTAGAGCTACTTTAATTGATGTTCTTCCAGATATATTAAAAGCCCTTCCACTGAAGGAAATTGAAGAACTCATATTATCACTCATAATTGGTTTTATCCAGTAGTTGTTATAATTATCTTTATTCAATTTTACATCCTTGACATATTTCTCAGTAGCTTTTACAAATGTAGAGATTGAGTGAAACTTGTCTTTTGTGTCTTGATGCATTGTATTTCTTAAGTAAAAACAATTAACCTCCTACAAAGAGACTACCTAAAATAAGTGTTTTTCAACGAGATTTCATCAATAAAATTTTATTTTAAGCGAAAAAGTATCTATAAATTACCACAAGATTTTCATCAAGAAAATTTTATTTTAAGCGAAAAAGTATCTATAAATTACAACGATATTTTCATCAAGAACATTTTATTTTAAGCGAAAAAGTATCGATAAATTACCACGAGATTTTCATCAAGAAAATTTTATTTTAAGCGAAAAAGTATCTATAAATTACCACGAGATTTTCATCAAGAAAATTTTATTTTAAGCGAAAAAGTATCTATAAATTACCATGAGATTTTCATCAAGAAAATTTTATTTTAAGCGAAAAAGTATCTATAAATTACCACGAGATTTTCATCAAGAAAATTTTATTTTAAGTGAAAATGTATCTATAAATTACCACGAGATTTTCATCAAGAAAATTTTATTTTAAGCGAAAAAGTATCTAAACATTACCACGAGATTTTCATCAAATTTTTAAATATATAAATATGGTGAATACAATGTATTGCGACGTTTGTAATCGTGAATATCATAAGCGTGCTTTGGCACGCCATCTAAACACAAAAAGGCATAGACGAAATGCTGGAGAACTGCCTCCAGAGTATAATGTTATACACTGTGATGTCTGCTCTAAGGATGTCTCAAAGGTCTGTTATAACAAACACCTTACAACAAAAAAGCATACACTAAATGTTGGAGAGCTGCCTCTGGCATCTAATGTTATGTACTGTGATGTCTGTAATAAGGTCATTAAAAAAGGAGGCTTGAAGACTCACCTTCAATCATGCAAACACAAGACTATGTTTGGATGCTTGATAGAAAAGAGTGATAATACATTTAAAGGACATATAAAAATAAAAACCTTTCGATTTGAAGACCCAGGACCATCTTCAATAGCCGAGGCAATTGATATGATTAAACCAAGTGTTGAAATTCTAATTAAAAACACATTAAGTGAAATGAATACTTTTAAGTTTTATATGGGAGTAAAAATGAATATGGTAAGAAAAGGTGATGAATAAACTCCCGAAATGAGAACAGAACCTCATTTTATCACATCATTCAAAGATTTCTTAGTTTGTCATGTTTATGATGAACTCCAAAGACAAGAACTGGATGTTGATAATACTGTGGTAGGTAGTGGATTTAACATCAGTAAAATCATTTTCCTGGATATACACATATTGAAATCAGACCCTCTTCATGCTTCTTCTTATATTGATTTACCAAAATAATTTAAACTTTAAAAGGTGGTTATTAATATTCAAAACAAAGATAATAAATGTTTTATATGGTCTGTTCTTGCACATTTACATCCTTCAAAAAAGTATTCTGACACTGTGGGTGCTGCAGGGTTCAAGTATCCACTTAGACATATATTATCGGTTGCAATCAACACCCACACACCACGACTGTTTTTCTTCTCTATATCTAATCTCTATAAAGGTGTGTATGTATGTGCCTGCCATATCTTTTTAGTTGTTGTTACATAGCCCTAGACTGTTCTCTTGAACAAGCCTGCGGCACGGAGACAGCCGATCGATATCTCAGGAGCGATCTAGAGATCTCCCACATCCAGGACGGTGTAGCCCTGCCTTCACAAAGTCAGGGCCACGACAGAGTTAGAGTTGGAGTTAGAGAGGGACAGAGAAAGAAAGAGAAGAGACAGAGACAAGAGGGAAAGGACCGGTCCATGGAATGGGTACCGATTGGCACTCTGACTGTGACTGCGCTGCCCTGACGAATCCGGGCATCAGTGAGGAATGGGGAAGATTTGGCCCCGCACTAGTGTTGAGGGGTAAAACCACCGCGAATCCCTGATAGTTGTCTTTTTTAAGTGGTGTTTGGGGTGACAGTTCAAACCAACCGTTTTTTTTTTCAATGTTAGCCCACCCCAAGGGAAGGGAATCAATTTGCTCCATGGACACGTTTCTGTCATGATGAGACCGCCAATTTGTTTCATAAAAAGATTTTGTAGATGAAGAATTTATAACTCAGCTGAGGATATTTACCTTGGCCCCACTACCAAAGTATGCAGTCTTACAAAGCTTGTCAAAGTAATATACGCATGTACTTTGGCCCGAAAGTCAAACCATAAGGTAAAACAAACGTATCCCAGCCAACAGGACCAGAATCACGGTGTAGTAAAATTGTCATCCAAGTTATAACCCCGGTGCTATGACAACTTCTGTCCATTACATGGCTATTATAAGAACTTGTCCGCTGAGAGCGGAGGGCAGTCCTGTGACATTTATCCTGTGGCATTCACGTGCATATTTAGAATGGTAAGGGGAATTACATTGCGTGTTGCTTGCTTGCTTGCTTGTATATCATACCAACACCTTCTCGTATGCCTGTAGTGTTATTGATACCATGATTACTGATCTCTTCCTAGATACTGTCTGAGATTGATTCAGATTAAACTCAGTTGGAGAACGCTGTCGTAGACTCTGATTTTTACAACACTTAACCTGAATCGTCTCCTGTCATCGTTCGGGATCAACATGATGCACAAGCTTCTGCAGCTACTCACCTTCGGGGGAGATCCTCAGGCGGCAGATGCGCCGAGTCAGCACACGCATTGTATTGGTTGAGCTTGCTGACAAGCTACTTACAAATGTATACCAACATCACGGAAGAGCAGAAGGCGGGCCGTTCTCAATTGCCACGTGACGAATACCATTCACGATTACATATTGCATTGTGCGACGTACGACAACGCAATAGCGGTGCTACGAAGTATCTACATCAAGCCTCGGAGTGTCGTTTATACTCGATACAAGCTTGCTACGCAGAGGCAGGATTCTTCGGAACCCCTCGACCATTTTGTTCAAGACCTTCGTCGCCTGGGCAAGGAATGCGCCCACGAGGTCCGAACGCACGAGCAGGTGTGTGATGATCTCTTGCGAGACGCGTTCATGTCTGGTCTTCACTCCCCGTCGATACGTCAATGATTGCTGGAGAAGCCGAACCTGACTCTACAAGAGGCTTATGACCTGGCTCTCGTACTCCATCAGGCCCAAACTCAATCGGAGGCGTATGGTTGCCCTTATGTCACGGCTGGTCTCACCGGGGAGAGACGCCTGGAGAACATCGCTTCCATGGAGCGCCCTGCTGATATCCCGTTGGAGTCAGAGCCGACGGAAGCCCTCGGAGCCGAAGGTACAAGTCTGGTGGCGACTGCCTCGGCCGGTGGTAATGCTAAGTGCTTCTTCTGCGGAAATTGGAACCATCCCCGATCTGCGTGCCCGGCACGACATGCGACATGCCACTCGTGTGCTCGGAAGGGACATTTTGCGAAGGTCTGCCACGCTTCACGAGGGCGGCGTCCCCGGCCAACGCTGGCCATAATCACTTCAACGCGCGAGCCTCGACCTGCACCTATAGAGGTCCCGACACTGCCCGGACCGCACGGCTTGGCCAGCGTCGTCGTCCCTGTATTGATTGAGGGACAGGCAGCGAACGCTCTTGTGGACATGGGATCGACTGAGAGCTAGGTTGATATGAGCCTTGTCCAACAGCATGGTTGGCCGATTCTGGGGACCTCGCACAGGATTTGGGACACGATTTCCTCCATCGGCATGGTCGTTTGGAAATGAAGTTCAATGGGGACTCTACCCTCTCCGTCTGTACTTTGGCGGGCATGGCTATTGAACTGCTGTCGCAATTCCCGAGCCTAACTCCTGATTGCGCACCGGTCGCGATCAAATCAGGGCGCCACTCGCGAGCCGACGCTCAATTTGTCACTGAAGAGACAAGCTGACTCCTAAAAGAGGGGACCATCGAACCGAGTCGATCACCCTGGCATGCCCAAGCATTGGTTGTCCAAACCGAGAACCATCGTAAGCGCATGGTGATCGATTACTCACAAACCATAAATAGATTTACGGAATTGTAAAATTCCGTAAATTGTAAATAGACGCCTAGCCACTTTCAGGTTTGGATGCGCTGGTTTGACAGGTCGCTCAATATGCAGTGTATAGCATGCTTGATTTGCGCAGCGCGTATCATCAGATTCCTATCTGTGTGGCTGACCGGATCTATACGGGATTTAAATCGGGCCAACAGCTGTATCAATTCACGCGATTACCCTTCGGCGTCACTAATGGAGTTACATGCTTTCAAAGGGCGATCGATGACATCATCACCAAGGAACGTTTGACGGACGTTTTTGTTTACCTTGATAATGTGACGATTTGTGGTCGTACTCAAGCTCACCATGACGCTAATTTGAAGCGTTGTCTACAGGTCGCGCTACAGTATAGTCTAACCTTCAACGAGGACAAATGCCGTTACTCGGCTAGAACGATTGATCTTTTGAGGTACACTGTGACCCAGGGGAAGATAACTCCGGACAAAGAGCGTCTGAGGCCCTTGCTAGACATGGTGGCACCGCATGACCGTGCGTCCTTGAAAAGAGCTCTCGGGTTGTTTGCACATTATTCTTGCTGGGTCCAAAATTACTCCGAGAAACTTCGTCCCCTCATTGATTGTAAAAGATTCCCTATGACTAAAGCCGCCAAGGTCACTTTCCAAAGGCTGAAGATGGACATCGCTGGTGGCGCGGTGACCCTCCGTCGATGACAATATCCCCTTTTTTTTGGAAAGTGCCCCGTCTGATCATGCGATCGCTGCTACTCTCTCGCAAGGGGGGAAACCTGTGGCTTTCTTCTCACATACTCTCTCCGCCGCTGAGAGGCACCATTCGTCTGTCGAGAAGGAAGCCTATGCTGTTGTGGAATCCATACGCCGATGGTGGCCATATTTGCTCGGCAAATCATTTGAAGTTATTATTGATCAGCAGAGCGTCACGTTCATGTACGACATGTGCCATGCGCAGCGCATTAAGAACGAGACGATTACTCGATGGCGCATAGAGTTGGCTGACTATAGCTTCAAGATCACATATCACCCAGGTCAGGAAAATCTAGTGGCGGATGCATTATCCAGGCCCGGGGTTTGTGCGGGTCTAACCACCTTTGAGGACCTTCGCGTCCTCCACGAGACGTTATGTCACCCCGGGGTGTCCCGCCTAGCTCATTATGTGCGTTGCTGCAATTTGCCCTATTCTGTGGAGGACGTTCGTCGTCTGTGCCGATCGTGCTGTGGGGGATACCCCCATAGAGGCTGGGTGATGTATAATTCACTGTCACAGGACCAATGGGACTATTGACGGAATGGGTGTGGCGTGCGCTCGGTTATTGGAGCCATGCCCCTTTAAGAGGATCGGGCAGAATTGTTTGGGGAAATAAAGAGAGGAGTTCCGGTCGGTTAGGAGGTCTTTGCTAAATAAAGGAGCCTTGAACAATTCAAGCAGTTTTTAGCCTTTCGTTGCCTGCAACTCCTACATTGGTGACCCCGTCTTACTCTTGGAGATTTCCGGAGCTTTTAATGAACATGGCGACAAGCGCAGTTTCGATCAAACTGCCGGAGTTTTGGGAAGGACAGGCTGCCATCTGGTTCGCACAAGCTGAGGCCCAATTCACCATTCGGAGCATTTCTGCTGACGACACTAAGTATTATTATGTCGTGTCCGCGCTCAGCGGCTCCACCGCGACCAGGGTGGTGAGCTTTCTCCAGGATCCTCCGGAAGGCGGCAAGTACAAGACGCTAAAGGCACTGCAGCTTGATACCTTCGAGCTCACTGAGGCGGAGCGCACCCGTCAGCTCCTTTCTCTACCCGGTCTGGGCGACTCCAAGCCATCAGAGCTGATGGACCACATATTGTCTTTCCTGGGCAGCCACCGGCCATGTTTCCTCTACAAAGATCTGTTCCTGCAGCAGCTGCCAGGACAGATATGGTCAGCCTTAGCCAACTCGCCTGTTAAGGATTTCCACGCCCTGGCCAGGGAAGCAGACAAGTTTTTCTCCGCCAGACAGCAATGCAGTGTGGCTGCATGGGACCCCAGCCCCATCGAGCCTACGCCGCTGGCGGGCACCGTTGCGGCCGCCACTACGACCCAGCGGCGGAAGCCCCCAGGCTTGTGCTTTTACCACGCAAGGTTTGGTCCCAAGGCCAAGGCATGCCGGCCACCCTGCAGCTTCAGGGAGTTGGGAAACGGGGTGGCCGGCGCTCGTTAACTGCCATGAGCGTTGGCCGTTCGGGCAGTTTGTTGTTCATTTCGGACACCGACTCTGGACGTCGTTTCCTCTGCGACACGGGTGCCTAGGTGAGCGTTCTGCCTGCATTCGCATTGGACCGGGAGGCCGGGAGCCATGGCCCCACCCTGCAAGCCACCAACGGAAGTGCAATTCAGACTTTTGGTAAACGAAACATGGCGCTGTGCATTGGCGGGCAGCGGTTCAGGTGGGATTTTGTCACGGCGAGAGTGTCCACCCCTTTGCTGGGCTGGGCCCTTAAGCAACCCACCTTTTTGGCCGAGGCCGTCAAGCACGGGGTGGAGCATCACATTCTGACCACCGGCCCGCCTGTCTATGCCCGGACTCGACGCCTCGACCCGGGGAAACTCGCTGTTGCTAAGGCGGAGTTCGACGCGTTGGAGCTTCTTGGCATTGTGCGACTGTCCGACAGCCCGTGGGCCTCGCCTCTCCACATTGCGCCGAAGCCGGGTGGTGGTTGGTGCCCGTGCAGGGATTACCGCCGCCTTAACGACGCCACTACACCCGACCGCTATCCAATCCTGCATATCCAGGATTTTTCTGCCCACTTGGCCAGTAAAGTTTTTTTTTCTAAGGTGGACCTCGTTCGTGGTTACTACCAGGTCCCCGTCCGGCCGCAGGACGTTCCTAAGACCGCGGTGATTACACCATACGGGCTTTTCAAATTCCTCCGCATGCCTTTCAGGCTCAAAAACGTGGCCCAGTCTTTCCAGCGCCTGATGGACAGCGTGTTATAGGACTTGCCGTTTCTGTTTGTCTACTTGTACGATATCCTCATCGCCAGCGCTTCCAGGATTGAGCACATGCTTCACCTCCGAGTGCCTCAGTCAGCACGGCCTTATCATTAACCCGGCCAAGTGCTTGTTCGGGGAGGCCTCAATTGACTTTCTTGGCCACCACATCACGAGGGAGGGGGCTGTTCCACTGCCGTCTAAAGTAGAGGCTGTGAAGGGTTTTCCGCGCCCTCTCACCGTCAGGGCCCTGCAGGAGTTTTTGGGCATGGTGAACTTTTACCATCGTTTCGTGCCCCGTGTGGCCCAGCTTATGCGGCCCCTTTATGAGGCCCTCAAGGGCAAGCCTACCAAATGCGCCATTGACTGGACCGAGGAGATGACCAAGGCTTTCACGGATACTAAACTGGCCCTCGCCAGTGCAACCATGCTGGCGCATCCGTCGCCCGATGCACCGATTGCTCTTACCACGGACGCTTTGGACTACGCCGTTGGCACCATGCACGAGCAGTGGGTCAATGGGGCCTGGCAGCCGCTCGCCTTTTTTAGCCGGCAGCTCTGCCCTAACAAACAAAGTACAGTACCTTGCATCGTGAGCTCATAGGCCTCTACCTAGCTGTCCGACACTTCCGTTACCTGTTGGAAGCCCACCCGTTTACGGCGTTTGTGGGCCACAAGCCTCTGGTTTTTGCCATGGCCAAGGTCTCGGAGCCGTGGTCTGCCCATCAACAACACCAGCTCTCCTTCGTTTCAGAGTTCACGACGGACATCCAACATGTTGCTGGGAAGGATAACACTGTCACTGATTGTCTCTCCCGGTCCATAGCTGGCGCGGTTCACCTTGGCATTGACTATGCCCGCATGGCAGCCAATCAGATCTCCGACCCGGATGTCCAGGCCTGCAGGGCGGCAGTCACGGGGCTTCGACTGTCTGATGTGCCGTTCAGGGACACGGGCACCACGCTACTGTGCGACGTTTCCTTGGGACAGCCCCGCCCCATTGTGCCCACCAGCTGGAGATGGCTGGTGTTCGATGCCGTCAATGGTCTTTCTCACCCTGGCAGGAAGGCGTCGCAAAAGTTGGTGGCAGCGAAGTTCGTTTGGCACGGGCTCAGGAAGGATGTGCGCGACTGGGCCAACACCTGCGTTGAGTGCCAACGCTCGAAGGTGAATCGCCATACCCAGGCTCCGTTGGCGCCATTCCCAGTGCCCGAGCGACGGTTTGACCATGTTAACGTGGACCTGGTGGGGCCCCTTCCCCCCTTGCGGGGATTCGCCCACCTCCTCACGATGGTCGATAGGACCACCAGGTGGCCAGAGGCCATCCCGCTTACATCTACGACGTCTGCCGATGTGGCCCGGGCATTCATTGGCACTTGGGTTGCCCTTTTTGGTGCCCCCTCAGATATCTCTTCAGACAGGAGGCCCCAGTTCACTTCAGAACTCTGGGGCGCTGTTGCCCAGGGGCTGGGGGTAAAGCTCCATCGCACCACTGCATATCATCCCCAGGCTAATGGATTGTGTGAGAGGTTTCATCGCTCTATGAAAGCTACTCTCAGGGCCAGCCTCCAGGATGACAGTTGGGCCGACAGACTCCCGTGGGTCATGTTGGGCCGCAGGACAACTCCTAAGGAAGACCTTCAGTCCTCATCCGCTGAGCTTGTCTATGGGCAGCCGCTGTGGATTCCCGGGGAGTTTATTCCTGATGCCACAAGCCCCTGGTCCGCTGCCCGGCAGCGGTCAGTTCTCCGGGAGAACGCCAGGGTGTTTGCACCGGTGCCCACATCTCAACACGGTTTGCCTCAGGCCCACGTCCCGCCGGATCTACGTTCAGCGGAGTATGTCTTTGTTCGCCATGACGCACACCGGGGGCCACTTCGGCCACCTTATGACGGGCCTTTCCGTGTTCTGGAGGCCGGGGACAAGTCCTTCGTGGTCGACATCGGCAGCAAACCGGACCATCTTTCGGTGGACCGCCGAAAGCCGGCTCACTTGGACCTAGCCCAGCGCCCCCCCGGTTGGCCCAACCCCCACGACGGGGCCGTCCCCCGTCGGGTAAGCCCCCGCCTGGCCCCCGCTTGGCCCCCAGGCAGGCGGGGGACCTGCCAAGCCCATAACAGTCCCTGCTCGGGTCATCAGGGATTGTTTTGGCCGGGTGGTTAAGGCCCCTCAACAGCTGACATTGCCAGTGCAAGTGAAATCTGGGGGGGGGGGGCGCATGTGGGGGATACCCCATAGAGGCTGGGTGGTGTATAATTCACTGTCACGGGACCAATGGGACTATTGACAGTATGGGTGTGGCGTGCGCCATCCTTCCCTTCCCTTTCTCCGAGCTATTCTGAAATCTCTGACACACCTTCAACAGCTCTCCCTACCTCTTCCACCTCTTCCACATCTTACCCTACCCCTCCTCCCCCCTGTTCTGTATCCGATGCTCCCCCTTCCTCTTCATTAACGGTATGGACCTCAAACATCCGGGGCCTTCGTTCAAACTCAACTGATCTCTCCATACAGGTTGCTTCTGACAATCCAGACTTGATCTGCTTAACAGAAACCTTCCTCCTTCATGATGTCTCTGATTCCTTGGTATCTCTCCCAGGTTACTCCCTCCTCCGGTATGATAGACCTGAGCCTCGTTCTGGAGGTGGGGTTGCTATCTTTATAAAAAACTCTCTTCCTCACTCGCCCTGCACTGCCCTCTCTCCACCCCACCCCCAGGAGTACCTCTGGCTACGGCTTTCTCTCCGCTCCCACATTTTGTTCATATGTGTGTTGTACCGTCCACCTAACAGTGATGTGTCCATTTACATTTCCCTGTCTGACAACATGGACCAACTTCTATCTACCCATCCCAACTCTCTCTTCCTCATATGTGGTGACTTCAATTGTCACCACGCCAGTTGGCTGGGTGTGGGTACCTCTCTCACCAGCCATGGCTCTTCAGCAAAGGACTTCTGCGACTCACTGGGATTGACACAATCTGTCAATTTCCCGACCCGGATCTCAGCCAATGGAGTTTCTTCTCTTCTAGACTTGGTTATGACAAACTTCCCTGCTAATGTCTGCTGCTCTTCTTCTGCTCCAATCGGCTCATCTGATCATGTGCTTGTCAAAGTGGACATCTCTCTGACCATTCTCAGAGAGCCTCCTCAGCATCGACGAGTCTGGCATTTCACTCAGGCCAACTGGCACGGTCTTCAAGCAGCCATCAATCATCTGGACTGGTCTCCCATCTCTACCGCCTCTGACATCAACTCATCCTGGGAATTCTTTCAAAGTAAATTGCTCTCTCTCATGCACAGATTTATACCATCTCGTCTTCAGTTGTCATACCCTTCCTCCCGTCCATGGTACACGGAATCTTGTGGTGAGGCTGTTGCCCTGAAACAACTTGCTTTCGTCTCCTGGAAAGCAAATCCAACGGAAGGAAATCTCATTTCCTTTCACAAAGCCCGAAACAAGTGTGTGTCCACCCTCAGGAGAGCCAGGAAACAATATCTCACCATTCTCAAGACCGAACTCTCTTATCTGTCTCCCTCTTCCAAATCCTGGTGGCGTCTGGTCAAATCTGTTTCTGGTGTTTGTTCCCCCTCCATCCCCTCCCTCACCTCAAACGGCTTAACGGCTGACTCCGCACGTGATAAAGCTGAATGCCTCAACTCTGTGTTTGCCTCTAAATCTTGTGTCCCAAACCCATCCCTCTCTGTACCCACCGTACCCAGTCGTACCCAGCTGCTCCTGGACTCTGTGTCCTTTCCTCCTGACAAGGTGGAAAAGTTTCTGTCAACCCTCGACTCTGATTCTGCAACTGGTCCTGACGGCATCAGCCCACGGGTCCTAAAATCATGTTCTTCTGCTCTTTCACTCCCTCTTTCTGTTCTCTTCACCCTCTCTTTTGCTCAAGGTCATCTGCCATCTGCTTGGAAATCAGCCAACATCACCGCTTTGCACAAAAAAGGTGCAAAAACAGATCCCAGCAACTACAGACCAATCAGCCTTCTCCCAATTATCAGCAAAGTCATGGAATCCATCATTGCTTCAGATATTAAATCTTTCCTCTTCTCCAATGGCTTGATCTCTGATCATCAATTTGGTTTCAGACCTGGTCACTCTACTCTGGACATGCTGCTTCTGCTTTCTCAACAATGGATGGAGGTCCTCAACACCAAACAGGAAATTAGAGCTGTCTCCCTTGACATTTCACGTGCCTTCGATACGGTCTGGCACCCTGCTCTGCTCTCCAAACTCTCCTCCTTTGGTATCCATGGAAATGTCCACGCATGGCTGGCGGACTTCCTCTCTGGTCGTAGTCAACGTGTGGCCCTGAATGGGTTTCTCTCATCTCCTCTTCCTGTTCAGGCTGGAGTTCCCCAAGGTAGTGTTCTGGGCCCTGTGCTTTTTCTGGTCTTCATCAATGATCTCTCTGACTCTCTTGAAAATCCTCTCTATCTCTTTGCTGACGACTCTACTCTCTGTCGCTCCATTCCTCATCCCTCAGATCGGCAGTCTGCAGCCTCCTCACTCTCTGCAGACCTGGACAAAATCACAGACTGGTCAAACAAGTGGAACATGTCTTTCAATCCTGACAAATCTCACACTCTTAAAATGTCTCTCCGAAAGGACCGACTGGACAACCCTCCCATCTACTTTCTCAACAATCCTCTCCAAGAAGTTCTGTCGCTCAAGCTTTTGGGTCTCACTATCTGCCATGATCTTTCTTGGGAAAACCACATTTCCAAGCTGGCCTCCAAAGCCAGTCGCCGACTGGGCATCCTCCGTCGTGCGAAGTCCTTCCTTGGCACACCTGAGCTCCTCACCACATACAAGGCTTTCATCCGCAGCTCAATGGAATACTGTTCCCCCCTCTGGGCTGGTGCTCCTGCCTCACACCTTGCTCGGCTTCACGCTGTTGAGGCCAAAGCTTTCAGAATCATTGGAATCTCCTGCGATGTAGTCAACGCCGAGGGCCTTTCACTCACTCACCGCAGGCAGGTTGGTGGTCTTTCTGTCTTCTACCGACTCCTCTCCGGCCTTGCTCCCCCAGCTCTCTCTGTGCTCTGTCCCCCCAATATTCCTTCAGGTCGCACAAGATCTGCCTGCAACCCTCTTATGGTTAAACTGCCAAAGTCTAGCCTCTCTGCTCGCCTTCACTCTTTCATTCCCCTTTTCTCCCGCCTCTGGAACAAACTCCCCCACTCCCTTCAATCCCACTCCTCCCTCCAGGTCTTTAAAACAGCTGTTCACCACCATCGCTTATCGTCCCCCATCGAAAACCTTGATCTTTTCTACCCCCGGTAATTCACCCCAGAGTCCTTGCAGTGTTCATATGTTTTAATCCTCTCCCACCTCCCCCCAAGTCCTCCCGATGTCCCTGCTCTCAAATGTTGTGTTTGTGTCCTTCCCCCTCTTCCCCCTCTCTTTTGTGTCCTTCCCCCTCTCTCCCCATCTTGTCTGCCGCTCCCCTTGTTTTTTGTGTTTTGTGTGTCGGTTTGTCTTTTTGTGTGATTAATGTTAGCTCTTTTACGAGCCTCGATCTTGTATACAAAAAAAAAAAAAAAAAAAAAAAAAAGCTTGGATCAATCGGATTGAAATTAATTATTTTTCAGATGAAAATTGATATTAGAAGTTTGACCTTGAGTTGACCTTTGACCATTTGACCTCAAAAAATATTGCTTTCCCAATTCAGTGATGCACTATGCAATTGATGTTTAATTACAAGTTAATAGGATGAAAATGGACAATTTTTCAGATGAAAATGAATGATTTTAGAAGTTTGACCTTGAGGTGACATTTTGACCTCATAATAGTTGCTTTCCAATTGAGTGATACACTATGTTATTGCTGTTTTATTTTCAAGTTATTAGGATGAAAAGTGATGATTTTTGAGATGATCACATGATCCTATTACAAAAGGGAATATAATATCCATATGATTATATGGACTTGTTTGAGAGGTTTGAAGAGACACAACTCCCCTCTAAAGAAGACTTCTACAACAAGTTGAATGAAACTCATATAACTGATAAAGATTATACTCAAGCACAAAATGTTTGGAAGAAGTTTAATATAAAGAATCTTGGTGAATATCATGATTTATATCTTCAGACTGATGTGCTCTTATTGGCTGATGTGTTTGAGGCTTTCAGAGAAGTTTGTCATTACAAGGATTCATATGGACTAGACCCTGCTCATTATTATACAGCCCCAGGGTTGGCTTGGAGTGCGATGTTAAAAATGACAAAACAGAATTTGGATTTTATCGGTGATGTAGATATGCTTTTGATGATAGAGAAGGCTAAAAGAGGAGGAATATCTCAAGTATGTTCAAAGAGAACAACAAATATCTTCCTGGTTATGATGCAACAAAAGATAGTTCTTACTTGATGTATTATTATGCTAACAATTTGTATGGATGGGCTATGTTTCAGGCTTCACCTCATGGAAAACTTATATGGGTAAAATAAATGAATTATGAAAAGGTTCTACAAGATATTGTTATATCAAGTCAAAGTGAATTGGGTAAATCAAAAGTAGGATATTATTTGGAGGTTAATTTAAAATATCCAAAAGAACTACATAACAAACATAAAGACTTGCCATATGCTCCTGATAAGATGAAACCAAGGAATAAATGGTTTGGTGATTATGAACAATCATTTTCTACTAAAGGAAAGCCTACAGAGAAACTAATTACTACATTATATGATGAATAATATTGTTGCGGATATGAGGATTGTATTTTTTTTTTATTGTGTTGTATTGTGGTAAATTGCTGTGTAACATTGTTTGATTCTGGCCCCTCCTGCCTCCAGTGTTGTGTAAAGGTCAAAGGGCGTCCCGGTAGTTAATTCCATAAAGCATCCATTGAAGGACACTATAATACCCTTGTTCAGTAGTTTATATCCTTATTATGTGTTTTAGGGTAAGGCCTTGTCTTCCATTAGAATGACACTCCATTGCACCAAGTGAAAAAGATAGATTCCCTTCATCCTCCATTCCCATTCCCAAAACCTCCATTTCCCCTTTCGTCAATTGCCATTCGCATTGCCAACTACAATTGCCGCCATTGAACATGTGCTTGGGTTGGGAAAGAAAGGCGTGCCCGCCCGTCGTCATCAAGGGCGGAGCCAGAGGGTCGCGCGACCAACCATGGCCGAGGTGAGCACACCAATGGGCGTGTCCTGAAGGCCGGCGGCTTAATCGCCGGAGGCGTTATAAAAGCGCGCGCGCAAGGTCCTACGAGAGAGAGAGGAGGGAGATCATCCAGCAGCGATTCTTGTCCAAGAGAAGAGATCATCCAGCAGCGATTCTTGTTCAAAGGAGATCATCCAGGGAAGCACAAAGCCTGCTATTCGTCGCCTTGCTCGCCAGCAGCAGCGTCCACAGCAGCAACAACACTCAACAGCAGCAACAATACTCAACAGCCGCTTGGGGCCTGGACGGCGGTTTTGAGCAGGGCCGCGAAGGAACGGCGGCTGCCCAACGCGCCGATCGTGCTGCCGGACCCTTTGGACCTCCCTCTCCTTCCAGCCAATCCACTCTGCAATTCCCCGTGTGAGTCCGTTTCTGTTTGTTCTGTCCTGGGTAGTTAATTAAGTTTTTATAAGCTAGTAATTTTCACTGTGTCACCTGCTTTTTCATGTCCCCTGTAAATAACCGTGACTGCTCCTTTTTGCTTGTGTGTGTAAATAATAAATCCCGTTACTCTTCTGTACGTCTTCTTCTTCCTCTTTACATTCGGTCGCTTTAGAGTTTTCCCTCATTGAATATCTGTGGCGCGATACGGCCAACGTTCGAGTGAATTGGGTGAATCGGGGAAACTGTTAGGTCGCGGGGCCTCCACTCGGCAAACATACCATCCTTAACCGCGGACCGTAACAATATTATGCTCTACATCAAAGGAATTTGAGACAATATTTAGCTGCTGGTTTGAGAGTACAGAAGATTCATAGTTTTAAAGTTTAAACAAAGTCATTTGGTGAAAGCATTTATTGACTTTCATACAAACAGAAGAACAGAGGCAAAGACAGATTTTGAGTAGGACTTTTATAAATTGATGAACAATGCTGTGTTTGGAAAGACAATGGAAAATGTTAGTAACAGACAAAATATAATACTTGCTACATCTTGGAAACAAGCATCTAAATTAATTAATAAACCCAGTTTTCAAAGAGTAGAGGTGTTTTCAGAGAACTTTTGTGCTATTCATATGATTTAAGAGAGTATTGAAATGGATAAACCTATTTATATTGGAACATCAGTTCTTGACTTGTCAAAATTATTAATGTATGACTACAACTACAAAAACTTAAAGAGGAGATATGTGGATGATATTAATTTACTTTATATGGATACAGACAGTTTTATTTTAAAAATCAATACGGAAGATATTTATAAGGATATGTCTCAGGATGTTAATACTTATGATACAAGCAATTATAACCAAAACAACAAGTTGTTTTCTACAAGGAATAAAAAGGTTATTGGAAAGTTTAAAGATGAATTGGGTGGAAAACTTATGAGTGAATTTGTGAGATTGAGAGCGAAGGATTATGCGTGTAAATATATTGATGGAGATGTTAAAAAGAGTGATAGAAAGTTGAAGGGAATAAAGAAGAATGTATTTCAGGAGACGATAAATTTTGAGCATGATTATGATTGTTTGATGTTGAGAAGGGAAGAGTATAGAAGGATGAATACAATAAGAAGTTATAAACATCAATTATAGTATACGGAGGAGATAAATAAAAAGGCATTAGGGGCTTTTGATGATAAGAGATTTATTTTAGATAATGGAATTGATAGCATCCCTTATGGATATAAGTGATAAGAATTAAGTGATAAGAGAAGTATACAGTAAATGTTAAGATAAACTTGAGAGTTAAGATAAACATCAGTGATAACTTCTTCTTTTTTTTTTTAAAGGGCTACCACCGCATTTTTTTACTGATATATAAATGATAGAACCAAGCAATAACCAAACCAAAGAGTGGATAAAAACGCAGCCTTGGTATTTAAAAGGAAAGCATAACGAATGTGAAAAATATAAAATAAGTCTTATTGAAGAAATAACCAAAAGAAAAGTAAATAAAACAAACAAGCGAATAAATTTAAGTACAAATAAGGTAGAGGTTCCTCCCAGAGGAGTCAACATCCTTGAATGGACAGAAAATTTTGATGGTTGTCAAGAAATCAATGGGAACATAATTTACTACAATCTTAAAATGTTATGTGGCTCAGGATTTGCTCAAACAAGAACATTAGGAGAGGTCTATCATTTCATCTCTGCTCAACAAAGATACTTGTACCAAGAACCAAGTTCCAACATATTGTTTGTTAATATACTTGATGTTGGTGTGTGTTATAAGAAAATTAAATTATTCTCTAAAATAAAACATAAACAAATATTCATTGGTCCACTTAGTGAGTATCATCAAATGCAGTCCCCCTCCCCAATTCCCCCTTCCCCAATTCCCCCTTCCCCAATTTCTCCCTTCCACCATGAGTAGTAGGAAAAATGGGGTGTCTTGAATGCGCCAACTAACAGCAAACAAACGTAGTGTGAGAATGAGCATCAGCGAATGTCTGTTGAACATCTTGAAATTTTGAAGATAAAATCTAATTGAAAATCCAGTGAGTCAATAAATTATCCTTTATTTGTCATTTTCTCAATTGACTTCAATGTTGAATTTTTTGTGCTTCAGAACAAGTCACACACAGGGTAATAACCTCTCATATGGCGAGGGTAACTGGTACGACACTCGGTAGGAGAGCATACCTCCGGTAGGCTGAACAGTTTACATTTTGTATTCCACCGATAGGCCGGATCTGGATTCTGACCTGAACCAAAATGTAATTGGCTTCTTCTTGTCACCTAACCAACTCATCCACCTAGTTTTGTCATAATCCGTGCACAACTTTTTGAAATTTCCGGATCTTCATCAAAATATAAACATTTGGTCCTTGTTATACACCCAACCTCTCCACCAAATTTCGTCAGAATTCGTGCACAACTTTTTGAGATATCCTGTTCACAACCAGACAGACAGACAAACAGATGGGTGAAAACAACCGCAGCGGTAACTAGTATGCCACTTGCAGAGCGAATTACTTCGCCTCTAGCGCGTTCACATTCTGAACAACAATACCATAAACGAAGGTTACTATTATGGCCCATATACCTGTATCACGTTACTATAATGGCCCATATACCTGTATCATCCATGCATCCTATTATGTCACATAGTTTCTTGGCATAGGTTATGTCCGTCGTAAATTCAATTCTTCCCTCACATCGGATCATACATCTGATATATGAAGTTTCAGATTTTTCGGATAAAGATTTCAATTCCACCAATTATGGCTGAAATACTACCGATTACATCATCATTATCATCCTATATAACCCCCATGAGGAGTTGATGACATATGCCAAGTTTAAATTTTTCATTTGAGTGGTTTTGGAGAAAATTATATCCTTTTTTTCCCCTTTAATCCAATGGCTGCCATACCATGTGACCTATGATGTCAGAGTTTGCAATCAAATATTCTCCTTGGGGAGTTCTTTCCATGTTTAAAGTTTCACATTGACAGGCAAGCAGTGCCAGAGAAAACTGTGTTCAAAGCGAAAATATTTAGATGTGGTCACACACACACGCACACACACATACAAATATACACACACAGTCACCCACCCACACACAAAGTCACACACACACACACAGTCACACACACACAGTCACCCACCCACACACAAAGTCACACATACACAGTCACACACACACAGAGTCACACACACACACACACACAGTCACCTGCACACACACACACACACACACACACACACACACACACACACACACACAGTTATGCACACACACACAGTCACACACACACACACACACACACACACACACACACACACACAGTCACCCACCCACACACAAAGTCACACACACACACAGTCACACACACACAGAGTCACACACACACACAGAGTCACACACACACACACACACAGTCACCTGCACACACACACACACACACACACACACACACACACAGTCACCTGCACACACACACACACACACACACACAGTCACCTGCACACACACACACACACACACACAGTCACACACACAGTCACACACACACACAAAGTCACACACACACCCAGTCACACACACACACAGTCACACACACAGTCTCCCCCCCACACACAGTCACACACACAGTCACACACACACACACACAAAGTCACACACGCACACACACAGTCACACACACAGAGACACACACACACAAAGTCACACACACACACACACAGTCACACACACACACAGTCTCACACACACACACACACAGTCACACACACACACAGTCTCCCACACACACACAGTCACACACACACAGTCACACACACATACACACACACAGTCACACACACACAGTCACCCACCCACACACAAAGTCACACACACACAGTCACACACACACAGAGTCACACACACACACACACAGTCACCTGCACACACACACACACACACACACACACACACACACACACACATAGTTATGCACACACACACACACACACAAAGTCACACGCACACACACACAGTCACACACACACAAACGCCTCTCTTATAGTATAGATAGTATAATAGTTTAGATAGAGTTGGTCCATACCGTGTTTTAAGGAGTCCTGTGAAATGTGAGGATCAACTCGAGTGCCCAATCTTTGTGTCTCATTTACCTCCGAATGGGTGGGATCATGCTCATGTTTAATACATTATGCTAATCACAGCGTTGGCCCAGAAAATGGCAGCGCCCCGTACCTGTAATGGTGAAAACTACAAAAACTCCACGAAGGCAAAGGCCAAAGATTCAATGACCCCATGGGATCCTCGGAATCTACCTGTCGCTGTCAGTTGAGAATATTGATATTTTAAAAATATTAACTGACTACGTCGAGCTAAATCATCAGTGCCAGATGGGCTTCTATGTCTATGCATTACTAGTGGGGTATGCTCACACATTGTGTAAGCAAAAACAAACCGTGCTTCATACATTGGTACATAAAAAATAAGACCTTTATGATTATCTGCAAGCATCACCGACCTGCTGCTAGATATCAATTTAGCTTTATTACCCTGTGCTCGGGAAGCGAAAATCAAGGTTAGGCATTCGGGTATGTACGTGTGCCGTACGTGTGCCGTACGTGCGTGTCTGCATTTTAAAAATTCATTTTCTCGGCAACTGTTGGTCCGATTGACATGAAATTTTACCGTAGGAGCGCCTCTGCCTGTACATTTTTTTTGCTGATAATTATGACGTCATAGGTCACGTGGTACGGACGCCATCTTGGAAAAACGTTACACCTCTATATCTCCCAAACTGCTCATAGTAAATTTCAAATCCCTGCCACCTTTACTCCAACATCAGACTTGGCCAGCTAGTTCATGGGAGACAGGCTAAACCATTATTTATCACAAAGACAATAGAAGATATCCAAAATAAAATTTGAGAGGTGCCCTTTTACTAGAGCTCATACAGTCAGTGTTCTTCGATGTGGCACTCATTCTCGCTGCCAAAACTTTGTGTGTATTTTAAGGAGTAGCTATGCAGCACCCTATCTTTAGAGTTGCCCTCTGTAACAAGGTTTGAGGAATGTGTTCGTTTATTCAAACACTTCATCAAAGCAACAAGTTGCCATTATCATCCTGCTAAAGAGGCATGTGAATAGGGGGATAACAGAATAAAATAGACTAGTTATTTTATCTATATTATAATAGGTGAAGGTGATTCTGTCCGTCTGTCCGGGGGTGTGGCTTACTCCGTTTGCAGAGCAGCTCCACCCATAGCTCCACCCATTCTTGGAGAGGCTTCATGTAAACAAATATCCACCATTTTATTACCTCGAATGGCTTTGAGGCCTGTTAGTTAGGCCCATGCTGTCTTTCTCTCTCACACAGGTTTATTTCAATTCTAATTCGATATATCATTTCATTTTTCACAGTCGCTAACATAGTGTTAGACTCGGTTGAAAAAAAAACGGGAAAAGAATCGCAAGAAAGTTTCCGTTTATAGAACGAAATGAATTCTCAAAGGCCTGTAAACTAAAGCCCATTCATTGAGTCACCCTCACGATTTTATCTCGAATTCACCATCTGATTTAATTTTTATCGATGGTTTTAGACTCGGTGTCAGAAATAATTGAGAACATTCACACACACACGGGAAATTGCCGAGATATATTTATAAAAATCGCGCCACGATGATACACGAAAATACACCGCCTAAAATAACATTCGGGGAAAATGTCGACATATATTAAAAATTCGCTTTTTCTTTTCCGTTACGATATATTACTTTTACCTTTTATGAGAGTCGCCACAAAAACGACATATATATTGTTACAGACACGACTTTGATGTTAAGGTGGGCCGAGCGGAATGGCCGTCGTGTCCGCACAAATTACCCGACTATACTCGACGTTGACGAAGTCGCGCTACGCTGGCTCAATAAGGAAAAAGAAGACACCCGGCTGGCTTACAATGACATACGACACCAATGTTTCAATTCTCAAGACCTCCGGAGAAGATTATATTCGTACGGAAAGGTTAGATTACAGGGACGAGAGGTACATCATAGAAAGACAGGCACTTAGACACACTCTTATATTAACCCTAGACAGACGACAGATAAACGGGACAACGGCTGACTCACACGGGGATTGATTGCAGGGAAAGGCAGGTATCGGTGGCTCCAGGTGCACCTGGGCTCGGGGCAGGATCAACACGGTTCGGTCCAGAGATGCGGGGAGGTCTCGTCGCAGCGCTCAGAGGTGACGTTCTTTCTCAGGCGGGTCTTTCTCAGGCCTCTCCAAACTCAGGCGCATCTGTTTCAGCGCTCGCAGGTCCGTCTTTCTCTCCAGCTGGGGGCGCATCTTACGTCACGTCCGCTACGTGGCTGCGTATATCCGGCGGGGAGTGACACGCCCTCGGCTCGCTAGCGCCGCCCCAGATGGAATCGGTCCGCCCTTCTGATTGGGTGCGGGGGGTTACCAGGCTCCGCCCTTGAGGAGGAGCTGACAGCCAGCCCCTCCGTGGTAACCCCGTGGAGCGCGTGGTCAATGGCGCTAATCGAGCCGGTGTGAGGACGCATCCTCCCCCGCTCCGCCGCCATCTCCTCTGTTGTTGTTGTAATTGTTGGTTGGGGAAGAAGATGGAAGGAGGTATGGGAAAGGTCCTAAACTCACTACTGATGCCATATAATCACATTCTGGTGCAACGAAGAGTCATAATTAATGGAGACGAGGCCTTAACTGACATAGAATAAGAATAACTAGGAAGATGTCCGAGAGTTGTCTACGTGTGGTGCGGTGGACCTGGGCACGACATTTAATGGGGGAATAAGGGGAAGGTCGGCTCTACTGATTGTTATTTACATGCAATGGGACTAGGGAATGGGGGATTGGGGAAAGTTGGGGAGTATTGGAGAAAATAGGGGAATATTTACAAGCGGATATGGAGGCCAAATTCCATATTCGCAACATTGCACCCTTCTCTACCCTCGGGGCGTCCCGACCCGATAAATTTTTACCTACTTTAGTGTGGCACGCAATGTAGTTCCCTCTACTATTAACTCTACCCTGAGTGCGACAGTTTTACAGATATTCACAAATGAGTAAATATGTCCCCCTGCGACGTTGCACCCTTCTCCTCTCAGAAACACACCCACAGGATAACCGAATCCGGAAAGAATTCTCAAACTAAACATACAGCCGGTAGGGAGCATTATTTACAAGATTACGCTGATATCTACACTACGATCCAGGACCTGTTTTTGGAGGAACACATGCAGATGTTATACATAGAGAGAGCGCGCTTGCCAGCATCGATACACCAACCCACGAGTGCTCTGTGGCCGACGGCCTTTAATAACGTGCAGAGCACCCTTCCCGAGCATCAAAAGCACCACCCCACCACCAATCGGTGCAGTCACCATTGTTCATTGGAATAAAAATAAATTCGACAACCCCTAACCCTGCAGGTGTCTCTTGCTCTTCTTGTGGTGCACTTGGTGTTAACTAAAAGTGGTTCACCTGTATGGCATAGGTGCCACGTTGACCCATAGGTCCATCCCCGGGTGGTGCTTGGCCGCAAACGAACTGCGGTCCATTGTGGGTGGCCACAAACATTGCGGTCCATATGGTGTATCGATCCCGGCAGCAAACAGCGAAAGTGCAGGCCCACAACTGCGCAGCCAGCACCTCTCTCTCCTCTCTCTCTACCCCAAAGCCAGATCCTCGGAGGTGGGAGACAAAAGAAGCAGACAAGTGAGTAAGGTGGTAAGGACGCAAAAGTGCACGCAATGTAAGGTGATGCACACTGGGGGCACATGGGAACCAGGTGAGACAGGTACGTTCCTATTGTACGCCCCCCCCCCCCCCACCAGGTAACCTACATGGCCCCTCCCTTACCCCTTACTGTATCCACAAAACACAACACTACCCATAAACATCTACTTTACAAATCAACAAACATCCCTACTGTCTTCCCCGTTCCTCCCATATACCAAATTCGTCTTCTCTCCCTCCTAACCAATCAAATTTGCCATTTTCAACTCTCATCAAAATTTGCCATCTCCAACTCAACATCATAATTTGCCATTACCAATTCATCATCAGTCCCTCCTAGGGAGGGAGAGATGGAATCACCCCAATGTCTCATCCACGTCGTGATGCGTCTCACAAATCCACACAGCAATTCATACTTCCTGCAACACAAAACAAAGAAAACACAGGTGTGGAGTCATCATCATCACCACAGGTAAGTGGCTGCGTATGGTGCGACAGGTTCTTCAATCCTAACTATTTCCTAAATGACTTTAACAACTTTACACTACCCGGGGTCTTTCTCCGGCCAAACCATTGGCCCTCTTACACTATGGGTTCTAAAAACCAATTCCCATTGGCCAAACTGTGGTGCTCTTCAATTTGGGGTCTCACTCCCCCGATTCATCTCCCGGTGCCCTCGTACAATTTCTGGGCTGCGACGTGTACCTCTCCCAGTGGGTCTACCCACCTGCACACCTCCACCACTGCAGTTGCCTCCGAGCTTACCTGCTCCTTACCCTAACCTAACTACCAGGGGAAGGCCCTCTGGCACTCTCCCCACTCGGTGCCCTCTCTGGCACTGGGCTACCCGGGTCCATCCTCCGGATCCTCGGGCCCCCTCCACAACTCTACCGGCTCCCAGAGCCCACCTGCGGCCTCACCTGGCCGACATCCTCACAGTGGTGGAGTGCCCAACCAACTACACACACTAACAGGCTACACGCCCAGCCATTTCCACAACACTAATGCACCCATTCACAACACCATTCTGCAACCGCACCACAGATGCCAATATCCAACCACAATTTACCTATACCCTCTACCTAACACTTACACTACCCGCCCCGGGTACTCGTGAAAGGGGTCCACTCTTCCCCCATCCACACCTTCGCACCATGCACACCACTCCGTACCACTTACTCCAACTCTCTCCACACACCTGTATTTGCACACCTGTGCTCTCACACCTGGTGCCACCTGCACCCTTCTCTCCCCAAGCGCATTCGCGCTGATCCACACACTCACTACTCATACACTGCTCCACACACCTGTCCAGTTGCACACCTGTGCAATCACACCTGTTCAATTCTCACACACACGGCATCATCTCAGCTAACTACTCCCTTCTGAAACTTGCGCTTCCCAGTCGTCCCTTTAAACTATTGCGCTCCCTCGTCATTATCATCCACACTAATCTACCTGCGTCCCCACTACAGGTATCAGTCACTAACTAAACTTAACGTTACCTACTGTCATCTTCTAGGGCCCTATCAATATAACCTAACCCACCCGGGCTAGTTTTCACTGCCATACACCCCATAAACTATTGCGCATTTGCCCCCCACATGGGAAGGGTGGCAGGGATGCCATCCCACCACATCGGGGGTCTCTCACTACCAATTTTGCACATCAAATTTCAACAAATTAAAAATTTGCCAATCACTGCCCATCATCTGCCAATCACTACTGCCAATCCCTTGCCAATCATCAAATTTTGTTTTTCTCTAATTTTGGGTCCAGAACACTAACCTCATCACCCAGTCGACTCACTAATACCTCTCGGTGCGCCAATCCCTGTCCAAAGCCCGGCTTCGTAAAGCCAAGCAATGGATGCTGGTTGTTTTGTGCCAGCGGCTGGATACATCCCGCATTCGGTGCAGGGAAGGAGGTTTACCCGGGCCGAGATACCACGCACCATCTCGGCACGGAGCCATCCCATGGCTCGATCTCGGCCTGCCGGAATGCCTCACCAAAACGTGGTCGCCATAACGACCCTTCCTATCGGGCTGCCCGCTCCGCCTAGTGGAGCACGGACGCGGCCGTTCAAAGCGAGGCCCAGCACGCACCGAGGGCCCGATTCGGCTAAAAGTCGACCTAACCTCTAACCCGTTTAATGTCGATGCTTCACCTGCATGCTTACACCCCGAAGCCCGTTCCTTGCTCACACATCCCGCCGTGCCCATGCTCCTCGTACCTTTCCTTACACACCCAGGTACACCCATTCCACTCACAGCCTTGGTCACACACCTGACCACCGAACACTTTGGCACACATTCGTTGCTCGCACACCTCACCAATACACCGCTTCGCACCCCCTCCTCGGTCACCTCCTCTGTGACAATCACAGGTGTGCCCTCATTCGCACACCCAACCACGTGCCTCACCACCAACTCCAGCGTGCATTCCCACTCACGCTCTACCATTCCAGGTGTGCATCCTTCCATCCCAGGTGTACATCCTCGCTCACCTGTCACAACTAACTCACGCTCCATGTCACTCTCACTACTCTCACTACTCTCACCTCCACTCGTGACAACGTACTCACCCTTACTCTTGACAGCACACTCTTTCTCCATGCACCTGTCCGTCACACACCTTTCTCGCGCACACTCTCCCGTTACACCCTCTGTAACACTCACCACAGGTGGACACTCTTCCTTACTTCTGACAGCGCACTCTTTCCTCATGCGCCTGTCCGTCACACACCTTTCTCGCACACACTCTCCCGTCACACCCTCTGTAACACTCACCACACCACGCTTCCATGTGCTCCCTCGCACATGTGCTACGACCAACTCACTCTCGCCAGCACCCTCACTCCTTGGCACGCACTTTTTCCTCACACACCCCAGAGTCGGACTTTCTCGCACACCTCCTTTTTCGCACACCAGACCTGTCGCACACTTCACCAATGGCCTCTCACGAACACCCGGGTCCATCTCGACCCCCAAGCTTCTTAAATCCCCTGGCGCATCATACGCACGACCATATTGGTCACCACTTACACCGGGTCCTCTTCCTCTTCGCTTCTCCTCCATCACCTGCGAATCCCTCATCCGGTTAATGAGCACATCACGATCCAAACACAGACTTTGGACCAATTCTTTTATCTCCTCTTTTATCTCCTTGTTATCCCCTCTCCGTCGCTTCTTAATTTCGCTCACCCCTTCTTCCACTTCTTCTAATTTGTGCCTCACCTCTTTTATTCCCCGGTACGTCTCCTCAAGCTCGTCCTCCAAGGCTACCTTGACCGTTTCCATGTGCGTCCTCACCTGCCGGTCCTTCGTCTCCATTACCTCTACCACCTCGTCCAGCCTCGTTGTCAGTCCCTCACGTACCATCTGACATTCCCTCTTTGTCGCTATCAAGTCGTTTTTTATGTCGTTTTGTGTCGCTTTTAATCCTCCTAATACCGCAGTGTTCCTTTGAACCTGCTCCTTTACTTATTTTTGTCCCTCCGTCAGCTGTTCCACCTCCTGCGTCAGGACCTCTATGCCCCCTTGTAACTTTACAGTCCCCTTTCTCACCTCCTTCTCCATGTGCTCCTTACAGTGCCTCACCTCCTCGCGCACTCCTCCGACCTCCTCACTCACTCCTCTTCTGATCTCCTCTCCCATCACTTGCATCTCCTGCCCAGATGCCACCCTCATCTGCTCCATTTCCTCCCTGTGAGCATCCAGTTTGGTTTCTACCCCCATTCTGACCTCCTCTATCTGCTGCTCCATTTGTTTAACTTCCTTTTCCGCTTGGTCCCTCATGTCCCTCAATTTGCCTTCCATACTGTTTTCTAACCCCTCTAACCCATTTTTCACTCCCTCTATTTGATTCTCTTGAGCGGCCATTCTGTTTTCTACCCCCGTTAACCCATGTTTCACTCCCTCTATCTGATTCTCTTGAGCGGCCATTCTGTTTTCTACCCCCGTTAACCCATTCTTTACTTCTTTTATCCCGTTGTCTAACTCCTCCCCAGTACCCCTCGCTTCGTCCCTCATTACTCCCAATTGCTCACTCTGAGCATCCATCCGGTTCCCCATTACCCCCATTTGGCCCTCCAATCGCTCACCCAATCGCTCAACTTGGCTCCCCATACTCATCTGTACAGCTGCCTGTAGCTGCGCAATGAGGGCCTGTATGTCAATCGGCTGCATGTTAAAGCCCGTTGATACAGCGGGCTCGGCTACCGCGCGCTCTTGCGAGGCGCCATTTTGCGTGCCTGCTACCCTCGCTGTTTCGCTCTCCTCCTGTCCCTCATGTCCCTCAATTTGGTCCTGGACCGACCCTGCTTCACTCTCCCCTACCGGACCCCAGCCGTCTTGATCCGCCATAGCGCGACTTGCAAAATTCGAGTTTCGTAAAACAAATCCAAATTTTTTTTTTCGTTATAATTTCGGCGAGCGCAGTAACCGCGGGACCGCGCTCCGGATCGATTTTGTCGAGCGCCGTACGCGCTCCGGCTCGATTTTCCCTCCCAAAATTTGGGCCTAACTAATTTAGTCCCGGGTCCGAATCTCACTCCTCGACACCAATTGTTACCGTACTAACACAATTGGTGTCCAAAATTTGGGCTAAATAAATTTAGTCCCAGGTTCGAATCCAACTCCTGACAACCAATTGTTACAGACACGACTTTGATGTTAAGGTGGGCCGAGCGGAATGGCCGTCGTGTCCGCACAAATTACCCGACTATACTCGACGTTGACGAAGTCGCGCTACGCTGGCTCAATAAGGAAAAAGAAGACACCCGGCTGGCTTACAATGACATACGACACCAATGTTTCAATTCTCAAGACCTCCGGAGGAGATTATATTCGTACGGAAAGGTTAGATTACAGGGACGAGAGGTACATCATAGAAAGACAGGCACTTAGACACACTCTTATATTAACCCTAGACAGACGACAGATAAACGGGACAACGGCTGACTCACACGGGGATTGATTGCAGGGAAAGGCAGGTATCGGTGGCTCCAGGTGCACCTGGGCTCGGGGCAGGATCAACACGGTTCGGTCCAGAGATGCGGGGAGGTCTCGTCGCAGCGCTCAGAGGTGACGTTCTTTCTCAGGCGGGTCTTTCTCAGGCCTCTCCAAACTCAGGCGCATCTGTTTCAGCGCTCGCAGGTCCGTCTTTCTCTCCAGCTGGGGGCGCATCTTACGTCACGTCCGCTACGTGGCTGCGTATATCCGGCGGGGAGTGACACGCCCTCGGCTCGCTAGCGCCGCCCCAGATGGAATCGGTCCGCCCTTCTGATTGGGTGCGGGGGGTTACCAGGCTCCGCCCTTGAGGAGGAGCTGACAGCCAGCCCCTCCGTGGTAACCCCGTGGAGCGCGTGGTCAATGGCGCTAATCGAGCCGGTGTGAGGACGCATCCTCCCCCGCTCCGCCGCCATCTCCTCTGTTGTTGTTGTAATTGTTGGTTGGGGAAGAAGATGGAAGGAGGTATGGGAAAGGTCCTAAACTCACTACTGATGCCATATAATCACATTCTGGTGCAACGAAGAGTCATAATTAATGGAGACGAGGCCTTAACTGACATAGAATAAGAATAACTAGGAAGATGTCCGAGAGTTGTCTACGTGTGGTGCGGTGGACCTGGGCACGACATTTAATGGGGGAATAAGGGGAAGGTCGGCTCTACTGATTGTTATTTACATGCAATGGGACTAGGGAATGGGGGATTGGGGAAAGTTGGGGAGTATTGGAGAAAATAGGGGAATATTTACAAGCGGATATGGAGGCCAAATTCCATATTCGCAACAATATCTTCGTTCTTTCTTATTTCATTCAACATTATTATCCGGAAGTAAAATATGTTTCAGGAAATTACCGAGAGATATTTCTTCGTTTTTTTTATTAGTCATGTGCGCATACACTTTAAATAGGTTTATTTGAAATCTTTAATTTTCACAATGTAATTTACTTGCCATTTGTCATTTGATAATTACGAGACACTTCCTCTTGAGGATCGTGACAATTCTTGTGTTGCATGGAAACTTCCATTTCCAAAATGAATGTGACGGTCGATGAAGAACGCAGACTTGAACAGGATGCAGCAAGAAAACGAATGAGACGGTCGAACGAGTCCGTCGACGAACGTCAATACAGACTTGAACAGGATGTAGCAAGAACCGCACAAAGACCGCACGAGACGGGAGAACCGCACAGAATCCTTTGTTTTCACTGACGTCACAGTTACCCATCTCGCATTGCGTGGCGGCCATTTTGATACCCATGCTCATCTGTCCGTGTGCGCTGATATTGATTTGTTGCGTTGGTTTATGGTGAATGCGGATCGCAAAAAGTCTGTTTTATAAAGTAATTTTGTTTGTTTTGTCACGTTCATGTGGAGTGTGGTGCCATCTAGTTTATATTACGTATTGTTGCCCAACAAACACAGAACATTCGGTTTAAGTTTGCCGTAGACCAGTGAACTGGTGAACACCTGGGCAGTGGGTCAACCTGCAACCAACTACCTGTAGAACAGACTTGGAGTGTACGTAAGGATACGGTAGATCCAGGCTTGAGTATGGCTAGCAGTGCGATTGCCAACCTTGGCTACCAAGAGACGCTCCCTCCGGACGTTCTTATTCGTTACAAAGAGAAGATTTCTGTCATTGGGTGTGACCCTTATGGTCTATCAAATGATCAATTTGAGAAGAATGTGAGCAAGTGGCCTCAGGTGACCCACATCGACGTGATCAACGACCTGTTGTTCAGCAAATCGGCCTATACCAAAGATGAGTTGAAGAAGTATAAATCCCTCGAGGCATACAGGTTGTACCAAGATGGATGGGTGCGACAAATCCTACACAAAGAACTGAATGACGTCCACTTGATTCGATCCAAGGTATTAATATATTAAACAAACATGTATTTTTTAAAGCTGCTTGTGTTAATGTTATGGACCTGATTGATTAAGTGCCCTCCATTTGTTCAAAAACCACTGCAGTTTTAAGCTGTGCATGCACGTGTGCATACTTTGTAGACATGTGACGCACAGTGCGAAGTGAGTGCCGCCATGTGTGCTTTGTGCGTATGGCCATAAGTCATCACCTATATTTATCATGTAAGCAACGAATACATAGCACGTTCTTCACATGATAAAATCGAGATTCATTTTGACCGAGTTGATAAGAGTACATAACTTTAGAAAGTTTATTGGACAGTTTCAAATTCAATACTTTTATGTTCCAGGTTTCGCATTCCATGAAACATGTTCTTACTTACTGTTAACAAAATGCTCGGAGCAGACAGGTGTGCGATCCCACTGTGATTCTGTTTGGATGTCACTGCGATTGATGGCAGCCTTCCACAAACGCCGCCTCTCTTCACTTAAATTTCTTGTTTCCTCACCCTGATTCAGTAGAAGTTTGGGCGTTTTGTAAAACTTGACTCCTGGCCTAACGCCTGGCCTGTTTGAACAACGAAATACGCCGCAAATTGGCATGACTGGTCGTGAACAAAAACTATTTAATGTGAATCCGCTGACGACGTTGTTCGAGAGGGTATCAAAATGGCCGAGGTGTCCCAGGGTGCCCTGCGCGCGTGCTCCGATGACGTCACAAGAAAACAAGCAATGCTGCTGCAACAACGATGAGGAGGGTTGGAGAGGAGTTGGAGAGTGAGGTGCTAGGGGTTGGAGAGTGAGGAGCGAGGGGTTGGAGAGTGAGGAGCGAGGGGTTGGAGAGCGAGGAGCGAGGGGTTGGAGAGCGAGGAGCGAGGTGTTGGAGAGCGAGGAGCGAGGTGTTGGAGAGCGAGGAGATAGGGGTTGGAGAGCGAGGAGCGAGGGGTTGGAGAGCGAGGAACGAGGGGTTGGAGAGTGAGGAGCGAGGGGTTGGAGAGTGAGGAGCTAGGGGTCGGAGAATGAGGAGCAAGGAGTTGGAGAGTGAGGGCCGATTGGAGCGGAGAGTGAGGGCCGATTGGAGCGGAGAGTGAGGGGCGATTGGAGCGGAGAGATAGGGGTGATTGGAGCGGAGAGGAGTGTGAGGAGGTATTGAAGAGGAGTGTGAGGAGGTATTGGAGAGGAGTGTGAGGAGGTATTGGAGAGGAGTGTGAGGAGGTATTGGAGAGGAGTGTGAGGAGGTATTGGAGAGGAGTGTGATGGGTTGGAGAGGAGTGTGAGGGCTTGGAGAGGAGTGTGAGGGGTTGTAGAGGAGTGTGAGGGGTTGTAGAGGAGTGAGGGATTGGAGAGGAGTGTGAGGAGGTATTGGAGAGGAGTGTGAGGAGGTATTGGAGAGGAGTGTGAGGAGGTATTGGAGAGGAGTGTGAGGAGGTGTTGGAGAGGAGTGTCAGGAGGTGTTGGAGAGGAGTGTGAGGAAGTGTTGGAGAGGAGTGTGAGGAGGTGTTGGAGAGGCGTGTGAGGAGGTGTTGGAGAGGAGTGTGAGGAGGTGTTGGAGAGGAGCAAGGGGTTGGCGAGTGAGGAGCGATTGGAGAGGTGAGTGAGGAGCGATTGGAGAGGAGAGTGAGGATCGATTGGAGAGGAGAGTGAGGCGCGATTGGAGAGGCGAGTGAGGCACGATTGGAGGGGAGTATGAAGAATTGAAGACGAGTGTGAGGGATTTGAGAGGAGTGTGAGGGATTGGAGAGGAGTGTGAGGGATTTGGAGAGGAGTGTGAGAGATTGTAGAGGAGTGTGAGGGATTGGAGAGGAGTGTGAGGGATTGGAGAGGAGTGTGAGGGATTGGAGAGGAGTGTGAGGGATTGGAGAGGAGTGAGGGATTGGAGAGGAGTGTGAGGGATTGGAGAGGAGTGTGAGGGATTGGAGAGGAGTGTGAATGATTGGAGAGGAGTGTGAATGGTTGGAGAGGAGTGTGAGGGGTTGGAGAGGAGAGGAGTGTGAGGGGTTGGAGAGGAGTGTGAGGGGTTGGAGAGGAGTGTGAGGAGGTATTGGAGAGGAGTGTGAGGAGGTATTGGAGAGGAGTGTGAGGAGGTATTGGAGCGGAGTGTGAGGAGGTATTGGAGAGGAGTGTGAGGAGGTATTGGAGAGGAGTGTGAGGAGGTATTGGAGAGGAGTGTGAGGAGGTATTGGAGAGGAGTGTGAGGAGGTATTGGAGAGGAGTGTGAGGAGGTATTGGAGAGGAGTGTGATGGGTTGGAGAGGAGTGTGAGGGCTTGGAGAGGAGTGTGAGGGGTTGTAGAGGAGTGTGAGGGGTTGTAGAGGAGTGAGGGATTGGAGAGGAGTGTGAGGAGGTATTGGAGAGGAGTGTGAGGAGGTATTGGAGAGGAGTGTGAGGAGGTATTGGAGAGGAGTGTGAGGAGGTGTTGGAGAGGAGTGTCAGGAGGTGTTGGAGAGGAGTGTGAGGAAGTGTTGGAGAGGAGTGTGAGGAGGTGTTGGAGAGGCGTGTGAGGAGGTGTTGGAGAGGAGTGTGAGGAGGTGTTGGAGAGGAGCAAGGGGTTGGCGAGTGAGGAGCGATTGGAGAGGTGAGTGAGGAGCGATTGGAGAGGAGAGTGAGGATCGATTGGAGAGGAGAGTGAGGCGCGATTGGAGAGGCGAGTGAGGCACGATTGGAGGGGAGTATGAAGAATTGAAGACGAGTGTGAGGGATTTGAGAGGAGTGTGAGGGATTGGAGAGGAGTGTGAGGGATTTGGAGAGGAGTGTGAGAGATTGTAGAGGAGTGTGAGGGATTGGAGAGGAGTGTGAGGGATTGGAGAGGAGTGTGAGGGATTGGAGAGGAGTGTGAGGGATTGGAGAGGAGTGAGGGATTGGAGAGGAGTGTGAGGGATTGGAGAGGAGTGTGAGGGATTGGAGAGGAGTGTGAATGATTGGAGAGGAGTGTGAATGGTTGGAGAGGAGTGTGAGGGGTTGGAGAGGAGAGGAGTGTGAGGGGTTGGAGAGGAGTGTGAGGGGTTGGAGAGGAGTGTGAGGAGGTATTGGAGAGGAGTGTGAGGAGGTATTGGAGAGGAGTGTGAGGAGGTATTGGAGCGGAGTGTGAGGAGGTATTGGAGAGGAGTGTGAGGAGGTATTGGAGAGGAGTGTGAGGAGGTATTGGAGAGGAGTGTGAGGAGGTATTGGAGAGGAGTGTTAGGAGGTATTGGAGAGGAGTGTGAGGAGGTATTGGAGAGGAGTGTGAGGAGGAGTGGCATTGGAGAGGCGTGAGGGTGGAGAGGAGTGAGGGGTCACATATTATGTGAAATAAATAAATTGTGTTCATTACACCATTTTAACCATTTTGTAAAATTTAATGTGCAGCATGTAAATCAAGATGTCCAAATGTCACACACGTCCATACCCGTGGGATTCCCACGGGTGACCCCACTAGTCTATATTATATTCTCCGTAGGTGATTCTGTCTGTCTGTCTGTGAGTCTATCCGTGGGTGTGGCCTCCTCCATTGAGGGAGTAGCTCCACCCATTCTGGAAGGGGCTTCAAAAACAAATCACCACCATTTTGTTTCCTCGCATAGCTTTGATTCCTCTTTTGTGAGGTCTTGCTCTCTCTCTCTCACAGTTTTATTTCAACTCTAATTCGATATCTCATTTCATTTTCCACAGTCGCTAACATGGTTATAGACTCGGTTTAAAAAAACGGGAAGGAAATTCAATTAATGTTACCGTTTATAGAACGAAATGCATTTTTGAAGGCTTGTAGCATAAAGTCCATTGAGACTCTCTCTCATGGCTTTATCCTGACTCTAATTCACCATCTGATTTCATTTTTCTCGATGATTTTAGACTCTGTTTCAGCAATAATTGAGAAAATTTACGCACAGACGGGAAATTGCTGAGACATTTTAGTAATTTGCGGCATGATACATCATACACCTCCTAAAATAACACAGACGGGAAAATGCCGAGATATATTAAAATTTTGTGGCGGACTTTTCCATTTGATGACGTGATCGTCATGATGAAATGTTTAATTTAGACGTAGTCACAATAAAAAGTCAACCACATACAAGTCAACCACATACTCCTCGCCACATACAAGGCTTTCATCCGCAGCTCAATGAAGTACTGCTCTCCCCTCTGGGCTGGTGCTCCTGCCTCACACCTAGCTCGTCTTCACGCTGTTGAAACCAAAGCGTTCAGAATGATTGGAATCTCCCGCGATGATGCTATCTCCGAGGGCCTTTCACTTACTCCCCGCAGGCAGGTTGGTGGTCTTTCCGTCTTCTACCGACTCCTCTCTGGCCTTGCTCCCCCAGCTCTCTCTGGGCTCTGTCCCCCAAATATTCCTACAGGTCGCACAAGATCTGCCTGCAACCCTCTTATGGTTAAACTGCCAAAATCAAGACTCTCTGCTCACCTTCACTCCTTCATTCCTCTTTTCTCCCGCCTCTGGAACAAACTCCCTCACTCTCTTCAATCCCACTCCTCCCTCCAGGTCTTTAAAACGGCTGTTCACCACCATCTCTTATCTTCCCAAATCCAAAACCTTGATCTTTTCTACCCCCGCTAATTTCACCCCAAATCCACTTTTTTGAGGTGCCGACTTCTTTCCTGGAAGTCCTTGTGTCCTTGCGTTTTATACCTATCCTGCCTACCCCCAGGCCCTCTCCCTCCCACACATCTCCCGATGTCCCTGCTCTCAAATGTTGTGTTTGTGTGCTTCCTCCCCTTCTCTCCCCATCTTGTCGACCGCTCCCCTTTTTATATACTTTGTTTGCTTGTTTGTTTGATTTGTTTGTTTGATAAATGTTAGCTCTTTCACGAGCCTCGACTCTGTATACAAAAAAAAAAAAAACCTGTGACCATATTGCACAACTGGAGAAAGTTACCAGGGGTCAGGCTGTGTGTCCTCTCTGGTCGGAGCAGAGGAGGGGTCGCATTACTGCGAGTATTGCACATGAAGTTTTCACAAGGAAGTCAACGACTGCACCTGGTCTGCTTGTGAAAAGAATCATGGGCTATGATTCGAGAAATCTAGAGAAAGTGCCTGCTATAAAATGGGGATTAGCCAACGAGTCAAAAGCGAGGGACGCTTATGTCTGCACAAAGTCAGGGGCTCAGCACAAGAACATTAGTTGCCGACTCTCTGGGCTGGTTCTGGATAAGGACCGGCCATATATTGGAGCGTGTGCGGATGGGATTGTGACATGTGATTGCTGCCAACCAAGGGTGCTTGAAATAAAATGCCCTTACAAACACAGCGATGTCTCTACGCTTGAGGCCGCGAGAAATGATCAACAGTTCTGTCTGGATGTTGATGGCACTCTCAAAGAGTCCCATCCTTATTACACACAGGTGCAACTCCAGATGTTAGTCAATGAATTGCAAGTTGCAGATTTGTGCATTTTCACAAGCAAGTCATTACATGTTGTGGAAAATATTCCTTTCAATGCACTCACTGTATGTGAATTCTGTTGTGGAAAAATGCCAATCATTCTTTTTGTGTGAACTGCTTCCTGAATGCCTAACACGGAGCTTGGAAGAGAAGGAAGATTAGAACGAGGCAATTCAAAGCACAGAGGAACCGCTATATTGCATTTGATTATTGTGCATGTACATGTTTACCAGTTTTGTATTTATTAAAGTTCCGTTTGTCGATCTCAAGTTTGTCATATGAGCTTCCGTGCAATAACAAAGCAACTTATTTTGTTCAATATAAAATAATTTTTTATTTCAAAAAAAATACCAAAAAGGTTCACTGATACACAAGTGAATACAAGGTCATGCAACAAAGCCAACAGTCTGTCACTGAAATTAAAAACATACCATTCATAGATGAATACAATTTTGTACAAACATGAGAAGAGGCTGAATAATCTTGTTTTGTGACCAGTCAACAAATAACAGCGTGATATCTGACTAATCTGGGCATCTATCTGACTAATCTGGGGTGCAAATTGGTTATCGCTGCTGCTATCATAACCATGTTATCAATGTGTGGCACAAGAGACAGGGGTACAATATTTGCAATTAGTTTTAAAATTTTCAACCTCTCCATCATGCGTTCGATGTGTATCCTCACTCTCGCCAACCTACGAGACATTTCCACCTCCTTCATTGTGAGCTGCTTTTTGCCCCTGGTAAAACTTGGAATGGCTAGACGAGCACCTCTTATTGCCAGTTCTTCTTCGATAAGAAAACCTCTGTCAGCTAAGACTTGGTCGTCATATTCAATTAGATCCAAAAACCCTGACATTTGAGTTATCATTTTGTCTGACACCCTCCCTCCAAATGCTTTCGATATAAATGATACACTCCCAGCTGGATTTATGCCAACTAATATTTTCAGAGTATTGTGATGCTTGTAGTTTGACCAAGTATGTGCCCGCATTGTCAGATTACGAGCCCTCTCACAAAAGATCTCGGTACAATCGATTATCACTCTACATTTCGAATATGATGGTTTAAATACATGACCTGGAGCCTGGTGTTGGCTTAGCGGTTAGGGTGCCGGCTTGGCATCCTAGAGTCCTGGGTTCGAATCCTGGTCGATCGCTGAATTAACGCCAGGGGGGTTGACTCAGCCTGTCATCCTTTCGAGGTCGGCAAATTGAGTACCAGCTTGCTGGGATGAATGATCAGTGTGTACCCCGATTTAGAATAGGTACACCGTATCCTTGCGCATCGTAAGAGCGTGACCAAGGGTTGGCGTCAGGAACGGCATCCGGCCATAACAACATTGCCTCAAACAGGGAACCATGATTGTCATGGGGCCCGCAAGGCTAACCCCCGCTCTAGCGGGGGAAAATGGCCTTAAAACGATCATTCATTCAAATACAGAGGGGAGTGTCCGAATAACATCAATCTTTTCAGGCCATCTGACTAGGAAGCATAACTTTTGGGCTATTTCTGGCAACCCATCATTAATCAATTTAGACACCAACGAAGTAGATACATTAAACCTAAAAGCCAAATCTTGATTGAGTACACCAAGTCTAAGCTTCATCAATATCATGAGAAAAATGCATGGTTGTGACAAGACTTTGGACGTGGGTAGCACAGGTGCACAAAGAGCAAGAGCCCACGAAAATACTCCAAAATTTGGGAACCCTGTAAAAAAATTTGTTTTGAACTCCGAATTGCCAGTGACAAGAAATTGTTCATTGAATTGTACTTGTTGCAGGTTAAGCTTCAGTTCTCTGTTTTCCTCTTGGAGCCTCTCAAGTTCCTTGTATAGCATTTTGTTCTCCTTCTGAAGCTCATCACATCGGTCAGGTTCTTTCTGCTGGTCATCACCTGATTGTACAAACAACAAATGGAACGTATGAAAATCTATATAATAATAGCGTAAGGACTCGACTTTGTTATCCCTTTTACACCGCACCTAGTGACCCGATGCCCACGGCACTAATGGATTTACGATCTACGAACCGCGCTCTTTGTTTATCACGTACAGCCATACTCGAAAAATCTGAATTAGCCGACGTTGGGGCCCAAAATCATCCGATTAACTGCCGATACGACGCCATCTTACGACGCCATCGTATTGGCGTCTGCTGGGCGAAGGCGAAGCAAGCCGTCCGCTGATTGGACAGGCGAAGGCGAAAGCAAGCCGTCCACTGAGTGGACAATCCAGAGCATGCATTTGTGGCGGTGTCGGCGATCGTTGTTCATATACGCACTCTTCATTCTCATCTTTCTTCCTAACTCTTACTCGGACAAGCAAATCCCCTATGCCATCCATAATGGTACACTCTATCCATACACCACATCCTCCCTTCCGTGGATGTTCCACGGGTTTCGGCTAGTATTCAAATATTATTGTTACGGACACGACTTATTGAGATGTTATGCTGGGCCGAGCGGAATGGCCGCCGTGTTCGCACACGTTACTCGATTACACTCGAACGTTGGCCGAATCGCGCTATGCTAAATCAATGAAGGAAAGGACACAATGGCTGGGTTAAATGACACGACACCAGGGGTACAGTTCTCAAGACCTCCGGAGGAGGATATAATATGGGATATGCAGAACGTTTAGATTACACGGACAAGAGGTACAGCACAGAAAGGTGGGCACTTATACACGGTCTTATCTTAGCCCCGACAGACCACAGACAAACGGGACAAGGCTGACTCACACAGGGATTGATGGCAAGGAGGGGCAGGTAGTCGATGGCTCAAGGTGCACCTTGGCTCAGGGGCAGAATCGACCCGGTCCGGTCCAGAGATGCGGGAGGTATCTCTCAGCGCTAGGAGGTGACGTCCTTTCTCCTTCGTAGCTGAGGCGCATCTGACGTCACCTCCGGTAAGTGGCTGCGTATATCCAGCGGGGAGTGACACGCCCTCGGCTCGTTAGCTCCGCCCCAGATGGAATCGGTCCGCCGCTTCTTATTGGGTGCGGGGGGGTTGCCGGGCTCCGCCCTTGACGAGGAGCTGACAGTCAGCCCCTGTGTGGTAACCCCGTCGGAGCACATGGGCAATGGCGGCTAACCAAGCCGGAGTGAGGACGCACACTACCCGCGCCGCCGCCGCGCCGCCCCCCGCTGTTGTTGTAGTTGTTGTTGTCGTTGTAGTTGTTGTTGTGAGGAAGAGATGCGGGGAGGTATTGGGAGGTCCTAAACTCACTACTGGTGCCATACAATCACATTCTGGTGCAACGAAGAGTCAGAATTAATGGAAACGAGTCCTTAACTGACATAGACTAAGAATAACTAGCAAGATGTCCTATAGTTGTCTACGTGAGATGCGGTGAACCTGGGCACGACATTTAATGGGGGAAAAAGGGGAAGGTCGGGGCTACAGAGTGTTGTTTACAGACAATGGGACTAGGGAATGGGGGATTGGGGATAGTTGGGGAGTATTGGGGAAATAGGGGAATATTTACAAGCGGATATGGATGGAGGCCAAATCCCATATCCGCAACATTATTAATCAGAAGGGGTTGCTGACACTCAAGGTTGATGATAATTGTACTAACCGTTCACATTTATTTCTTCAATTGGAGGACTGGTCTCTTCAAAAGGGGCAGCTGGCTGGAATACTCATGGATAGTTCCAGGAGGATCTCAGCACCTTGCAACTGATCTGTTCTTGTTCTCTCCCTCTCTTTTTCCACCTTGTTTTTTGTTTCAGCACGCTGCTTACTACGTAAGTGCCTTTTTTTCTTCTTCACTGAACGCTCCAGCTCTCCATTCTCCATGTACCCCATCAACAAATTCGGAACGAAATTTGGGTCATTGGAGATGTCGTTGGGTTTACCTGAAGGCCAACGAAGCTCTGTTAGAAAACTAAACAAACAAAACAAACCAAAATGACATGCAACTTTACGGGTGTCGCGCGTAAGTGTATATTTGTCATCATGTGAGGGGTGCAGCTATGCTAATTAGTTAGGGTATGAGGGTAGATTCCTTGTGTGTTGTCGCCGCTGAGGTTTTCCCATTGTTCCATATGACACTTACAACACCAGCCATGCAATCAGCGCTTACATTAAATAAAGTGAACACCGACCGGATATGGACATTCTACCACTGACGCCACCCAGCCGAGTCATCTCAAGGGGTGTGAAGAAGGCCGTGAGGCCCTGCCCCAAAAGGAATGATTGATAGCCATAGATTGATGCGATGGCACTCTTTGATTGGAGTGCGGGTGACATCAGAGAGAACATTCTAGCGCCAGGGACAAAAAGGACACGTCCCGCCATTTTCGCTCTCTCTTGTGCTGGGTTTGATTGCGGGTGGACGCACTGTTCTCTCTCTCTGTCCCTGGCTTGGTCGTAGGAAGACGCATTTTATTCTCTCTCTCTCAAGGTCCGGGCTTCGTCGTGAGCAGACGTATTTCCCTCTGACTGTTCCTGGCTGATGGAAGCAGACGCATCATTTCCTCTCATTGGTGCTGGCTTCGTGAGGGCTGCGCATGGTGCCGTGTGCACCTGAAAGGAACGTCGGGGCTCGGTGCAGCCAAGCGGGAAGGACGAGGGAGGAGCTCGGGCCTGTTCGCTTCACGTCGGCGGCTGGCGGTGTACGCGACTTCGCGCAAACACGTGCTTTCCCACGCAGGGACGCGGGATCTTTGACGACCCGGACGGTCAAGGACGCCACAGCAGAGTACCAGCTAACATTACACACACATTACTTTCATTTATTTCTCCCTGTGTGTGAAATTGTGTCTGAATGGAGGATCCTCATTATAGGAATTTTAGTTTACTGTGCACTCATTTTTGTTGCCTGCATTATTTTTATTAAACCATTATTTGTTACATTTTAATTGTTGTATTGTGGCTTTGCCGGTTTTGTACGTTTATTTGTTGTGGGGATCGGATAACCCCCATGCCGCATCCGGCCGTGTAGGTAAGCTCTCGCTGCCCTCCAATAACCCCCTCCCCACCCCCCGGCATGTGTCACTACCGCCATAGTTGAGTATACGCCTCAGAGTTAAAGCTCGGTTGGCCATCCGTCACCTTGCAGTGTTCACTACAGGGATGACACAATATAAAATGAGCTGTCTCGGCGTGCATCCGTCCATCCCTCGGTCCATGAAACCGTGTGACTGTATGTCTACTATTTACAGTCACGTGAAAAAGTAAGTACACCCCATGTAAAGTTTTGACTTTTTCAACATATTTCAACATATTTCAACATACAGCTATTTGATCTTCATTTCAACAATATTGACAGATAAAGGTGATATAATATAACAAATATCATGAAACATTTACATTTTGTAGTCCATTGTATAATTTAAATAAACATAAATGCAAATTTCGCATGTGGAAAAAGTAAGTACACCCTTGGCTCTAATAGGTGGTATTGCCCCCTTTGGCAGAAACAACCTCAAGTAGGCATTTCTTATAACTGTCAACCAGTCTCTGACATCGACTGGGAGAAATTTTTGCCCACTCCTCCATGCAGAATTCTTTCAGCTGTGCGATGTTTGAGGGGTTTCTTGCATGCACAGCTCGTTTCAAATCCCCCCACAACATCTCGATGGGATTTAGATCCGGGCTTTGACTTGGCCATTCCAGAACACTCCATTTCTTTCTTTTCAGCCATTCTTTGGTGGATTTACTGGTATGTTTAGGGTCATTGTCATGTTGCAAGGTCCACCTTCGGTTGAGCTTCAACTTTCCGACAGATGGCCTCACATTATCCTCAAGCACCCTCTGGTACAATGAAGAATTCAAAGTAGATTCTATGATGGTGAGCTGCTCAGGCCCTGATGCAGCAAAGCTGCCCCAAACCATAATATTTCCACCACCATGCTTTACAGTTGGTATCAGGTTCTTGTGGTCAAATGCTGTCTTTGGTTTTCGCCAAACATGTCTTCTGGTACTGTGGCCAAATAGCTCGACCTTTGACTCATCTGTCCAGAGCACATTGTTCCAGAAGTGCTGGTCTTTGCCTAGGTGTTCATTGGCAAACTTTAGTCTTGCCCTGATGTTCTTTCTGGACAGCAAAGGTTTCCTCCTGGCACACCTCTTATGTAGATCAAATTTGTGCAGCCTCTTTCTATTGGTAGACTCGTGCGCTTTGACATCAACAGTGGCAAGAGCTACCTGTAGGTCCCGTGATGACATTCTGTGGTTCTTAGAGACTTCTTTAAGCATCTTGCGGTCTGCTCTCGGGCTGAACTTGCTGGGGTGGCCTGGCCTGAACAAGTTGGCAGTTGTTTGGAATCTTCTCCACTTTGTAGATGATCTTCCGGACAGTCGAATGATTGATTTCAAATTGTTCGGAGATCTTTTTAACTCCCTTCCCAGACTCGTAGGCATCTATAACCTTCTTTCTAAAGGCCTCAGAGAGCTATTTTGATCTAGGCGTGGTGACACCGCACACTTCAACAACAAAGAGCAAACCAAACGAAATGTCTGAGGTTTAAATAAGACAGGTTCCTCCAAGATCCTCTCCAACGATGTTCTAATCATTTGCACCTGAGCTGGTGCACCTGATTCTAATTTTAGGTGTTTGAAGTCGTGATAAATGTGAGGGTGTACTTACTTTTTCCACATGCGAAATTTGCATTTATGTTTATTTAAATTATACAATGGACTACAAAATGTAAATGTTTCATGATACAGTATTTGTTATATTATATCACCTTTATCTGTCAATATTGTTGAAATGATGATCAAATAGCTGTATATTGAAATATGTTGAAAAAGTCAAAACTTTACATGGGGTGTACTTACTTTTTCACGTGACTGTACGTACTTTTGGAATGTACCTTTCGACCCTTTAGACTACTGAGACCTTTGAAGACCCTTCAAGACTCCAAAGACTGTTTAAGACTACCAAGACCTCTAAGACCCTGAAGACCCAAAATACCCTGAAGACACTTAAATACCGCAAAGACCCAAAAGACCTCGAGGACTCCGAAGACACAAAATACCCCAAAGACACAAAATACCCCAAAGACACAAAATACTCCGAAGACTGTCTCCTCATACCCGTGACAATGTGAGCACCACTCTCAATCAGGACCGAGAGAGTGTGATGAACTGGGGAAAAGATTGGCTTGTTACTTTCAACCAAAAAAGGCCCACTTGTTGTCTGTGTCTAGTTCAAGATCACCTTGTTTTCCGACCCTGTCTATGGATTCTTCACCTCTACAGGAACTCACTGTTATCCATCTGCTTGGATTGGATATCAGATCAAACCTCAGCTGGGAAAAGTACATCTCATAGCTAAATGAGCCTCCCCCCACATTGGCTGCTTATTTCGTGCTCGGCGATACCTTTCTCAAGCTGCTATGCTCCATCTATAGAAGGCCACCATACTACCTGTTATGGAGTATCATTACCATATTTGGGCTGGTGCTCCGGCCTGTCACCTATCTCTTCTTGACAGAATCCAGCGACGTGCTGCCATTTTGGTGGGACAGCAGTTGGCATCATCCCTGGAACCTCTTTCAGTCCGCCACTCTATTGCTTCGTTGAGACATTTCTACAGATATTACCACGGAATGTGCTCTGAGGGTCTATCACAGGTTGTTCCACCTGAGCATACATTCAGTCGCTCGACACATTTGGCAGTTTCTTCCCATCCATACACTGTATCTGTCCCAAGGAGTAAGACTATGAGGTAATGAGGTATTCTTCTCGTTTTTTTCCCTGCACGGCATCACTCTAAAACAGTTTACCTGCATCCTGCTTTCCTCTCTATCCCAACCTACCTCAATTCAAGAGAAATGTCAATAGATACCTCCTTTGTGTCTAATATCTATACTTTCCTTTGTGTAGCAACCACCTCGAGTGGCCTTAAAGGCTTTGTGACGGCCGATATCAGATAATAAAAAATAAAAATAAAAAAAGACACAAAGACCCTGAAGATCCAAAAGACCCCGAATATTCTTTAAGATCCTGAAGACACAAAAGACCCCAAAGATACAAATGACCCCAAATAACCAAAAGACCCAGAGGACCCCAAAGACCCTTAAAAACCCCGAAGACCCAAAAGACCCCTAAGAACCTTTCGACCCATTAGATCCCAAGATCCTTAAGACCCCCAAGACTCTTAAGACCCCTTTCAATACTGTAGACACCTTTAGATCCCTTTGCCCTTTAGACTTTTTAGAACCCTTTTTAGAACCCTATAGAACTTTTTAGAACCCTTTTTAGACCCCTAGAACCTTTAGACCTCTATACCCTTTAAGTCCAAATAACACAATTTGGACCCCTAACCCCCATCAGGAAGATTAGACAGCTTGGACCCTTGATCATTTAGACTCTAAATGATCAAGGGTCCAAAGTACATCTCAGGTATAGCTAAAAGAGCCTCCCACCACATTGGCTGCTTATTTCGTGCTCGGCGACATTTTTTAGAGCTTTAGACCACTTGGACCTTTTTGGATTACAAATAAATAATATCACCAATATTACAAATAAATTTGCACGAAAGAAATGTTTGTATTATGATTGGTGTAAATCATGACAACACAGCAACTCAAGTTCATTATCCTCAGTTAAAACGAGACTGTGCCTCTGCAGCGAAATGTAGTGAGGCAAGCCGATCCACGCTAGTAGTTTATAAAGGAGGCGATTAAAAGGGGATCTGATTAAAATATTGACGATATTTTTGTTTGTTTTCACCAGTCAGTGGTGTAATGGTTGGAGCATCTGCTCTGAATCTGGGAGGTCAGAACCAACGCTGAATAATAACAAAAGCTTTTAAAATGGTACATGCTGCTTCCTTGCTCAACGCTCGGAATTTAAAAAGGATAGAGCATGGACAAACAACCATAAGTTGGTGACCATTACACATGCTTTAATGGGCCTAAAGGCCTCCTCATGCGTCAAAGTTCCTTGTAAGGGAACTCGTATTATGTAATGAAAGGTGTAGATGCAAAAGGGCAGGAAAGCTTTCATTTTTTTTTTTATCAGTACAGAGAGTAAGTAACATGACTCCAGAAGAATAGCTTGAGTGTAAAAAATAAAGGAGAGTTAGGACGTAAGCAAGACAAGGGTATTTCACAGGGAGTTGTCGATGTAGGGACAGTGGATATAGCATTGGATAGATACTGTTAAAGGAGACAGAGCTACAGGGCCTTCAATCTGAAACGTAGGTAGCTCATGGCTGGCCTGTGAGACCTGTGAATGTTGTGGAAATTTGTTGTCTGGGTAGTGCAAAGTTTATAGACATTTAGTATGAAAAACACGATTTTTGTTTTCAAGTACATGTATACTTTGTATTGCAAGGGTGCTATCTTGTTTGTAACAAATATTTGTTCCTCCCCTCCCCCACCCTCCAGCCTTCCACCTTTCTCTTCCCCTTGTATACCTCTACTGCTTAGCTGCTGACCTCCATTATTTTACCACTCCCCATAACACCACATCCCCCCAAGCACCACTGTGTAACCTTGTTTAGATTGAGTTTCAGGAGTGTGGATATCATGGTATAGGTATGATGGGCGGAGTGGCCTCGTCCTTCAACTTGGACACTTTGTATGTATCCTTGTGTTACCCCTAATTCGACAATCAATATTGCGTCGACTTATGACATTTATTATGCATTTGGGAGATGTTCTGGTCGAACATATCTCCAGATGTTTCCCAACGATCTTGATGGATTACTTGATCAGAGTCGACACATCGCAGCAACGGGAACGAATCCTGGAAAGGCAAAACACTTGTAAGCTAATAGTTTTGGTTGCTGAATACTGCATTTATGCACTCATTATTTAGTTCCTTATTGTTGACAACACATAAGCAAGAAAGATGTCGAACAAAGCACGATACTTGCGAAATCCAAATAAACAAGAGTTTCCATGGAAACAGTAATATAGCAATTTTGAAAATTTGACTCATCAAGTGTTTTACATGATCGATTGTTATACAGAACAAATTCGGTTGATTGTGGCCTAATATGTATTTTAGATGTTTAAGATGGTGTTGATCTTTGACTAAGTTTGACCAAATTTACTCACATATACTACACATGTACAAATAAGCTGTGTGAGTTTCAATTTGACATTAAAAAGTTATTGAGTTATGGTAACAATAATATCATTAAAAAGTCCTATTGGATTATAACTATAGACCCACTCCTGAGGGGATCTACCTAGAGGCCTAGGAAGTCCAGTCGGCTCTGGTCCGTTAGTTTTTGGGGGCATTTGATGCCTCAAGAACATCAGGTTTCCTCACTTTTAGTTTAGTATTAAACAACAGTAGCGACTGTTTAAAAAGGTAATCATATGTGTTTTAATTTATAGAATAAATGTATTTCTGGTAGGGGTGCCCCACAAAATCAAGGCTGTTGTGGAAGTCAATGAAGAAGTGAGCCAGCGATAAAGTAAACTCAAAGGTCTTTTGCACTCTGAAGCAGGTTATCATCAAGGATTTGCCTGTATTTGGCTCTATTCATTGTTCCCTCTATCCTTACAAGCCTACTAGTCCCTGCCGCTAAAAATCATCCCCATAGCATGATGTTGCTACCTCCATGCTTCGCGGTAGGGATGGTGTTAGATGAGTGATGAGATGTGCTCGGTTTCTGCCAATACATAGCGCTTTGCATTCAGAACAAAGAGTTCAATTTTCCTCTCATCAGACCACAGAATATTTTGCCTCATCCTCTCAGTCTTTCACGTGCCTTTTTGCAAACTCCAAGCATGCCGTCATGTGCCTTTTTCTCAGGAATGGCTTCCGTCTGGCCACTCTCCCATAAAGCTGGGATTTGTGAGGTGCTGCAGAGACTGTTATACTTCTGGCAGATTCTCCCATCTCAGCCAAGGAACTCTGTAGTTCTGTCACAGTGGTCATTGGGTTCTTGGTCACCTCCCTGACCAAGGTCCTTCTTGCCCTGTTGCTCAGTTTGGTCAGATGGACAGCTCTAGGAAGAGACTGGGTAGTTCCATATTCTTTCCATTCCCTAATGATGGAGCTCACTGTGCTCTTAGAAACCTCCAACACTCTAGACATTGTTTTATACCCTTCCCCAGATCTATGCCTCCTCAGATCTCCATCTCGGAGTTCTACGAGCAGTTCCTTGGACTTCATGGTGGAGTTTCTACTCTGGCATGCTCTGTCAACTGTGTGACCTTATATAGAAAGGTGTGTTTCTTTCTAAATCATGTCCAATCAATTGAATTGGAAACAGGTGGACTCCAATCAAGTTGTAGAGACATTTCAAGCATGAAGAAAGGAAATTGGATTCACATAATCTCAATTTGGAGTGTCATAGCAAAGGGGTTGAATACTTATTGACTCAAGACATTGAAACTTTTCATTTTAAAATATTTTGTTAAAAATAAAAAATTAAATTCCACTGACATTATGGGGTATGGTGTGCAGATCAGTGACAAAAAATCTCAACTTAATCCATTTTAAATTCAGGCCATAACACAAGAAAATGTGAAAAAGATCAAGGGAAATGATCATGATCTTTCCTGGGAAAACCACATTTCAAATCTGGCCTCCAAAGCCAGTCGCCGACTGGGCATCCTCCGTCGTGCGAAGTCCTTCCTTGGCACACCTGAGCTCCTCACCACATACAAGGCTTTCATCCACAGCTCAATGGAATACTGCTCTCCCCTCTGGGGTGGTGCTCCTGCCTCACACCTAGCTCGTCTTCACGCTGTTGAAACCAAAGCGTTCAGAATCATTGGAATCTCCCACGATGAAGCTAACTCCAAGGGCCTCTCACTCACTCACCGCAGGCAGGTTGGGGGTCTTTCCGTCTTCTAGCGACTCCTCTCCGGCCTTGCCCCCGCAGCTCTCTCTGGGCTCTGTCCCCCAAATATTCCTACAGGTCGCACAAGATCTGCCTGCAACCCTCTTATGGTTAAACTGCCAAAATCAAGAGTCTCTGCTCACCTTCACTCCTTCATTCCTCTTTTCTCCCGCCTCTGGAACAAACTCCCTCACTCTCTTCAATCCCACTCCTCCCTCCAGGTCTTTAAAACAGCTGCTGACCACCATCTCTTATCTTCCCCCATCCAAAACCTTGATCTTTTCCACCCCTGCTAATTTCACCCCAAATCCACTTTTTTGAAATACCAACTTCTGTCCTGGAAGTCCTTGGTGTCCTTGTGTTTTATACTTCTCCCACCCCCCCCCCCCACCCCCCTTCCCACACCTCCTCCCCCCAAGCCCTCTCCCTCCCACACATCTCCCTGCTCTCAAATGTTATGTTTGTGTGCTTCCCCTTCTCTCCCCATCTTGTCTACCGCTCCCTCTTTTTATATATTTCGTTTGTCTGTTTGATTTGTTTGTGAAATAAATGTTAGCTCTTTCACGAGCCTCGATTCTGTATACAAAAAAGAAAAGAAAAAAAAAGGGGTGTGCATACACAGTATATATAAAAATAAATAAATAAATAAATATATATATACAGACTTGGCATTTAATATGGAATATTTTTTTGTAGGGGTGAACTTACTTTTCAAGATGACTTAGAACCAAAAGTTCATTGGAATTATGTTGAAATTATTCTAGATTTTGTTAATGTGACCTTTAAAAGAAACAAAAACCACATTTGACATTTCAAAGCAAATAAATTGATCCTTGAAAGTGATGTAAACTGATATCGAACTCCATTCACGGACAGTACTGTGTTAAACTTCTGTGCGTTTTCCAGAAGTATCTCTTTATTTTGCACATTAGCCAAAATTTTTTTTAACAAAAACAAAAGTTAAATTACGACTGGGATTACGGACAGTAAAATTACAGTTCAGTACTTCGTGTAACCCCGACGAGCATTCAGGAGAGCACGTACACGTTGAGGCATGCTGTTCACGAGACAGCTTGGATTTTTGATCACAACCCCTTAACCTTCATTGAAAAAAATGAAAAATAAAAACCAGAGGTTGATGAGATGGAGTTTGGCTTTGCAGGAGTTCGGCTTGGAAATTGAGCATGTAAAGGGCAGGGATAATGTCGTTGCTGATGCTTTGTCCAGAGTGAACTAACTTTGGAAATCTCTGTAGGTTGTTTGAAGTTTTGTTGCTTTATTTTTGGGCAATATTGAGTATCGTTGCTCATGGGAATGTTATTATATATCTCTATATATTATATATCTATCTATAATTCCAGTAATCTCTGTGTGTATGTGTGTGTGTGTGTGTGTGTGTGTGTGTGTGTGTGTGTGTTTGTCTGTGACCGCTGTTTCTCGACAACCACGGGTCCGATATACTTGAAACTTGCCAGGTATATTGCTGGGGACCCGAGGATGTGCCTTTTCAAGGTTTGAAATTAATCGGACAAGTGGTTCCCAAGGTATGGTCACCGTACTCGCAAGCCGTTCGCTTTGGCTTTGCGAATGGACCAAACCATTTCATGTAAATAGAGGGGGGGGGGGGGGGTTCTACCGTACTCGCAAGCCGTTCGCTTTGGCTTTGCGAATGGACCAAACCATTTCATGTAAATAGAGGGGGGGGTTCTGTGGTCGTTACTGCCACGTGGTTTCAAAGTTTTTTTTTGTTGTTGTTGTTTGCACGCATGTTTTTTTGCACCCACGTACGGGCACGCCCTAGTCTATCTATAATTCCAGTAATCTCTGTGTGTATGTATGTGTGTCTGTGTGTTTGTCTGTGACCGCTGTTTCTCGACAACCACGGGTCCGATCTAATTGAAACTTGCCAGATATATTGCTGGGGACCTGAGGATGTGCCTTTTCAAGGTTTGAAATTAATCGGACAAGTGGTTCCCAAGGTATGGTCACCGTACTCGCAAGCCGTTCGCTTTGGCTTTGCGAATGGACCAAACCATTTCATGTAAATAGAGGGGGGGTTCTACCGTACTCGCAAGCCGTTCGCTTTGGCTTTGCGAATGGACCAAACCATTTCATGTAAATAGAGGGGGGGGGGGGTTCTGTGGTCGTTACTGCCACGTGGTTTCAAAGTTTTTTTTTGTTGTTGTTGTTTGCACGCATGTTTTTTTGCACCCACGTACGGGCACGCCCTAGTCTATCTATAATTCCAGTATTCTCTGTGTGTATGTGTGTGTGTCTGTGTGTTTGTCTGTGACCGCTGTTTCTCGACAACCACGGGTCCGATATACTTGAAACTTGCCAGGTATATTGCTGGGGACCCGAGGATGTGCCTTTTCAAGGTTTGAAATTAATCGGACAAGTGGTTCCCAAGGTATGGTCACCGTACTCGCAAGCCGTTCGCTTTGGCTTTGCGAATGGACCAAACCATTTCATGTAAATAGAGGGGGGGGTTCTACCGTACTCGCAAGCCGTTCGCTTTGGCTTTGCGAATGGACCAAACCATTTCATGTAAATAGAGGGGGGGGGGGGTTCTGTGGTCGTTACTGCCACGTGGTTTCAAAGTTTTTTTTTGTTGTTGTTGTTTGCACGCATGTTTTTTTGCACCCACGTACGGGCACGCCCTAGTCTCTATAATGCAAGCTCTCTCTGTGTGTCTGTGTGTCTGTCTGTGTGTATGTCTGTGACCGCTGTTTCTCGACAACCACTGGTCCGATCTAAGTGAAATTTGCCAGGCATATTGCTGGGGACCTGAGGATGTGCCTTTTCAAGGTTTGCTATTAATCGGACAAGTGGTTACCAAGTTATGGCCATTTATTTGGCAAACACATACGTTTTGTACGTGAACGAAGGAACAGCGAAGGACGAGATCGAAGGAACGGCGAAGGACGAGAGCGAAGACCGAAGGAACGATGAAAGTTTTAATTTTTCTTTGCACGTACGGTCAAGCTACAGCGAAGGAACCGCGTGTGTTTGTTGTTTATGCCTCGTGGTTTGAAAAATTGAAGAATTGGCCATTAAAACTAATTTGCGATTAATCGTAACTGCGATATGCGAACTTCCGGACAGCGAGGACTTAACTTCCGGACTTAGGGATAGTGACGACTTACTGTCTCGATTGTATCTTACTACTATCTTACTATCTTATATATGTATACTATCTTATCTATCTTATCTATCTTATACTTACTGTCTATATACTTAGTCTATATTATAGATTGATTGTAGTTAAACACAATGCCCCAATCCATTCGTCGTTTACGACAGCGAAGGAACGAAACTGCGCGTCGTGCACACGCAATGGAATCTGACGAAGCACGAGCTGCTCGCCTGACACGCGACGCTACGCGCGTGACAAGGCATCGTGCAGCTGAAACGGATGAAGAACGAGCTGCTTGCTTGGCACACAACACTGAACGTGAGGCAAGGCGTCGTGCAGAAGAAACGGATGAAGAATGAGCTGCTCGCTTGACACGCGACGCTACGCGCGTCACAAGGCGTCGTGCAGAACAAACGGATGAACAGATGAGAACAAACGTACGGGCACGCACTAGTATATATAAATGTAAATATATATATATATATATATATATATATAGATATATATATATATATATATATACATATATATATATATCTATATATATATATATATATATATATATATATATATATATATATATATATATATTGTAACGATTTTGAGAAGTGTAACGGTTTTTTGAGAAGTGTAACAATAACAATGGTGCAGTAACAATTTTGGAGGAAGTGTAACGAATGTGAAAACGTTACAATGTGAACGTTACAAAAGTATGGTTTTGTTATGTGTAACATCCTCGTAATGTAAATAATGGTCGCCGCCGTCCTCCTAGTTAATTCCATGAAACTTACACGCAGGTCACGGTATATCTTTTAAATAGTGTATTTCCTTATTCCATGTAGGCTAAATATGTGTTTCCCACTAGATTGACTTTGCATTGTCTCAAACAAAATAAGCGTAGGCCCTTCCAATTTCCCCAAACATCTCCGCTCTCCAAAGTTCCTTTCAAAAGGGTGGGAGTTGTGTTCAATCCCGCAAGCCGCCATTGCCCATGTGCTAATCTCGGAGAAGAAAGGCGTGTCTCCACCTCGTCATCGAGGGGAGGAGTGAGCCAGAGGGTCGCATGGCCAATCAGCACCGCGGTGAGCGAACCGGTAGGCGTGCCCTCGCAGCCGGCGGCTTGATTCCGCCGCGAGTTATAAAAGCGACTGTAAGGGACTGCTTTATGAGATGACCTGGGAGAGGAGCAAAGAGGCGGCACCAAGAGGAGCGGTGAGATGCGAAACGCTCCAAGCCAAAGAGGAGAGGTACTCGGCAAGGAAACCAGCTTTGGAGAGACGCGCTGAAAGGAGGGAGACGGCTCTACCAGGAGGAAGAGGAGCAGGTGTGCCCGAGCCAGCGCGTGACGTCTACAGCAGCGGATACGCGACGGAGGGTTTTCCCGCCAAAACCGCGAGGAATTGAGAGCTGCTGCCTCCGACCTTGCCTCCCTCTCAAGCAATCCACCTCAAGCCCTACCTGCCTGCAATATCCCCTGTGTAAGTGTGAACGTCCTGTCCTACTCGTTGTCTTGGGATTAAGTAAATTGAGTAGAATAAGCTAACGATGCACTGTGTGACTGCTTTTTCCATCCATTGCTTGTAAATAATTTTGGTCGCTCTTCCTTTTTGCTTGTGTGTGTATAATAAATCTGTTCTTCCTCCGTACTCTGTCTTTTTCTCTTTTCCTTCTCTTTCGGTCGCTTTAGAGGTTTCCCGATTGAATATCTGTGGGGCGATCTGGTCAACGTCGGGTGGAATCGGGCTAATCGGGGAGTAACTGTTCGGACGCGGTAATACACCACCGCTCGGTCAATATAACATCTAAAACCGCGTCTGCAACAATTGGTTGTCAGGAGTTGGATTCGGACCTGGGACTAAATTTGTTAGGCCCAAATTTTGGAACACCAATTGTACTATTAGAGTAACAATTGGTGTCGAGGAGTGAGATCGGACCCGAAGCGCGCTTAACGCGCTCAAAATTACAAGCTGCCGAAATTTATTTTGTTTTATAAAGCAAAACCCGAATTTTGAGATCGCGCCATGGACAATCAAGGCGATCGGATGTCGGTGGGAGAGATAGACAGGGTGGAATCAACCCAGGACCCCAGGGAAGAAGTGGGGAAAATGGTGGAGGAGAGTAAAGAAGGTGTGGTTGCGGAGGTTTCAGACGCACAAAATGGCGCTCTCGCGCACGTGGTTGAGGGGGCCACGGCCGCGGAACCAATGAGCGCGGCCCAAATGCAAGCCTTCATGACCCAATTCATGGTGGAAATGCAGAAAAAAAACGATAGTGGGGAAATAGAAAGCAGAATGATGGGGGCCATTATGGGGCAAATGGGGGCAATGGAAGACAGAAGGAGGGCTGATAATGAGAAAATGGAAAGCAGAATGATGGGGGTAATGAGGGACGAAGCGAGGGGTACCGGTGAGGAGTTAGACAAGAAATTTGGGAAGTTCGACAATAATTTTGAGGAGTTAGACAAGAAATTTGGGAAGTTAGACAATAATTTTGAGGGGTTAGACAACGGGATAAAAGAGGAAAAGAATGGGTTAACGGGGGTGGAAAACAGAATGGCTGCCCAGGAGAATCAGTTAGAGGGGGTGAAAAATGGGTTAATGGGGTTAGAAAATAGGATGGAGGACAAATTGCGGGAAATAGGGGAACAATCCGCCCGAGAAATCAAACAAATGGGAGAGCAGATAGAGGAGGTGAAAATCGGGGTAGAAACCAAACTGGATGCTCAGAGGGATGAATTGGGACAGATGAGGGTGGCATCTACAAAAGAGATGGAGGAAATACGACGAGGGGTAAGTGAGGAGGTTTCAGGGCTACGCGAGGAGGTAAAGCGAGGTGAGAAGCGTATGGAGAAAGAGGTGAGAAATAATACGGCTAAGTTACAAGGGGGAATAGAAGATCTGACGAAGGGAGTAGAACAGCTGACAGTCGGACAAAGGGAACTAGCGGACCAAGTGGAAAAGAACACTGCAATCATCGGGGGTTTGAAAGCGACACAAAAGGACATTAAAAACGAATTAATAGCAACACAAAAGGAATGTCAGATGGTACATGAGGGGTTGACGAAGAAGTTGGAGGAGGTGACAGAAGTGATGGAGACGAAGGACCGAGAGGTGAGGACGCACATCGAAACGGTTAAGGTGGCGTTAGAGGAAGAGATAGAGGGGGTGCACCGGGAGATGAAGGAGGTAAAGGAAAAATTAGAGGAGGTGGAAGAGGGGGTGAGTGAAATTAAGAAGAGACGGAGGGAAACTAAGAGGGAGATAAAGGAGGAAGTCATGGAATATGTACAAGGTCTGTGTTCAAATCATGATGAGGTGCTCACTAACCAAATAAAAAGTTTGCAGGTGGCAGAGGAGGTGCGACGACGAAGTACGGAGGTGAGTGGAAATGTATATGATGTGAGGGGAGATTCAGTCGGCTTGGGGGGTGGTGTAGACCCGGGTGTTCGTGAGGGACCAATGGTAAGATGTATGACTGGTCCGGAGTGGATGGACAGGGGAGGTGTGCAAGGAGGTTTGACTATGGGGAGTGAGGGGGGTGCTGGTGAGCAAGGGTATGGGGGTATGGCGTGGGTAGCGGGTTGCGGAGGGGCGACCCAGGCATCGACACCAGGAGGGGTAGTGTTTGGAGGGACGGGGGACGCGCGGGAGCCCCCCGGGAATAACGTACTGTGGGAGCCCGAACGGGTTGGTCCCGCGTTGATCCCGCAAGGAGTGACGCGCGGGGTCCGACCTTCGGGCGCCCACAAGGTCCCACTCGCGCCGTATGACGGCAAGAGTGATTTGAGGGCGTACCTGGCGCAGTTTGAGTACGTGTGTAAAGGCAACGGTTGGAATCCGGACGAAGGTGGAGTACACCTGGTGGGGGCACTGCGCGGTGCGGCGGCGGAGGTGCTGATGGCTTTACCACCGGGTGCTCTCACCCTGCCAGCTCTCCGTGCGGCATTAATTAATCGGTTCGGCATTGAGCAGCAAAGCGAGCTTGTTAAAGCCCAACTTGCGCAGCGAAAACGCAAGCCCCAGGAGACCATCGGGGAACTTGCTCACGATATTCGCCGCGCGGTCGGGATTGCACACGCGGACATGGCAGCGAGTTCCCAGGAAAGCCTGGCGCTGGATCACTTTATTCAGGCCCTTCCGGATCTGGAGCTCCGGCAACAGCTCGCCATGTGGCGCCCGCAAACCATGAGTCAGGCGGCCGACGCTGCAGCCCGTTGGGAAGCAGCGGGGCCCCTGGCCCGGGGAGGCGAGCGCCACGCAGTGGCGGTGCGTCAGATGGGGCCCGCCCCCGACGGGGGCCCTGACCTGGAGAGCATGGTCCAGAGGTTAGTGGATCGGCGCCTGGCGGCACCTGGACCATGGCAGGCGGCCCCAGCGGTGGCACCCGGTAGTCCCCGACAGAGTACCCCAATTCGGACATACAGGGGGGGGAATTTGGAATACCGGAGGCAAGCACCTTACCAGGTGAGGTGCTATAATTGTGCTCGGATGGGTCACCGTGCATGGGAGTGTCGAGCTCCGCGCCGGGACGTTTCCCGCCAACCGATGCCCTCAACTCCGCCCCGTATAGATCGGCCTAGCCGACCTCAGACACCCCCCCCCCCCCCCCCCCCCGCCAGGGCCCGGGAAACTAGAACGTGCCGGGCATGCAGGGCAGTGTTCGGCAGTAGGGGATGGGGAGAAGCCCTCGTTGACGCGACAGGTCATTCATTGTGGCCGAATTGGGACGGGTAGTTTGACAATTCGGTGCAAAATTGCCGGCGTGGGGGTAGACGCCGTGGTGGACACGGGAGCCAGCGCCACGATCATCAGCCCCGTGGTCCTTAATTCGAGTGCAGACGGCTGGGGTAAAATCCAGCGTCTGGAAAATCATAGTTTGCAGTTGGCTACCGGGGCAACAGCTCCGATCATAGGGCGTGGTTTTGTGACCCTCAAGTTGGGATCGGTAAAGCAAGAGATAGAGGTTTGGGTGGCGGAGGTGTGCGACCCATGCTTAATAGGGTTGGATTTGTTGACTGCCAGCGGTTGTAAAATCGACTTGAGTCGGGGGATCCTGCGATGGGGAGTGGAAGAGCTACCATTGGAGGGGGTGAGCACAGCCGAGAGGGTGGAGCTGGAAGCTCCTGAGGCCGTGACCATCCCTCCGGGGGCCGAGGCCATCGTGCCGGCCCGATGGTCAGCTCGCCCGACATGGCAGGAATCCTGCGGCCTGGTCAAACCGGTGGCAGCGCTATCCATACCTGGTTTAATCGTGGGCCGTACCCTTGTAAAAACGGACGGGCCGGTGGTGGCCGTCCGAGTAATTAATATTAGCACAGAACCACGCACTATAGTGAGGGGCACGAAGGTAGCTGGCTGCACCCCAGTTAGAGAAGTCGCGTCAGTGAGGGGCGAGAACGTCCAGCCGAGCCGGCCCCAGGGGGAGCCTTCAATAAGTTCTAGGAATTGGCCGGATCCCATTTGCGAGATGGTAAATCGTAGTAGTGTAGAGTTGGGAGGTACCCAGAGGGAGGCCTTACACAAACTGGTTGGGTCCCATTTGGACCTCTTCTCCTTGTCCACCGAGGATATTGGACGTACGGGCCTGGTGAAACATCAGATCCACACTGGTGAGGCCCGGCCTATTCGTCAGGCCGCCCGACGGCTCCCTTGGAGCAAGAGGGCGGAAGCTGACGAGCAGGTTGAAAAAATGCTCGACGCAGGTGTGATCGAGCCCTCGGGAAGTCCTTGGATGTCACCTGTTGTGCTGGTCAAAAAGTAGGATGGGACCACGCGGTTCTGCGTGGACTATCGCCAGCTAAACAACGTGACACTCAAGGACTCATATCCCCTGCCAAGGATTGATGACACCCTCGATGCCGTTGCGGGCTCAAATTGGTTCTCAACTTTGGACCTCAAGAGTGGGTATTGGCAGGTGGAGATGGATAGAGCAGGGAAGGAGAAAACGGCATTTTCCACAGGTAAGGGACTGTATCAGTTTACTGTGATGCCGTTTGGTTTGTGTAACGCCCCCGCCACCTTTGAAAGATTGATGGAACATGTACTAGGCGGCATGCCATGGCAATCATGCCTGGTGTACCTGGATGACGTCCTAGTACATGCCAAAACGTTCCCCCAGGCAGTAGCTAATTTGGACCAGGTGTTCGGGTGCCTCAGACAGGCAGGGTTGAAGCTGAACCCGAGTAAGTGCACTTTGTTTGCAAGAGAGGTGGCCTATCTAGGTCACGTGATCGGCCGCGAGGGGGTAAAAACGGACCCAGAAAAAATTAAAGCGGTAGAGGAGTGGCCCGCACCACGTACCATCAAGGAGGTGCGGGGATTTTTGAGACTCTGCTCCTACTACCGGCGCTTTGTGGCGAAATTTGCGGAGTTGGCCCGTCCCCTCCACCGGCTTACGGAGAAGGGGACGCGATTTAATTGGACACGGGAGTGCCACGAGGCCTTCCAAAAATTGAAGGGGTGTCTAACATCCGCACCCCTTCTAGCTTACCCCACTAGTGACGGGACATTTACCCTGGACACGGATGCGAGCCAGGAAGGATTGGGCGCAGTTTTGTCTCAGACACAGGAGGGTGTGGAGAGGGTGATTGGTTACTATAGTCGGGCCTTAAGTAGGCCCGAGCGAAATTATTGTGTCACTCGCAAAGAGTTATTGGCTATGCTGGCTGCCATGAACCATTTCCACCCGTACTTGTACGGGCGGAAATTTCTGGTTTATAACTGACCATTGGTTAGAGGTTAGAGGTTAGAGGGATTGGTTAGAGGGATTGGTTAGAGGGATTGTGGTGACGAATTTGGTATAGGGGAAATATGGGGAAGACGTGACAGTAGTGACGAATTGGTAATGTGTAGATTTTGTACATATGGGGTAAGGGCAAGGGTAGGGTAGGTGACAGGGGGGTGACGTACGGTAGGGACGAGCTTTCTCACTTCGCCCTCCGTACGCATTTCGCCTTGCATTGCCTTATTGACGTGTACCCTTGTGACCTTACCCCTCGCTCAATTGTCTTTCTTTTGTCTCCCACATGACCTGTGCGCCATTGGGTGCTGAGGGGAGCGTGCGTGAGGTGGCCATTGTGCGCCCGAGATTCCCAGAACCAGCATGCATTGCGTTGATGTACCACTTTATGGACCGCTGTTCTGCGGCCAAGTACCACTTGATGGACCCCAGGTTCTGGGGCAGGGCACCTCTGTTGGAGACCGGCCATAGTGGCCAGGGAATCTTGCTTGCGGACCTCGGTAAGGTGGCACCTATGCCAAACAGGTGGACCACCCTTAGTTGCCCCTGAGGCCCTAAATAAAAACGAACACAAGTTGTGCTTTTTATTATGTCCAAATAGGCCGCATGAAGCCAGAAGACGTCGGGAAGAACATCGGCCCAGCAGAGAAAGTGAAGACCACCACCAGTTGTTTTGTTGTGTTTATTAAGAACCATGGTGACTGCGCACCGAGTGGTGCTTTTGGTGCTTTGTGGTGCTTGTGGTGCTTTTGGGTGCTTTGGTGGTATTGGTACTGGTGCATCGATGCAATGCGTGCTGTCTCCTCCCTCCCAACAGGAATTTCTTTTTTTTCTTGTTCCCTAAGAAAGAAACAAAAAAAACACAGGTCCTGGGTTGCGTTGTAAATAAGAAATCACGTCATTGTAAATAATGCTCCCCACCGTAAATGTATAGTTTGAGAATAATTCCGTAATTCGGTTAGCTGTGGGCTTGAGTCTGTTAGACAGGGTGCAATGCAATAGGGGGACATACTTATTTGTGTTTTAAGATTGTCACACTCAGGGTCAGGTTAATTGTAGAGGGAATTACACCTACGTGTCACACTAAGTTAAAGTTTAGTAGGCCCGAGCACGGGCCTGAAGAAAGGAGGGTGCAGTGTAACGATTTTGAGAAGTGTAACGGTTTTTTGAGAAGTGTAACAATAACAATGGTGCAGTAACAATTTTGGAGGAAGTGTAACGAATGTGAAAACGTTACAATGTGAACGTTACAAAAGTATGGTTTTGTTATGTGTAACATCCTCGTAATGTAAATAATGGTCGCCGCCGTCCTCCTAGTTAATTCCATGAAACTTACACGCAGGTCACGGTATATCTTTTAAATAGTGTATTTCCTTATTCCATGTAGGCTAAATATGTGTTTCCCACTAGATTGACTTTGCATTGTATCAAACAAAATAAGCGTAGGCCCTTCCAATTTCCCCAAACATCTCCGCTCTCCAAAGTTCCTTTCAAAAGGGTGGGAGTTGTGTTCAATCCCGCAAGCCGCCATTGCCCATGTGCTAATCTCGGAGAAGAAAGGCGTGTCTCCACCTCGTCATCGAGGGGAGGAGTGAGCCAGAGGGTCGCATGGCCAATCAGCACCGCGGTGAGCGAACCGGTAGGCGTGCCCTCGCAGCCGGCGGCTTGATTCCACCGCGAGTTATAAAAGCGACTGTAAGGGACTGCTTTATGAGATGACCTGGGAGAGGAGCAAAGAGGCGGCACCAAGAGGAGCGGTGAGATGCGAAACGCTCCAAGCCAAAGAGGAGAGGTACTCGGCAAGGAAACCAGCTTTGGAGAGACGCGCTGAAAGGAGGGAGACGGCTCCACCAGGAGGAAGAGGAGCAGGTGTGCCCGAGCCAGCACGTGACGTCTACAGCAGCGGATACGCGACGGAGGGTTTTCCCGCCAAAACCGCGAGGAATTGAGAGCTGCTGCCTCCGACCTTGCCTCCCTCTCAAGCAATCCACCTCAAGCCCTACCTGCCTGCAATATCCCCTGTGTAAGTGTGAACGTCCTGTCCTACTCGTTGTCTTGGGATTAAGTAAATTGAGTAGAATAAGCTAACGATGCACTGTGTGACTGCTTTTTCCATCCATTGCTTGTAAATAATTTTGGTCGCTCTTCCTTTTTGCTTGTGTGTGTATAATAAATCTGTTCTTCCTCCGTACTCTGTCTTTTTCTCTTTTCCTTCTCTTTCGGTCGCTTTAGAGGTTTCCCGATTGAATATCTGTGGGGCGATCTGGTCAACGTCGGGTGGAATCGGGCTAATCGGGGAGTAACTGTTCGGACGCGGTAATACACCACCGCTCGGTCAATATAACATCTAAAACCGCGTCTGCAACAATATATATATATATATATATATATATATATATATATATATATATATATATATATATATATATATATATATATATATATATACATACATACATACATACATACATACATATATATATATATATATATATATATATATATATATATATATATATATATATTGTTACGGTCCGCGGTTAAGGATGTTGTTTGCCGAGCGGAGGCACCGCGGCCTAACAGTTTCCCCGATTCACCCGATTCACCCGACGTTGGCCGTATCGCGCCACAGCTATTCAATGAGGGAAAAGACAAAGACGACGGATGTGAAGAAAAGGAATAAGAAGACGAAGGCAAAAAGGTTTGAAAATACTACTAAATTTATTTACTATGTACAGGCTCAAAATAACCAAGGAGAAGGAAAGATAAGAAAATAATATACAGAAGCTTTTTAGAGACACAGTGAAAATCGCTAGCTTATCTAAACAGACTTAATTAATACCCAGGACAGAACAAACGAAGACGACTCACACGGGGAATGATGATAGGAATGGCAGGTGGATGTTTTGAGGGAGAGGGAGGTCCAACGGGTCCTGCAGCATGATCGGCGCGTTGGGCAGCCGCCGTTCCTTCGCGGCCCTGCTCCAAACTGCCGTCCAGGCCCCAAGCGGCTGTTGAGTGTAGTTGCTGCTGTGGACGCTGCTGCTGGCGAGCAAGGCGACGAATAGCAGGCTTTGTGCTTTCCTGGATGATCTCCTTTGAACAAGAATCGCTGCTGGCTGATCCCTTCTCTTGGACAAGAATCGCTGCTGGATGATCTCTTCTCTCTCTTGGACCTTACAACTCCGCAGCTTTCCCTTGGACCCTTTTACTCAGCTCTCCTCTGACGACCCAGCTCTTTTCTTTGCACCTCACCACGCAGCTCAGCCCTGGTCACTCTTGCGCGCGCGCTTTTATAGCGCCTCCGGCGATTAAGCCGCCGGCCTTCAGGACACGCCCATCGGTGTGCTCACCTCGGCCCTGGTTGGTCGCGCGACCCACTGGCTCCGCCCTTGATGACGACGGGCGGGCACGCCTTTCTTCCCCAACCCAAGCACATGTTCAATGGCGGCAATTGTAGTTGGCAATGCGAATGGCAATTGACGAAAGGGGAAATGGAGGTTTTGGGAATGGGAATGAAGGATGAAGGGAATCTATCTTTTTCACTTGGTGCAATGGAGTGTCATTCTAATGGAAGACAAGGCCTTACCCTAAAACACATAATAAGGATATAAACTACTGAACAAGGGTATTATAGTGTCCTTCAATGGATGCTTTATGGAATTAACTACCGGGACGCCCTTTTAACCTTTACACAACACTGGAGGCAGGAGGGGCCAGACTCAAGCAATAATAATAATAAAGCACAAAATAAAAAAAATACAATCCTCATATCCGCAACACTGCACCCTCCTCCTCTTAGGCACGTCCCGGGCGTTCAACTTTAATTTAGTGTGACACGTAGGTGTAGTTCCCTCTACTTTTAACATGACCCTGAGTGCGACAGTTTTAAAACATAGATAAATGTGTCCCGCTGCTCCATTGCACCCTGCCTAACAGACTCACGCCCACAGTTAACCGAATTGCGGAATGGTCTTCAAACTACACACTGACGGTGGGGAGCATTATTTACAATTGACGCTACTTTATTTACAATACGCAACCCAGGACCTGTGATTGTTCTTTCTGGGGGGGGAGACAGTCTGCTCTGCATCGACGCACCATGAAAGCACCCAAAACGCACCAATACACCCTCAGGCACCAATCGGTGCCCAGTCATCATAGTTCATGAAAATAAAAACAACAACCCCTAACCCTGCAGGTGGTCTCTTGCTCTTCGGCTCCCTCTGCTGGCTATTTGCTTTCTTCCAGATGTTGTCATTTTCTTTTGCTGGTGGCCTATTTGCAATAAAAAATGCACCCAATGTGTCCATGTTTTTATTTATGGCCCACAGGGGCCGACTATGTATGGTTCACCTGTGGGGCATCGGTGCCCTGTGGCAAAGGTCCGCCAGCAAGATTTCAGGCCTTCATGGCCGGTTCCAGCAGAGGGGCCATGCCCCAACCCATGGGGTCCATAAGTGGTGCTCGGCCACAGACATGTGGTCCATAATGTGGTGCATCGATGCAGACAGCTGATTCTGGGAGTTCCGGGCGCACAATGGCGGACTCACGCACGCTCCCCTCGGCACCCAATGGCGCACAGGTCCTCATGTGGGAGACAAAAGGGGATAAAGACAGATGAGCTAGGGGTAAGGTCACAAGGGTACACATCAACAAAGGCAATGCAAGGCGAAGTGCGTACGGAGAGCGAAGTGAGAAAGCTCGTCCCTACCGTACGTCACCCCCCCCCCCCCCCCGTCACCTACACTACCCTTGCCCTTACCCCATATGTACAAAATCTACACCTTTACAAATTCGTCACTACTGTCACGTCTTCCCCATATTTCCCCTACACCAAATTCGTCACCACAATCCCTCTATCCAAAATTTGCCATCACCCAATTCATCATCAATCCTCATAAGGAGGAAGAGATGGAACATCAAGCACAATGTCACACCCACGTCATGATCATGATGCGTCTCACAATCCAAAACATTTGAATCAAAAATAATTAAAAACAACCATGGCATGGTGTGGAGTACCATCGTTACCTCAGGTGAGTGGATGTAGATGGTGCGAGGAGATTTTCATCCTAACTATCCTCTAAATGACATTAACACACTTTACACTACCCGGGGTCTTTCCCTGCCAATCCATTGGCCATCTTACACGATGGGTTCTAAAAACCAATTCCCATTGACCAAACTGTGGTGCTTCTCAATTTGGGGTCTCACTCCCCCGATTCAACTCCCGGTGCCTTTGCACAATTTCAGGACTGGGCCGTGTAGCTCTCCCAGCAGGTCTACCCACCTGCACACCTCCACCACTGCAGTTGCCACCCGAGCTTACCTAGCTCCTCACCCTAACCTATCTACTGGGGAAGGCCCCTCCTGGCTCTGTCACCCATTGGTGCCCTCTGGCACTGGGCTACCCGGGTCCGTCCTCCGGATCCCCGGGCCCCATCCACAACTACCGGCTCCCAGAGCCCACCTGCGGCCTCACCTGGCCGACATCCTAACAGTAGCGGAGTGCCCATTTAACTACACACACTAACAGGCCACACGCCCAGCCATTTCCACGTCACTAATGCACCCATCCAAACACCATTCTTCCACCACACAACACAGATGCCAATATCCAACCACAATTTACCTATACCCTCTACCTAACACTTACACTACCCTCCCCGGGTATTCGTGATGGGGGTCATTCTTCCCCCATTCACACCTTCGCACCATCCACTCCACTCCATAGTTTCCACCATACTCACTCCACGACCATCCATTCCAATACTACATATATTCCACACTCCATTTATTCCATACACCTGTTCCTCATACCTGTTGTTGCACACCTGTGCACTCACACCTGGTGCCACCTGCACCCTCCTCCTCTTCCTGGACCAGTTGGTCAACACAACACACATCACCATTACTCACTCAAACACTGCTCCATACACCTGTTCAGTTGCACACCTGTGCAATCACACCTGTTCCTCACACTCATTTACTCATACCCTGCTCAATACACTTGAATACACCTCCAACACTCACACGGCATCATCTCATCTAACTACTCCCCTCTGAAACTTGCGCTTCCCCGTCGCCCCTTTAAACTATTGCGCTCCCACGTCATTATCATCCACACTAATCTACCTACGTCCCCACTACAGGTATCCTTGTCACTACCTAACCTTAACGTTACCTAATGTCAATCTCTAGGGCCCTACACATTATCCAAACCCACCCGGGCTAGTTTTCACTGCCATAAACCCCATAACTCTAGTGCTCCTTTGCCCCCGCTGTGAGGGATGGTGGATTGGCCATCCCATCACATGGGGCATCTCCCACTACCAATTTGGCTCGTCCAAATCCAACAAATCAAAAATTTGCCAATCACTCTACCAATCCTCTGCCAATCATCACTCTGTCAATCATCAAATTTTGCTTTGCAATTTCGGGCCAAAACACTATTCTCGTCATCAGTCTTCTCACTAGTGCCTCTTGGTGCGCCAATTCACTTCCAAAGCTCGGCTTCGTAAAGCCGAGCAATGAATGCGGGTTGTTTGGTGCCGGCGGCTGGATGCGTCCGACACTCGGTGCAGGGAAGGAGGTTTACCCGGGCCGAGATCCCACGCACCACCTCGGCACGGAGCCATCCCATGGCCCGATCTCGACCTGCCGGAACGCCTCAACAAAAAGGGGTTGCCATGACGACCCTTCCTATCGGGCTGCCCGTTCCGCCTAGCGGAGCACGGACGCGGCCGTTCCAAGCGCGGCCCAGCGTGGATCACGTACGGCGGTCCTTTCGAACCCGCCATGGTTCGGATCCCCGCTGGTCCTCGCGGCACGCGAAACCCGGCACGCACCGAGGGCCCGATTCGGCTATAAGTCGCTCTAACCTCTAACCCGGTTACCGTCGATGCCTCACCTGCATGCTCACACGCATACGCTACCCCTTTCACCCTCACCGAGCTCGGTGCTCCAACGCCGCCCGTCCACCCCGCATACTTCGTCATTGCACTCGTTCTTTCGCTCACAGACTTGGTCACACACCTGACCACTGCACACCTTTGCACACACTCGTCGTTCGCACACCTCACCAACACACCTCTTCGCGCCCCCTCCTCTGTGACAACCACAGGTGTGCTCTCACTCGCACACCCAACCACGTGTCTCACTACCAATTCCAGCGTGCATTCCCACACACGCTCTACCATTCCAGGTGTGCTTCCTTCCATTCCAGGTGTACTTCCTCTATCACCTGTCACAACCAACTCACGCTCCGTGTCACTCTCACTACTTTCACCACCACTCTTGACAGCGCACTCACCCTTACTCTCGACAGCGCACTCTTTCCTCATGCACCCGTCCGTTACACACATTTCTCGCGCACACTCTCCCGTTACACCCTCTGTAACACTCACCACAGGTGTGCATTCTCCCTTACTCTTGACAGCGCACTCGTTCCCCATGCACCCGTCCGTTACACACCTTTCTCGCGCACCCTCTGGCGCACACTCTCGCGTTACTCCCTCCGTAACACTCACCACAGGCGTGCATGCTTCCGTTACATCCTCTGTAACACTCCTCACTACGCGCTTCCATGTGCTCCCTCGCACACGCGCTACGACCGACTCACTCTCGACAGCACACTCACTCCTCGGCACGCACTTTTTCCTCACACACCCCAGAGTCGGACATTCTCGCACACCTCCTCCTTCGCACACCGTACCTGTCGCACACTTCACCAACGGCCTCTCACGAACACCCGGATCCAAATCAACCCCCAAGCCGACTGAAGCTCCCCTCACATCATATACATTTCCACGTATATCGCCACTCCCCTTGGCACCTCGTCTCCGCACCTCCTTCGCCACCTGCAAACTCTTTATTTGATTGGTGAGCACATATTCATGATTTGAGCACCGACCTTGCACATACTCCATCACTTCCTCCCTTATCTCCTTTTTAGTTTCCCTCCGTCTCTTCTTAATTTCACTCACCCCTTCTTCCACCTCCTCTAATTTTTCCTTCACCTCCTTCATCTCCCTGTGCGCCCCCTCTATCTCTTCCTCTAACGCCACTTTAACCGTTTCTATGTGCGTCCTCACCTCTCGGTCCTTCGTCTCCATTCCTTCTGTCACCTCTTCCAACTTCTTCGTCAACCCCTCATGTACCATCTGACATTCCTTCTGTGTCGCTATTAATTCGTTCTTAATGTCTTTTTGTGTCGCTTTTAACCCCCCGATTATTGCAGTGTTCTTTTCCACTTGGTCCACTAGTTCCTTTTGTCCCACTGTCAGCTGTTCTACTCCCCTCGTCAGACCCTCTATGCCCCCTTGTAACCTCGCCGTATTATTCCTCACTTCTTTCTCCATACGCTTTTCACCTCGCTTTACCTCCTCACGTACCCCCGAGACCTCCTCACTGACACCTCGTCGTATCTCCTCTTTCATCTCCTCCCTCTCTTTTGTAGATGCCACCCTCATCTGTCCCAATTCATCCCTCTGAGCATCCAGTTTGGTTTCTACCCAGATTTTCACCTCCTCTATCTGCTCTCCCATTTGTTTAATTTCTCGGGCGGATTGCTCCCCTATTTCCCGCAATTTGCCTTCCATCCTATTTTCTAACCCCATTAACCCATTTTTCACCCCCTCTATCTGATTCTCCTGGGCAGCCATTCTATTTTCCACCCCCGTTAACCCATTTTTCACCTCTTTTATCCCGTTGTCTAACCCCTCAAATTTGTCGTCTAACTTCCCAAATTTTTTTTCTAATCCCTCACCGGTACCCCTCGCTTCGTCCCTCATTACCCCCATTTGGCCCTCTAATCGCTCACTATCAGCCCTCGCTTCGTCCCTCATTCTGCTTTCCATCCCTTCCATTTGGTTTCTCATCCCCCTGTTCTCTTCCCTCTCCTCATCCGCCTTGACCATGAAGGCCTGCATCTGCTGCATGAATAGGCCCCAGTTCATTGGTGCTGCGGCCGCTGCTACGGTCACGGGCGCGGCAAAATTTGGTGCCGCTACACCCACGTGCGCGAGGACGCCATTTTGCGCGCCTGAAACCTCCTCAACCACATTGCTAATGTTCTCCCCTACTTCGTCCCTCTGATCCTGGGTTACTCCTAACCCCTCCTCTAGCTCACCCACCTGCATCCGATCGCCTTGACCAGCCATGGCGTGATTTCAAAATTCGGGTTTTTCTTTAACAAAACAAATTTCGGCCGCTCCAAATTTTGACCAAATTTTTTTCTAAATGTTTTAAAAATTTGGATCGGGCCCCGAATTCCACTCCCAGACACCAATTGTTACGCCAATTGTACAATTGTGTCCAAAATTTGGGCTAAATGAATTTAGTCCCAGGTCCGAATCCGACACTCCTGACACCAATTGTTACGGTCCGCGGTTAAGGATGTTGTTTGCCGAGCGGAGGCACCGCGGCCTAACAGTTTCCCCGATTCACCCGATTCACCCGACGTTGGCCGTATCGCGCCACAGCTATTCAATGAGGGAAAAGACAAAGACGACGGATGTGAAGAAAAGGAATAAGAAGACGAAGGCAAAAAGGTCTGAAAATACTACTAAATTTATTTACTATGTACAGGCTCAAAATAACCAAGGAGAAGGAAAGATAAGAAAATAATATACAGAAGCTTTTTCGAGACACAGTGAAAATCGCTAGCTTATCTAAACAGACTTAATTAATACCCAGGACAGAACAAACGAAGACGACTCACACGGGGAATGATGATAGGAATGGCAGGTGGATGTTTTGAGGGAGAGGGAGGTCCAACGGGTCCTGCAGCACGATCGGCGTGTTGGGCAGCCGCCGTTCCTTCGCGGCCCTGCTCCAAACTGCCGTCCAGGCCCCAAGCGGCTGTTGAGTGTAGTTGCTGCTGTGGACGCTGCTGCTGGCGAGCAAGGCGACGAATAGCAGGCTTTGTGCTTTCCTGGATGATCTCCTTTGAACAAGAATCGCTGCTGGATGATCCCTTCTCTTGGACAAGAATCGCTGCTGGATGATCTCTTCTCTCTCTTGGACCTTACAACTCCGCAGCTTTCCCTTGGACCCTTTTACTCAGCTCTCCTCTGATGACCCAGCTCTTTTCTTTGCACCTCACCACGCAGCTCAGCCCTGGTCACTCTTGCGCGCGCGCTTTTATAGCCCCTCCGGCGATTAAGCCGCCGGCCTTCAGGACACGCCCATCGGTGTGCTCACCTCGGCCCTGGTTGGTCGCGCGACCCTCTGGCTCCGCCCTTGATGACGACGGGCGGGCACGCCTTTCTTCCCCAACCCAAGCACATGTTCAATGGTGGCAATTGTAGTTGGCAATGCGAATGGCAATTGACGAAAGGGGAAATGGAGGTTTTGGGAATGGGAATGAAGGATGAAGGGAATCTATCTTTTTCACTTGGTGCAATGGAGTGTCATTCTAATGGAAGACAAGGCCTTACCCTAAAACACATAATAAGGATATAAACTACTGAACAAGGGTATTATAGTGTCCTTCAATGGATGCTTTATGGAATTAACTACCGGGACGCCCTTTTAACCTTTACACAACACTGGAGGCAGGAGGGGCCAGACTCAAGCAATAATAATAATAAAGCACAAAATAAAAAAAATACAATCCTCATATCCGCAACACTGCACCCTCCTCCTCTTAGGCACGTCCCGGGCGTTCAACTTTAATTTAGTGTGACACGTAGGTGTAGTTCCCTCTACTTTTAACATGACCCTGAGTGCGACAGTTTTAAAACATAGATAAATGTGTCCCGCTGCTCCATTGCACCCTGCCTAACAGACTCACGCCCACAGTTAACCGAATTGCGGAATGGTCTTCAAACTACACACTGACGGTGGGGAGCATTATTTACAATTGACGCTACTTTATTTACAATAGGCAACCCAGGACCTGTGATTGTTCTTTCTGGGGGGGAGACAGTCTGCTCTGCATCGACGCACCATGAAAGCACCCAAAACGCACCAATACACCCTCAGGCACCAATCGGTGCCCAGTCATCATAGTTCATGAAAATAAAAACAACAACCCCTAACCCTGCAGGTGGTCTCTTGCTCTTCGGCTCCCTCTGCTGGCTATTTGCTTTCTTCCAGATGTTGTCATTTTCTTTTGCTGGCGGCCTATTTGCAATAAAAAATGCACCCAATGTGTCCATGTTTTTATTTATGGCCCACAGGGGCCGACTATGTATGGTTCACCTGTGGGGCATCGGTGCCCTGTGGCAAAGGTCCGCCAGCAAGATTTCAGGCCTTCATGGCCGGTTCCAGCAGAGGGGCCATGCCCCAACCCATGGGGTCCATAAGTGGTCCATAAGTGGTGCTCGGCCACAGACATGTGGTCCATAATGTGGTGCATCGATGCAGACAGCTGATTCTGGGAGTTCCGGGCGCACAATGGCGGACTCACGCACGCTCCCCTCGGCACCCAATGGCGAACAGGTCCTCATGTGGGAGACAAAAGGGGATAAAGACAGATGAGCTAGGGGTAAGGTCACAAGGGTACACATCAACAAAGGCAATGCAAGGCGAAGTGCGTACGGAGAGCGAAGTGAGAAAGCTCGTCCCTACCGTACGTCACCCCCCCCCCCCCCCCCGTCACCTACACTACCCTTGCCCTTACCCCATATGTACAAAATCTACACCTTTACAAATTCGTCACTACTGTCACGTCTTCCCCATATTTCCCCTACACCAAATTTGTCACCACAATCCCTCTATCCAAAATTTGCCATCACCCAATTCATCATCAATCCTCATAAGGAGGAAGAGATGGAACATCAAGCACAATGTCACACCCACGTCATGATCATGATGCGTCTCACAATCCAAAACATTTGCATCAAAAATAATTAAAAACAACCATGGCATGGTGTGGAGTACCATCGTTACCTCAGGTGAGTGGATGTAGATGGTGCGAGGAGATTTTCATCCTAACTATCCTCTAAATGACATTAACACACTTTACACTACCCGGGGTCTTTCCCTGCCAATCCATTGGCCATCTTACACGATGGGTTCTAAAAACCAATTCCCATTGACCAAACTGTGGTGCTTCTCAATTTGGGGTCTCACTCCCCCGATTCAACTCCCGGTGCCTTTGCACAATTTCAGGACTGGGCCGTGTAGCTCTCCCAGCAGGTCTACCCACCTGCACACCTCCACCACTGCAGTTGCCACCTGAGCTTACCTAGCTCCTCACCCTAACCTATCTACTGGGGAAGGCCCCTCTTGGCTCTGTCACCCATTGGTGCCCTCTGGCACTGGGCTACCCGGGTCCGTCCTCCGGATCCCCGGGCCCCATCCACAACTACCGGCTCCCAGAGCCCACCTGCGGCCTCACCTGGCCGACATCCTAACAGTAGCGGAGTGCCCATTTAACTACACACACTAACAGGCCACACGCCCAGCCATTTCCACGTCACTAATGCACCCATCCAAACACCATTCTTCCACCACGCAACACAGATGCCAATATCCAACCACAATTTACCTATACCCTCTACCTAACACTTACACTACCCTCCCCGGGTATTCGTGATGGGGGTCATTCTTCCCCCATTCACACCTTCGCACCATCCACTCCACTCCATAGTTTCCACCATACTCACTCCACGACCATCCATTCCAATACTACATATATTCCACACTCCATTTATTCCATACACCTGTTCCTCATACCTGTTGTTGCACACCTGTGCACTCACACCTGGTGCCACCTGCACCCTCCTCCTCTTCCTGGACCAGTTGGTCAACACAACACACATCACCATTACTCACTCAAACACTGCTCCATACACCTGTTCAGTTGCACACCTGTGCAATCACACCTGTTCCTCACACTCATTTACTCATACCCTGCTCAATACACTTGAATACACCTCCAACACTCACACGGCATCATCTCATCTAACTACTCCCCTCTGAAACTTGCGCTTCCCCGTCGCCCCTTTAAACTATTGCGCTCCCACGTCATTATCATCCACACTAATCTACCTACGTCCCCACTACAGGTATCCTTGTCACTACCTAACCTTAACGTTACCTAATGTCAATCTCTAGGGCCCTACACATTATCCAAACCCACCCGGGCTAGTTTTCACTGCCATAAACCCCATAACTCTAGTGCTCCTTTGCCCCCGCTGTGAGGGATGGTGGATTGGCCATCCCATCACATGGGGCATCTCCCACTACCAATTTGGCTCGTCCAAATCCAATAAATCAAAAATTTGCCAATCACTCTACCAATCCTCTGCCAATCATCACTCTGTCAATCATCAAATTTTGCTTTGCAATTTCGGGCCAAAACACTATTCTCGTCATCAGTCTTCTCACTAGTGCCTCTCGGTGCGCCAATTCACTTCCAAAGCTCGGCTTCGTAAAGCCGAGCAATGAATGCGGGTTGTTTGGTGCCGGCGGCTGGATGCGTCCGACACTCGGTGCAGGGAAGGAGGTTTACCCGGGCCGAGATCCCACGCACCACCTCGGCACGGAGCCATCCCATGGCCCGATCTCGACCTGCCGGAACGCCTCAACAAAAAGGGGTTGCCATGACGACCCTTCCTATCGGGCTGCCCGTTCCGCCTAGCGGAGCACGGACGCGGCCGTTCCAAGCGCGGCCCAGCGTGGATCACGTACGGCGGTCCTTTCGAACCCGCCATGGTTCGGATCCCCGCTGGTCCTCGCGGCACGCGAAACCCGGCACGCACCGAGGGCCCGATTCGGCTATAAGTCGCTCTAACCTCTAACCCGGTTACCGTCGATGCCTCACCTGCATGCTCACACGCATACGCTACCCCTTTCACCCTCACCGAGCTCGGTGCTCCAACGCCGCCCGTCCACCCCGCATACTTCGTCATTGCACTCGTTCTTTCGCTCACAGACTTGGTCACACACCTGACCACTGCACACCTTTGCACACACTCGTCGTTCGCACACCTCACCAACACACCTCTTCGCGCCCCCTCCTCTGTGACAACCACAGGTGTGCTCTCACTCGCACACCCAACCACGTGTCTCACTACCAATTCCAGCGTGCATTCCCACACACGCTCTACCATTCCAGGTGTGCTTCCTTCCATTCCAGGTGTACTTCCTCTATCACCTGTCACAACCAACTCACGCTCCGTGTCACTCTCACTACTTTCACCACCACTCTTGACAGCGCACTCACCCTTACTCTCGACAGCGCACTCTTTCCTCATGCACCCGTCCGTTACACACATTTCTCACGCACACTCTCCCGTTACACCCTCTGTAACACTCACCACAGGTGTGCATTCTCCCTTACTCTTGACAGCGCACTCGTTCCCCATGCACCCGTCCGTTACACACCTTTCTCACGCACCCTCTGGCGCACACTCTCGCGTTACTCCCTCCGTAACACTCACCACAGGTGTGCATGCTTCCGTTACATCCTCTGTAACACTCCTCACTACGCGCTTCCATGTGCTCCCTCGCACACGCGCTACGACCGACTCACTCTCGACAGCACACTCACTCCTCGGCGCGCACTTTTTCCTCACACACCCCAGAGTCGGACATTCTCGCACACCTCCTCCTTCGCACACCGTACCGGTCGCACACTTCACCAACGGCCTCTCACGAACACCCGGATCCAAATCAACCCCCAAGCCGACTGAAGCTCCCCTCACATCATATACATTTCCACGTATATCGCCACTCCCCTTGGCACCTCGTCTCCGCACCTCCTTCGCCACCTGCAAACTCTTTATTTGATTGTTGAGCACATATTCATGATTTGAGCACCGACCTTGCACATACTCCATCACTTCCTCCCTTATCTCCTTTTTAGTTTCCCTCCGTCTCTTCTTAATTTCACTCACCCCTTCTTCCACCTCCTCTAATTTTTCCTTCACCTCCTTCATCTCCCTGTGCGCCCCCTCGATCTCTTCCTCTAACGCCACTTTAACCGTTTCTATGTGCATCCTCACCTCTCGGTCCTTCGTCTCCATTCCTTCTGTCACCTCTTCCAACTTCTTCGTCAACCCCTCATGTACCATCTGACATTCCTTCTGTGTCGCTATTAATTCGTTCTTAATGTCTTTTTGTGTCGCTTTTAACCCCCCGATTATTGCAGTGTTCTTTTCCACTTGGTCCACTAGTTCCTTTTGTCCCACTGTCAGCTGTTCTACTCCCCTCGTCAGACCCTCTATGCCCCCTTGTAACCTCGCCGTATTATTCCTCACTTCTTTCTCCATACGCTTTTCACCTCGCTTTACCTCCTCACGTACCCCCGAGACATCCTCACTGACACCTCGTCGTATCTCCTCTTTCATCTCCTCCCTCTCTTTTGTAGATGCCACCCTCATCTGTCCCAATTCATCCCTCTGAGCATCCAGTTTGGTTTCTACCCCGATTTTCACCTCCTCTATCTGCTCTCCCATTTGTTTAATTTCTCGGGCGGATTGCTCCCCTATTTCCCGCAATTTGCCTTCCATCCTATTTTCTAACCCCATTAACCCATTTTTCACCCCCTCTATCTGATTCTCCTGGGCAGCCATTCTATTTTCCACCCCCGTTAACCCATTTTTCACCTCTTTTATCCCGTTGTCTAACCCCTCAAATTTGTCGTCTAACTTCCCAAATTTTTTTTCTAATCCCTCACCGGTACCCCTCGCTTCGTCCCTCATTACCCCCATTTGGCCCTCTAATCGCTCACTATCAGCCCTCGCTTCGTCCCTCATTCTGCTTTCCATCCCTTCCATTTGGTTTCTCATCCCCCTGTTCTCTTCCCTCTCCTCATCCGCCTTCACCATGAAGGCCTGCATCTGCTGCATGAATAGGCCCCAGTTCATTGGTGCTGCGGCCACTGCTACGGTCACGGGCGCGGCAAAATTTGGTGCCGCTACACCCACGTACGCGAGGACGCCATTTTGCGCGCCTGAAACCTCCTCAACCACATTGCTAATGTTCTCCCCTACTTCGTCCCTCTGATCCTGGGTTACTCCTAACCCCTCCTCTAGCTCACCCACCTGCATCCGATCGCCTTGACCAGCCATGGCGCGATTTCAAAATTCGGGTTTTTCTTTAACAAAACAAATTTCGGCCGCTCCAAATTTTGACCAAATTTTTTTCTAAATGTTTTAAAAATTTGGTTCGGGCCCCGAATTCCACTCCCAGACACCAATTGTTACGCCAATTGTACAATTGTGTCCAAAATTTGGGCTAAATGAATTTAGTCCCAGGTCCGAATCCGACACTCCTGACACCAATTGTTACGGTCCGCGGTTAAGGATGTTGTTTGCCGAGCGGAGGCACCGCGGCCTAACAGTTTCCCCGATTCACCCGATTCACCCGACGTTGGCCGTATCGCGCCACAGCTATTCAATGAGGGAAAAGACAAAGACGACGGATGTGAAGAAAAGGATTAAGAAGACGAAGGCAAAAAGGTCTGAAAATACTACTAAATTTATTTACTATGTACAGGCTCAAAATAACCAAGGAGAAGGAAAGATAAGAAAATAATATACAGAAGCTTTTTCGAGACACAGTGAAAATCGCTAGCTTATCTAAACAGACTTAATTAATACCCAGGACAGAACAAACGAAGACGACTCACACGGGGAATGATGATAGGAATGGCAGGTGGATGTTTTGAGGGAGAGGGAGGTCCAACGGGTCCTGCAGCACGATCGGCGTGTTGGGCAGCCGCCGTTCCTTCGCGGCCCTGCTCCAAACTGCCGTCCAGGCCCCAAGCGGCTGTTGAGTGTAGTTGCTGCTGTGGACGCTGCTGCTGGCGAGCAAGGCGACGAATAGCAGGCTTTGTGCTTTCCTGGATGATCTCCTTTGAACAAGAATCGCTGCTGGATGATCCCTTCTCTTGGACAAGAATCGCTGCTGGATGATCTCTTCTCTCTCTTGGACCTTACAACTCCGCAGCTTTCCCTTGGACCCTTTTACTCAGCTCTCCTCTGATGACCCAGCTCTTTTCTTTGCACCTCACCACGCAGCTCAGCCCTGGTCACTCTTGCGCGCGCGCTTTTATAGCCCCTCCGGCGATTAAGCCGCCGGCCTTCAGGACACGCCCATCGGTGTGCTCACCTCGGCCCTGGTTGGTCGCGTGACCCTCTGGCTCCGCCCTTGATGACGACGGGCAGGCACGCCTTTCTTCCCCAACCCAAGCACATGTTCAATGGCGGCAATTGTAGTTGGCAATGCGAATGGCAATTGACGAAAGGGGAAATGGAGGTTTTGGGAATGGGAATGAAGGATGAAGGGAATCTATCTTTTTCACTTGGTGCAATGGAGTGTCATTCTAATGGAAGACAAGGCCTTACCCTATAACACATAATAAGGATATAAACTACTGAACAAGGGTATTATAGTGTCCTTCAATGGATGCTTTATGGAATTAACTACCGGGACGCCCTTTTAACCTTTACACAACACTGGAGGCAGGAGGGGCCAGACTCAAGCAATAATAACAAGTCAAGTGAATCCACTTGGATTCCGCCCAGGTTGGCACATGGAAATTATGATGTAGCATAATTATCATCTCGGGTCAAGATTTGAAATTATGCCATGGTTTTTGTAAAATTGCTACTAGTATTCACATTATGTACTTTCACCAAAACATACATCATCATAGAAACATACATAGAATTTGGGTCCTCTGGGTCATTTGGGTCCTCTGGGTCATTTGGGTCCTCTGGGTCATTTGGGTCCTCTGGGTCATTTGGGTCCTCTGGGTCATTTGGGTCCTCTGGGTCCTCTGGGTCATTTGGGTCCTCTGGGTCATTTGGGTCATTTGGGTCATTTGGGTCCTCTGGGTCATTTGGGTCCTCTGGGTCATTTGGGTCATTTGGGTCCTCTGGGTCCTCTGGGTCATTTGGGTCCTCTGGGTCATTTGGGTCATTTGGGTCCTCTGGGTCATTTGGGTCCTCTGGGTCCTCTGGGTCATTTGGGTCCTCTGGGTCCTCTGGGTCCTCTGGGTCATTTGGGTCCTCTGGGTCATTTGGGTCCTCTGGGTCATTTGGGTCCTCTGGGTCATTTGGGTCCTCTGGGTCCTCTGGGTCATTTGGGTCCTCTGGGTCCTCTGGGTCATTTGGGTCCTCTGGGTCATTTGGGTCCTCTGGGTCATTTGGGTCCTCTGGGTCATTTGGGTCCTCTGGGTCATTTGGGTCCTCTGGGTCATTTGGGTCCTCTGGGTCATTTGGGTCCTCTGGGTCATTTGGGTCCTCTGGGTCATTTGGGTCCTCTGGGTCATTTGGGTCCTCTGGGTCATTTGGGTCCTCTGGGTCATTTGGGTCCTCTGGGTCATTTGGGTCCTCTGGGTCATTTGGGTCCTCTGGGTCATTTGGGTCCTCTGGGTCATTTGGGTCCTCTGGGTCATTTGGGTCCTCTGGGTCATTTGGGTCCTCTGGATCATTTGGGTCCTCTGGGTCATTTGGGTCCTCTGGGTCATTTGGGTCCTCTGGGTCCTCTGGGTCATTTGGGTCCTCTGGGTCATTTGGGTCCTCTGGGTCCTCTGGGTCCTCTGGGTCATTTGGGTCCTCTGGGTCCTCTGGGTCCTCTGGGTCATTTGGGTCCTCTGGGTCATTTGGGTCCTCTGGGTCATTTGGGTCCTCTGGGTCATTTGGGTCCTCTGGGTCATTTGGGTCATTTGGGTCCTCTGGGTCATTTGGGTCCTCTGGGTCATTTGGGTCCTCTGGGTCCTCTGGGTCATTTGGGTCCTCTGGGTCATTTGGGTCCTCTGGGTCATTTGGGTCCTCTGGGTCATTTGGGTCCTCTGGGTCATTTGGGTCCTCTGGGTCATTTGGGTCCTCTGGGTCATTTGGGTCCTCTGGGTCATTTGGGTCCTCTGGGTCATTTGGGTCCTATATTCCTATCCTATAACATATATATCTCCTATAACCTATCCTATAAATATAGATTTGATGACGTCATGTTTACACATCTGAGCGACAGAAATGAGCGACAGAAATGAGCGACAGAAATGGGTGACAGAAACTAGCTTCACTTTTGAGCGCCCGAAATTCCCAGGCAAACGCTATAACGCACCAGGTTTACAACCTGTGCGTTAATAATAAAGCACAAAATAAAAAAAATACAATCCTCATATCCGCAACAATATATATATATATATATATATACATATATATATATATATATATATATATATATATATATATATATATATATATATATATATATATATATATATATATATATATATATATATATATATATATATATATATATATATATATATATATATATATATATATATATATATTACACAAGACAGAGCTTAGCACAGTAACAGTCACAAAACGGCAACTACATCAACAGTAATTAATGGATTACCTGCATCTTGTTTCATTTCTCTTCAAAACAAAATAGATCTGAAAAAGAATGTGAACATTAGATATATAAAATAGGCGAATTCAGTCTGTCTGTCTGTCTGTCTGTCTGTCCCACCCTGAAACACAGAAACGCTCCTCGGAGAGAAAAACAATATTTAGCAAAAGCTTGTTAATCCAAAGCTTGTTAATGCTTCAAATCAATCCAAAACTTTGTGAAAATTATAATTCTTGAAATCGGCCCAAAATTAAACCTGGGGTGTATAAAACTACAGACCGCTGCTTCAATCGCTTCTGAATAATTTTTTAAAAATTGCTGGAAAGAAATATGAGTTTGGAATTACACTCTTTCCAGTATATTTAATAATGGTGTCTGTCTGTCTGTTACGGATTCGTCACTTCCGTTGTGGTGGTTTGCATCCACTGTAAATATTTCTGATTCCATGTACTATTATTGTTTTCAAAAGGTTTATTGTCCATGAACTGTTTTCAAAACGTAAAAAAGTTAATGTTAAAAGAAACAGGAAACCGGATCGGGAACTGGACGATGACGAGGAAGAGGGAGAAAAGAGGGAGGAGCAAGTGGAGTCGGACAAGAAGGAGCCTAGCTACTTGAAGTCTGGAGCGAACGTTGGCGAGCAAGAGTCACAAGCGAACTTTCGGGTTTCCGGGAAAGGGATTCCTGCGACAGAGTTGTCATCTCTGTGACCGAGCAACCTGCGTGTCAGGTTTTTGGCAGTGGATTCCGAGAATTATGGCCAGGCCGTTACGTCTCAAGAGCGGGTCGTCGGCCATTTTGACTCACGCAGGACTTGTGCTTCGCTCGCGGTTTCGTCTCTTTTCGACCATTTTCACCGCATTCCGACGTCGATCTGGGGCGTGTGTGTGACGTGGCTTTTTGAAGGTTAATTCGTCCATACCTGAGGGTGTGATCTCTCAGTCGCCTGTAGGGCGCCTTTGGATTTCCCAGTCGCCTTGAGGACGCCTTTGTACAGCGTCGGCTGTGTGACTGTACTTGCCATCCGCACGGGATTCTGGTCTCGATTGGACCTCGTTCTGGCGATCGCTGGAGCGAATCAACTTTGGGCTTGAAGCCGGGAATAAGAGACATTGAGGATGTTCTTGTTTCACTCACTTGGAGCACAGTGAGTGATATATTACAAAACTGATGGTACCATCATAGGACATATTGATTGTACTTTTGATTACTATTATTGTTGTACTGTTATTCTTGTGTGATCTTAATACAATATTTGTTTGTGAGTAACAATTGGGGTGGCTTCTCCATTGATCTTTGACATACTGAATAACACATTTTTCTGCCGTGACTCCTCTCGGGGCTCGGAGGTACACCGTGACCAGGGGGTCGGGGAGGAGCACGTAACAGAAATTGGGGGCTCGTCCGGGATTAAATTCCCCAAGAACATTCGTCCGGGATAGAATTCCCTAACATTCTGAAAATTCCCAAATTTGGAATTTTTTTTCTAACATTCCCAAATTTTTCAAAAAAATTGGAAAAAAATTTGTGGGAAGGTTAACAGGTGTTAACTGATAGTCACCATGGTGTTTGACGCAGAACAGTTTGTGGCGTCCCCTAATGAGGCACAGTTCCAAGCGTTAAAAAAAATCGGAACTCTTGATATTGGCCAGACATTTTAACTTGGAGGATTTTCTGATTGGAGGATTAATATGAAGAAAGCAGAGATGCAGACATTGGTGGTAGAATCTCTCGTGGGACAAGGAACATGGACAGAGGTAGCCTTGGATTGGTTACCCGAGGAAAAAGAAAATGTGGAGCTCCGGAAAATGGAGATGCAACTGCAGAGCCAGGAAAGGGTAAAAGCAGAGGAAAGGAAAGCAGAGGAGAGAAGAGCAGAGGAAAGGAGAGCTGAAGAAGAAAGAAGAGCAGGGGAAAGAGCAGAGGAAAGGAGAGCTGCAAGGGAACTCGAAGAAAGAAGAGAAAAGGAAAGAGCAGAGGAAAGGAGAGCCGAAAGGGAGTTAAAGGAACATGACATGGAGTATCAGAAGGAAGTTAAACTCAAGGAGTTGGAATTAATGGGAGAACGGGGAGAGGTAGCATCCATGCCGGCTGGTTCGACAACTAGTCAGAACACCTGGGATGTTAGTAGGCATGTGAGGCTGGTTCCACCCTTCAATGAAATGGAGGTAGCCAAGTTTTTTTTACACTTTGAGAAAGTGGCTCAAATGCTAAAATGGCCTGTGGGATCCTGGACTATGTTAGTGCAAAGTGTTCTGGTGGGTAAAGCTCAAGATATATTTTCGGCTTTACCGATTGACAAATGTACAGATTAGGAGGAAGTGAAGAAAGCCATTCTCAAAGCCTATGAATTGGTCCCTGAAGCTTACCGGCAAAAATTCCGGAATACCAGGAAGAGGGAGAGTGAGACCCATGTGGAGTTTGCCAGAATGAAGGAAACCATGTTTGATCGGTGGTGTGATTCGAAGGGGATTGGGAAAGACTTCGAACTGTTGCGACATTTGATCTTTGTGGAGGAATTCAAACAGTGTGTCCACGAGGACATTAAAGTACATCTGGAGGAAAAGAAGGTACCAGAGTTGTATGAGGCAGCAACCGTGGCAGATGACTATGCCTTGACACACAGGATGGGGTTCCACACACCTAACTTCCCGCCTCGAATTCGCCAGGGGAGTTATGGTACATCCGGTGCAGAGAACGAAGATTCATGGGGGCGGCCGGGAGATGACTATGAGGACAGATCTGATACCGCGACTCTTAGGGATCAGAAGTCTACAGTTCCAAGACAAACTTATCCTCCGGGGGGGCTCGAGGCAGACCACGAGTTTTTCCTCCGGGCCTACTTGCGCTTTTTGCAAGAAACCTGGACATTTGATGTCCCAATGTTATGCCCTGGAAAGGAAAAATCCGGAGCGGAGTCACACTAGTACAACTCCGAATGCATTGGCAAATGCGAGAAATCGTCCTTGGAGGACAGTGCCTTGTGAAGGTTCCCATGCCAAAGTTACGGCATCACAGAACGACCTTGTTCAAGAGGGTTACAAACCTTTTATTTCAGAGGGGTTTGTGTCACTGGATGGAAACATGACTAACCAAAGACCTGTTAGGGTATTGAGGGACACAGGAGCACATCAATCTTTGATGCTTGAGGGCATTTTGCCATTGTCAGAGAAGACGGCAACGGGTGTTAGTGTTCTTTTACAGGGGGTTGGTGGCTGTGTTAAAGCCCCACTTCATGTCATCCATTTGAAGTCTGATTTGGTGTCAGGACCGGTCACCGTAGGGTTACAAGCCACTCTACCTGTAGAGGGAATATCTTTTGTTATCGGGAATGATTTGGCCGGTGGTCACGTTTCTGGTAACCCGATGTTTGTTGAAAAGCCTAGCATGGAAAATAACACTGCACAGTTAGAGCAGAAGATTCCGGGTATCTTTCCATCCTGTGCAGTGCGACTGTGCGACCTGTGCGACTCGTGCTATGGGTAGGAAGCGCTCTGAAGAGAAGAGGGTAGGTACTGACGTCGCGCTTTGCACAGGCACGTCTTGTCAGGTTCCCAAAAACTAAGTGTCAGCACACACAAGTCATGGATGGAGGCAATGTTGGCAAGCTCTTTGTAGGCGGACTGAACTTCAAAACAAGGGAAGTTGTTCTGGACTCTGTCTTCGGCCAAATATGGACCACTCTTGGAAGTGCGGCTGATAAAAGACAGGGAGACGTAAAAGTCAAGAGAGTTTGGCTTTGTCACGTTTGAAAACACAAAGGATGTCAAAGATGCAGAAAAGGATTTGAATGGCAAGGATTTGGATGGTTAACAGTAGAGAAGGCAGGCCATGGGCGTCGAGGGGGCTACAGAGGAGGAAAACGTGGAGGTAATTTCAGGGGTGGCTATGGCTCCCGGGGTGGAAATAGTAATTTTGGTGGTGGCCGCAGTCGAGATTACTATGGAGGCTCCCAGAGTTACGGCAGCTCCCGAAGGGATGATTATCAGGGTAGTGGCCATGAAGGAGACCGCTATTCACGTGACTACAGCGACAAGCGCTCCAACCGTGATTATTATGAAAGTTAGGAAGAGTTTGAAGCACTGAATGCTGCGGAGCAGCCGAGCCAAGATTCCTACACGGATTAACCATGAACTCCACGTTCCTAAAAGCGTCCATGTAGTGAATACTTCCAGGCCTCACCACCCAACCACCATGAAACCTGGCTCTCAGCTCGGCCTCCCTAAAAAAAGTGCTTTAGATTTGCTTGAGTTTGGATTTTTGATCACAACCCCTTAACCTTCATTGAAAAAAATGAAAAATAAAAACCAGAGGTTGATGAGATGGAGTTTGGCTTTGCAGGAGTTCGGCTTGGAAATTGAGCATGTAAAGGGCAGGGATAATGTCGTTGCTGATGCTTTGTCCAGAGTGAACTAACTTTGGAAATCTCTGTAGGTTGTTTGAAGTTTTGTTGCTTTATTTTTGGGCAATATTGAGTATCGTTGCTCATGGGAATTGATGATTTGGGGTGTGAGTTTACTTTTGTTTGTTAAAAGAGTTTTTGCATGCAAAGAAAGTTTTCACTATGTTCAAACTTTCTTTCTTGAGGGGGGGAAGTGTTACGGATTCGTCACTTCCATTGTGGTGGTTTGCATCCACTGTAAATATTTCTGATTCCATGTACTATTATTGTTTTCAAAAGGTTTATTGTCCATGAACTGTTTTCAAAAGGTAAAAAGTTAATGTTAAAAGAAACAGGAAACCGGATCGGGAACCATACGACGAAGAGGAAGAGGGAGAAAAGAGGGCGGAGCAAGTGGAGTCGGACAAGAAGGAGCCGAGCTACTTGCGGTCTGGAGCGAACCTTGGCGAGCAAGAGTCACTAGCGAACTTTCGGATTTCCGGGAAAGGAATTCCTGCGACAGAGTTGTCATCGCTGTAACCGAGCAACCTGCGTGTCAGGTTTTTGGCGGTGGATTCCGAGGAGAATTATCGCCGGGCCATTATGTCTCAAGAGCGGGTCGTCGGCCATTTTGACTCGCGCAGGACTTGTGCTTCGCTCGCGGTTTCGTCTCTTCTCGACCATTTTCACCGCATTCCGACGTCGATCTGGGGCGTGTGTGTGACGTGGATTTTTGAAGGTTAATTCGTCCATACCCGAGGGTGTGATCTCTCAGTCGCCTGTAGGGCGCCTTTGGATTTCCCAGTCGCCTTGAGGGTGCCTTTGTACAGCGTCGGCTGTGTGACTGTACTTGCCATCCGCACGGGATTCTGGTCTCGATTGGACCTCATTCTAGCGATCGCTGGAGCGAATCAACTTTGGGCTTGAAGCCGGGAATAAGAGACATTGGGGATGTTCTTGTTTCACTCACTTGGAGCACAGTGAGTTATTTATTACAAAACTGATGGTATCATCATAGGACATATTGATTGTACTTTTGATTACTATTATTGTTGTACTGTTATTCTTGTGTGATCTTAATACAATATTTGTTTGTGAGTAACAATTGGGGTGGCTTCTCCATTGATCTTTGACATACTGAATAGCACATTTTTCTGCCGTGACTCCTATCGGGGCTCGGAGGTACACCGTGACCAGGGGGTCGGGGAGGAGCACGTAACACTGTCCCTCCCACCAAAACATGGAAATGTTCCTCGGAGACAATAAATCACGTAAAGTTGCTTCAAATGAATCCAAACCTACGGGAAAGAAATAATTATTAAGTAGGTTGCTTCAAATGAATTCAAACCTACGGGAAAGAAATAATTATAAAGTAAAGGTTGCTTCAAATGAATCCAAACCTCCGGGAAATAAATAATTATTAAGTAAAGGTTGCTTCAAATTAATCCAAACTGACAGGAAAGTTCTAATACTGCCTCAATTTAGCTCTTTCAACCAGCTCAAGAATAAAAGGCTTCCTTTTATTTTTCTATCTTGATATTTTTACCACGAGCTTCCAGCTGGTAATAATGATTATTGGTGTAGGTCAAGATATCAGGTCTGTATGTATGGTGGTGTGTGTTGGATGATTGTCCTTCATATATGAAGAAGGTGGTTCACATGAAACATGTGAACTACCTGGTCGATTTATTTAAGTGCAAGAGCTGCTGCCCAGCGAGAAACAACATTCTGAGTTGTGCATTAGCCTTTACTATATAGTTTCCCAAGTTTACATTCACACTTTATTGTTGAAATTTCTTACCAAGACAAAGCAGATGAAACCCACGAGGATGGCGGCTTGTAACGCGATCACAGTGATTAATCAGTATCTTTGAGGTCTTCTTCATCCAGTCCTGTCACAGGGGAAACAGGTAAATAGGGTGGAGATAGGGATGAGGGAATAAGGGAGGGGGAGGAGGCATCACATTATTCAGTGTAAAATTTAACAAATATTTCAGCAAACTTTGTTGCATTTACATTGTAACAAACAAAAGAGGCAGTAGAAGATAGATATCAGTCTCTCTGTCTTCTACCGCCTCCCTTTCTGGTCGTGCACCCTCTGCTCTTTCCATGCTTTGTCTCACCCCTCCCCACCCCTCCCTCCCTCACCCCCAGAAAACAGGGCGCAACAACAGCCCCTCTTATAGTGAAACTCTCAAAATCCAGAATCACTGCTCACCTGCACTCATTCGTTTCTTATCATCCCACCTGTGGAAACAACTTCCACATTCTCTTTAATCTCATTCTTTCCTCCAGGTCTTCAAGACAGCTGTTTACCACCATCTCAGATTGTCCCCCATCCTAAACTATGATCATTTCTACCCCCATTAACCCCCTCCAAGCCCTCCTCTTTCAGTTTCCAGTTTTTCTTTCCTGAAAGTTTGCTTCTGTATCCATCTTGCCCACCCTGTGCATCCTTCCCTACCCCTCATTCTTCTCCACATCCGTAATTTGTCCAAGTCTCCCTCTATTTTGGCACTTGTCTCTGTTGTTCTTTGTTTCCCTCATTCTCTTTCTTCTGTTCCGTTTGTTCAGTTACGTCCTTATCCGTTCTATGTTCTAGCTCTTCCATGAACCTAGACTTTCCATACAAAACAAGACCGATAGTCTAAATACGGTGTAGCCAGGCTTGTTTGATTATGTTATGTTTATGGGGGGTAGTTAAAAGAATGCAGTAGGAGAGGTAGACCTGTATAGGAGATAGCATGGACAGCGTGACATGTAGGAGCATTTCGATGTATTAAGTAGGGAGAATGTAGCTTAAGGTTGTTTAATTGTGCATCATATGAGGGATGAAGCTGTGCTAATTAGTAATAGGGTTTAAGGATAGTTTTCCCCTGTGCGTCACACACTCTGTAATTTTCCCAAAACGTTTTCGATGACACAATTCTTAAATTACAACAACCACCGACAAAAAGCCAAGAACGAGCCAGTCAAACTACAACCGGCCCCGAATGGACCTAATAAGGTGAAAGGCCCTCCCAGAAGAGGCGGGGAATCAATGGGCAGAGAGGAAGGCTAGCAGGCCATGTCCCGAGCAACGCCATTGGCTCTCAGGGTGAGAGGGAAAAGAGCGTGCGTATTCTACTTGGACAAGAAGCTGCCATTTTGTGTGCTGGGAGATTTCTGTGTACACTTTGAGGAGAGGTCTATTCCTGGACTCACCAAGGAGCTGGAGGCCACATTGTCTCGCCCAGGCAGTGGAGGAGAAAGGGGGCAATCTTCACGAGCTCACCAGAGGCACGATAGCGAGCGCCTTCGATGCACGGCGGCTCCACCATGTTGAGCGCGCTGTGCGGGTGGCTCAAGATCGGCATACAAAATACTTTTGTTTTTTTACAAAAAGACCCATTGGGACAAGCTAAGTGCCGGCACAAAAAGGGAGATTTTTGTTTTTATTTTATCTTTCCCCTGTCGTGTTTTGTGAGTTAGTGCATGAGGTACCTCTGTAGGAATTAGTTTTTACCACAACCCTTATTTCCATCCGCGTTGATTTTCATTGAATCATTTGTGTACATTTTATTGTCGTATTTATTTGTTGTGGTTTCGGAATAGACCCGTGTGCTCCGTTCAGTTAAACATCTCGCATCCCTTCCTTCCTGCGCGCTAAAAATAACCACCATTTTTGGGAGTTGCCTCGAAAGTTAAGGCTGGTTCGGCTATCCGTCCCTGTGTGACCTTAATCGCCGGGCGACGCGACAATAATGGTACGTTTGTGGGGGTAGGCATGAAATACTTTATATATATATATATATATATATATATATATATATATATATATATATATATATATATATATATATATTGTAACGAATGTGGAAACGTTACAATGTGAACGTTACAAAAGTATGGTAACATCCTCGTAATGTAAATAATGGTCGCAGCCGTCCTAGTTAATTCCATGAAACTTACACGCAGGTCACGATATATCTTTTAAATAGTGTATTTCCTTATTCCATGTAGGCTAAGTATGTGTTTCCCACTAGATTGACTTTGCATTGTATCAAACAAAATAAGCGTAGGCCCTTCCAATTTCCCCAAACATCTCCGCTCTCCAAAGTTCATTTCAAAAGGGTGGGAGTTGTTTTCAATCCCGCAGGCCGCCATTGCCCATGTGCTTTGAGTCGGAGAAGAAAGGCGTGTCTCCACCTCGTCATAAGAGGGAAGGAGTGAACCAGCCCTAAACAGCCAATCAGCACCGCGGTGAGCGACCCGGTAGGCGTGCCCTCGGAGCTGGCGGCTTGATTTCGCCCGAGGTGATAAAAGCGACTGTAAGGGACTGCTTTACCAGATGACTTGAGAGATGACTTGAGAGGCCTTGGGAGATGAGCAAAGAGGCTGCACCAAGAGGATCGGTGAGATGCGAAACGCTCCAAGCCAAAGAGGAGAGGTACTCGGCAAGGAAACCAGTTTTGGAGAGACGCGCTGAAAGGAGGGAGACGGCTCCACCATAAGAAGAGGAGCAGGTGTGCCGACCCAGCGCGTGACGTCTACCGCAGCGGATAGAACGACGGAGGGTTTCCCGCCAAAACCGCGAGGAATTGCGAGCTGCTGCCTCCCGACTTCGCCTCCCTCTCAAGCAATCCACCTCAAGCCCTACCTGCCTGCATTATCCCCTGTGTAAGTGTGAACGTCCTGTCCTGCTCGTTGTCTTGGGGCTAAGTAAAAATGAATAGTGTAAGTTAACGATTCGCTGTGTTACTGCTTCTTCCATCCATTGCTGTGTGTGTATAATAAATCTGTTCTTCCTCCGTATTCTTCTTCTTCTTTTTCATTCTCTTTCGGTCGCTTTAGAGGTTTCCCGATTGAATATCTGTGGGGCGATCTGGTCAACGTCGGGTGGAATCGGGTTCTAATCGGGGAGTAACTGTTCGGACGCGGTTAAATACACCACCGCTCGGTCAATATAACATCTAAAGCCGCGTCTGTAACAATTGGTGTCGAGGAGTTGGATTCGGACCTGGGACTAAATTTGTTAGGCCCAAATTTTGGAACACCAATTGTACTATTAGAGTAACAATTGGTGTCGAGGAGTTGGATTCGGACCTGGGACTAAATTTGTTCGGCCCAAATTTTGGAACACCAATTGTACTATTAGAGTAACAATTGGTGTCGAGGAGTTGGATTCGGACCTGGGACTAAATTTGTTAGGCCCAAATTTTGGAACACCAATTGTACTATTAGAGTAACAATTGGTGTCGAGGAGGGAGATCGGACCCGAAGCGCGCTTAACGCGCTCAAAATTACAAGCTGCCGAAATTTATTTTGTTTTATAAAGCAAAACCCGAATTTTGAGATCGCGCCATGGACAATCAAGGCGATCGGATGTCGGTGGGAGAGATAGACAGGGTGGAATCGACCCAGGACCTCGGGGAAATGTAAGTGGGGAAAATGGTGGAGGAGAGTAAAGAAGGTGTGGTTGAGGGTGTATCAGGTGCACAAAATGGCGTCCTCACGCATGTGGGTGTAGCGGCACCAAATTTTGCCGCGACCTTTGTACCAACGGTGGAAAACATGCAATTATTTATGGCTGAAATGGAAGCCCTTTTGAAGCGGGACAGTGAGCGATTGTTAAACAAATTGGGAAGCCAAATTGAAGCAACAACGAACGGAATGAGGGCCGATAGAGAGGCACGGGAGCAGAGGGACAGAGACCGCAAGTTGGGCGAAAGGGTCCCAAGGGTGCACGACGAGGTAACGCGGGTCGAAAAGCGCTGGTTGAGCGAAGCGGAGGAAAGCGCGGGTACAATGACGGGGGTAGAAATCGCGACACGGGGTTTGGAAAAGCCGGCGACCGATGAAGTAGAGGGAATTTTATTAAAGCCAACGGTCGCCGAGGTTAATAAAGAAAAAGCAGTAGCGGGAATTAAAATTGAAGAGATGACGGAGGTAGCCCGAGAATTGCAGGGTAAAATGGATTATGTACAAAGTCCCTGCTCACATCACGATGCTGTGCTTAACCCGAATGGAAGTTTGCAGGTTCGCGTGGAGAAAAGGATCCCCCAGGTGAGTCGTGCTGTATATTGTGCGGGTAGATTTTGCAGGAGGATGTTTAGCGACAAAAGAATTTTCGCGCGCTTGGGATCGAGGAAGCATCCGGGCGTTGGTGAAGGGTCCCGTGTGAGTGGAAATGGCACGCGTGGGAGGAAAAAGTGTGCGTCGGCGAGTGGGTGTGTTATAAAGTGTGGGAGTGAAACCGAGTGCGAGCGAGAATGCACGTCGGGGTGTACGGAGAGTGACACGAATAGTGAGTTGGTGATGGCGCAGGTGCGAGAGGGCACATCGGAGCACGAGTGTGAAACCGAATGCGAGCGAGAATGCACGTCGGGGTGTACGGAGAGTGACACGAATAGTGAGTTGGTGATGGCGCAGGTGCGAGAGGGCACATCGGAGCGCGAGTGTGAAACCGAGTGCGAGCGAGAATGCACGTCGGGGTGTACGGAGTGTGACACGGATAGTGAGTTGGTGATGGCGCAGGTGCGAGAGGGCACATCGGAGCGCGAGTGTGAAACCGAGTGCGAGCGAGAATGCACGTCGGGGTGTACGGAGTGTGACACGAATAGTGAGTTGGTGATGGCGCAGGTGCGAGAGGGCACATCGGAGCGCGAGTGTGAAACCGAGTGCGAGCGAGAATGCACGTCGTGGTGTACGGAGTGTGACACGAATAGTGAGTTGGTGATGGCGCAGGTGCGAGAGGGCACATCGGAGCGCGAGTGTGAAACCGAGTGCGAGCGAGGATGCACGTCGGGGTGTACGAAGTGTGACACGGAGAGTAAGGTGGTGGTGGAACGTGTGCGAGGAAGCACACCTGAGTTGGTCATGGCGCGGGTGTGGGAGAGCCCATGTGAGCGCGTTAGTGGGTGGATGCAAGAGTGCACGCCCATGGTGAGTGTTACGGAGGACGTAACGGAGGAGAGGTGTGGACCAAAGTGTGCGCGAGAGGTGTGGTGTGTAACAGGGAGAGCGTTGGTGGAATGTACGGACGGCGTTGGAACGCCAGGTTTTGTGAGGGTGAAAGGGGTAGCGTATGCTTGTAAGCATGCAAGTAAAGCACCGATGGTAACCGGGTTAGTGGTTAGAGCGACGGATAGCCGATGCGAGCACTCGGTGCGAGGGGTGCTTGGTTGGGTGCGAGGCCCGGCGCGGATCGATGCTGCGTCGCTTCTCTTCGAAGCGTCGTTGCCGATTCGGGCTTGGCCCCGCCCCGCACGGTCGAGTCCGGGCTTTGCCGGGCGAGGCGACCGGTCCGGTTCAAGGGCGAGTGGGAGGAGGCGGAACGGTGCCCCCTCGTGGGGACGGGGTTCCGACCGGGGGAGATTGAGCCATCGGGCCCGGGACCGCAAGGTGCCGCGCCGAGATGGTGCGTGGAGCCTCGGTCCAACCAAACCACCTCCCTTGAACCGAAAGCCGGACGGATTCAACCTGCAGGCAACCAACCCACCCGAATTCATTGCTCGGCTTTACGAAGCCGAGTTTAATGATGTCATGACGCACCGAGGCTAGGATATAGCGGACTGTGATGATGGTGATGGTGATAGTGATAGTGATTTAAAACGAAATTTAGAAAAGTGAGTAGAATTCGCAGTAAATGGAAAATTTTTGAATTGGTTGGAATTTGGACGAACAAAATTGATAGTGGAGAGACCCCCGATGTGGTGGGATGGCAAATCCACCATCCCTCACAGAGTGGGGGCAAATGCGCAATAGTTTATGGGGTGGCTATGACAACCGAGCCAGGGAGGGCTTGGATAATTGTAGGGATCTAGCGAAGATGACATTAGGTAACGTTAAGTTTAGTTAGTGACTGATACCTGTAGTGGGGACGCAGGTAGATTAGTGTGGATTATAATGACGTGGGAGCGCAATAGTTTAAAGGGACGACTGGGAAGCGCAAGTTTCAGAGGGGAGTAGTTAGCTGAGATGATGCCGTGTGTGTGAAGATTGAACAGGTGAGAATTGAACAGGTGTGATTGCACAGGTGTGCAACTGAACAGGTGTGTGGGGCAGTGTATGGGTGAGAGATGATGATTGCGTGTTGTGTTGACCAAATGGTCCAGGAAGAAAGGAGGGTGCAGGTGGCACCAGGTGTGAGGGCACAGGTGTGCCACAACAGGTGTATGTGGCTGTGTGGAATAAATGGTAGTGTGGAATATCTGGAGTATTGGAATGGATGGTCGTGGAGTGAGAATGGTGGAAATTGTGGAGTGGAGTGGATGGTGCGAAGGTGTGAATGGGGGAAGAGTGGACCCCCATCACGGATACCCGGGGCGGGTAGTGTAAGTGTTAGGTAGAGGGTACAGGTAAATTGTGGTTGGATATTGGCATCTGTGGTGCGGGTGGCAGAATGGTATGTGGATGGGTGCCTTAGTGTTGTGGAAATGGCTGGGCGTGTAGCCTGTTAGTGTGTGTAGTTGGTTTGGGCACTCCACCACTGTGAGGATGTCGGCCAGGTGAGGCCGCAGGTGGGCTCTGGGAACCGGTAGTAGTTGTTGTGGATGGGGCCCGAGGATCCGGAGGACGGACCCGGGTAGCCCAGTGCCAGAGGGCACCATGGGGTGACAGAGCCAGGAGAGGGGCTGTCCCCAGTTAGTTAGGTTAGGGTGAGGAGCTAGGTAAGCTCGGGTGGCAACTACAGTGGTGGAGGTGTGCAGGTGGGTAGACCTGTTGGGAGAGCTAGACGTCACAGCCCAGAAATTGTGCGAGAGCACCGGGAGATGAATCGGGGGAGTGAGACCCCAAATTGAGAGGCACCACAGTTTGGTCAATGGGAATTGGTTTTTAGAACCCATAGTGTAAGTTGGCCAATGGATTGGCAGGGAAAGACCCCGGGTAGTGTAAAGTGTGTTAAAGTCATTTAGAAAATAGTTAGGATGAAGGATCTCCTCGCACCATCTGCATCCACTCACCTGAGGTGACAGGTACTCCACACCATGCCATGTTTTGATTATTTTTTATGATGCAAATGTTTGGATTGTGAGACGCATCATGACGTGGGTGTGACATTGTGCGTAATTCCATCTCTCCCTCCTTATGAGGATTGATGATGAATTGGTGATGGCAAATTTTGAAGTAGAGGGATTGTGGTGACGAATTTGGTATCGGGGAAATATGGGGAAGACGTGACAGTAGTGACGAATTGGTAATGTGGAGATTTTGTACATATGGGGTAAGGGCAAGGGCAAGGGTAGGGTAGGTGACCGGGGGGTGACGTACGGTAGGGACGAGCTTTCTCACTTCGCCCTCCGTACGCATTTCACCTTGCATTGCCTTATTGACGTGTACCCTTGTGACCTTACCCCTCGCTCAATTGTCTTTCTTTTGTCTCCCACATGACCTGTGCGCCATTGGGTGCCGATGGGAGCGTGCGTGAGGTGGCCATTGTGCGCCCGAGATTCCCAGAACCAGCATGCATTGCGTTGATGTACCACTGTATGGACCGCTGTTCTGCGGCCAAGTACCACTTGATGGACCCCAGGTTCTGGGGCAGGGCACCTCTGTTGGAGACCGGCCATAGTGGCCAGGGAATCTTGCTTGCGGACCTCGGTAAGGTGGCACCTATGCCAAACAGGTGGACCACCCTTAGTTGGCCCCTGAGGACCTAAATAAAAACGAACACAAGTTGTGCTTTTTATTATTTCCAACTAGGCCGCATGAAGCCAGAAGACGTCGGGAAGAACATCGGCCCAGCAGAGAAAGAGAAGACCACCACCAGTTGTTTTGTTGTGTTTATTATGAACCATGGTGACTGCGCACCGAGTGGTGCTTTTGGTGCTTTTTGGTGCTTTTGGTGCTTTTGGGTGCTTTGGTGGTATTGGTACTGGTGCATCGATGCAATGCGTGCTGTCTCCTCCCTCCCAACAGGAATTTCTTTCTCTTGTTCCCTAAAAAGAAAAAAGAAAACACAGGTCCTGGGTTGCGTTGTAAATAAGAAATCACGTCATTGTAAATAATGCTCCCCACCGTAAATGTATAGTTTGAGAATAATTCCGTAATTCGGTTAGCTGTGGGCTTGAGTCTGTTAGACAGGGTGCAATGCAATAGGGGGACATACTTATTTGTGTTTTAAGATTGTCACACTCAGGGTCAGGTTAATTGTAGAGGGAATTACACCTACGTGTCACACTAAGTTAAAGTTTAGTAGGCCCGAGGGCGGGCCTGAAGAAAGGAGGGTGCAGTGTAACGAATGTGGAAACGTTACAATGTGAACGTTACAAAAGTATGGTAACATCCTCGTAATGTAAATAATGGTCGCAGCCGTCCTAGTTAATTCCATGAAACTTACACGCAGGTCACGATATATCTTTTAAATAGTGTATTTCCTTATTCCATGTAGGCTAAGTATGTGTTTCCCACTAGATTGACTTTGCATTGTATCAAACAAAATAAGCGTAGGCCCTTCCAATTTCCCCAAACATCTCCGCTCTCCAAAGTTCCTTTCAAAAGGGTGGGAGTTGTTTTCAATCCCGCAGGCCGCCATTGCCCATGTGCTTTGAGTCGGAGAAGAAAGGCGTGTCTCCACCTCGTCATAAGAGGGAAGGAGTGAACCAGCCCTAAACAGCCAATCAGCACCGCGGTGAGCGACCCGGTAGGCGTGCCCTCGGAGCCGGCGGCTTGATTTCGCCCGAGGTGATAAAAGCGACTGTAAGGGACTGCTTTACCAGATGCCTTGAGAGAGGCCTTGGGAGATGACCCTGGGAGATGAGCAAAGAGGCTGCACCAAGAGGAGCGGTGAGATGCGAAACGCTCCAAGCCAAAGAGGAGAGGTACTCGGCAAGGAAACCAGCTTTGGAGAGACGCGCTGAAAGGAGGGAGACGGCTCCACCCCAAGAAGAGGAGCAGGTGTGCCAAACCAGCGCGTGACGTCTACCGCAGCGGATACACGACGGAGGGTTTCCCGCCAAAACCGCGAGGAATTGCGAGCTGCGGCCTCCCGACTTTGCCTCCCTCTCAAGCAATCCACCTCAAGCCCTACCTGCCTGCATTATCCCCTGTGTAAGTGTGAACGTCCTGTCCTGCTCGTTGTCTTGGGGCTAAGTAAAAATGAATAGTGTAAGTTAACGATTCGCTGTGTTACTGCTTCTTCCATCCATTGCTGTGTGTGTATAATAAATCTGTTCTCCCTCCGTATTCTTCTTCTTCTTCTTTTCCTTCTCTTTCGGTCGCTTTAGAGATTTCCCGATTGAATATCTGTGGGGCGATCTGGTCAACGTCGGGTGGAATCGGGTTCTAATCGGGGAGTAACTGTTCGGACGCGGTTAAATACACCACCGCTCGGTCAATATAACATCTAAAGCCGCGTCTGTAACAATATATATCTATCTATAATTCCAGTAATCTCTGTGTGTGTGTGTGTATGTGTGTGTGTATGTGTGTGTGTCTGTGTGTTTGTCTGTGACCGCTGTTTCTCGACAACCACGGGTCCGATATACTTGAAACTTGCCAGGTATATTGCTGGGGACCTGAGGATATGCCTTTTCAAGGTTTCATATTAATCGGAGAAGTAGTTACCGAGCTATGGCGATTTATTTACCAAACTCGCAAGCCGTTCGCTTTGGCTTTGCGAATGGACCAAACCATTTCATGTAAATAGAGGGGGGGGTTCTACCGTACTCACAAGCCGTTCGCTTTGGCTTTGCGAATGGACCAAACCATTTCATGTAAATAGAGGGGGGGGTTCTGTGGTCGTTACTGCCACGTGGTTTCAAAGTTTTTTTTTGTTGTTGTTGTTTGCACGCATGTTTTTTTGCACCCACGTACGGGCACGCCCTAGTATCTATAATTCCAGTAATCTCTGTGTGTCTGTCTGTATGCGACCGCTGTTTCTCGACAACTACCGGTCCAATATACTTGAAACTTGCCAGGTATATTGCTGGGGACCCGAGGATGTGCCTTTTCAAGGTTTGAAATTAATCGGACAAGTGGTTCCCAAGGTATGGTCACCGTACTCGCAAGCCGTTCGCTTTGGCTTTGCGAATGGACCAAACCATTTCATGTAAATAGAGGGGGGGGGTTCTGTGGTCGTTACTGCCACGTGGTTTCAAAGTTTTTTTTTGTTGTTGTTGTTTGCACGCATGTTTTTTTGCACGCACGTACGGGCAAGCACGTACGGGCAAGCACGTACGTGCGGGCACGCCCTAGTATATATATATATATATATATATATATATATATATATATATATATATATATATGTATATATATATGTATATATATATATATATATATATGTATATATATACAGTGGAACCTTGACTTACGAGTGCCCCAACTTACGAGTTTTTCGAGATACGAGCCGTCGCTCCGGCAGTTTATTGCTTTGAGATGCGAGCCGAGATCCGAGTTACGAGCTTTCGCCACACGGTCACGTGGTTATCTTGCCGTTCAAGTACGTATCTCTGTCGTATAGCGCTGCATTTTTTTTTTCGCATTTTGGTTATTTCGAGTTCACGCCGCCAGGTGGGTTCTGGTCACGTGGTTATCTTGCCGTTCAAGTACAGTACGTATCTCTGTCGTATAGCGCTGCATTTTTGTTTTCGCATTTTGGTTATTTCGAGTTTACGCCGCCAGGTAGGTTCTGGTCACGTGGTTATCTTGCCGTTCAAGTACAGTACGTATCTCTGTCGTATAGCGCTGCGTTTTTGTTTTCGCATTTTGGTTATTTCGAGTTTACGCCGCCAGGTAGGTTCTGGTCACATGGTTATCTTGCCGTTCAAGTACAGTACGTATCTCTGTCGTATAGCGCTGCGTTTTTGTTTTCGCATTTTGGTTATTTCGAGTTTACGCCGCCAGGTAGGTTCTGGTCACGTGGTTATCTTGCCGTTCAAGTACAGTACGTATCTCTGTCGTATAGCGCTGCGTTTTTGTTTTCGCATTTTGGTTATTTCGAGTTTACGCCGCCAGGTAGGTTCTGGTCACGTGGTTATCTTGCCGTTCAAGTACAGTACGTATCTCTGTCGTATAGCGCTGCGTTTTTGTTTTCGCATTTTGGTTATTTCGGAAAATTTCATGTTCATGTCGAACATTTCATGTTCATGTTCATGTTTTCATGTTCATGCCATGCCAGGCCACAACTTGTTCAGAGTGCCGGCGATAGCTCGCCTTCTCTTTGTGGAAAACACGGTGAGATCCTTAACATCCAACAACTAATGGGACGCAAACGGGGCGCCCAGTTTAGCGGTACACACATTGATGAATCACCCTGCCTGTGATTCACCCATGACAGGTTATAGCTGGGTCGGGATTCAAACCCAGGCTGGACAGTTTAGACTTTAGAGTCAAGTGTGCGTACCTCCAGTCCAGGCCATCCTGCCAACTTGTATGCTGCATACAGGTGAAATATAAAGCGCGAGATATTTTTATATATACTGTATATTTTTTTAAAAATTGGTGTGGTTTTTGGCGGGCTGGAACGGATTAATAGCATTTCAATGCATTTCAATGGGGAAATTTGATTTGAGATACGAGCAATTTGAGTTACGAGCTCGGGCACGGAACGAATTAAACTCGTAAGTCAAGGTTCCACTGTATATGTGTATATATATATTATATATATATATATATATATATATATATATATATATATATATATATATATATATATATATATATAGGAAAGTTCAGAATGTGTAGGTTTTAGTATGGACCGTGTGATGCGAAAAAGAAGAAACCCATCTCGATGTACATAAGCAGGGTAAATGTTCAGGATAAGTGTTTGCATGTCGCCATAAGGGGCGTGGCTTTTGTGTTAACTAGTTCCAGGGCGCAAGATTTATAAACCCGTGTGAATTGGCCCCCTGTGATTTATCTCTGATGTTCTTATAAAACTCAGCCAGCCAGGTGAAGGGCTCCATTGGCCAACCACGCCGCCAGGGCCAACAGAAACAGCATTTGCCGATCGGCAAGGGAACTCCGTCATCCGACCATCAAGCCAGTTGGCTGCTTGTTCACGCTTGGGCGTTGTCTGCGCCATTTGTTGGTACGCTTCCTGCGCGGTGGTTTGGAGGTGACGAACGCCAACCCCTCCTCATTGAGACCAGAGTTAAGTGCCGGCCAGCAGGAACATCATTTATTTTTATTTAATATTTCCCCTTGTTTGTATACAAGTCTGAGTACAACAACAACGACAACATGCATTTTAAGGCCATTTTCCCTGCTAGAGCGGGGGTTAGCCTTGCGGTCCCCATGACAATCTTCTCCATTTTTCCCTATTTTCTGCATCTCTCCTTGTTAACCCCCTTGCCCGCATTTCTTCTTCCACCATCTTTAGCCAAGTCTTTCTCGGTCTTCCCCGTCCTCTACTTCCTTCTACATTCATTTCCATCACTTCTCAACCAGTCACTTTCATCGTTCCTCAACACACGACCAAACCCTCTCAAGCTGTTCCTCTTCACAGCATCAATCACAGGCTCTATTCCCATCATCTTTCGCAATTCATCATTTGTCTTCCTCTCTCTCAACGATACTCCACACATCCACCAAACCATTCACATTTCCACCCTTTCCAGCCTTCGTTGCTGCTCCAAGTTCATTACCCATGTCTCGCTCCCATAAATCATAACACTTCTCACACATGCAGCATACACCTTTCCCTTCAGCTTCAACGACACTCCCCTCCTCATCAGCACGCCACTCAGTTCCTGAAACTTCTTCCATGCACATCTCACTCGAGCAACCGTTGCCGAGTCTGATCCACCTTCTCCATTCAGCATGTCTCCGGGGTAGCAAAATGTTTTCACACCTTCCAGCTTCACGCCGTCTCCAAGATCCAACTCAACATTTCCTCCATCTGCAGCTCCCTCTGTGCACACCTTACATTTTAATGTAGCTGCCGCAATGGTTAATGACCCTCTGAGACCACGACATTTTTGATGAATCCACTCAGCGCACATTGTACATTGAATGGAGTTCACTCCGACACCCTTCCTGCACACAGCACATGGCCACTTCCCAGTTCTTTCCACCTCACCACATGCTTTACCACTTGCCATCACCTTCGTCTTTCTGATATTCACCTTCAGACCTTTTGTCTCCATACATTCCTTCCACTTGTTCATCTTTTCCTTCAGTCCATCCATACTTTCCGCAATCAACACCAGATCGTCTGCATACAACTCCCACGGTAAACCCTCCTTTACGTTCTGAGCCAGCACCTCCATCACAGCTACAAATAGTAGTGGACTTAGTACCGACCCCTGATGCACTCCCACCTTCACCTCAAACTCACCACTGTTCCCTTCCTTCGTCCTTACAGCTGTGCGCGCTCTTTTGTACATTGCCATCACTACTCTGATCAACCATTCCTCCACTCTTAACTTCCTCAAACTTCCTCAACTCCTAACTTCCTCAATTCCTTCATTCAACGAAATGAAGAGTAGAAAAGCGGGAGGGCCGATGGAAGTTGTGGGAGATATGTTGAAGGCAGCGGGAAATTGTGGTGTGAAGTGAATGACAGAGATCTGCAATCTGGTGGTGAAAAAAGGCCGCATTCCAGTGGATTGGGAACTGAGTACCCTCGTCCCTCTATACAAGGGGAAAGATGACCCTCTGGACTGTGGCTCGTATCGAGCGATAAAGTTATTGGAGCATGGAATGAAGGTATTGGAAAGGGTGTTGGAGAGGAGGATAAGGAAGAAAGTGAAGATTGACGAAATGCAGTTTGGATTTATGCCAGGAAGAGGAACGACAGATGCGCTTTTTATTGTGAGGCAGTTGCAGGAGAAGTACATGGAGAAGAGGAAGAAGTTGTTTCTTGGGTTTGTTGATCTGGAGAAAGCATTCGATAGGGTTCCACGTGAAGTAGTGACATGGGCATTGAGGAAGTTAGGAGTGGAAGAATGGTTGATCAGAGTAGTGATGGCAATGTACAAAAGAGTGCGCACAGCTCTAAGGACGAAGGACGGGAACAGTGGTGAGTTTGAGGTGAAGGTGGGAGTGCATCAGGGGTCAGTACTACGTCCACTACTATTTGTAGCTATGATGGAGGTGCTGGCTCGGAACGTAAAGGAGGGTTTACCGTGGGAGTTGTTGTATGCAGATGATCTGGTGTTGATTGCGGAAAGTATGGATGGACTGAAGGAGAAGATGAACAAGTGGAAGGAATGTATGGAGACAAAAGGTCTGAAGGTGAATATCGGAAAAGCGAAGGTGATGGCAAGTGGTAAAGCATGTGGTGAGGTGGAAAGAACTGGGAAGTGGGCGTGTGCTGTGTGCAGGAAGGGTGTCGGAGTGAATTCCATTCAATGTACAATGTGCGCTGAGTGGGTTCATCAAAAATGTAGTGGTCTGAGAGGGTCATTAACCAGTGTGGCAGCTACATTCAAATGTAAGGTGTGCACAGAGGGAGCTGCAGATGGAGGAAATGTTGAGTTGGATCTTGGAGACGGCGTGAAGCTGGAAGGTGTTTTGCTACCTCGGAGACATGCTGAATGGAGAAGGTGGATCAGACTCGGCAACGGTTGCTCGAGTGAGATGTGCATGGAAGAAGTTTTGGGAACTGAGTGGCATGCTGACGAGGAGTTGAGTGTCGTTGAAGCTGAAGGGAAAGGTGTATGCTGCATGTGTGAGAAGTGTTATGATTTATGTGAGTGAGACATGGGTAATGAACGTAGAGCAGCAACGAAGGCTGGAAAGGGTGGAAATGTGAATGGTTCGGTGGATGTGTGGAGTATCGTTGAGAGAGAGGAAGACAAATGATGAATTGCAAAAGATGATGGGAATAGAGCCTGTGATGGATGTTGTGAAGAGAAACAGGTTGAGATGGTTTGGTCACGTGTTGAGGAAGGATGAAAGTGACTGGTTGAGAAGAGTGATGGAAATGAATGTAGAAGGAAGTAGAGGATGGGGAAGACCGAGAAAGACTTGGCTAAACATGGTCGAATAAGAAATGTGGGCAAGGGAGTTAACAAGGGGAGATGCAGAAAATAGGGCAAAATGGAGAAGATTGTCATGGGGACTGCAAGGCTAACCCCCGCTCTAGCAGGGAAAATGGCCTTAAAATGCATGTTGTTGTTGTGTAGGTCACATAGTTTGGCAGCCATATTGGATTGAAGGAAAATATTAAATAATTATATCTCTGAAACCGCTCACCCTATCGATGCAAAATTTTACAAATATCATCCAACAGCACTTTTGCATATCGATTGAAAATGATGTCATAGGTCACGTGGTTTGGCAGCCATCTTGGATAGAAAAACGAACCTTATCCGATGAACACGTAACTTCACAAACATGATCCCCTACCCATACATATGCAGAGTGTACATTTTTTCATGTCATATTTCATGTGGAATGGCAGCCATATTAGCTCGAAAGCCGATATTTTTAAAAATCAATTCTCTGAAACTGCTTCACCGTTCGATGTGAAACCTGTCATGTCTGGTAAAAATGCGATACTTGAAAACAGCTGAAGGGATTTAAATCAAACTTGTTTATTTTTAGGAAAGTGAACGAGGGCATCTACCTGTTGTGGGACTATGCGGAGACATATTGGCGACACGGTCGCATTGCTCGAGTTTATTCATTCATTAAAGCTTTTGAGACGGCAAAGTCTGCTCTGGGTGTGGAGCATGGTGGGAAGTCAGAATTTCCGACATGCTGTATTTGCATACATACTAAATCGATGACAAAAAGAAACAACGTTTACCTCGCCTTAAGGGTGAAATGTGTGCTCAGAACCCGCAGCCCGTGCCCTCGTGTCCAGACCCGTGCCATGGTGTTTCAGAAAAACGTACAATTCAGTGAATTTCTCGCAAATGGCCGCACTCCCCGAGCATAACACCAACTGTGAAACAACCTCGTCTTTATCAACGTGGTCGCCATTGCTCGTGTTCCTCCCGTCGCTTTGCTGACTCGTTGAGCCAGAATTCCAGAGCCGAGCGTCCGGCTGCGCTTCGTTTGCAGATTCCAAGGGTGACTTCCGATCTGATCGACCATTTCCGGTCGATTCCTGCAAATCCACGTCCAGGGTCTCGTCCACTGGTGAGATTGGCCAAAAGTTGTCTTTGAGGAAACTTCTGTGTAAACGTCCCTCGTCATTGTCAATTTGTCCGGGGACGGGCACCGTGAGCCAGCAGGGCGAGCACTAGGCATACGCTCCAACGACGTGTCGCGGGTTCGAGTCCCTGCTGGGGAGAAAAGTTGGGGGAACTGAAGACAAGACGACGATGAAGTGACTGACATACCGACGTCGTGTCTGTCGCTGTCTGCGAAATACTCCGTGCGACAAGAGGCCGATGTAAATCTGTCACCATGGCAACACGTGAAACAAAATAATTAAAAATCATTTTACCATCGATTTATTACATACGTATTGTGGAGGAGGGGGCTAAATTGAGAAAATAGAAAATGGTAAAGGAAATAGTAGCGATGATAATATGACTATGAGGAAGGAGTGCAGAAGTGTATGTGCCGAGTGGGGACGGAGTGGGAATACATAAGGTTATAACACCTCGTTCTCACAGCAAATTACTCCATTCGTCGGGCTGTAGCTATTAAAGCATTGCGTTATGATGTGGTTTTCCACACCGCCAGCACTCAGCAGGATGACCATTTCTACTTCAAAATACGCTGCGATCGACGTGATTGCGTAATCGCGTGTGCCCATGTCAGATGAACTGGACAAGGCACATTCACAATGACTGTCGAGTTTGTCAAAAGTACCAGCTTATGTTAGGTGATCGGTAGATTGGGGGGTATGGATGGGTTATTGCATGCACTGGTAGTGATCGTGATATCTGTGGCGTGCGCCTCCGCCTGCAGAATTTTTTTATTCATAATTATGACGTCATATGTCACGTGGTACGAACGCCATCTTGGAAAAACAGTTACAATGTAGCGGTTACCGGAAGCATACACAATCACCTTGCACCGGCCGATGACGCAACCGGCGAGCGGTTACTTGTCCGGACTCGCCCGGACGTGTCCAGACTTGCCTTTCCCGGGCGAACACTTGACTTGCATACCACGCCCCGTTGAGAGGCGTGGCTTACCTATTTGCATACCACGCCCTGCCTGAGAGGCGTAGCTTTTGTGTGTAGAACTTGACTTATAAATTGCTGCCCGTTCGATCGCCTGATTCAGTGCTTTTGAGTTGAGCTAGAAATAAATAGCTCAGTGAAACTTCGTTCCTGGTGTCGTCCATTTTGTCCAGCTTTATCGTGAGAGCATAGCTCCACAATTGGTGACCCCTTTTCAAGAACACGGCGATGGAGTCATCTGTAGCTTTGAAGCTCCCTGGCTTTTGGGAATCGCACGCAGCCGTCTGGTTCGCCCAAGCGGTTTCTCAATTCGCCCTGCGGAACATTACGAAGGACACGACGTGCTACCACCATGTGGTCTCCGCGCTCAACGCCTCCACTGCCGCCCGGGTCCTGAGCTTCCTACAGAACCCGCCGAATGCCGACAAATACGGCGCGCTCAAAGGCCTACTCCTCGGTGCGTTTGGACTCACGGAGACCGAACGCGCGCGACAACTGCTCGACCTCCCGGAGCTGGGTGAGGCCCATCCATCCGAACGCATGGACCACATGCTTGCTCTACTCGGCGACCACAGCCCAGATTTCCTCTTCCGCGAGCTGTTCTTCCGGCAGCTACCCGGGCAGGTACGATTAGCTTTGGCTAATTCGCCCATCACGGACCCTCGCGCCCTGGCCAAGGAGGCCGATAAATTTTTCTCAGCCAGGCGACACGTCGGAGCGGCCGCCTGGAACCCTGGGCCGACCGAGGCAACACCCGCGCCACGACCGGCGCCACCACCGGCCGAGTTAGCGCCACTGGCGGCAGCGGCCGCCGCGACGCCCCGTCGACTGAACCCGACACGACCGCCGGAGCCTCCACCAGAGCGGACCATGTGTTACTACCACGCCAGGTTCGGGCAGAAGGCCAGAACGTGCCGCCCACCGTGCACTTTCGGCAGGTCGGGAAACGACCAGGCCGGTGCTCGCTGCCTGCCATGAGCGTCGGCCATTCAGGCAGCCTTCTGTTTATTACGGACACAGCGTCCGGGCGGCGTTTTTTGTGCGACACCGGCGCTCAGCTGAGCGTGATACCCGCCTCGGTGCAGGACAAACAGGCCACGCTTTGTGGCCCCGCCTTGGTCGCCGCAAACGGCTCCTCCATCCGCACCTTCGGTTTGCGCAGCGTCGCATTCTGCTTCGGGGGCCAGCGCTTCAGGTGGGACTTCATCACGGCGAATGTACCCATGGCCTTGCTGGGTGCAGATTTTCTTTGCGCGCATGGGCTTTTGGTTGACGTCAAACGGCGTCGGCTCATCAACGCGGAGACCTTCAGCTCACTCGCTTGCTCATTGAGCGGCTCCGCACCAACCAAGCTAGCCTGCGCTCTCCCGGCCACGGACGATTTCACCCGCCTACTTGCTGAGTTTCCCGCCCTCACGCAGCCGACGTTTTCGGCCGTCGCCGTCAAACACCACATCCCGACCACAGGTCCACCGGTCTACGCCAGGGCTCGACGCCTCGACCCGGCCAAACTCGCCGTGGCGAAGGCGGTATTTGACGCGCTGGAGCGATTGGGCATTGTGCGGCGCTCAAATAGCACGTGGGCCTCGCCCCTGCACATCGTGCCCAAACCGGGTGGCGGATGGCGACCATGCGGCGATTACTGCCGCCTCAACGATGCCACCACCCCCGACCGGTACCCGATACCACATATACAGGACTTTTCCGCCCGTTTGGCGGGGCGGGTGATCTTTTCCAAGGTCGACCTCATTCGGGGCTACCACCAGGTACCCGTCCGGCCGGCCGACGTGCCGAAGACGGCGGTAATTACACCTTTTGGCCTCTTCGAGTTCCTTCGCATGCCGTTCGGCCTTAGGAACGCGGCCCAGGCCTTCCAACGGCTGATGCACAGCGTGCTGCGCGACCTCACCTTCCTTTTCGTCTACTTGGACGACATTCTCGTCGTCAGCACTTCCCGGGCGGAGCACCTCATCCACCTGCGCACGCTTTTTGAGCACCTCGGCCAGCACGGCCTCATCATCAACCCGGCGAAATGCCAGTTTGGCGTAACGGCCGTCGACTTCCTGGGGCACCGCATCACGAAGCGCGGGGCCGTTCCGCTGCCGACCAAGGTGGAGGCAGTCAAAAGTTTCCCGTGCCCCCGCTCCATCAAGGCCCAGCAGGAATTTTTGGGAATGGTAAATTTCTACCACCGGTTCGTGCCTCGCGCCGCCCATCTCATGCGCCCCCTGTATGAAGCCCTCCGGGGCAAGCCGGCCAAGCACGACGTCGCCTGGACCAAAGAGATGGACGAGGCGTTCACGGGCGCTAAGCTGGCCCTCGCCAACGCGACCATGCTGGCGCACCCGGCGCTCGACGCACCCATCGCCCTCACCACGGACGCTTCCGACTACGCGGTGGGCGCCATGCATGAACAGTGGGTGAATGGGGCTTGGCAACCGCTGGCCTTCTTCAGCCGACAGGTTCGCCCTAACGAGCGCATGTATAGCACTTTCGACCGCGAGCTCCTCGGCCTTTACCTGGCCGTTCGCCACTTCCGCCATCTTTTGGAGGGCCGCCCGTTCACGGCGTTTGTGGACCACAAACCCCTGGTCTTCGCCATGGCCAAGGTTACGGAGCCGTGGTCGGCCCGCCAGCAGCGCCACCTCTCCGCCGTGTCCGAATTTACAACGGACATCCGGCACGTCGCGGGCAAGGGCAACGCTGTGGCCGATTGCCTCTCCCGGTCCGGCGCGAACGCCGTCCACCTGGGTGTGGACTTCGCCCGCATGGCGGCCGACCCCACGGTGCAAGCCCTCCGGACAGCCGACACAGGCCTGCGGTTGGCCGACGCACAGTCCTCCTGTGCGACGTTTCCCTGGGCCAACCTCGACCCATCGTGCCCAACGGATGGCAGCGGCACATTTTTGACGCCTTCCACGGCCTTTCCCACCCGGGCCGGAAAGCATCGCAGAAGCTCGTGGCAGTGAAATTCGTCTGGCACGGGCTCCGTAAAGACGTCCGAGACTGGGCCAATGCCTGTGTCGCCTGCCAGCGTGCGAAGGTCCACCGGCACACCCAGGCCCCGTTGGCACCATTCGACGTGCCCGCGCGGCGCTTCTACCACGTCAATGTGGACCTGGTGGGACCCCTTCCCTCCTCGCGGGGCTTCACCCACCTCCTCACGATGGTGGACAGGACCACCAGGTGGCCGGAGGCCGTCCCGCTGGCATCAACAACATCCGCCGACGTGGCGCAGGCCTTCATTGGCACCTGGATTGCCCGTTTCGGCACCCCCTCGGACATCTCCTCCGACAGAGGCCCGCAATTCACCTCCGAGCTTTGGGGTGCGGTCGCCCAGGCCTTGGGGGTCAAGCTTCACCGCACCATGGCCTACCACCCCCAGGCCAACGGCTTGTGCGAGCGGTTCCACCGCTCGATGAAGGCCGCTCTCAGGGCCAGCCTCCAGGACGACGGTAGGGCCGACAGGCTCCCGTGGGTCCTATTGGGCCTCCGAACGGCCCATAAAGAGGACCTCCAGGCTTCCACCGCTGAACTGGTCTACGGCCAGCCACTGCGCGTGCCGGGCGAGTTCATCCCTGACGCCACCGGCCCCTGGTCTGCGGCTCGCCAACGCTCGGTCCTCCAAGAGGCCGCCAGGAGATTCTCGCCCCCGTGCCCACGTCCCATCATGGCTGCCCCCAACCCCACATCCCCCCAGCACTTCGCACTGCGGAGTACGTTTTTATCCGCAACGACGCACACCGGGGACCGCTCCGGCCGCCGTACGATGGACCTTTCCGGGTCCTGAAGAGGGACGACAAGTCGTTCATCGTGGACATCGGCGGCAAACCAGACCACATCTCTGTGGACCGCCTCAAACCGGCCCATTTGGACCTCGACCAACCTCCACGGTTGGCCCTTCCTCCACGGCGGGGCCGTCCCCCGTCAACCAAGCCCCCCGCCCGACCATCCGCCGCCACGCCACCTACCACCCCCACACGAATCACCAGGGGTCGTTTCGGCCGGGTCATCAAGACCCCCTGAAACTGACTCTCCCGGTGCAAGTTAATTCTGGGGGGGCGCATGTAGCGGTTACCGGAAGCATACACAATCACCTTGCACCGGCCGATGACGCAACCGGCGAGCAGGGATACTTGTCCGGACTCGCCTGGACGTGTCCAGACTTGCCTTTCCCGGGCGAACACTTGACTTGCATACCACGCCCCGTTGAGAGGCGTGGCTTACCTATTTGCATACCACGCCCCACCTGAGAGGCGCAGCTTTTGTGTGTTGAACTTGACTTATAAATTGCCGCCCGTTCGATCGGCTGATTCAGTGCTTTTGAGTTGCGCTAGAAATAAATAGCTCAGTGAAACTTCGTTCCTGGTGTCGTCCATTTTGTCAGGCTTTATCGTGAGAGCATAGCTCCACAACAACTCTATATCTCCAAAACCGCTCAATAGAAAATAATTGAAACATGGCTCATTATTATCAAGCACTCCGTATGGGGAATAAGATTTGTTAATGTCATTGGTGCCTTCATTATGACGTCATTATTGGACAAGTACAACGCTTGATCTGATCAGTAAGAAAAACAATTTTTGTCTGCAACTGTTAGTCTGGTAGACAAGAAATTTTGACCATAGGAGCGCCTCATCCTATAGAATTTTTCAATGATTAGTATGACGTCTTAGGTGGCGTGGTACAGACGTCATCTTGGAAAAATCGAAAAAAGTTGCACCTGTATATCTCCGAAACCGCTCCATGGAAAAAATTGAAACATGGTGTGTGGTGAAGTACGCCCAATGGGGAATAAGATATGTTAATGAGTATGTCATCGGTACCTTAATTATGACGTCATAATTCGACAAGTACAACGCTTGATCCGATCAGAATGAATTTTTTTTTCTCTGCAATTGTTGGTCTGGTCGACACGAAATTTTCACCATGGGGGCACCGCCTCCTGCAGAATAATTTAATAATTACGTCATAGGTCACGTGGTATAGGCGCCATCTTGGAAAAATCGAAAAACGTTGCACCTCCATATCTCCGAAACCACTCCATGGAAAAAAATTGGAAAGATACGTGACTCATTGTAAAGACCTCCGCATGGGGAATAAGTGTTGTTAATGATGATATCATAATTCGACAGGGACAATGCTTAGTCTAATCAGTTTCAAATTTATTGACCGTGATCTCCACAATTATATTATAGAATATAAATTTATTATATAATCACTCACGTGGTCTGGCAGCCATTTTGGATCAAAGAAAAAAACCCTTTGAAAACAGAAGTTGTCTCGCACCAAGTTGACTGCGCAGGATAAGTATTCATTGAATACCAACTAGTTTGTCTCTTTGGACGTTGTATTATTTGATGTCAGGGTGTATCCATGTCAGTGCTCATTAATGAGGTTGCTTAGTGGGTCGGGGGGCAGGAAAAATTGGAAGGGAGAAAGGCTGTCACCCTAGAAGATTCCACATCTTATGATTTTGGGATGAGGAGGATGTTGTTTTGGGATACCTTCTGGGAACCACTCATCTCTTTCCTGTTCCCCTTGGATAAGCTCATTGAATGTCCTGGAGTAATGAACGTGGAAAGCATCCAAATGCTTTAGCCAGTTTAGAATCCCATCTGAGACGGGGCTTTTGAAGTTTGCTGTGTGTCGTTGATTGTTATCTCTAAATGCTCGTTTCGGAAGGTGAAATGGAGTCCTTCGAGGTCTCGAAGTATCCACCTTCGTGAGCGGAAATGTATAAGTGCTTGCACGTGTGTGTGCGTGTGTGTGTGTGTGTGTGTGCATTCATGCAAGGTGTTGTTGTCTGCTGTCCCCACACGTTAGTGAGTCTCAAGAGATTGAATAGAGATCTACCAGGTCTCAAAGTATCCACCTTGGTGTGTGTGTGTGTGTATCTTACTTTCATTCACCAAATGTCCGTCCGTCCGTCCGTTTGAAGGTACCGCAAAATCGGCTGAACCGATCGCAATGATATTTTGGGTGGGTAATCCTGGGATCTCCTTGAGTAAAATAGGCTATATTGTTTTTCCAATTTCAGCTTTGGCCTTCAGCATTTTCAGGTTTAGACTCCTGCATAACGTTATTTTCCCGGGTGCCGCACAAACGGCTGCACCGATCGGACTCGGTGACCTCAGACAAAGACCTTTTATAAGGACATGGGTTGAATCCCTGCTTGAGAGAATGCCAACCCCCTCCCCACCATCTCTTCAACGCACAATCCCACAAGATATGTGGAAAGGACGACCCAAAACCAATTATCTTCTTTTTGATTCGTATATAGACATCATTAAAAGTAAATAATGACCTCGGCCAAAGTTCAAACGATGTGGGTTTAATCTCTACATGAGAGAATTCCACATAGCTATTTGGGCGGTGTCTATAAGCCAACAGATCACTGTCTTCATCGATCTTGCCGAGGCCGTAACACCTATCGGCTCAAAATCCTTTTAACTGTTGACATGGTAGTTTTTACAATGAAGGAAACATTAACAATGTTGTGAAAAGTTTATTTTGTGATTAATTTGTGATTGGAGATATGTTGTTTGGAATGAAAAAAGAGATATCGAGTTCAAATGAATGACGACATGCCGTGATGGTTTCTACTTTCTGAACGTGAACTTCGCGGATCCCCATATGCAGATTCGCCAAGGACCCACGATCGATGTTTCTATACGTGAACCTACCCGTTTGTTTGCGAACGGGTACATTTTTCATGGAAGTCCTTCACGAACTTGCTATCCATGTCTGACGTGTGACTGAGGGTGCTACAGGAATGTGGAATTTATTGGTTTCATGCTTTAGCATTCGCCCTATCTGCATTGCCTGTTTGCTTCTGGCCTCCCACACGTGCATAGCACGGGTATCTCACTAGTATATACAATCACGTGGCAATACTTTCTGGTGGGCAAAACACGAGCTTGGCTAAAAGCACAGCTTATGAGAGAGTTGCATGCAAAGACAAATGGCCACAAAAAGGTGTGCGTGCCATAAAGGGTGCATGCCGTTTTCATGAAACGCAGGTTGCTGCAGATGAAACGCCATGTTTTTACACTTGGCATGAATGACCTTTTGATGGCACAAACATGAATCCTGTACTGCTTTCAAAAGGAAAGTTGTTTTGTGTTCCTTTATTTTGTCCTCTGGTGGTGCATTTATTTATATTGAAAACATTGTGGACCACTGGCTGACTGCACAGCATCGAACCAAACTCATTGAGGAATAAGAACCAAACTCGAGTCAGTCAGTAGTTACGATACATACAACGGACGTTTAGGAAGATCAACACCCCATAACTCAAAGTCCATTCAGTTTTTTTTATATACAATTTAAGGAACACAAGCAATATGTGTGGATGAACCAAAATATAATAGCCACCATATTGCGCATGTCGATGAAGCCGTATGATGTTCCTTGTATGGTATTTACAGTCTCCGAAAGAGGTTGTTGCTTCATTTCTTAATGAGGTGTCAAAAACAACAAACTGGAGAATTCTTAAGGACAAACATATTTTGGTACAAAATTCATGTTAAGCAAATATTAAAAACAGCAGTTTCCATGAACACATTAAACGAAGATCTCTCTTGGCCACTGGCAGGTGCGGACATTAATCCTGAAAAGGTTTTTTTTTTTTTTTTGTATACATGATCGAGGCTTGTGAAAGAGCTAACATTAATCGCACAAAAAGTCAAACCGACACATAAAACACAAAATAAGGGGAGCGGTAGACAAGATGGGGAGAGAGGGGGAAGGACACAAACAACATTTGAGAGCAGGGACATCGAGAGAACTGTGGGAGGGCGAGGGCTTGGGGGGAGGTGGGAGAGGTATAAAACAAATGGACACTGATTCTTCTTCTTGCGTGTAACTTGCAATAAAAGCACCAGGACTATCGTCGACCTGGAAACAGTGATCGGGAATTGCACACATCGGATGAGCCAAGCCTGTCTGGGAAGTTATGGACAGGTGCATACGGATAGGTGCGTAATGGCTGTCATATTGAACATATTCTAATATGAAACAAAACCGGAGACATTTCTCCGTATATGTACGAGTACAATGTGTCATCAATATTTGTCATTCATGGAATTTAATAAAAGTACACAACCACTGCATATCAATGACTACGTTTATGCTTTTTCTTCTTCGCGCTCTTGCGGTAGCACTCTGTCTCTATGGTAAGTTTTCCTTCAAACACAATTTCCACACTGGAACTTTTCCCACGCTTTCCATCACTATGGTGGTGCCGTTGATGACGCTTTGAGTCCCGGCTTGGAGAGCGTGACCGATTCCTGTATCTGTCACGGTACTGCCCAGGTGATTGATAAGACTTGGAATGCAAGCTTTTTGTACGCTCTGCGTCCTTCTCATGTCGAGTAGTTTGCTCCATGTGACGAGTTTTGCATTTCCGCTTTCCACGTGGCTTGTCGCTTGAAGTTTCTGTCGACTTGGCTGAGCAATGGCGACCTCTTTCTCGTTCCCTGGATCGCCCATCACTGCTGTAAGACCGTTTGCTCCTTTCCCAACTTCGGGACCTCCCACGTCGGTGGTAGTTGCTCTCAGATGAACGCCTCCCATGGGATTTATCGTAACTTCGTGTCCTCGAGTTTTGATCCTTTGACTCCCAGCTGTGTGATCTCCAACTGTGGTTTACAGCCCTCTCTTTATCCCAAGAGTTGTATCGTTCAGAATCTACCTTCCAGTTTCTGTCATAGTATCTGTCATGATCGTGATTTCTGTACGAGTCTCTTCCCCAATGCCGCCGCCGTAATGATTCCTCAGAGTGTCTGAATTTATCCTCTCTACCCCTGGCCTTGTCATCGTAGCTTATATTCTTTCCAGAATCACAACCAGCAGCAAACTTTGTGTTGCTCACAGTTTCTTGCTGATAACACACCTGTTGAAGCAAATCGTTTCCATGTACCCTGCCATCCTTCTTGACATTACTTCTCTCATCACTGCTGCTACGTGAGGAAAGCCTCGAGTTTGTTTTATAGCTGCTGCTGTCACACCAAGTTGACTTAGTGCCCAACTCTGTGTTGCAGCTCATGTGAGATAAATTGGCATCGTTGAGCACTTCCCTGCATGCAAAACCAAGTTTTGAGGAAACGCCCATTTCAGAAACCACAACTTGTTCGCTTACTTCATGAGTGTCCTTTGCCTCACCATCTGCATAGAGAAAATTTGAGTCAGAAGAATGCGGTGACGTCAAATCTGTCCCTTCAGAGTCAGCATTATTATCTGGAGCACAATCCGTGGAGACACTAACGGTCCTCGAGGTTGCTGAAAGTGTCAAAATTTCTACCTTTGTATTGCATGTGGCAAATGAAGGACCTGGCTGTTCCGATTCAGAATCCGAAGACAAAGTGACGAGTTCAGGTGTCCGCTCACAGCGTGGTTTTACATAACCGACAATGAGGCACTCCTCCATGTCATCCTCATCTGCTTTTGAGTCCGTTTCTACTTTACACAATGGAGCACTTTGTTGGTTTTCCAACAAGCTCAATTCATCTTTGTCCTTTGGCGAAGGAGGGAGACCTGAGCTGGTTGAGCTAACACGCGACGTGGAAAGATCATGAGGGTAAGATGGGCTAACATATGATGGACCTGGTGTCACATCATCCCAGCCAGACAGAGAGGGAGAAAGCTCATCAGGGAGCTGGTCTCGTTTCAAGACAGATTCAAAATCTGGAGAAAGTGGGATGACAGAATCATCAGTGCTGCTGCTAATGACACTATCAACATAGCCACCATCGTGGGAATTTGATTCGGTGTAGCACGCACGCTCATCATAAGCATCTACGTTAAATGGTGACCGAGCAAAGCTTAGAAGTTCATGTAAAAAGTGATCTGTTCGATGCACAATAAACGGTTTCAGGTCCTGACGGAAAGTCTCACTATCCAAGTCATACAAACTGATGGTACTCATTATAAGGTGCTTCACAATGTTAATAACACACATGTGTTCTCCAAACAGAACAGTCAATTCCCGTTTTATCCAGGGCACAAGGCGATGAAGGCATGCTGGGTTTTGCCGAAAGAATTCTGCAGATACATCCCTGTACCGGCCACCATCTTCCACTCGTTTAACCCGCAGGCCCTTCCGATAGAGTGCACGGCGAAAAGTGATCATCTCCTGCTCCTGCAGTCGTTGGAGGTTACGGTTCTTAAGTGGAGCGTGTCGCCTCTCACGTAGCTGCTGCGTCATCTGCTCAATTTCCACATCACTGCGCAAAGATCGCTGCCGTGAAGCACCTTCAAAGAGTACACCACCGTCATAACTTCCAGACTCGTACTGCCATCTCCATTGCCTCCATCGCTCACGAGTCATCGTTGAACGATAACGAAAGCGGCGCCCTTCAGGGCTCGATAATGAAGAGTCATTCCCTGGTGTGAGTATGTATTCCTTGTAATTTGTATCGCTTTCCACACTGTGGATGATGCGATCAAAAGTCTGTTTGCAAAGTGGGCACTCTGCTTTGCTCTTAGCCCACTCTAATATGCAAAGGAAGCAGAAGGAGTGGAAACAACTGTTGGTGAGCGCACGGTTTTGAATCCGGTCCAAGCAGATGGGGCACTTCGAGTCTGGAGAGGCATCTGAAGGAAGGCGAAAGGAACCGCAAGACGTCTTGTCGGACCGTGACCCCATTGTTCCTTCCGAGCCTGACATGTCCATGACCTGTGCAAAGAGATGTGTGACAAAAAGAGAAAAAGTATTTTTTTTAAATGCAAAAGGAAAGCAAACTAAATGATGGATGATTGATATCAAAACACATAACTTCAAAAAATATAATCTCAACTTCCCCCAAAAAATAATTTGCAGTTAGAACCAGCGATAATTCAAATGTCGTCATATAAAAGAGGGCAACCATTGAGCAGTAGCCAAATACAGTTACGTTCCAACTATAAGGTGGTTGAATTTGTATAGATTTAGTTGAATAAAATATTTCGCTGAAATCCTGGCTTAGTTTTCAACTGGTCATTTCAGCTTTGTAAAATTCCCTGTGTTTTGAAAAAAAAACATTATTCCTGTGCCAAAGCGTTCCCCAGTGAGATTCCTAAATGATTATTGATAGACCAGTCACACTCACATCCATCATCATGAAGTCTTTTGAACGTCTAGATTTACTGTACCTGAAATCTGTGCTTCCTGCTTCACTTGATTGTTATCAGTTTGTCTATCGCTATAATTGTTCAGTTGATGATGCCGTTTTACTCAGTCCATTACGTGCTAAATCATCTAGATTTTTTAAAATCAATTTTACATCATTTTATAGTATCATTTTTGGCCCAATCCCGTGGGGTTGGGTCATAGGGTCAAATACCAAACTAGAACACTCTTCCAACGTTGCGACATCGACTGATATGTCTCCACCCACATTATTAAATAATTATACATACTTGTACCAGGCTTGATTTAAATCCCTTCAGCTGTTCTCAAGTATCACATTTTTACCTGACATGACCTCTGACCTCTGGATGCAAAAATCTAATCAGTTCATTTTTGCATCATAATATTGTTGCGGTTTTGAGTGTCAAGTGAGTCTAATAAAGGTTAAATTTGCCCCCCATAGTTAGTCACACAAGCAACATGTAGCCTCGCGATAGTATAGTTATGTCTTAGTATTTATAAGCTTAGTCCTTTTCCTTTGATAGTTCTGCGTTGAGTAGGAGCCAGGAGAATAGGCCCTACTTGCCACCGATTTTCCAGCCACCCTAGCCTCGATCCAGTTTGTTAAGCATTGGTTGATCATTGGGCGAGTTAACATGAGGCAGGCCTAGTAGGGTCGGGGCGGAGTCGAGGCAGAGCGGCGGAAGCACTGACGGTAATCACGAGCCGCCAATCAGAGCTCGAGCGTGGTGGCGGCGGCATTGCGTCAGAGGGCGTGGTGAGAAGAGTCGGGTGAGTTCCAGAAGGTTTGGGGGGCGTAGCTATAAAATAAAACCGGCTGCGCGAACGCCCTCAAGAGGACTAGCGAGAGGACTTGCTGCGTGAGAGAAAGATAAGAGGACTAGCGCAGGAACACTTAATGAGAAGGAGTTGTATGAGAGGACTTGCTGTGAGAGAGAAAGATAAAGGACTCGCAGAGGAATGCAGGATAAGCGCGACAGGCCGTGCGACAAAAGGATTGGCGAAAGAACTTGATGAACTTGACGCACTTGCACGAGAATGCGCGCGCTAACCAGCTCGGAGTGTATTGAAGAAGACGAGTTGGCCGCGTGTGCGAATGGTACAGATACGCGGATGCAGCCAGACGTGCTTATAACGAATACAGCGCATTTCAGCCGCTCGAGTGAGCAAGGCTGAGTAACCGCCAGCCGCGCTAAAGTCCGCCCTCTGCCGTTCCGCCCCATCATCTGCTTGTTCGAGAGACGCGCTACGAGTCCCTGCCTTCGCCTGCCACCATCTTCGCGGGATGTGCCGGGGACCGTGGAGAGCCGGACGGGGACCATCTCTCGACGCGTGGGGAACACCGGCCCATCTGCAATTCCCTGTGAGATTGTGAGACGGGCCCGTTGTCCAAGGGATAAGTTAAGACTGCTTAAGGATTGCTCTGTGTCTCTTCGTCCTTGAACTGTATATACATGTGGGAATAATTAAACCCATTTGTTCTTCCTTTCTTCCTGGTTCGACCGTTTCTGTGGTTTCTCCATTTGACTAAGCGTGGCACGAATAAGATCGCTCCAATCGGGGTCCAATATCTAAGTAACTGTGTGGACCACGTGTACGCAATCCGCTCGGCGTACTCAAAACCACACGTGGTTCATGCGAGGCTTGTTTCCTCGCTCCCAGGGCAGCGCGGGGAATTAGGTACGAGCGAAAAGTAGTCCCGAAACCCTACGCCGCGTTTGTCCGGGAGGGACGTAATAAGTTTCGGTTCCGCCAGGCCCAGTAAAGACAAGGGGATTAATCCCCCCTTGGTAAGGGGAAGAAGGCCGGCGTAGAGAACCGCAACAATATATTGTTGCGGTTATGGAAAAAGGACCCCGGGGTGTCACACTCAATAAACAAGGAACCCGTAGCTATATAGGCCATGGGCTACTATAGCTGGCCGTGCCCCCCCGTCCCAACACAAACCTCCGACCCTATATTTTTCTGATGCCCTAGAGCAGGGGTCGGCAACCTTAGGCACGCGGCAGCGTAATCATTGGCACACTGGCGAAAGCAGTGCCCTCTCCGCTGCATGCCAAATCACCTCTTGAACAGCCATTGGCTGTTGTGCGTGTTGCACTATGACAGTATTCCGGTGTGATGGTGCAGGGTGATGAGGTGGATGGATCAGAGCAGAGTCACCATTCCAACTCCAAATTATTTTACTGGAATAATAATCAATGATGATTGATGAAAGATGAAATCAAAGATTTTTGACATTTGTTTCCAATGCAATACTTTGTAAATGAGTTACTGAAAGCAGTGTTTTGAAATGGGGTCCATGCATATAATTTGTAACCTCATTGGGGACAAATTTTACAATGATAAAATGATCATTACAATGTCCTGATTATGAGAGATAAATGTTTCTTTAAAATGTTGTTGCTGTGCATGTAGCCTATATGGATGGAATAATATTCCATGTCTGTTGGAAATATTTTTTTGATGTGGTGTCATAATTAAACTTAATGTTAAACTTAATGTTGATATGGCACACGAATTAACAAGAACATTTTAAACTGGCACTTCATGTCAAAAAGGTTGCCGACCCCTGCCCTAGAGTGTCCTGAACATTGTAGTGAAAATGTATCAAAGTTGAACCCAGGTGTGATGCTCACTTAAACCGCTGAGAGGCGTCTATAAGACCTCGGACGTCCGCGACTCTGGGCCACTCCTGCGACATTATACTATGACATGTAGACTTGGATGGTACGTACCCGCTCACATTCTAGGCTTGCTTGCATTGACTGATATCGATCCTTTATATATGATGCCAAGATCCTGATACATATATTGCATGATTGTATTTTACAGGATGATGCCAGAGATCTGATTGTTATTAAACCTACCTATGGGACAAAGTTGTGGACCTGATTTATTTTCACAACACTTAATAACAATCAGTTCTTGCCGTCCACTCGAGGACAAGAGGCGGAAATGGCGGGACACAAGATGATCCAGGTACCGACATTCGGCGCCGACCCACAAGCAGTGGATTCAGGCTCGGAGCTAACTCATTGGCTCAAGACACTGGAAAATCAGTTCAAAGCCCAGGACGCCGCTGTCACTGATGAAACGAAACTGGACGTGCTGCAGACTAAAGTACACAATAACGTCTACAGGAGCATCGAACAGTGTACGACGTACAATGCCGCTGTGACAAAGCTAAAACGAATTTACATTAAGAAACGGAGTGTGGTGTATTCCAGGCATCTGCTCGCAACGCGGTGTCAACAGCCCGCTGAGTCGATAGATCACTTCGCCCAAGAGCTGCGACGTCTACTTGCAGACAGTACTCAAGAGGTACGCACTCATGAGCAAGTCCAAGATGATCTTGTCCGAGATTCTTTTGTCTCTGGGATGAGCTCTTCGACTCTCAGACTAAGACTTTTGGAGACAGCGGACCTGACGTTCACGGAAGCTCTATGGCTGGCTCACGTATACGGAGGCCCGGGAGCAATCTAACGCCTATGATCACACACGGGTCGTTGCGGGGACTTCTCAACACGCGCGCCCGGAAAGAGCTACCGCCGAGGATACGGGAGCGGACTCGACCACACTAGCGGAACCCCTGGCCGCTCCCGAGGACCCGGATTCAGGCTTGGCGGCTGCTGCTAGACCAAAGCCTGTACGAAACGCTACGTGTTACTTCTGCGGGAATCGACAACATCCCAGGTCTGCGTGTCCGGCTCGGGAAGCGATATGCCATTTGTGTTCGACAAAGGGACATTTTGCAAAAGTTTGCCGAAAGACTGCGCGGGGCACACGAACTCGCACGACCTTGAATGGGCTTATCGCCGAGCCAACGGGCCGAGCACAGAGCGGGGTGCCTCACCCGGCCTTGAGGCCTCACCCGGCTTTGATGAGCGGCGCTCCTCCTTGTGGGCCCCTGGCTGCACGCTCGACCTTGGTGAGATACATCGGGCCGCCAAAACAAGTGGCGCTAACACAACCGAACGCGGAGCGACCGTCCTTGACTGGTATCCGAACGTCTCATGATGGCTTTGAGACTCACTGCGTGACACGAGCGCCATCCGAAGGCTGCTCGTACGAACTACAAGCTCTTGCTTCAGCACGTGAAACTACAGTTGGCTTCGACCCTTCTCGCGTGACACGAGCGCCATCCGCTGGCTGCTCGTACGAACTAGAAGCTCCTGCTTTGGCACGGCAAACTATGCGCTTGACACGAGCGCCCTCCGGAGGCTGCTCGAACGACAGGAAAACTGCAGCCGGTGTTGGATCTACACGCGAGGCGCGATCATCTTGCTCGGATGGCTCAACACCTGCCGGACCTCCCGGCCTTGCTCAGGCCATTATTCCACTTATGATCGAAGGCATTTTTGCGCGGGCTTTAATCGATACGGGGTCCACGGATAGTTTTATTGATCATCGACTGGTGCGAAAACATGGATGGCCGGTCCTTGGGACAACACGACGGATCTTTATGGCCTCCCAAGGGCTTAGGCTCAGCACAAAAGGGGAATGTCGATTGAAGCTTGTGATAAAGGGACGCATGTTTCGAGATGTACATCTCATGGTCTTACCTGCTTTATGTGCTGACATTCTGTTAGGACATGATTTTCTGAAACGACATGGACGTTTGGAAATGGAATTCGGTGGGACTGACACGCTTGCTGTGTGTGCACTCGCAGGAATGGAAATTGAGCCTCTTTCGCTGTTCCCCAACATGACCACTGACTGCACACCTGCAGCGGTAAAATCACGGCGCTACTCACGAGCAGACGCGCAATTCATTGCGGAGGAAACGGCCCAGCTCTTAAAGGAAGGTATCATAGAACCTAGCCGGTCGCCGTGGCCGGCCCAGGTCTTAGTGGGGCGAAGTGAAGCGCATCGCAGACGCATGGTAATCGACTATTCAGAGACGATTAATCGCTTTACACAGCTGGATGCCTACCCCCTACCGGGGATGGACGCACTGGTTCGACAGGTGGCCCAGTACTCAGTCTATAGCACTCTCGATCTGCGTAGTGTGTATCATCAGATCCCCATCTCTAGGGCCGATCGCATCTATACCGCCTTTGAATCGGGTCAAAGGTTATACCAGTTCACCCGACTACCTTTTGGGGTGACGAACGGGGTCGCCTGTTTTCAGAGGGCTATGGACGACCTCATTACTAAGGAGAACTTGACAGATGTCTTTGTATATCTGGACAATCTTACGGTTTGTGGGCATGACCAGGGGCATCATGATGCTAATCTGAAGCGCTTCCTCGAGATCGCGCAGAGGTATCGCCTAACCATGAATGAGGCTAAGTGTCGTTACTCCCTGCGCACGATAGATCTTCTGGGGTACACCGTGACCCACGGCTCTGTTGCTCCAGATAAGGAGCGTCTGCGACCTTTGCTCGATATGGCTCCGCCCTGCGATCGAGCTTCGCTGAAGCGTGCTCTCGAGCTGTTCGCCCATTATTCTAAGTGGGTGCAAAATTTCTCCGCAAAGCTCCGCCCCCTTGGGGCCTGCGACACGTTCCCCATGAGCCCAGCCGCCTTGGCTGCCTTTAGGGGCCTTAAGTCCGACATCGCTGGCGCCGCTGTGGCGACAATCGACGAGAGCAAATCTTTCGTCTTAGAAAATGATGCCTCGTATCATGCGATAGCGGCGACTCTCTCCCAGGGGGGGGCGCCCTGTGGCTTTCTTTTTGTGGACTCTCACCTCCGCTGAGCGGAGGCATTCGTCTGTCGAAAAGGAAGCGTACGCGATCGTCGAGTCGATTCGGCGATGGCAACCGTACTTGCTCGGGCGATGCTTCCAAATCATCACGGACCAACCAAGCGTGGCGTTCATGTACGACACCTTACATGCTCAACGCATTAAGAATGAGAAAATCACTCGCTGGCGTATCGAACTCGCCGACATCTGCTACACCATCAAATATCGCCCGGGGAAGGATAACCTGGTCGCCGACGCCTTATCAAGGCCGGCTACGTGCGGGGGTATCATAACTTTGGAGGGTCTGCGCGCTTTGCACGACACTATGTGTCATCCTGGGGTGACGCGTTTCGCTCATTTTGTGCGTCGTGGTAATCTGCCATACTCGGTTGAGGACATCCGCCGGGTCTGCCGCGACTGCGCTGTATGTGCGGAACTCAAACCGCGTTTTTACAACCCTCCCATGGGGACGCTGGTTAGGGCTACTAGACCTTGGGAGAGATTGGCGATGGATTTCAAAGGACCGCTGCCGGTGTCGAGTAACTCTCGTTATCTGCTCACTGTCGTTGATGAGTACTCGCGATTCCCTTTCGCTTATACGTGCGCGGATATGACGGCTGCCACAGTCATACGGTGCCTGCAGAATTTGTTTTCTATGTTTGGGTATCTGGCCTACGTGCATACCGATCGGGGTGCGGTGTTCCTGTCCCAGGAAGTGAGGTGTTTCTTGCTCCAAAATAATGTCGCTTCGAGTTACACCACTCCGTACAGACCCCAGGCGAATGGGCAGGTCGAACGCTTCAATGGGATTATATGGAGGGCCGTCATGCTAAGCCTCAGGACCCTCGGCCGGGGCCTAGATAAATGGGCTTGGTCGCTACCTGCGGCGCTGAACTCGATCAGGGCTCTACTATGTACGGCCACCAACCAGACTCCTCACGAAAGACTGTTCCACCACCCTAGAAGCTCGGGTAGTATCCGATCTTTACCCAGTTGGCTCGCTGAGCCGGGGTCGGCCTATCTCAAACGTGCGGTTCGCACAAGCAAGTACGATCCCTTAGTGGATAAGGTGCAGGTACTCCAGGCTAATCCCGAGCATGCTCGTGTGATGACGGCAGATGGACGTGAGTCCACTGTCTCCGTACGCCATCTCGCCCCTTGTGGGGTCATCGCCCTTATAGGGATATCGACGAACCGATCTACGAGTCTATGGACTCTCCCGAAGCTTCCCCTATGGAGCATCTGCCGACCCTCCCTTCGCCAGACACACCCCTGCCTGAAGGCACTGAGGTGCCCCCTCCGACACCTGCCTCCAGCGGCTACTCCGATGCAGGGGACTCCGGGCTTGGGGATGTCGTACCCAGTAGTTTCCGGACCCGTGCTGGCAGGGTAATTTGCCACCCTGACCGCTACGGATGGACCGACTGACATGGAATGACATCCCCAATCAATTAATGCTGACGCACGCTTGATTCCTGCCTAGTGGCAGTGTAGTTCTAACGGCGGGGAGAATGTAGTGAAAATGTATCAAAGTTGAACCCAGATGTGATGCTCACTTAAACCGCTGAGAGGCATCTATAAGACCTCGGACGTCCGCGACTCTGGGCCACTCCTGCGACATTATACTATGACATGTAGACTTGGATGGTACGTACCCGCTCACATTCTAGGCTTGCTTGCATTGACTGATATCGATCCTTTCTATATGATGCCAAGATCCTGATACATATATTGCATGATTGTATTTTACAGGATTATGCCAGAGATCTGATTGTTATTAAACCTACCTGTGGGACAAAGTTGTGGACCTGATTGATTTTCACAACAAACATGAAATCAAATGTTAACATTGCCAAAGTTGGGATGAACTTGTCATTTGGGGCCAATGTATGGAGGTACCTTCAAAACGTGACCAATTTCGCTTCGCGTCGTGATCCGTTGGCACATTTTCATATTTTGGTGAATTATGGGGTCATTTGTAAGTTTGAGACATATGTAATATGAGTTATTGGGGTACATATACACACACCCCTTGTAGATATTCGGCGCATCACATAATGATATGTGTATTAATTTACTTTCCCTATATTAATTATTAGGTAAGGTTTATTTCAGCACTTCATTCTTCATGTTGGAACAGTTGAGCTAGGTTTCACTTCCAGCTTAAGTTTTTGGACTTGGCGTCCAAGAATCGCAGAGAGAGACAAGGTTAGTTCAGCTTCACATGCAGAACTGAGAATGATTAACCATATTATTTAAGCATATTTGAACTAATAGTCCACCATATTTCAGCTGATTCCAATTGTGATACAGATCATTGACATTTATTTAAGATACTAGCGTGACTCGGCGCGCCTCACCACACGTCGTTTCAGCGGGTTAGGCATCTTTGACCATTTCGGTGTCTTTTGGGTTTCATGGTGTTTTGGGTCTTCAGGGCTATTTGGGTCTTCAGTGTCTTTTGGATCCTCTGGGCCTTTAAGGGTATTTTGGGTATTTGAGGTGTTTTGGGTCTTCAGGGTCCTTTGGGTCTTTGGTGTCTTCAGAGGCTTTTGGGTCTTATGGTTCTTCTTGGTCTTTAAGGGTCTTCAGGGTCGTTTTGGGTATTCGGGGTGTTTTGGGTCTTCGGTGTGTTTTGGGTCTTCGGGGTGTTTTGGGTCTCCGGGGTGTTTTGGGTCTCCGGGGTGTTTTGGGTCTCCGGGGTGTTTTGGGTCTCCGGGGTGTTTTGGGTCTCCGGGGTGTTTTGGGTCTTCGGGGTCTTCGGGGTGTTTTGGGTCTTCGGGGTGTTTTGGGTCTTTGGGTATTTAGGGTCTTTTTTAGCCTCAGGGCCTTGAAGGTTATTTTTGGTCTTTGGGGGTCTTCAGGGTATTTTGGGTCTTCAGGGGTCTTGGGGGAATTAAAGGGTCATCAAAGGTCTGAGGGATCTCAGCAGTCTTAACACAATTAAGAGGGTTAATTAAGAGGGTGGTAATTTTATTTGAAGAAGAAGAAGACGTTTTTGTCGCATATAAACATACATACATAGCGACATAACCATATACGTTTGCTCTATTATAATAAGATATTTTCATTACACAAGTTCTTAAATGTGATAATTCTTCCTCATTATGAAATGTATTCCTTCATGCCAGATGTGCACCAATTGTGATACAGATCATTGACATTTATTTAAGATACTAGCGTGACTCGGCACGCTCCGCGCACCTCACCACACGTCGTTTCAGCGGGGTAGGCATCTTTGACCATTTCGGTGTCTTTTGGGTTTCATGGTGTTTTGGGTCTTCAGGGCTATTTGGGTCTTCAGGGTCTTTTGGATCCTCTGGGCCTTTATGGGTATTTGAGGTGTTTTGGGTCTTCAGGATCCTTTGGGTCTTTGGTGTCTTCAGAGGCTGTTGGGTCTTAATCGTCTTTGGTGTCTTTTGGGTCTTCAGGGGCTTTTGGGTCTTATGGTTCTTTTGGTTCTTCTTGGTCTTTAAGGGTCTCCAGTGTCGTTTTGGGTCTTCGGGGTGTATTGGGTCTCCGGGGTGTTTTGGGTCTCCGGGGTGTTTTGGGTCTCCGGGGTGTTTTGGGTCTCCGGGGTGTTTTGGGTCTCCGGGGTGTTTTGGGTCTCCGGGGTGTTTTGGGTCTCCGGGGTGTTTTGGGTCTCCGGGGTGTTTTGGGTCTCCGGGGTGTTTTGGGTCTCCGGGGTGTTTTGGGTCTCCGGGGTGTTTTGGGTCTCCGGGGTGTTTTGGGTCTCCGGGGTGTTTTGGGTCTCCGGGGTGTTTTGGGTCTCCGGGGTGTTTTGGGTCTCCGGGGTGTTTTGGGTCTCCGGGGTGTTTTGGGTCTCCGGGGTGTTTGGGGTCTTCGGGGTGTTTGGGGTCTTCGGGGTGTTTTGGGTCTTCGGGGTGTTTTGGGTCTTTGGGTATTTAGGGTCTTTTTGAGCCTCAGGGCCTTGAAGGTTATTTTGGGTCTTTGGGGGTCTTCAGGGTATTTTGGGTCTTCAGGGGTCTTGGGGGAATTAAAGGGTCATCAAAGGTCTGAGGGATCTCAGCAGTCTTAACGCAATTAAGAGGGTTAATTAAGAGGGTGGTAATTTTATATGAAGAAGAAGACGTTTTCATCACATATAAACATACATACATAGCGACATAACCATATACGTTTGCTCTATTATAATAAGATATTTTCATTACACAAGTTCTTAAATGTGATAATTCTTCCTCATTATGAAATGTATTCCTTCATGCCAGATGTGCACCAATTGTGAATGTCGTATTGTTTTGTTTATTGCAGATCCAAGCCACAGTGTAATCTACTAAATACAACCAGACAATGTTGCAAGATTCTGCCGATACTCGGAATCCAACTGAAGAGGATAGCCCGCCATTGAAGAGAAAACGCGATGGCAGTGGTAAAGCCTCGACCTCCAAACCAAAATGCGTAGTCCATGTTCCAGGATCAAACTGTAAGCCACTGCAGTTGTTCGTCAGCATGAAAGATGGTGATAAAAGACTGGACAAACTGAAAGAAGTACGATCCCTTAGATTGAGCCAACCAGTTGATTCCACACATAGAATGCAACAGGTGTGTGACCTCATTCCTGATACATATACAGACTATGATGGATATCATCGTGAATGTTACCAGAGGTACACCATTGATCTTAAATGCATGAAGGTTTCTGCAGACACACCTGGAACATCCAGAAGAAGTCGGTGATCGTCAACTGAGAGTGCCAACGTTCTCTTCAAGGCTGATTGTATTTTCTGTAACTTTGAAGGACGCAAGAAAATCAAAGTGAAAGGGAGCTGGTCAACCGAGGGAGCATCTAAATTTGAGTTTGATGGATGGAGAAGAGTTCTGGAATCAGCTGAGCAGCAAGTGGACGAAAAACTGTTGACTAGGATCAGGGGCCATGATTTGTTTGCAAGTGAGGCACAGTACCACAAGAGCTGTCGAGCCAAGTACATTAATTATGGATCCAAAGCAATGGAAGAGTACTGATGACGAAAAGCGAGCACAACAAGAAAATCTTGAGTTAGCACATAGGACAGCATACTCGGACGTGTGTGAGAAGATTGACAAAGACATTATATGTGACAAAAATATTGTCAAGCTGAGTGAGCTCAGTCAGGAGTACATCTCAAGTCTGGCACATACATAATTCCCCAATCCAAGCTACCACAGCCAAAAATTGAAGGCCAAGCTGGAGAAGAATGTCAACTATTGTGGGAAATTATTGTTCTGCAAACTTGATAACAAGAAGACGTTTACAGCATACATCGTATACAGCTCTGATATTGATGTAAACCGTGCTGTCCAGAGTGCATATGCACTCGGTTCAACAGAAATGATTAAGGATGCCGCCACTTACTTACATCAGTTGATTCTGCACAGTTTTGAAGAAGCTGAAGAACTGAAATGGCCACCAACCGCAAACGACCTAGAAAACAGTGAGGAGATACTACCACCTCAGTTGAAGAAGTTCTTGAGTTATGTGATCACTGGGAAACCAACTGCTGCCACATCACGATCCCACAGGCTGGTATATTCTATTGGCCAAGACATATGCAGGGCTGCCACCAATAGCTCCATGTAGAAGTCTCGAGCAGCACATACGGCGGGTGAACTATCAGGTTGGAATCTGGAAGAGGGCTCACATTGCTCAACCAGATATTCCTGACGTAAGAGTTGGCCATGGATGGGAGCTGAAGGATGGCAAGCTGGAACCACTGTGGTACACAGGCGATGTTCTGCCACAGCAGCTCATCGATATCATGGACGAACCACTGGATTCTGACGACGTGGACTCAGATGACTCGGATGCAGAACTCTAGCTGCCAGACAACCCAGATCCGTTTGGCAGAGAAAGCACGGACAGTGACCAAGAATGACAATGTTCACCAATGTATGTGCCCGTTTATTGTTTTGATTGTTGGGTGATAATTTGATCATCTATCTATAATTCCAGTAATCTCTGTCTGTACGTTTGTACGTTTGTACGTTTGTACGTTTGTCTGTTTGTCTGTGACCGCTGTTTCTCGACAACTACCGGTCCGATATACTTGAAACTTGCCAGGTATATTGCTGGGGACCCGAGGATGTGCCTTTTCAAGGTTTGAAATTAATCGGACAAGTACTTACCGAGCTATGGCGATTTAGCCGTTCGCCGTTCGCTTTGCCGTTGCGAATGGACCAAACCATTCATGTAAATAGAGGGGGGGGGGGTTCTGTGGTCGTTCGCTTTGGCTTTGCGAATGGACCAAACCATTCATGTAAATAGAGGGGGGGGTTCTGTGGTCGTTCGCTTTGGCTTTGCGAATGGACCAAACCATTCATGTAAATAGAGGGGGGGGGGTTCTGTGGTCGTTGCGAATGGACCAAACCATTCACATCGAATCATCGAATCACATCGAATGGACCAAACCGTTCGCTTTGGACCAAACCATTGCATGTAAATAGAGGGGGGGGGGTTCTGTGGTCGTTGCGAATGGACCAAACCATTCATGTTTTTTTTTTGTTTTTTTTTGGCAAGGAACGGGCACCCACGTACGGGCACGTCCTAGCTTATATATAGTACGGGCATGCCCTAGTAATCTATAATTCCAGTAATCTCTGTACGTCTGTACGTTTGTCTGTGACCGCTGTTTCTCGACAACTACCGGTCCGATATACTTGAAACTTGCCAGGTATATTGCTGGGGACCCGAGGATGTGCCTTTTCAAGGTTTGAAATTAATCGGACAAGTACTTACCGAGCTATGGCGATTTAGCCGTTCGCCGTTCGCTTTGCCGTTGCGAATGGACCAAACCATTCATGTAAATAGAGGGGGGGGGGTTCTGTGGTCGTTCGCTTTGGCTTTGCGAATGGACCAAACCATTCATGTAAATAGAGGGGGGGGTTCTGTGGTCGTTCGCTTTGGCTTTGCGAATGGACCAAACCATTCATGTAAATAGAGGGGGGGGGTTCTGTGGTCGTTGCGAATGGACCAAACCATTGTTTTTTTTTTGCAGTTTTTTTTTTTTTGCAAGGAACGGGCACCCACGTACGGGCACGTCCTAGCTTATATATAGTACGGGCATGCCCTAGTATTGGTAATGAGATTACATTCGGCCAGCTTAACCCTTTATATGCCCGTTGTACAATTTGGCATACACGTTTTTCTAAACCTTTTTTTTTTCAAGCTGAGAATGTAAATTCTTATATCATTTTCGGATTTTTTTTTTATAGCAAACACATGTTTTTGATGAAATGATGGTACCAAAGAGACGATTATAAGAATGTAAGGACTCTTTTAAAATGTTGTATTTGAAAGCATCAAATTTAGTTATGTCGATGATCATGGTACATGAGAGATTCTTATAGCATAGAATTGGTACATGAGTTATTGATGTATTGAATCATAGGAACGTATTGTCTTTGCTTTGCCATGTTTGCGCTATTAACGAGTGCCAAGTTTTAAATTGTCATAACTTTGTCAGTTTATGTCCTAGAATGATAGTTGTGGTATTGAATGGTAGCACTTGGGTCACAGTGTAGTTTACAATATGATTTGAACTAATAAAGTCTCACAGATATACCTCAAACAAACAATGTAGAAATTTGATTATTTTTGTGACGCGCCGGATATCTATAAGGGGTGAGTGTATATGTACTAGGGTGGCCCTTATTTTTGAAAGTTTGAAATGTTAAGCTTTCACCGTCTACAACTGGTCCATTTGAACTAACAACAAACCAGGCCAAATGTCAGCTAAATTCATAAATATTTAGAGGTAGTCCAGCACCCTTGAACATTTCCTCCTGAAGACCATGTGATTGAGGTCACGTAACACTAAAAGCATACATATCACAGATAATACAGTATGTATCACAGAAATAAACAAGCATTCTGAGTATTGCGCTGCAATACATGTCCCGGGTCCCCTACCGGCAGTCTGTCGTCCGGAAAACTGTTGGGGAAAATACCACTTGGCAGAATTACCAAGGGTTATTTACCCACAGGTTCTGAATCGTTCCCAATCGCTAATTACCTCAGGACGGGCTCACCTGTGATTCGCACTCGGGACTTCGATTTATACACCTTGCAGACAGGTCAGCAGAAGCACAAGAAAATAAGTTGTTGATAAAGAACCTTTCGAGTCGCTAAATATCAGTAATTTATTATATTTTCTGGTTCACGATCAATGATCGATGTGTATATATATATATGTTGCTCGGCTTGGCTCCGCCCCTCCGGAAAGCACGCGCTGTGTTGCGCTGTTGACGTTCGCGAGACGAGGCTGAGGGCGCACGGTGCGGCTTGAGGAGAACTAGAATAAACAAGAGATATCCATTTTTAAAATATTTTCGTTTAATTAACGATATCTGCCAAACCATGTGCCCTATCGCAAATTCCAAAAGGACATTTTAGTAGATTGACATGCTGAACAGATCTGTGAAGTTTCCCCTCGATTGGATAAAAAAATGAGGGAGGGGCTCGGTTTTAAAGGTTCATGCTTAAAAACGTCATAACTCTGAAACCATGTGACGCATGATGTCATGCTCGCTGACTTTTTTGTTCGTCACGGGTATGCGATTCTGCCTGCAAAGTTTGGCCTCGATCTGTTCAGCCGTTGCAGAGAAAAAGCGGTTTTCGTGTTTTCACGAAAAACAATATGGCGGCCGAACCACGTGACCTGTGATGTCATAAGTACCATTAAAATATTCTACAGACCGAGTCCCTCCTATGGTGAAAATGTGATCTCAATCGGTCCTATTATTGCAGAGAAAATCTTTTTTAAAGGAAATTAAAACTTAAAATGGCACTGAGTTAAGGATCATCAGAATTATCAGAATTCCCAAAACTGAAAGTGCCATAACTTTGTCAGAAATGATCGAAACGTCGTGAAGTTCGAACTTGACCTGTAACTTATCATGAGGAAACCATGTGCCAAGTTTGAAATCATTAGCATTAATCGTTTAGAAAAAAAGTCCGGAAAACTGTTCTTTGCGTGACGGACTGACAGACTGACGGACAGAAGGACGGCGTGCAAACCTGTAGTCCCCTCCGGTGTACACCGGTAGGGGACTAATAAACACCTTTTGATAAAACATGCTTATAAATAATTATCACATATATGGACGAGAAATATAAAATATTAAAAAATATATATATATATATTAAATCGTGATTCTTGAAGGTGCCTGGACTACCTCTAAATATAAACAGACTTGTATGAAATTTTGACTGCAGTGCTTCTATCCCAAATGGATCACATTTAGGCCTAGTGTAGCAGCATAGCAAACCTGTTGTGCATTTTGTGATACAAGCACCAAATTTGGCACAAATGTACATTAATATGTTGCGAACATTTTCAGATATTGGGCCACTTGAAATTCCGTAATTTTTTTTTTCAAATTTTTTCAAATTTCGTAATTTCAAATTTTTCGGGTGACACCGTCACAATTTCGGTCTTCGAGGCCGGCCGATATAGTGGGGCGGCTTAGCCCAAATATTCAAAAGAATTGTGCATTTTGTGATACAAGCACCAAATTTGGCACAAATGTACATTAATATGTTGCAAACATTGTGTGGTCAGCAATGAAGACGAGAGTCTGAATTACATGTATGCAAAAGACCTTGTGAACCAGTGAAGCAAATACACGGGTAAGCATGAATTAAATCTAGGGCATGATATAATTTCCATGATGTTTACCTCTACACTCAATGGTGGAAGGAGGTAATGTTTTGATCCCAGCTTGTCTGTATGTCTGTTTGTCTGTTAGTCCACAAAATTCCAGACAAAGCTTGTAGTAGTGGTAGTTGTAGTGGTAGTGGTGATAACAGAAATTGTTATATAGAACTGAACTTATATTATTATTATATGCAGAAAATAACTTCATTTCTATATGCCCTGCAGTGGACAGGTTAATTGGTTTATGCACTGAAGGGGTCACCCTGGTGTGCACTGCTGTGTTCTGCCTCACTGAGTTGTTCAGGTATGATGTACTCAGCACAAGCTTCCGGTCGGCCCGGAGGTGGGGGTGCGGGGCCTGTCACGGAACGTCAAAACAAACGGCCTGCCGGGGCCGCCCAAAAGTCGGGCGTGAGGGGCGCGTCCACTAATGGAACGCCTCTCGCTTCCCAGATCGAGGGCCACGTGGTCAGGAGAACCTCGTCCCTTCCGGTCACACTTTGCCTATCGGCCGGCCTCGAAGACCGAAATTGTGACGGTGTCACCCGAGAAATTTGAAATTACGAAATTTGAAAAAATTTGAAACAAAAAATTACGGAATTTCAAGTGGCCCAATATCTGAAAATGTTCGCAACATATTAATGTACATTTGTGCCAAATTTGGTGCTTGTTTCACAAAATGCACAATTCTTTTGAATATTTGGGCTAAGCCGCCCCACTAGCCATGATAACATTCAAGTTAACATTTTAAAATTTTCACCCCGTTTAAGGGCCACCCTAATATGTACCCCAATAACTCATATTACATATGTCTGAAACTTACTTATAATGAGGGTTTGAAACGAACTGACACAAGCTCAGCTTTCATTTGGTACCTCATATATATATATATATGTGTAGCTGCTATAATGACCCCATAATTCACCAAAATATGAAAATGTGCCAATGGATCACGGCACGAAGCAAAATTGGTCACGTTTTGAGGGTACCCCCATACATTGGCCCCAAATGACAAGTTCATCCCAATTTATGCAATGTTAACATTTGATTTCATGTTCAGGACACTCTCGGGCATCAGAAAAATATAGAGTCGGAGGTTTGTGGGGGGGGGGGGGGGGGGTGTGGGGGGGTGCACGGCCAGCTATAGTAGCCCATGACCTAATATATATCATCAGTAATTGGGGTTAATCAGGTTACCCCACTCCCACCCCCATGATCTCGCCCAGTGTGCACTGGAAATCAGCCTTGATTGTGGGTGTCGGCATATCCACGATTGCTTGGACCTTTCCCTGATCTTGCTTCAAACCATCAGCAGAGACAACGTGTCCCATTAACCTGACCTCCGATACCTTCAATTGGGTCTTCTCACGGTTAAATTTCACTCCGAGTCTGGAGAGTTTCCTCACACACTCATAGTGCTGAGCTTCATCAATGCAAACGACGATCATATCATCAGCGAGAAGGTACATTCATTCCTATTCCAAATCTAGTGATGCTCCTGTTTCACGGTTGTATTTAGCTTACGGGGTTCGAGGCACAACCTCAATGACTTACCCTTTTTTTCAACGATAACCAAGTTATGTACCCAGTCTGTAAGAGCATCAATCAATCCAACATGCAACGCCCCTAGCCTCCCATAGTTTCTTTATGAGGAACATGTGTAAACTGTGGGGTACTCTCCACGGAGCCGCTATAGCTGGTGAAACTCCGTCTTCTAACCGAATGTGGTACGGGTGAACAAACCTACCTAAACCGACAAACACGTCTGAGTAAACGTGCATGACTTCGCTCAGCTTGAGTGGTGCGTGGTGAGCACGAACAGAACACACACTCGCATAGTTCTTATAAGCCCCTAGTTGAAGAAGATCAAGGGCAGCATTTGCTTGTATCCCCAGAATCAGCAGTGCCAGTGTCAACAATATATAACTCAAAGTTATTGTGGTATAACTCAAAGTTTCTTGCTGGACAAAAGATTGCAGGACCTCAGTCTTCATCCGTAATTTGTTGAAAAGGGACGATGCATGTTTGCGCGCCAGTATCCAGTTTGACCTTAATTTTAGCTCTTTCTATTGCTGTGCTGGCATTGAAGTTCTCACCCAGCGCTGCCGACTTAAGGCCTTCAACGAATAGCCAATCTGCTTTGTTTACTGGATCGTTCATCTCTTGTGCATCCATGCGAAGAGTGTGGAGCGACTGCCTTGACTTGGCACTACGCACTCTTTGAAAATGATCCTTCCATCTACATTTGTTACATTCTTTGCCGATGGCAGGGCAATCATGGTGGCTTTTCCACTGGTATCCACATTTAAGGCAAGCATCCTGTTGATCTGTAGCTCGACTGGCATTATCGTGAGATTCTCTACCGCGAGCATTGCGAACAATAAACACCGCGTCATTATTGCGAGAACTGCGTCCCATAAACCTTACAACTCTTCCGCACAGCTTGTTTACCTCAAGCGGCATCTTGCACATTACATGAAGCCTGCATCATTTGCGTGAAGCTTGCTTCGGCGGCTCAGCAAATATCCACGCGGTTGGCAAGGTCCAGGTCCTTTTCACGTAAAGGAGGACGCTCTTTGATCCACAGATCGGACATTCCGAAAATGATTTTATCTCGAATCATGTTGTCCACCTTGGCAAACCCACATGATTTGGCCAACGTTTGTAGATCCATCAGGTAATGGCTGAATGTAATGGCCATGTCAATTTGTAATGTAATGTAATGTGCAAACAACCCATACTGCTGTTTGGTCTCCCAGATTGTGCCGTTCATACACCAGCTTCTTCCGAGGGTTGCAGCAGTCCTTGAACCATTTAATCACCACTCGTAGTACATTACTGTCTGACGCGGGGTCAAACGAAAATGTGTTGTAGACCTCACTTACCTCCGTTCCAGCATAGTGAAGCAAGATGGCGACTTTCTTGCTCTCCACCGCGGAGGCCTCTCATTATGCCTCTAAAAACGGCACCAGTTATTGCTGAGGTTCATGGCATCCAAAGAGATGTACAGTGGTAGCTTGAATAGCTCCATAATCACGTGAAATCAATCTTCACGGCCACCGCTACCACCATGTAATGATCAGACTAGCTTACTGGATCGAAGCCAAGTTTAATAATGAATTAATCATAGAATAGGAAATGACATATTGAGATTTGGTTATGCCAGATCTATAATATTTAGTAGCAACAACACACAACATCCTTTTTTTTTTTTTTAAGGTGAATGCTGACACGCACAATAAAAAATGCTACTAACAAGACACCAACAGGTTTTGTTTTTCTTTAACTGTGGTGGAGCTAAGCTCCATCTCCGATGTGGATTGATGTGCCGGAGCATATCGGTCATGATCGTGATTTCTGTACGGGTGCCATCACTTCCTGGAATACACGATACCAGCGACATCACAACAATGGTGCCACCTTCCTTTCTCACCGCACTCAGCAGGGCATTTCCTCAGGTCTGAGGAGGAATTTCCTCCTCTCCATGAATGCCAACCGATGGGGATTCTCCATGCTGTAACCTTTTAAATGCTGAGCGTCAAGCAAGGAAGCAACGGTTTTTAAGTCTTTGGTATGACTTTGCTGGAATTTGAACCACCGATCTCCCAGACTCAGAGTATGCTCTAATCATTAAAACACTGAGTCTGGAATGTTTCATCCGAATCCACCCACAACTTTTTAAAATATTGTGCTGTACATCATTTTGGCCCTCTCTCTCAATGATGAATAATGACTTTAAAATTATAGTATCCATATCCGGCTCCTCACCAAAATCGAACCGATTCGATTCTTCCTTGTCACACACCCAACGTGTCCAGCAGGTTTCGGTCGAATCTGTCCATAACTTTTTAAGATATCCTGCAGACAGACAAACAAGCAGGGGTGAATACATAACCTCCATCCACCTTCGGTGGTAGAGGCAATTTACATCAATCAATATTCACCATTGCGAACCTTTAACATCGACGTATGTGTACGGATTCTGGTCAATAATACGACAAGATTGCAGGATGCATGATGGAGACCCATTTATTGAGCATATGGATTCATAGCCTATGGCTTGAAAGCAATGTCATGTAATTGTGTCAGGGATGGCACAATGGGCAGATTTCCCATCCAAATTGAAAAGATGCTTGCTGCAGCAGGATCATCCATAGGAGAGTGATAATTCAGGTGTGGGGCACCGGCAATCAGCCAATCAACACCTCTGCTGATATATAATGAAATACCAGTGTATTTGAGTACGAGTGATGTCAGTCAGTGTTGGCAGACAAAATGAAAATGGATTTTATCCACTAAAACTTAATAAGGATCATTACCATTGTGGTAAACGATACATACCAACCATTAATTAGCCCTTTAGCAGAATAAAATTAATGTGGGTGCTCACCAATCCTATAAATAACTTTCCTCCTCCACCATTTTCCTCTTTGGCTCTAACCAAGGGTGAATGCTCAAAATGTCAGTCATACCTCATTTCTCACGATGGTAAACGTAATCATCAATTTTTAGTTAACAAAATTCATTGTCAAGGTTCTCCTGGCTTGACCTCAATTGGAATTATGCACTTCAGCCCAATACCCCCCAAAAATATCTTCATGACAGGACAGTATATTATTATGGTGGCCGGAGCGGAATCTCACTCCCGGCACCAATGTGTTACGGTGCTCGGACAGGAATCCCGCTCCTGAACACCGAATGTGTTACGGCCCTGGGTTCGGGTTTACTACGAGGGGGTTAACCTCCGTTCCCTCCCGAACTTACCGGACCTGCGGCTGCCGCGCACGAATAACTTCGTGCTTAGCAGGTTGCGAATCAGCAACTACGAATGCCGATTGGTCCGTCACGCGATAGCTTACCTGTACCACGTGACGGTCCCAATCGGGGAACGCACCGTACCTTCTGACGTTACACCAATTTAGATGGCCGATCAAAAACCGTTGGTACCCGCCGGAGTGATGGTAATGTCGTCATGGCCGATGTTAAAATTCCTACTGCAAAGACGAAATATATAATAAGGTAACCTAGCCGACCTAATATTGCAAAGCGGTTCAAAATTTTTAATGTAAAATCTGCAACGATTACATTTAAGAAAATGCTTTAAGTGTAACCCTTCATCCTACCAACATATTTTACATACAAATCCTACCAACTGGGGTCCGTTCGGACCCCACTGATATTTTCCTTTTTTAGAACAGAAAAAAATGTATCACAAAAGACCTTTGCTTGTTTAAATGCTCCATTGGCTACATACACGTGACAATAGCACAAAAATAACAGAATAGTAGTCAATGCATTCCTTGATGAGTCATTTGTTAGGAAATATCACTCACATTTTGCTCTTTTCCCAGCTAATATTGGCATTTGACGTGTTCTAAACTAAACAATGGCATAATCCTGTACCAAACTATAACGTGAAATATCGTCAACAAAATAAATTGATTATCTATCATCATGTCCTGCAGGAACATAGGTTTTGACTCTTTCAACTTGAATAGTCTGCCATTTTTGGATTTATAGGCATTGTTCGCACACAACCTGTTGGGTGCTGTGATCGGAACATACAGGCTTCCTGCATGCCCCACATTCCAGCCTAACTTTCTTGTCAACTTGACGAGGACACAGGCAACATCTTCTCCTCTTGGCAACACCCACTGCCTGTTGAGCCTGCTGTGGCTGACCAGGAGCTACTACGCCAACCATCTTCATTGCCAAACGGATCGGCGCCTGCAATGTTGGTATCAGGGACCGGCGCCGGACCTGTGGCATGATCAGCCCCTGTGCTAGTTCCAGCAGGAAGAGACGTCGTCGTCGTCATCCCTCAGATAACTTCCACTCAGGAAAGTTGACTAGCCATATGATGAATGCAGCCACAGCCCCAACATCTATGCAGTTGCCGAACAGTACAAGAGGCCAACGGTTCACCTTTCTCCTGGCGGTGTACGTAGTTGATAGGTGGTCGAGGTTGTCCACTCCACCCTTGGTGGCATTGTAATGCAAGATAATCTCTGGCTTGTGCACTTCTCCTGCAACACTTGCATCATGATGCATGGTGGACACAGCCAGAACAGACTTATTTTGCTTTGGAACATACGACACCAATGTCATCTGGTCCTTGAAGCCAAACAATGAGCTGTGGACCTCTCGGTTGTTGCTGGCTTTCATTGCATCAGGTAAGTGAGGCTTGTTTGTACGGATTGTACCCACATAGGTGAGGCCATCAGTTAGCAGATCTTCAACGAGAGGAATAGATGTGAAGAAATTATCTGCTGTGACATTTCGACCACTTCCGAGCCAGGGTGCCACCAACTCCTTCACGACTCGTGCCCCCTGTCCAACATCGCGCTGTTCACCAGGCTGTCTGCCTAGGTACACATCACCTTTCAGTGGGTAAGTTGTCTCAGCATCGCAACACCACCAGATTTTGATGCCATATTTCGCAGGCTTTGAAGGGATGTATTGGCGAAATCCACACCTACCCCTGAAGGCCACTAACTGTTCATCAACGCAGAGGTCAGTTCCCGGAATATAGAACTTTGGAAGTTGCGCTTGAAACAGAAGCCAGAAGTCACGGAAAGGTGCTAGTTTGTCTGTTGCTTGCCTCTGTGCTCGAGTTGCTTTATTGTCAAAGCTCAGAAACTTCAGGATATCTGTAAATCGGGTTCTAGACATCGTGGCAGTGAAAAGGGGTCTGCCTTCCTTTTCAGACCAGAGAGATGCAACTGGCTCATGGTTGGAGCGGTGGACCCCAGCAAACAGACAAAGCCCAATGAATGCCTTCATTTCAGTATCGTCAACTGCTGTCCAGACCTTTACTTGTTCAGGATTGGCATCATTCCATTCTCTGTAGCAACGCCTGGCTTCACTGTTGGTTTCGATGACTACCAGATCAATCATGGCAGGTGTAAGGAAGAAGCCAAATGCTTCCTCCATCGAGTTACAACGAGCTTCATTGGTGATACCAGGTGGCTGTCTGATGATATCCTGTACACGACGTCTACCAATATTTGGGGCATTTCTTTGCCACACAGTGCCATTTTGTCCCACAAGTGCAATCTGAGCTGGATCTGGTTGATTAGCAGCATCTGGACCTGGTGCATTTGCTGGCATTTGGTATGCATTACCACGGCCGCATCCACGTCTCACATGTCTACCTCTGTCTGGATCAGGCTGAGGGAGCACCTCAGGTCCAGCATCATCATCCTGGGCGTCCAATGAGTCGGTATCGCTATCGGCACGACCACCTCCCTGACCACGACCACGACCTCTCCCACGGCCACGACCACGACCACGACCACGGCCACGGCCTCGCCCTCTGCCTGGATCAAGTTGAGGGGGCACGTCATGCTCATCATCATCCTGGGCATCAGGGGTTGGTTCAGCTGATTCGGTGTCGCGATAGTCAGATGCTTCTGATATGTGATCACTTTCATCGTCTGATATGTCCGAATCTTCCAGATCAGACTGTTCATCTGCCTCTAATATTATTCGCAGAGCCTCTGCTGCAGTATAACGTGCTGGTCTACCTTTGTTGGCCATCATTCACTGCAAATATAGAAAGAACTATATGTTACACATCTACAACACAATATGGAATTGCCAATTTTTGCTGGGGTCCGTTTGGACCCCAGAATAAAAATCAATCTTACAACCTAATACCCTGCCAGCATCTGAAAGTAACACATGCCCTGAAGCAGGCTAGGGTAGACCAACAAACTCCTAAAATCTAGACACCAAAGTGCAGATAATAAAAAGTTGACATACAAAATATACCACTCGGGGTCCGATCGGACCCCAGTTGGTAGGATTAAGGTGTCTAGATTTTTGAAGTGTACTATACGGTACATCCATTGATTGTGTCAAAATTAGGGTCTGTTAGTTACAAACATTGTTGAAAAATATGGATAACAATTAGATATTTTCGGTATAGTTTCTGTTATTGTCCCAAAAACAACAACAACAATGACCGAACAATGTAGTTCTTCAAAAAGAGGCAAAATTCAAGATAGTATTCACAGTTTTCTTTCTCTCAAAAAAGACAGAATTAAAGGATCATGATTCATCTGCATGTAGAAAAAGGTAAGAAACAGTTGAACTGTTACAATTTGATTTTGTAACTCCACTAATGTGGGTATGGTCCATTGGAATTTTGTAATGATGATTACGAGTATAGTCGTGTTGTTGGAAATCCATTTTGTTGGTTTGGTCCTTTTATGCATCATGATTGTGAACTATCCATTGAAGAAACGGAGCAGACTGTGTGTTGCAGCGTAATTCAACCATTGCTTGCATAGAAGAGATCATGAGTTCTTATCCCATCCTTGAACGTTTAATTACCCATTTTTAATCAAAAACAAATCAAAATCTGTCCATGCATCGTAAAAATGATTTACAAATGATAAACCTGCAACAAAATGCGTTAACGGACCAATTGGGTAACGCACATGAAAAAAAAAACGACATCTCTCCGTGAATTTTGACAAATAATAGTAAGTTCTGACATGCCGTGTGTTCTGACAAATAATAGTAAGTTCTGATATATCATGCGTCCTGACGTACCGTGCATTTGACGTACCGTCAATCCTGACAAATAATAGTAAGTTCTGATATATCATGCGTCCTGACATACCGTGCATTCGACGTACCATGAATCCTGACAAATAATAGCAAGTTCTGATATATCATGCGTCCTGACATACCGTGCATTCGACGTACCATGAATCCTGACAAATAATAGCAAGTTCTGACATGCCGTGTGTTCTGACAAATAATAGCAAGTTCTGATATACCATGCGTCCTGACGTACCGTGAATCCTGACAAATAATAGCAAGTTCTGATATACCATGTGTCCTTACGTACCGTGCATTTGACGTACCGTGAATCCTGACAAATAATAGTAAGTTCTGATATATCATGCGTCCTGACATACCATGCATTCGACGTACCATGAATCCTGACAAATAATAGCTAGTTCTGATATACCATGCGTCCTGACGTACTGTGCATTCTGATAAATAATAGTAAGTTCTGACGTACCATGCATTCTGACAAATAATAGTAAGTTCCGATATAATACCGTGCGTTCTGACGTACCGTGCGTTCTGACAAATAATAGTAAGTTCTGATATACTATGCGTCCTGATGTACCGTGCATTCTGACAAATAATAGTATGTTCTGACGTACCGTGCGTTCTGACTTTCCGTACATTCTGACAAATAATGGCAAGTTCTGACGTACCGTGCGTTCTGACAAATAATAGCAAGTTCTGACGTACCGTGCGTTCTGACGGTCCGTGCATTCTGACAAATAATAGCAAGTTCTGACGTACCGTGCGCTCTGACTTTCCGTACATTCTGACAAATAATAGTATGTTCTGACGTACCGTGCGTTCCGACTTTCCGTACATTCTGACAAATAATAGCAAGTTCTGACGTACCGTGCGTTCTGACTTTCCGTACATTCTGACAAATAATAGCAAGTTCTGACGTACCGTGCGTTCTGACGGTCCATGCATTCTGACAAATAATAGCAAGTTCTGACGTACCGTGCGTTCTGACTTTCCGTACATTCTGACAAATAATAGCAAGTTCTGACCTACCGTGCGTTCCGACTTTCCGTACATTCTGACAAATAATAGCAAGTTCTGACGTACCGTGCGTTCTGACTTTCCGTGCATTCTGACAAATAATAGCAAGTTCTGACGTACCGTGCGTTCTGACTTTCCGTACATTCTGACAAATAATAGCAAGTTCTGACGTACCGTGCGTTCTGACGGTCCGTGCATTCTGACAAATAATAGCAAGTTCTGACGTACTGTGTATTCTGAGGGTCCGTGCATTCTGACAAATAATAGCAAGTTCTGACGTACCGTGTATTCTGACGTACCATGTATTCTGACATACCGTGCGTTCTAACGCGCTTAATTAAACCTTACTATTATTCGACATACAATTACATTATTTGGGGTTCTGTAGCGGCATGATTTTGCCTTTCACGTTATAATATGTAAATATGCTTGAGCTTGGATTGATCGAGGGTTTTCTGGAACCGGGTGCAACCGGAAGCGAGGCGAGGGGGTTTGTTTGGTCGCAGTTTGAATAAAGGATTGACTAGGATACCGAATGCCTCGGACATAATATCGAACAACATAATAACGAATAACGCAATGCTCTTTCTTGCGGAACACCGGCCCAACAACTTATAAATCGGGTCGGGAATCGAACCCAGACTTGACAACTCGATGTAAGTGAGTTCCCTCTGCACCATCAAACATGTGGAATGTGGTAAAAAGGCATTATTATTTTTAAATACAGCACACACAAACACATGCAGCAATGTCTTTAAGGGAGTATCCCGAGTAAAATACATGCTGGCAGGATTTCCTTTGATTTTAAAGCACAGAAGATAATTCCTGGGTGTCATGAGATCATTCGTTTTCTGTGCTTGATCAACGTGTTTGAGGTAAGACTTGTGCGATATGAAGCATTTCAGAATCCTAACATGACGTTTAAAGGAGTATTTCACTAAGGTTTACACAAACATGAACCAAAAAGCGAACACAAGTTTCCTTCTCCATTTATTTAACACTAGCTGGAAGCCTGTGGTAAAAAAAATACCACGATAGAAAAATAAAAGGAATCCTTTTATTCTTGCGCTGCTCCGAAGAGCGAAATTGAGGCAATATTATAATTTTCCCATAGGTGTGGATTAATTTGAAGCAACCTGTACATAATTTATGGTCTCCGAGGGGCATTTCCGTCTTGCGGGGTTGGGGTGGCAGGTAGGAGGGGGGAGGAGGGATGAGTGAGGAGGAGAGGAGGGGAGGAACAGATAGACATTAGCCTATTAAATATACTGGAAAGAGTATTGTGAAATTCCAAAATCATCATATTTTAACGGTATACATCGTGGCATTTTTCTTAACAGCAAAAAAAAAAAAAAAAAATCAGCAGCGACCAAAGCCGGTCTATTTCCTAATACACCTCCCAGGTTCAATTTCTGGTCCGATTGAATTTAAAAAAATAATTTTCCCATATAATAGGTTTGTATTAATTTGAAGCAACTTTTGATGATTTTTTTTTCCCTCCGAGCAGCGTTTGTGTTTTCGGGTGGGACAGACAGGGCATTAGCCTATTGTGTATATAGATCATCGATGAGCGAGAGACGTCACGAATACCAAGGTGTGTGTGCCATCACCAATCAGCTTGTGGAGCGCTCGCCAAGTGGCTTAAGCACTCAAGCAAGCATTCCATTCGAAACCGCTAAAGACCGGCCGGCTTGGCAAGCGATAGCTAACTGCTTGGTAACTTAACACACCCCTGGAATGCCCTTTATTTATCAACAACAAAAATATTCCCCTACTCAACAACCGAACAGACCCCTCTATTATATACCCATTCGACCAGTTATAAAATAGGCCCAAATCGAGGAGTACTGTACATTTAAATATTATGACAACCAGCAGTATCATATCAGTCAAATTTTACAATAGCTTATATTATATTTATAACAAAGGAGCCACGTCGATAGGATAAGCATAAGGGATGAACATGTCCGCTAACAGTAGTTTAAGACGATCAAGAGACTGTAAAAGCGAGGAAATATAGGGTTTGCAGCCTCACCTCAAACAAACAACCGACCAAGCCTAGCAACTAGGCCGCAGGAAACCACTTCCGCAAATTGTTATTTTTCTGTTTCTTTGGTTAAAAGGCAAACAGTAGTACATTCTGAATTACATTTTTATAATCCAAACAAAATATGGAGCGTCAAGTTAAAAAAAAGAAAGAAGTATATTCTTATGTAATAAATGAACAAATCACTTCGAATTTTCTATCTTCGCCTCAGATTATGCTCGCACGGGATTCTGAACGGGATCGGGATGAAGGCGGCAAAAATGGATATGTCGTCCTCTGTCATCGAGCCGGCAAGCTGGGAGCAACGATTTGCATTCTTCCTCTTCATTTTCTGCTTTTCTTCTTCTTCCTTGGCCTCTTTTTAATCTTCTACTTCTCATTGGCCTCATTTTCCTACTCATTCTAATTGGCCTCATTTTCCTACTTCTTCTTCTCATTGGCCTCATTTTCCTTGTTTCTGCTTCTTCTTTTCCCCCTTTTTAGTTGTAACGCCATTGTTTTTTTTATAACCACCTGAATCACCCTGTAACAAAACCTACCCAGAGTGGTGGTGGCCCACTGGGATTGCCATTGTTTTACAATCTTGTACTTGGCCACACTCAATTTCTGACGGTCCCAAGAGGCATTGATTGGTGTCAAAGCCAGACTAGCCAGTGACCAATTGCAAATTCATACTTTCATAGTATTGTGGACCTTGTGGTTGTATCTTGTTGTTGTTGTTTTTGTTGTTGTTTTGTATACACATGCTATTTTCATTTCATTAAAAAAATTCCTTGGTGCATATCGTGAAACTTTTAATTTTATCTTGAAAATGCACAAAAACGACGCTTCCATTTCATATTAATTTCATGTCACCCGCGTCTTTGGAAGCTTCATCTGAATTGAAGTTCATCCATTTTGTTATGGTATTCAGTGCAGTCTGAAGCAGAAGCTCAATTAAGTGAACTAAATATCAAGGATAACAAAAGAATTGCCATTGAAATTATTTATTCAGTTGAATGTATCCATAAACTATCTCGTTTTAGGTTACGTAATGTCATAATAACCATAGAATACTTGAGCAGTATATAGCGGCCAAGGCAATGTAGTTAACTTTATATTTTGATCCATTATCGCTCCTTGTTTTCATTATTCAATCATCTTCTGTTGAACATGTCCTTGAGCCCGAATAGTGCAAGTTTCACAAACGATTATTTTGACCTTTGAGTCTCCAATGAGAGAAAAATATTTGAACGGGAACGCGTGCTGGACTGCTGGTTAACAGAGAACGTGTGTGCGACTGCGACGTCAGAGATGGCTAACGTTGTGGTTCTCATGCCTGGAGAGGCGCTGCAACTACCTAACAACGAAGCATTATTAACACCGGGAAAAGAATTGGTGTTAGGGCCAGGGCTGCGGCGAGATGATGGGGGCACAGTCGTGGCTACCAAGGCGGGAGTTTTGCGGCGGAGGGAACCAAATGTGTACTGGATCGACTCTCATCAAAAGCGGGTTAGTCAGTTCCATACGCATTGATGTGACTGGCAGAATGTCCGCTCGGTCCGACGAATTACCCAAATGTAAGTGAATTTACCTAAATGAAAGCACAATCACAATGTACCCAAATGTAAGTCGTACCACGTAAAGGAAGGTTATTTTATGCAGTAAAACGTTACGGTGTGCTTCTTCACGTCCAAGAAAACGAATGCGAACAGAATTTTACAAATTTTACCGGCCCGATCGGTGGCACTCCAAACCATTTTGTCCCTCTGGTACCTTCAACAACACCAGCGACCGTTGACCTGTCGTCTGACAGCGAGCCGATGCTTTTAGTAAGTTATTTGTCTTACTTTACAAGGAATACTAAATTGTAGCATCACGTATTTTATGACCTTTCTTACTGAAGTAAGAAAAAGATAATTATGTGTTTATAGTATTTTTATCGTTTTCTTTATAGACTACCCCCCATGAACAGATACCGGCCTTATCCCATTCGCCGATTGAGGATATGGATGATCCTGTATTCACATATGACTGGCAGGAGGTCTCTGACGATTCTTCAGCTGTGTTTGAAGAGAAAGAGGTAATTATATTAGACAAACATTATACAGAAATAAAGTAGTAATTTTCAATTTTCTATGCAGTAAACGATTACCATGGATTGTTTGTATCATTGTTAATTCAACTGCTTTTCTGTTTACAGACGATTCCCCTGATATCCAGGCCGAAATCACGAAAGCGTTCTGATCTCCATGACTCATCCATGGAATCGGAAAATGTCGGAAACCACCAACCCGTTAATGGAAAGTTTATGACTATTCCCCAAGTGTTGGATGCGTTACGGTCAAATAGTGACACTATTCGTGATTCTGTTACGTTGGGAGGAAAAAACATTGTTTTTTGTGCTGAAAAACAATGTAAATGTAGAAAAGCGCAAGCGAAACGTAAGGAGCGATTTCCCTGATGATTGTGGTGTGTGGGACAGCAGCAAAGGAAGTACAGTGAACAGTTACGTCATATTGGATAGCGGAAACAACCCTAAGACTGTGCATCTCAAGAACAATATTCATTGCACCGAAACTCGGCTAAAGGGAAAATCGACCTGGATACCCATTGAGCCACAGCCAACGGAAGTACTTACCTTACATCGGTATTATGCAACATTGAAAAGTGACGATAATTACAAGAAGCGTGTCACAAATGTGACTGGGTTAGATTTTGCTGGACTGGCTGTCGTGGAATATTGTGGTATTCGACCCGCGCCACCTTCGGTTCACGGGAATGCAAAAAGAAGAAAAACGTATACGCGGACGAATCCAAAAGTCATGGACAGAATCGAATTTGGAAGTTATGATCACCCCAAGCCAAGAAGGTGCGCAAGCAGCATAATTTCTCCCCCCGTCCCTTCCTCCAGGGTCCTGGGGCAGGCTCAAGAGGTCAAATACCATTTTTTTGTGAATCTTTGCACAGTTATTTCTCCTTCAACAACATTAATGTTTACCTAAAAAGTGTGACGTTGTGGAGACCGAAACAATCAAGGATTGTGAGAGGAGGAGGGGAGGAAGAGGAGGAGAAGGATGGTGCAGAACCAATCTCCCCCAATGCCTCAAGGTCATCATCCTCACTGTGTGGTTCTTCCTAGGATTATTCACTTGCCTTTTAGTCCACATTAAGATAAGACATTATAGAGATTTGATTAGCTGCCTTTTTCTTTTTTTCTTGGTGGTCTTGAAGACCTTGAGGCATTGGTCTTGAAGATGGTCCGCACAGTCGTTGGTGGCAGGCGGATCTGGAAATGATCACTGCCCTATTAGTCAGGGCCCTTAGGGATATTTTGGTTCAAATTCTTCCAAAAGCATCAAATTTGGTGCAGATGTTGCCCATGCCATACTCTTTCGAATTTTGACGGGCGCCAAGGGCGGTATGATCCGGGGACCATACCGGTCCATCCCGCCATGTCACCTGACCTATGACGTCATAATTAGGATATGCATCCAATCACATGGCGTACTACAAGTGGTCAAAGTTCAAAATGAATCGATCGAAAAATGAAGGCAGGGATCCATTTTTAAGGTTTTCATAAAATCCAATATGGCCGCCAGGTCACATGACCTATGACGTCATATTTATGACATGTATTCAATCATGTATGCATGAACCCGGATCATGATCGCACAAAAATTAAACACAAGGATATGGCATACAGTTCATAAAACATCAAAATCCGTACCTTTGTAATTAGACTGATGAACTGCATATGCCTGAAAATTAGGAAATAGACATGTAAATATTTCCTCTAATTGTCAAAAATAAGGTCAGAGTTCGATTACCCAACTCAGAAACATAAAATGGTGAACCTCGCGTAAATCTTGACAAAAAACTAAAAAAACCGACATGTTTGACTCAAAAATGACCTTTAAGATGACCTTGACCTCGAATCATCAAAATAACATAATTGGATTCCTCGACCTCGAAAACCCCTGAAAAGTGGTATCATACATGATTCCAACCCTTTTGGTTATTTATCTGATTTTCCTCTAATCCAGGTGGCGGCCATTTAGTATTTTGCCAATATGGGGCCCCTGGGGGGGGGGGGGGGGGGGCGCCCATCAAAATTCGAAAGAGTATGGCATGGGCAACATCTGGGCCAAATTTGGTGCTTTTGGAAGAATTTGAACCAAACGGCCCCAAAATATCCCTAAGGGCCCTGACTATATCTCCACCCTCAATATATCTCTCAATGTCCATCTTGGTCTCCAAAGACTGATGTTCTGTGCTTCTTTGTGGCAGGCTCTTTGTTTTAGGTATTAGCAGGGATGTTTATCACCCCTCATAGGTGATGTTTAGTGGAAATTTACTTCACAAAAAAGAGTGCAAGTTCACTGAACAAAGACTAAGATGACGTGGGTAGGGGATGTATTATTCTGCCTCTCACCGCTTTACATCACACCGCTTACTGTAGATATACTGTACCATACCACCTGGAATGCTGTTCTGCCGACGCAAATAGTTATCAATTCTGCAAAATCGAAAAATGTGGTGTATTGATGGGAACCTATGATATTGTATAGAAATATCTAACTCCAAGGGCCTTTCACTCGCTCACCGCAGGCAGGTTGGTGGTCTTTCCGTCTTCAACGACTCCTCTCCGGCCTTGCCCCCCCCCCCCACCCCCAGCTCTATCTGGGCTCTGTGCCCCAAATATTCCTACAGGTCGCACAGGATCTGCCTGCAACCCTCTTATGGTTAAACTGCCAAAATCAAGACTCTCTGCTCACCTTCACTCTTTCATTCCTCTTTACTCCTGCCTCTGGAATAAACTCCCTCACTCTCTTCAATCCCACTCCACACTCCAGGTCTTTAAAACGGCTGTTCACCACCATCACCACCACCCCCATCCAAAACCTTGATCTTTTCTACCCCTGCTAATTTCACCCCAAATCCACTTTTTTGAAATACCAACTTCTGTCCTGGAAGTCCTTGGTGTCCTTGTGTTTATACTTCTCCCACCCCCCCCCCCCCCCTTCCCACGCCTCCTCCCCCCAAGCCCTCTCCCTCCCACACATCTCCCGATGTCCCTGCTCTCAAATGTTGTGTTTGTGTGCTTCCCCTTCTCTCCCCATCTTGTCTCACTCCCTCTTTTTATTATTTTGTTTGTCTGATTTGTTTGTGAAATAAATGTTAGCTCTTTCACGAGCCTCGATTCAGTATACAAAAAAAAAAGGAAAAAAAAAGAAGAAGAAATTAAGACTAACCAACCGCGTCAGACATACCAGGACATGTTAGAGGACAATTCTTTTGAAGCTCCTCGTGATCTTAAACAGGTGAGGGACAAGAAGTACAACACCGAAAAGAAACACCGACAACAACATAGAAACAATGTAGCAGACGAAGTGTTGGCTGTTCTTTCTTTGTTAGACGACAATCCACATGTGCAGGAAATCATCCACAAGAAGAATAAAGCCCCATGCGTCATTTTGTATTCGGATGAACAATTGGAAGATTTGAAACGCAATGTTGCTGGTGGTCGTGTTTTAGGGGTTGATAGAACATTCAATTTAGGGGCTTGTTTTGTGACAACCACTGTGTACAAGAATTGTAGTGTTGTGCATAAAGAATCAGGTGACAATCCCATATTTCTGGGCCCAATGTATTTACATTGGGATGGTGAGTTCGAAACTTACCACTCTTTTTTTTCTCCCACCTGCAAGCTAAATTATTTGATTCGGTTACCAATGTTGAGTTACGGTTAGGTTCAGATCAAGAGTTGGCCTTGGTAAAGGCAATGAAATGTTGTTTTCCTGGTGCTACCCACATTTTATGAGTAGCAATTCACCCCTGAGGAGCCGAATGTTATTACTTAGTACTGATTATTTTTTTCTTTCTAATGGCTTGCTATTGTTTGTGTGACTAGTTCCGTGTGAGATGATCTTCATTTGGGTAAATCGTCAATTTATTTTGATTTTCATTTGGGTAAATATTCCACATCATTCTGATACAAATAATAAGAAAGTAGGGTGTAACTTTGATCAAATATTTATACTTCATTAATGTCTAGGATCAACCTATGTGGGTAAACTTACCGGCACCTTGGTCGCTTCAGCACGGATTCATTAATCCTGCAGATGTATACCGAGTTATGTCCCCCTGGCCTAAAATGGCTGCCACCGATCGGGCCGGTAAAATTTGTAAAATTCTGTTCGCATTCGTTTTCTTGGACGTGAAGAAGCACACCGTAACGTTTTACTGCATAAAATAACCTTCCTTTACGTAGTACGACTTACATTTGGGTACATTGTGCTTTCATTTGAGTAAATTCACTTACATTTGGGTACATTTGAGTCATTCGTCGGACCCTGTCCGCTCAATATGGATGCGCTCAGGGCTGTCCTTACATCGTTGATCGTCATCGGATTTGCTGACGTCAGCATATTTAAAAGTTGTATTTGCGTGGTCTCCATTTATTTATAACGTACGCACTATGTGATTAAACTTCAGAAAATGAAGGAGGGAGGATGAGAAGAAAGGAAGGAAGTTTGGGAGCGGGAGAGGAGTCGGGATAGACGGGGAGGAAGGAATATGTGTGGGAGATACTGCAGGATGATTTTTCGTTGGGGGGAAAATGGGGGCTAAAGTTTTGGAACGTCAAAAACATACGGCCCCATATACATGCAACTGATGGGAGTGTAAACGCAGTACAGGTTTTGTGGCCGACAACAGCCATTTTTTTTCTCTGGTAATCATTGACATACCAGCAAAGGTACCTGGCATTGCCGGGCAACGCAGGGTCGCTTTGCTGGTCGGTATATCGAGAGAAGAGAAGGGAGGGGCAGGGTGTGTGAGAGGAGGAGTGGAGGGGATGTGGGAGAGAGGAGGATGGTAAGAGTGGAGAGCATGGGGGAAGCAGTGAGGGGGATCAGGAGTACGATGAGGGGATGAGCAGGGAACAGGAGGTGAGGGAGAGAGGAGCAGGAGGAGGGGTGAGCGGGAAGCAGGAGGAGGCGTGAGTGGGGAGATGGAGATGGGGGAGAGCAGGGGGACAGTGAGGGGTGGTGAGTGTGGAGGAAGGAGCAGGAGGAGAGTGAGAGGGGAGCAGGAGGAGAGCGAGTGGTGAGGACGGGGACGGGGGAGACCAGGAGGGAGCGGAGGGATGTTTATGGGGGGGATGAGCGGCGATCCGGAGGAGAGTGAGAGGGTTGCAGTAAGAGCATTTTGGACACCACAAGCAAGGGAACGAAGACATAATGTATTGGATGTGCTTAAACAAGAAACTGTGAATGTTAATCAAATTGTAACCCCCCCTCACCCCCCATTCCCATTTGACCAACCTCCATTTGCAGTTTCCCTTGTTCTAGCCCCGAGCATACCCTCCTCTCCCCCCAGCCCCCAACTTTTTTCCCTTCCCTCCTACCTTGTGTGCTCTCCCCTCCCCCATACACACATACACACTTATTTTCCAAAGAGGAGGTAATATTGAAACATGAAGGGCTAAACTCGTTAAACTTCTTAAAACTGCTTGTAGTACATTTGGGAGGCCTGGTGTCAGCCTAACGGTTAAAGTGGGTGGCTTAAGATCTTAGGGTCTTGAGTTTGAGCCCATGTCGTGCCATTGCAATAACACAAGTGGGTTGACTCAGCCTGTCATCCTTCCGAGGTTGGCAAAATGAGTACCAGCTTACCAGTAATGGGCACTGACTGCATCAGCGGCACAGCCATGCTTCCAGAGAATGATGCAACCAGCAGTCACGGGCTGCATACAAAACAACAAGGACATTTGGGGGGAGATAATGTATTTACTAATTATCCGTTTTTGTTCTCTGGTCTTCTTCCCAGTATGTACCGGTCAGGGGTGAAATGGTCATTGGTATTGTGACTGCCAAGTCTATTGACCTTTTTAAGGTGGACATTGGATGTAGTGAACATGCCAACCTATCTTACCTTGCCTTTGAAGGGGCAACAAAGCGAAACAGACCAAACCTGCAGGTGAGTTTCACTCTCGTGAGATACGTGTACTGGTGTAGATATAATTGTGTAATCTGTGCCTTTTTGTCTACAAGGTCAAGGCTCATGGAAGAGCTAGAACAATGAACGGATCAGGACGCAACATCACAAAAAAACAGTGCCCTGCAGACACCTCGGAGAGGCAAAGCACGGAAAGAGCAGAGGGTGCAAGACAAGAAAGGTGGCGGTATAAGGTCGGAGAGACTACCGACCTGTCTGCAATGGGAAAGTGAATAGCCCATAGGCTCAGCTTCATCATGGGACATTCCAATGATCTTGAAGGCCTTAGTTTCCACGATTTCAAGCTGAGCAAGGTGTGAGGCAGGGGTGCCAGCCCAGAGGAGAGAGCAGTTCTCCAGCAAGCTGTAGGTGTGAAGGCCTGGTAGGTGGATAGGAGTTCAGGTGTGCCGTGGAAGGACTTTGTATGACAGAGGATTCCCAGTCGGCCGCTGACTTTGGAAGCCAATTTTGAAATGTTGTTTGTCCAAGAAAGTTCATGACTAATTGTGAGTCCCAGGAGTTTGAGTGACGGAACCTCTTCAAGAGGATTGCCAAAAAAGGCTGGAACCCTCCTCAGCCAGTATTAATTTAACATTAATATTAGTAAGGAATGGTTAAAGTTGTGATTATAATGATTACCTTGGTTTGTTCATTCCGACCCCAGAATCAATGATCTGTCACTGATGGTCATGAACTGATTGTGTTACTGCGACATGTCATCCATGGTTTTTCCCAAAGCACGACAACACATCGGACTCGATACGTGTAAAAGTTAGGCCGAGGTGATTAAGTAAGCCTTTATATGCTTGTGGTGCCTTTAAAACCCATGCAACAGTCATGAGCAATGACATGCGAGAAGCGTCCGTCAATTCACATTGCACAACAATGCTAAACCCACTACGGTTGCTGATTGTTTATATTGAGTCTTGATTATTATATTCATAGTTTTGCAAGTGTGGCAAATTCTCACACCTGGAAAGGGGTGTCTCCTGACTTTTAGTCGGATGGTTTACTCTAGAACCTTGCAGTATCGAGGCCTGTTTGAGGTTGTGATGTCGGCTGAGTTGATGGATGTGGATCCATTAGTTCAATTAAGTCTTTGTCGTGGCACAAAGGTACCATCTTGGCTGGCAGAATGGTCCAGAGGTATGCGCACACATCCAAGCTGTCTAGCCTGGGTTTGAATCCTGACCCACCTATGAACTATCATCCCGGTGTTTCACAGGCAGGGCGAGGTATCATTGTGTGTGCCGTCTCTCAGATAGACGTTAAACTGGTGTCCAGTCTGTCTGCATTCGTTGATGGACGTTAAAGATCCCACGGTGTCCTTCGCGAAGAGTAGGCGAGCTATCACCAGCACCTTGGCGAAATTACAAATTCCTCCCATAACCAGCAAAGGGCATTGCATCAGTGACACAGCTGCACCCTCTGCCAATGATGCTACCCACAGCCTTGTGTTGCATATGAATGAAGAAGAAGAAGGTACCATCCGACCGTTGTTTTTGAACATACAGTGAGTGCATTCAGAAAGTATTCAGACCCCTTCACTTTTTTCACATTTTGTTATGTTGCCGCCTTATGCTGAAATTGTTTAAATTCATTTTTGCCCTCAACAATCTACACTCAATACCCCATAATGACAAAGAGAAAACAGGATTTTAGAAAGTTTTGCAAATTTATTAAAAAGAAAAAACTGAAATATCACATTTACATAAGTATTCAGACCCTTTGCTATGACACTTGAAATTTAGCTCAGGTGCCTCCCATTTCTCTTGATCATCTTTGAGATGTTTCTACAACTTTATTGGAGTCCACCTGTGGTAAATTCAATTGATTGGACATGATTTGGAAAGGCACAAAAAAAAAAAAAAACACCGTTTAGAGGCCATTTTTCCCCGCAAAGCGGGGGTTGGCCTTTTCGGGGACCGTGGTAGTTGTTTTTTGGTCCCCTTTTTGAAGCAATGTTTTACGGCCGGATGCCCTTCCTGACGCCAACCCTTTTTGCCGCCTTCAACGACAAACAGGGAATTACCAGTGAACTGGTACTCAATTAGCCGACCTCGGAAGGATGACAGGCTGAGTCAACCCCCCTGGCATTAATTCGGCGATCGACCGAGATTCGAACCCAGGATCCTAGGATCCTAAGCTGGCACCCTAGCCGCTAGCCCAACACCAGGGATTTGGAAAGGCACACACCTGTCTATATAAGGTCTCACAGCTGACAATGCATATCAGAGCAAAAACCAAGCCATGAGGTCGAAGAAACTGCCTGCAGAGCTCAGAGACAGGATTGTGTCGAGGTACAGATGTGGGGAAGCCTACAAAAAAATTTTCTGCTGCATTGAAGGTTCCCAAGAGCACAGTGGCCTCCATAATTCTTAAATGGAAGAAGTTTGGAACAACCAGGACTCTTCCTGGAGCTGGCCACCCGGCCAAACTGAGCAATCGGGGGAGAAGGGCCTTTGTAAGAGAGGTGATCAAGAACCCGATGGTCACTGGCTGGGCTCCAGAGATCCTGTGTGGAGATGGGAGAAACTTCCAGAAGGACAACCATCACTGCAACACTCCACCAATCTGGGCTTTATGGCAGAGTGGCCAGACGGAAGCCTCTCCTCAGTGAAAGACACATGAAAGCCCACAGAATCTTGTTTCTCACAGTCAGAGTCCTTTAGGTGCTTTTTTTGCAAACTCCAAGCGGGCTTTCATGTGTCTCTCACTGAGGAGAGACTTCCGTCTGGCCACTCTGCCATAACGCCCAGATCGGTGGAGTGTTGCAGTGATGGTTGTCCTTCTGGAAGTTTCTCCCATCTCCACACAGGATCTCTGGAGCTCAGCCAGAGTGACCATCGGGTTCTTGTTCACCTCTCTTACCAAGGCCCTTCTCCCCCGATTGCTCAGTTTGGCCGGGTGGCCAGCTCCAGGAAGAGTCCTGGTTGTTCCAAACTTCTTCCATTTAATAATTATGGAGGCCGCTGTGCTCTTGGGAACCTTCAATGCAGAAGAAATTTTTTTGTAGGCTTCCCCGGATCTGTGCCTCGACACAATCCTGTCTCTGAGCTCTGCAGGCAGTTCCTTCGACCTCATGGCTTGGTTTTTGCTCTGATATGCATTGTTAGCTGTGAGACCTTATATAGACAGGTGTGTGCCTTTCCAAATCATGTCCAATCAATTGAATTTACCACAGGTGGACTCCAATCAAGGTGTAGAAACATCTCAAAGATGATCAAGAGAAATGGGAGGCACCTGAGCTAAATTTCAAGTGTCATAGCAAAGGGTCTGAATACTTATGTAAATGTGATATTTCAGTTTTTTCTTTTTAATAAATTTGCAAAACTTTCTAAAATCCTGTTTTCTCTTTGTCATTATGGGGTATTGAGTGTAGATTGATGAGGAAAAAATGAATTTAAACGATTTCAGCATGAGGCTGCAACATAACAAAATGTGAAAAAAGTGAAGGGGTCTGAATACTTTCTGGATGCACTGTACTTGTGTGTATTGATTTTGGTTTAATTGGTGTGCTTTAATCTTTTGGCAAACATATTCTCTACCTTTCTTCACAATCAGGTTGGGGACCTGGTGTTTACTCGACTCTTGGTGGCCAACAAGGACATGGAGCCAGAGGTGGTGTGCGTGGATAGTGCAGGCCGTGCAAACGGCCTTGGACAGCTTAGTGGGGACGGCTTCCTCATACACACATCACTCGAGTTCTGCCGTCGGTAAGTTTCTTATCCCTCGTGGTAATAGCCAATGAGATCACAAGTTCAAGTGCTGTGACATTTGATGGCAAAAGGATTTGGCGTAAAGATGTTTTTTGCGACCGAAGGAGCACTATGAATCAATTTAATTAATTGGCCTTTGTCCAGGTTATATGTATACGTACACACATGCACACATCGACAAGGGCTATAGGCCCCGACCTACTATCTTTGGGGATTATAAATTAACTCGTATGTATCCCGTCAAATATGACTGGTTGGAACAGTTTATTCGACGGTACAGCCTCGTGAGTGTGCCAAAGTCTGATGTCTCAGCCTAGTGTCGGGTGTGCTTATATCTTCCTTATTTATTAGACATCATACAGATGTAAATGGACACTCATTTTACTCTGCACACGTTGCACATCGTGTGCAGCAAATTTCAACATCCCCACGCCTTATATTTATTGTGATTTAAAAAAAAACGCTTCTGTACACCGCCCTTGACGCTCGGTTTGCAAGCCACCGTCCACAAACGATTCCAATAGAAACTAGAACGGCACTCAGTAGAGAGAGAATACCTCCACCAGGCGAACCGTTTACATTTTGTATCCCAGATTAGACCAGAAAAATCACAATACAGAATCACATTTAATCAAAATAATCCGTCCACAACTTTTTGAGACCTCCTGATATACATCGTTTTTGGCCCTATCTCCCAATGGTGAAGAATCACTGAAAAAAATCTACTAGTTGGATCCGGATCCGGATCTTCACCAAAATTGGATCGATTGTTCCATGTCGCACACACAACTTGTCCAACAAGTTTCGTCCAAATCAGTCCACAGCTTTTTGAGATATTCTGCTATGTGTTGGTTTTAGCCCAATCCCTCAATGGTGAAGAATCACTTAAAAAATTAAATAATTCTCATATCCGAATCCATATTCAGATCTTCACCAAAATCGAATCGATTAGTCCTTGTCACACACACAACCAGTCCACCAAGTTTCGTCCAAATCCGTCCACAACTGTTTGAGATATCCTGCTATGTATCGTTTTTGGCCCGATCTCCCATTGGTGAAGAATTACTTTAAATATTCTACTAGCCAGATCCGAATCCGGATCTTCACCAAAATCTAATAATTTCGTCCTTATCACATATGCTACCTCTCTGCCAAATTTCGTCCGAATCCATCCACAACCTTTTGAGATATCTTGTTCACAGACAGACAGACAGGAGTGAAAACATAACCTCCATCCACCTTCGGTGGCGGCGGTAAATATATTGTTGCGGATCTCTCGAAGCCCGTCGACGTACAGAGGGGGGTTAAACCCCTTTTCCCCCTCGGACCTTCGAGTCCACGAGGCCGCGACCCACTTTATACTCGTGGGGCCGATTGCAGAGCAATTCCAGCCGCCACCCCCGTCGCGAGCGTGCAGAAGGGTATCGGGTCGAATCCCCACGTACCTTCGGTACACACGCCGCCATGAAGACGGGTGCTGGACCTCGCACAAGCCACGCTAATCGAATACGCCCGAGCGGTTTGCGTATCACGTGACTCGTGCCGTTACTTCTTATTGAACCCGATTGAGCGGTCTTATTCGTACAGTGCTAGGCCAATGGATGGAAATGACGGGAACGATCAAATAGAAGGAAGAACACAGGTTTATTATTATTAACACAGTGATCAGGGTAAAGAGAAGGGACACAGAGCAGATACTTAATCAGTCTTAACTTATCTCCCAGACAAGGGCCCACTCACCCATGCAGGGAAAAGAAGGAAGGACAAGTTCATGCTCCAAACGCGCCTTGGCGCCGTTCACTCCGGACAACTCGCCGGGCGTGGCCCTCGGATGTTCGCGGCACGTGTGCTGGGAGCGCAGGCAGGGAGATCGTGCGTCGGTGGCCCCGGGATGGATCGTCTTCACAAGCGCGTTATTCACAGCCGCAGCAGAGCGCAGGGCACAGGGAGAGTTCATGCACAGAGAGAACTATAACAAGCAACCGATTGCCTTCACTCGTGACTCGTGGTTCACTGGGGCTCTGACTCACAACTCTCTCTCTCTCTCTCTCACAACGCTCTGGGGCACACTGACACGTTCTCACAAAAGCTCTCCTTGGGTGACTGACTCGTTCTTTGCTGCACTCGTAGGCTGAGGGGCTGGGCGACTGGCTCCGACCGACTCAGAACGCTCTCTGGGGCACTCTGCACTCCTTGGGCGGGGCGCCCGGGGCAGCGTTTTATGGCCCCGCCCCAGAGTCTTACCCGAATGTTCCAAGCCCCTCCTCTCGCTGCCGTTGTGAGCCACTCCCCTTGAGCTCTGATTGGCTGCTCGCCGCTTACCGGCCACTCCCCTGCAGCTCCTCCCTTCGGCCTTGCCAGACTTGTTCCAGGCCTAGCACGTGGCATTCTAGCCCAAAGAACACCTAACTTACTGGCCTGCTCAACGCATACTAACACAGGAAAGGAGACTACGCTTACATTTACTAAGAAATAACTGAACTAAAGCGAGGCTACATGTTGTGGTGCAACTACCTACGAGGGGGGGTCATTCTTTATTCACAAAACCGCAACAATATTTACTCTTCGAAGGAAAATATTTCTCGAGTTTGTTTTATCTTCAAAAATAGACTGTAGTGAACACACATTTGTGTTGAAAGATTGGCATTTAAAACCTACCCTTATGAGAGGGGACAGACATCTGTACAAACACACAAACTGACATTGTGTTTTATATGGTAGATAACCTTTTGCAGGTGATTTAATGGATTTGATTAATCAGGCACATAAAAACGGGCCTGCCTGGATTTGAATAGCACAGAAATCCGGTCAAATTTACCTGTAAATTCATTGTTCATATTTTTGTGAATGTAATTGCACCATGTTTCGTGCAATGTTCATTTCACTTCACCCACACTGTTTGGGGTGAAGCAGCAGACATTGTTGAAAACGCCAAGTGAGTAGAGGGGAGTAGGTGTGCTGGATGCACTTTTATATGATTGGCCCAATTGGTGGTTGGTTATCTGTCCCTCTCTGTCTTTGTCTCTCTCCCTCTCTTTCATCAAATTGTGGCCGCACTACACCATTGCAGGTACATTGCCTTTTTACCTCGCCGTGCTCTTCCATTAGCCCAAATCGTGAATATCAAAATGCATTTAAGTACAATAATAACTATTATTAATTGGTTTTTGTTGACAATCATATGAAAGCTTCATATTGCCATTATTAATTGATGCACTCTGGCCAGCAATACCATTAACCTAATGCTGGATGCATTGAGTATTTTTGTGCTCGGGGTTCTCAAGTTAGTGGGCCGAAACCACATTGATGTGGATGCTTTTGAAATGATTACTTATGTTCGCGTGAGCAGGCTGCTGACCCCGGGGTGTCCGCTGATCGCGTCCCTAAGTGCTGTGTGCCCCTGTGAAATCACCGTGGGGTTGAATGGACGCGTGTGGCTGCGTGCCCAAGCTCTGCGGCCTGCTGCAGTCGCCGCTGCACTTCTGGAACGCAGTAACTGCATCGAAACAGAACAGATGAACAGCCAGCTTCATAATCTGACCGATTGTCTTGCAAACTTCTGATTTATTTGACTTGCTTTTAAACTCAGACTTGTGTTTCTTCACGTCATCCCACCTCTTCCTGTTCTTTTCTCCTCACCCCGTGCTCTCTTTCTCTCTCTCTCTTCCTTTTATCATGTCTTGCTTTACCCGAACAGTGTGGAACATCCTTATAAACTATTGGCGATTCACCTCAATGTCGCTGGGTGTCACCCAAGAATCGCCTCAACTTTATATCATGATCGAGTGTGTCACCTGACTCGTGTGAAAATTCGGCGATTTGCACTGAATTGGAGACTGCCCTCCTCTCCGAACAAATCACAGGTGATTTGGTAAAATCAGCGACGTCAAGTTTCTCACGATATCTACATCCGAAACTGAAATAAACATAACAACTCGTATTTTACTTCTTTCGTATGCAACACATGACTGCAAGTAGTACCATCAAAATTCCAGCCAGAGCACTACAGGGAGAAACCCTTGCCCCTGAGTTACCTTTTTGTCAACACTGTGATTACACACTCAGAAATTATATAAAAGGAGGAGGAATTGAGGTTCTGCCGAGAATGAAGAAAAAGTAGAAGAGTCTAACCGGAGGTTCTTACTGATCTTCACTTTGCCTAATGACGTAGCTTTATTGTCAGAAGTTGTTGAGCAAGTGGCAGTAAGATCCGGCTGACAATTAATGCTAATAAAATTAAAATGACAATGATGGCGTTCAACCATTAGAGAGATCTCCATCATACCAAACAATGGATAAAGCTTGAGACAGTCAATGACTTTAAATTTCTTGATTCTTGGGTTAACACAACTGCTGAGGATATAGAAAGGCCGCTGAGACAGTGCCCCCTGTAGTTTAGAGCTGGAAGTTGTAATTTGGCCAAGGTGCCGACACCATGGGATCTTTGACACGCACTCACTAATGTGGGCAGACAGGATGACACTACTTAGCTAGGCCGAGATCCAAACTCAGCTTTGACAGCTCAAAGGCGAATGGGCATACGTCTAGGCTATCCTGCAATAGTTTACAAATCTGAAACCAACAATTTCTTGTTTTGCATGGTCATTATTCAGGGCCTGGTATTCAGCATGTTCAATCTTTATTTCTTATTCAGACTGAAACATTTGAAGATGAATATTTCATAAACCTTTATACATCGTTCATGTATATAAATGTGTGATATTAAAATGATATTTTGACAAATGTACACCGAGTATTCTCCCTGATTCATGTTGTGTTGAGAATTGACCAAGTTAACTTCCACAATTTGTTTGGTTAACGTGCATATTCATTTGGCCAAGGGCAAGCGAAGCGAGGTCAAGGCCATTTATTCCTGATACGTCAAACGCCCTGCAACCCATGCCTGCATAAAACAGACTTTTTGGAACGCCGGCCACATTTTCCATCCAATCATCATGTGACGTTGTAAAATATTCTCCATGGGTAGGTGCTTATATGTTGATTGTTTCATGTCATTCGCTTAAGATGTTGCGGAGAAAACAAATTTAAAAGCGAATAAAGGTGAAAAAGTGAGGAAGAAGAAAAAAAAAGAACCACCTTTGGAGACCAATTTCCCTGCAGAGCAGGCGTTGGCTTTTTTCGAGCACCTTGGTCCCCTTTTTGAAGCAATGTTTTATGGCTGGATGCCCTTCCTGCCGCAAACCCTGTTGGTCACCTTTTTTGCGACAGGGAATTACCAGTGAGCTGGTACTCAATTTGCCGACCTCGGAAGGATGGTATCGGGCTGAGTCAATCCCCCTGGTGTTAATTCAGCAATCGATCGGGATTCGAACCCAGGATACCTAGGATCCCAAGCCAGTACCCAAACCGCGAAGCCAACACCAGGCTCAAAAAGGTGAAAAAATACATTTAAAAAGGTGAAAAAGTGAGGGTGGAAGTAAAAAGCGTGATGTCTTGACCGACGTTCCACAACATCGCCAAGGATGGATGTGGACGCCTATTACTAGTTCCACTTGAAAATATGGATTAAAAAAAAAATTCGGCCATGCATTGATTTTTACCCGTGACGTGTCAGGTCTGCAAGAGCTCCAAGTGGTTGTTGATGTGGTTCTTTTGAGGGTCGATTTTTGAAATGTGCATTCATTGATCGACAGCTGCCCGACCCCACCCACATTTGTTGCTTGACTCCACCCACCATGACACCCAGACAAAATAATATGGCCACCATTTTGGTTTTCTGTTGGGCCGAACACATTATGCCTGCCTGTACGCCTCTACTGATTATGCACTGCCCGGGTTTGTTGCGTCAGATTACCATTGGCTCTGTTTGGTTCAAGTGTTACGATGAGAGAGATACTGAAAAATCTAATCAATATCGAATAAAAATTATGAGTAAGTTTTTATCAATCCCATCAGTATGTGTGGTACGTGTGCCTCCTAAAAAATAGGAGGTGATCCCATATTGGGGTTAAAGAACAATGCGTGACCCTGTGACGAATCAGCTCGTTCTGATATCACCATAGGAAGGGCGACCCAGTGAGAGGTATCAAGTTAATTATATAAAAGTGCATTAACTCATAAAGTGCTGGATTTGCTGGTGAATAGACCAAAATGCTGACCCTATTTAGATAGAGGGGGTATTTCTTTGCACATGGATTTTAATGACCCTATTTGGTTGGGCCACGATCGTGGCTCTTCGCACTTTATGGGTTAAATTTGTGTTTTCCAGTCGCGCTGTTCACCTTTTAATACCTCATTAAATGCGTGTTTCCCAATCCACCCGTTACCAGATTTTGTTGTAGGTTGTGACCGCTAGTGTGGTCATTCTTGTGACTAGCTGAAGTACCCGGCGTTGCCCGGAGAGGGAGTGGACGAGAGGGAGAGAATGGTGGGAGAGAGGGGAAGGGTGAACAAATTTATCCGCACGAAGAATGCATGAACCGCACCGTTTCCCAATAATTAAAGGAAATTGTAATACTTGTGTCACTACCACTAGGTGGCGCTACAAGGTACAGATTTCGGTTGGTAGGGAGTACCAATATGGCGGCCGCGTGGCCTCATCAGTGAACTCATCGGCCGGAAGTTCCTCTACATTATAAAACTCATTGGTGGAGGTGAGTTTAAAATGTTGCCACCTTGCGTTTGTCGTAAGTGGGTTGTTTACTTTCCTTTCTTTTTCATTTTGCGAGGTACAATTAACGAAGATCTTCCAATAAAACATTTTCACAATTTTACTCGTCGATCTCTGGATGTGTTCATTACCGATCAGTTTGCTATCGCTTGCCAAGCCAATGGAGTGCTTGCTTGAGTGCTTAAGCCACTCGGCGAGCACTCTACAAGTACAGGCTATAAATAGGTAATGTTAAACATACCCCAAGGTGTTGTATAATTAGCAAGCATTTGGCTGGTTTTTTTTACCTTTTATAAAATCATTTAAAATCATATGCTGAGATAAATGTTATATGGTAAATTATACACTGTGATTTTAGTCGAAAGCTAAAATATATATACTGTATTGAGTATATACCGCGTTTGCCAAGATTTGCATCATACGGTTACTACACCGCCTTGCCTCGTAGCATTGGATGAGATGAACATTATGGATAAAAATTTATTCCATCCCGACTTTTATTCTGTTTAATGGGCCTCGGGCCTAGTCCAATTTTGCTACCTATTAGACGAGTTGTAAACACAATAGTAACGATATAAACAAATCAGCTCCAGGAGGCGTCATTCCACAGCTATCGCTACTTGCACTTGGTATGGCATTGGCAACGGCAAGCAAAGAGCGGGAAATACATGGGGAAGAAATGATGGAAGTGGGAACGTCGGCGGAGAAAGACGGCGAAAAGGTGCTCTCTTCGGATGCTGGGGAACCTTCTGTCGGTCATACCAGGGAGGAGGACGTAGAGAAGGTGTTGGAGGTGGACAAAGAAAGGGAGGTTACGGTTCAGACGGAAGGAGAACGACCGCAGCGGCTCTGCGCGTTCCCAATCTCCCGCATCAAGTCACTGATGAAGTTTGACCCGGACCTGGGACTCGCCAATCCAGAGTCTGTGTTCCTTATCGCAAGAGCCGCCGTGAGTCCACACCGCGATATTGTTGCTTTCTCTCTCACTGGGGATGGGTACTACAATGTTGGCACAATTATGCAGGTTTGATGGACCTAATTGTCCTGCCTTGAAGATCCTTGTAAATTAGAGAGTTCATAGAACACGTTACCTATTTCCTATGAGGAGGGATTTTTGGTGTTCTCTGAATCTCAATATTCCCAAACGTTGAAAGTGCGAGCAAAGATTTTGATTGTCAAAGTACTGCTAAACTGGAGGGTTTTGGAAGTCCGAACGATACGATTTGTGTTCTGCAGTGTTCAAGTATATAATTCAAATGAAATGAAGCAAAAGCTTTAAAGGCTGTAGGAGAAAATAAAAATTTGCAGAAGTTTACCGCCATTGACGCAGTGTCTTTTGCACCACCTTATTTAACACTAACTTAGTTATTTTATGTTTTTGTTGTTTGTGTCCTCTATGATGTCCCTAAAAATAGTACATTTCCTGTTTTTAATTATTTTCACTTTTGTTTGACTGCCAGACGGGCACATATACTCCTCCAGTGCTATAGGCACACAGACGGGCACATATACTCCTCTTGTGCTATAGGCACACTGACAGGCACATAGACTCCTCTCATGCTATAAGCACACAGACAGGCACATAGACTCCTCTCGTGCTATAGGCACACAGACAGGCACATAGACTCCTCTCGTGCTATAGGCACACAGACAGGCACATAGACGCCTCTCGTGCTATAGGCACACAGACAGGCACATAGACTCCTCTCGTGCTATAGGCACACAGACAGGCACACAGACAGGCACATAGACTCCTCTCGTGCTATAGGCACACAGACAGGCACATAGACTCCTCTCGTGCATGTGTGCTCGGGATGACAGTCCATACAATTTGCCAAATTCAGAGCCAAAGTACAGTACTGCTAAACTGCAGGTTCGTGTTCCAATTCATGTTCTGATTCGTGTTCAAAATATAAAATTAAATTGAAATTAAGTTGTTCCTTGATCATAGACTGACATCTATAGACAGAGTAAATCAATTGCTTAACCCCGTTCTATGCTTTACGTGTGGATTAGTTATTGTGGCTGAATTGATATGAGTGCATGCATGTTTGGGTGTGGTGGTGGTGGTGGTGGTGGTGGTGGTGGTGATGATGGCATAGGGGGAGGGCTGTGGCTTATTTTGACCACAGATACTTACTTTTGGACGACACCATAATGTCCTAACTTCCATACTGCAGACAGGACAGCCAGCTTATTCTTTCATACAAAATCAAAGCTCGTGGAAGAGCAGGTGTTAGAGAAACAAGTAAAGCAGATGACAATGGAAGGAATAAATTGTTAGAGGGGCAGGGGTGGGAGAGTGACAGGGACGCATCTGAAGAAATCCTTCAACTTGCACTACACCGACGTAGAAAAAGAAAGGAAAAGAGTACATTGACGGATTGAGTCAATGCAGCGTGTCTTCCCATGACGGTGTATACACAAATGCACACCTGTATTATTTGGCTTCTTCATTCCAAGATGGGTCTTTTAGGCAACATGGCCTTCACTCTTGGGTTCTTCGTATCAGAATTGGGCGAATTGAAGAAGGGTTGTTGGCTTAACGGTAAAACTGGCTGGCTTGAGATCTTAGGGACCTAAGTTTGAGCCCCTGTCAAGCCATTGAATTGACACCAGTTGGGTTGACTCGGGCTGTCATCCTTCCGAGCTCGGGAAAATGAGTACCAGCTTACTGATAATGGGGTTCATTGCATCAGCGGCACAGCTGCGCCCCCAGCAAATGATGCAGCCACCGGCTGCATTCGAACCACTGATTTACTCATTTCTGAAGATTTCCATTTGCTTGTGCTGCTTAATTGTGCTGTAAGGATCATGGCTCATTCTCATGATCAATGTAATAGGGGTTGCTACCAACCAAGTGCATGGTAAACGGATCCTAATAAAACCACCTTTTAGTTTAGGGTAAACGCTAGGTAAAGTTAGGGTAAACGGATCCTAATATTAAATAATAATTCACATGCTTGCTTATCAAAGTTGTTATGGCGTACCAATATATTTATATTTCTGTCCAGGCCATCACTACCAGATGAGACAGATATTGGCAACTATCATGTCTGTATCCTTGGTTAATAAGACGGCAAAAACATGATACAATATCACAGCAATGGGTCTTGCCCCTTGTTTGATCTTCCTTGTTGTTGCTTCCCTCCTCCCTTTCTTTTCCTTTTTACTCCAGGAAATGTTTGTGGAGTTAATGGCGCACAATGCATTTGTCTTTGCACAGAAGGCGAAACGTAAAACTTTACAGCGTAAAGATCTCGGTAGGTAAAGGATACCTTCCCACCTTGTGGTTCTCGTCACCTCCTTGCTTATTTTTTAAACATCTGGCCGATTATAATTGCATCCTTAAATGAAAACATCCTCATAAACTGGTCATATTCCCTCCTCCTTGGCCCTCTCTCGAAGAGCGATGCTTCCAGACTTTGCCTGTTTCATCCTTGGTATTATCTTGAGATGTTTGTAACAAGTTTGTTTCTGGTCCCAGGCTCTTGGCCCGAGCATCGGCTTGCTTCAAGACTGAGCTATCCCATCTTGCTTTATCACACAACTTGGCATTCCTTTTTGTGTCCTCGTAATCTCTCACCAGCTTTGTTCTTGCCATAAGCAGATGTTGCAAAAATTAGTATAAACTCTGCATTCAAGTTTACTAGGGCATGCCCGTACTATATATAAGCTAGGACGTGCCCGTACGTGGGTGCCCGTTCCTTGCCAAAAAAAAAAAAAAAAAAAAAATTTGTGTAGGGGTGTGTGTGTGTAAACATCCTAGGGCGTGCCCGTACGTGGGTGCAAAAAATCATGCGTGCAAACAACAACAACAAAAAAAAACTTTGAAACCACGTGGCAGTAACGACCACAGAACCCCCCCCCTCTATTTACATGAATGGTTTGGTCCATTCGCAACGACCACAGAACCCCCCCCCCTCTATTTACATGCAATGGTTTGGTCCATTCGCAACGCCAAAGCGAACGGCGAACGGCTAAATCGCCATAGCTCGGTAAGTACTTGTCCGATTAATTTCAAACCTTGAAAAGGCACATCCTCGGGTCCCCAGCAATATACCTGGCAAGTTTCAAGTATATCGGACCGGTAGTTGTCGAGAAATCGTTGTCGCATACATACACACACACATACACACAGAGATTACTGGAATTATAGATAGATGAAGTCCTGCTTCCTGCCCTCCCTTAATCCATCCCTTCCGTCGTGTTACCCGGATATTGCACCTGCCCCTCACTTGTCATCAGGACGTTCGAACCGTCCGGTAGGGCTCATCGTCCCCTTTACTACGAGGCTGATTGGCATCGACCTCCTTTGACTCGCTTCACCACACTGTTACTCTCCATGAATCTTTCCATTTCGGTAGGAAATTTTCCATTCTACCAATGTGCACAAAATGGCTGCAAGGTCGAACCTCCTCAACAAACCTGTATCCCCCATGTGAAGGCAGTTTCATTAACGTTGCATTTTCATTTGAGGTCTCCCAACCTGGCACATATCTACGGTCCTTGCGACTCGGACAAATATGGCCATCGTTCTAGCAAGAGCCTCATAGTCAGGTTCACTATGTCAATAAATTATATTTCGTTCAAAATCATGGTAGATTAGCAAACCTAAACATTTTTGGAAAGGTTATAGCATAAGGAAACTAAAAATCAATGTTTACATTTGGAGAGATACCTGTATGGCGGCCATTTTGGATTTTCAAAATGGCCACTGTAAAATACATATTTTGTTCTATTTCTCCCTCTAATTACCCTAAAAACTTTTTAAAATATACTAAACCTATATTTTCAGGGACAAGGAATCCAATGAAAGTATCAAATTAGTGCTATGGGGAATGGTAAGACACGAATCAAAGGTTTTGAATTGCAAAATACTGTCTTTATATTCGCGATAAGTTGCATAATCAAATACATGTTATCATTTTGTACAGGCAGTTAATAACATCAAAATGTGTCACAATAATTCATATCACCAAACATACACAGGCAGTCAGCAAAATCATATATACACATGCAGTCAGTATAACTTCACATCCACACAGGCAGTCAATGACAAAATATACACAGGCAGTCAATGGCATCAAACATACACGATTACAGAATATGCCATTTAGTGTTCGTCATCACTGTCCTGTGTGTCGTATCCGACAATATAGTCCGCATCGTTTTCACAGTCCGTTCCACACAAGCAAAGGTCGGTCAAATTGATTGGCAAATCGAATTGGTCGAATGGTCGATCGAATCGAATTCGATGAATCGAATTGGTCGAATTGGTCGATTGGTCGATTGGTCGAATTGGTCGAATCGAATTGGTCGGAATTGGCAAATGTAAACATTGATTTTCAGATTTTCCATGTAATAACGTTTCCAAAAATGTATAGGTTTGCTCATCTACCATGATTTTGAACAAAAAAACATAGTGAACCTGACTATCAGGGAAGCAGCAAAAAAAATGGACAGTTGTTGAATAATGATGGGGATAAATTCTACAAAATGAATCGAAGTCTTATGGCAACACAATTTGAGGATGGTGCCCTATCATGAGAATTGTAAACCTGGTGAGTTGTTTAAATCAAGTTCTAGCAGTGTGGACAATAGTAAACGTCCTGCTGCCAAGCCAATCCAGGGATCGTACCCACAAGCATCAAAATGACTAATGACTAAATACGTACTGAGTGAGAGATTCCCCCGAAGCAAATTCCATCAGCATTGGAAACTTTGAAATGCTGCTCCACCAGCAACTGGGTTTCCATAGAGACAATTTGCTTTGCAGTTGTGCAAGTTTTCACCTCGAGGTCAATTGTTCAACAGTTATATCAGTAACTACCAGCCAAGGTGGTATAAAAAGCTGGTCCATTATTGGGAATGTGGCAAACAAGTTTTGTTTGCATGAAGATCTGGATGCTTCTTTGGTTGTGATTTGTGATTACATTTTGAGGATCTTGAAGTCCTTGGTGTTCCAATCAGCCACAATCTATGTTGGTCAGATCATGCTTCGACATTACCTCAAACATAGAGGATCTTGTACCAAAATCACATGAAGGGTGAGGACATCAGGAGACATCAATGTAGTTTTACATGAATTGTGCCGAGTAGACAATACGGTTTGACCAATCAGCATAATGGGCATAAATCAACACGGGATTTGAACCGAGGATGTATCGTCATGAGAAGGTTAACCCGAATAACCTTCATGACATTCCTCCTATTCTGCTCATGGGCTTGCAGGATAGCCTAGAGGTCGTCGCTCAGTTGTCAACCTGGGTGTGAATCCCGAGCCAGCTATAAACTGTCGCCCTGGTGTTTCACAGTCGGGATGGAAGTTCAACTGGCATCCAGTCTCCGGCATTACTTGGTGGATGTTAAAGATCCCACGGTGTCTTTCGCAAAGAGTAGGCAAGCTAAGAGTAGGTGACCACCCTGAACAAATTCCTACCCTAAATGCTGCTTGGATGGCAATGGCAAACCACCTAACATATGATGATGATGGTGTGTCATCGCTTTTGATGAATCTTTGCCCTTCGTTGGTGTACTGACTAAGCATTGTGCATCCAGGTGAGCAGGTGCCAATGAAGGGAGAAAAAAAAAAACCACCAAGAAGTGATTAAAGTGATAGAGGTGTGTGCTGTCCTTCTCCCACTCTCTATTCCTATGAGCATCGTTGGCTGCAGGTGCAGTAAATGCAACGTGGTCTGATGCACATGGGCCCAGCATACTGGCCAGGTCGTCGGTACGATGGCGGCTGCCCCTGATGTCCAAAGTGGACACAGCTGTCTGCAGATGCTGTGCAGAGATTCTGAAATTGGTGCCACCACTGACTTTCCTGGGCACACTTATTCATGATGTACCGCTGCCTAGGCTGACCTACATGTGTAGTTTGATATCTGAGTGGTCTTATCATAGCTTTAGCCGAAAGAGGTATCCCCCACAAGGCAGTGAGGATCCATTACCCTGGACAAGGGGCCCATACCAGTTACTGTCGGCCAGAGTCAGCTGAACCAGGGACTCGTAGGGCAGGGACGTCACTCCCTGAGGTGGCTGAAAAACAGATACCCTGCTACCCTGGGCAGCCAGAATAACCCTTGCTTTGGAAGCTGCTTCAGTGCATCGACACTCTGTGAAGAGTATGGTACATCAGAAGAGAGAGATTCTTCTCATGAAATATGGGTCTCATATCCTTCATATTCAGTAGCTCATGTTTCCAAAAGTATTGATGATCGGGGCCTCAGTTGCATTTCTTGCCAATAAGAAAAGGCTTCGGACTCGTCTTATCAACCTTGTCATATATGATGTGAATTTGCAAATTCTGTTATCTTTTTCAAATTTTTCACTTTTCCCTCCAGGGTTTCAAGTTTGTGGTGCACCAGCTTCTCTGGTTATCCCCCATCCCTTCTGGCAATATTTTTTTACCCCACATTAACTTACCTGACCTAACGCTTTTTCAGTTTTCTTTTCACCCCATCTCCTCGATCCCCATTCCATTGCTTGTTGTGTCCACCTGCTGCCCCACTGTCACAATGCTGCCTTTGCCCTCTGTTTCCTTGTTCTTCCATTAGCCTAGATTTCTGTATGCAACAATAAATGGTTATGTGCAAATGCAGGCATGAATTGTGCTGTTAAAATATCTTGTAACAATGACTTGTCTCTCGTTTTGTTGATCACCACCAGACAGTGTCATCGACACGGCAGATGAGTTTGCATTTCTCGAAGGTTAGTAAGCCACTCACCTTTATCGTTTTATTTCTCTGCCTATGGGGTGTCGCTCAGAGATGTGTGTGTGTGTGTGTGTGTGTGTGTGTGTGTGTGTGTGTGTGTGTGTGTGTGTGTGTGTGTGTGTGTGTGTGTGTGTGTGTGTGTGTGTGTGTGTGTGTGTGTGTATGTGTATGTATGTGTATATATATATATATATATATATATATATTGTTGCGGATCTCAAACGTCGGCTCTCCCCTTATCAAGAGGGGGTCAGTCCCCTTGTCCTTTTATCTGGCCGACGCGAGTCCTGGAAGTTATAACGTTCCTTCCGGTCGGTGGTAAATAGGGTTGTTGGTCGATTTTTAGTCCTATTACCTAATTACTACCACCGACCGTAAAGCAAGGGAATACCTCCTGCTCGAACCACGGATATGGATGGAAAATGCCGAGCGGATAGCAATCCGCGATCCGAGCTGTTATCAGGTGACTAGACCCGATTCTAAGCGGTTGCGATCGTGCCACGCTTACCCAATTAGAGAAAAGGCTGATGCGATCGGATTGAGAGGAAACCAGGAAAATAGGAAGAACAGATGGGTTTATTAATTATGTACAGAGAAGAAGAGGAAACGAAAGGAATATACAAGAAAGAAAGAGAAAGGAAAAGTACACAGGGCAGTCTTAACTACAGGCTTAACTTATTCCCTGGACAAACGGGCCCGTCTCACATACAGACACTCACACAGGGATTGCAGATGGTAGGGTGGAAGGTCACCAGCCCGTCCAGGCTCCAGTCCGGCTCCGGTCCAGGCGATGAAGAACCCGGCAGGCAGCTCGTATTGTAACGTAGCGCGAACGGACAATTAGAATGACGGGGGGAAGGCTGGTGTACTGGCATACGTAATATTCGCACAACTCGCGCCAAGCGCTCCCTCCCAAATGTCCTGCTTTGAAATACCAATGCCAGCGAGCCCTCTTTGCACTGTCCTTTCAACCACGATCAATTCTTTATCACACTGCAAATGGTGCCAGTCCTGTTCAACCACGATCAAGCGCATATACTCTCTAGTCCTTGGTAATCACAACAGTCCTTAGCGAGAGTCCTGTAATAATCAGCCGACCCTCCAACAGGTCCTTCAAATCGCATCAGTCCTGGACAGTCCTGTAAAAGGGCTTTGTGTGCTGGCTTTTATAAGTCAAGCCAGCGATCGCTCCGCCAGCCCCAACCATGCCCTGTCAGGCGATGTCACTCCAGCCCTGGTTGGCTGGTTATCGCTTACCGGCCCCGCCCTGACGACTGGGTGACGTGGCCACACCTCCTCCCTGGCGCTCCGCCCCCTTTTTCCGGGCTTCACCTCGTGGCTGATGGCGGCGTTGAGCGAGCTCACGGGCAGCGAAGGCTGCTGCTGCTGGCCAAGGAGCGTACCAAATTGGGAGAGGCCATGGGGCACAGACTGGGGAGCGCGCTTAATGGCGTCGCTTGGAGGGAGGCTGCAAAATGAACGAAAGGGCCTACTCTTATTTGATCGACGCAACGCAGATTCAACTATTGGAAAATTGCCTTATCTAACACATACTAAGAAATAACTGATGTCCTATGGTGAACTACGTGTTGCTTGTGGCCTATCTATGGGGTGCTACCTTTAACCTTTAATGATGTCATATTTACAAGCAAGTGTGGGTTCTCAAAACAGCAACTATATATATATATATATAAATATAATGTATGTTGTTCCATAAATAGGCCCCAATCCATCGGCGGCGCTGCTACGGTCACGGGCGTGGCTAAATTTGGCGCCACAATAACCATGTGCGCGAGGCCGCCATTTTGTGCACTTCCTACACGTTTTAAAAATTTGGTTCGGGCCTCGTATCTCACTCCTCGACACCAATTGTTACGGGTCGCGGACAAGATGTTATATTGACCGAGCGGTGGTGTATTACCGCGACCTAACAGTTCCCCCGATTCTTCCCCAACCCTGCCTCGTGGTCAATGGCGGATGAAGGGAAAACCGCCCAACATGCAGTTGGCAATGCGAATTGCAATTGACGAAAAGGGGGGAATGGAAGTGTTGGGAGTGGGAATGAAGGGAATCTATCTCTTCCACTGGTGCAATGGAGTATTTCAATTAATGGGAGACACAGCCTTACCCTAAAAACACATAATAAGATATAACTATTGAACAGGGGTATTCTATGATTGGCTGTGGTGTGGATGCTTTATGGACTAATTATGGGATGCCCTTTGACCTTTACACAGCTCCGGAAGCAGGAGGCGCAGAATAAACAATAATAATAATTCACACAATCAAAAAAATATACAGTCCTCATATCCGCAACAATATATATTGTATTGTATTACTTAATGCATGACGATGACCCTGATGGTTATGCACACTCGCCTCCGAGTTGGGTTCATATCTAACTTGGGTTTGAATTTGGGCCCAGCTATAAACTCCCATTCCGGTGTTTCGCAAACAGGACTTGGCATCAGCGTGTGTGCTGTCCCTCGGATGGACGTTAAACTGGGTTTCACATGTATGGATGTCCTTCGGATAGACGTCTGCTAGAATTAGGTGGTGGATGTTGAAAGATCCCACAGTGTCCTTCACGAAGAGTAGGCAAGCTATCGCCGACACCCTAAACAAATTCAAAATTCCTGCTCTAACCTACAGGGTGGGCACTCCATCAGCGGCACAGCTGCACTCAGAAAATGACGCTGGACTCGCAGCCTTGTGCTGCACACGCAAGAAGAGGAAGAATTTGCTGACAAATTCAGTTTTAGGGATTTTTTTACCGAGGGTACTTTGTGTCAACCATCGGGATTAGAGCAATATGAAGGGCAATCCTGGTGAGAAAGGCAGATTACCTCCTTTCTGAAGATCATTAGTGAGCCAGCTGGGATTTTATCACATGACATCACATGACAGCAACATGGTAATTCTTCTGAGACTAACTTGGTTTTCAGAAATTTAGAATCTAGATCTTTAAATCCGTTGCATTTATGTAACTTGTAAATTTTTGCCAGATGTCTGCATTTTGAAACTCATTCTCTCTCTGCAGGTGCGTTGGACTGAGCAACCTCTTGGGACAATGCCACATTTGGCTTATACCATACACAGCTGTTGAGCAAGAGTGTGGAGATGTATGTGTATATTATATTTTGTGTTGAATTAATAATTGTCTTCCATGTATTTTGGTGACACTCTTGTTCCTCATTTGATATACATTTGTAACAGATCTTATTTTACGATCGTCCTCTTTATTCGTGCGTTTGTATTATTTTTCTGGAGTTGATGCACAAACTTGCACATTACATTTGGCTTTAGTAATCAATCTTTTGACAGCATTGTCAGAAACAGATAACGTTATTGATGTCAAAGTGTTGTGGAATTGAGCATTACATCCTTGGTACTGCAGTTTCCTGCCAGACTAAGCTGATTTGTGAGGCAAAAGGTAAAAACCTTTTATATTAACAGCTCAGTAAAACAATCTGTCTCTGACACAGGACAGTACGAGTGGATTTTATGAATGCTTGTGGTGTTTTAAAAAAAGTTCTTCATGCCTTTTTATATAAAACTGGAAATAAAAAGAAGAAATATTGATTTTGTTTTTAATTTGAATAAATTTCTCACAAAGTGACATGGAGAATAATTTCTGCGCAAAGAGGAATGGGGTGGAGAAGGGGGGGGAGGGCGGTCGATTAGGGGGTGTTGGAAGGGGGAATGCAGGAAGTGAAAACGTGGATTAAGTAATTATACAGTCATGGCCAAAAATATTGGTACCCTTGCACTTTATTCAAATAATGCACCATTTCTTCCAGAAAATTGTTGAAATAAAAAAATCTTTTGGTGTCCACATTTGTATTTCTTTAGTTTGCAGTGGAGCAAAACAAAAAAAGCTGAAAAAAGTACTAAATCTTAGCTTATTCCACATAGAAATCCTAAAATGGCCCGGACAATATTATTGGCATCTTTTAGAAGTTGTTAGAAATAATTAGATTTCAAGCAGGTGATTCTCCTTTACTTTGGAATTGAACTCACCTGTGGTGAGCTGCAGGTGCCTGCAATACAAAAATCACTCATTCAACCAGTTTGAATGGAGAAAAGGAGTCATTCTGCTGTTTTGTGTCACTGTGTGTACTGCAATAAGCATGGAGAAAAGAAAGAAAACCAGAGAATTGTCTGAGGAGGTCAGACACAAGATTGTAGCCAAGCATGAACAATCTCAAGGCTATAAGATCATCTCCAGAGACCTTGATGTTCCGGTGTCCACCATACGCAATGTTATCAGGAAGTCTAAGGCCCATGGCACTGTAGGCACCCTCCCTGGATGTGGCTGCAAGAGAAAACTTGATCGAAGATTGCAGCGAAGGATTGTTCGAATGGCGGAGAAAGCACCTCAATCAATTGCCAAACCGATTCAAGCTCACCTTCAGACACAAGGTACGACTATTTCAATTCGCACCATCCGTCGCCAACTCAATGAAAGGAGGTTCTATTGTAGGAGACCGAGGAGAATCACACTGCTAAAAAAGCCTGACTGGAGTTTGACCAAACACACCTGAACAAGCCAAAATCCTTCTGGGAGAATGTCCTGTGGACAGATGAGACAAAATTAGAGCTTTTTGGTAAAGCACATCATCTCTATGTTTACAGAAAACAAAATGAAGCCTTCAAAGAAAAGAACACCTTCCCTACAGTCAAACATGTAGGAGGTTCAGTGATGTTTTGGGGTTGCTGTGCTGCCTCTGACACTGGGTGCCTTGAATGTGTGCATGGCATCATGAAATCAGGAGATTACCAAGGCATTTTGGAGCGCAATGTTCAACCCATGTGCTTTTGATCATGTGCTTGTTAAAGTGAACATCTCTCTGACCATTCTCAGAGAGCCTCCTCAGCGTCGACGAGTTTGGCATTTCACTCAGGCCAACTGACACGGTCTTCAAGCAGCCATCAATCATCTGGACTGGTCTCCCATCTCGACCGCCTCTGACATCAACTCATCCTGGGAGTTCTTCCAAAGTAAATTGCTCTCTCCCATGCACAGATTTATCCCATCTCGTCTTCAGTTGTCATACCCTTCCTCCCGTCCATGGTACACGGAATCTTGTGGTGAGGCTGTTGCCCAGAAACAACTTGCCTTCGTCTCCTGTAAAACAAATCCAACAGAAGGAAATCTCATTTCCTTTCAAAAAGCCCGAAACAAGTGTGTGTCCACCCTCAGGAGAGCCAGGAAACAATATCTCTCCGTTCCCAAGACCGAACTCTCTTATCTGTTTCCCTCTTCCAAATCCTGGTGGCGTCTGGTCAAATCTGTTTCTGGTGTTTGTTCCCCCTCCATCCCGTCCCTTACCTCAAACGGCTACACAGCTGACTCCGCACTTGAAAAAGCTGAATGCCTCAACTCTGTGTTTGCCTCTAAATCTTGTGTCCCAAACCCATCACTCTCTGTACCCAGCCGTACCCAGCTGCTCCTGGACTCTGTGTCCTTTCCTCCTGACAAGGTGGAAAAGTTTCTGTCAACCCTCGACTCTGATTCTGCAACTGGACCTGACGGCATCAGCCCACGGGTCCTAAAATCCTGTTCTTCCGCTCTTTCACCCCCTCTCTCTGTTCTCTTCACCCTCTCTTTTGCTCAAGGTCATCTGCCATCTGCTTGGAAATCAGCCAACATCACTGCTTTACACAAAAAAAGTGCAAAAACAGACCCTTGCAACTACAGACCATTCAGCCATCTCCCAATTATCACCAAAGTCATGGAATCCATCATTGCTTCGGATATGAAATCTTTCCTCTTCTCCAATGGCTTGATCTCTGATCATCAATTTGGTTTCAGACCAGGTCACTCTACTCTGGACATGCTGCTTCTGCTGTCTCAACAATGGATGGAGGTCCTCAATGCCAAACAGGAAATTAGAGCTGTCTCCCTTGACATATCACGTGCCTTCGATACAGTCTGGCACCCCGCTCTGCTCACCAAACTCTCCTCCTTTGGTATCCATGGAAATCTCCACACATGGCTGGCGGACTTCCTCTCTAGTCGCAGTCAACGTGTGGCCCTGAATGGGTTTCTCTCATCTCCTCTTCCTGTTCAGGCTGGAGTTCCCCAAGGCAGTGTTCTGGGCCCTGTGCTTTTTCTGGTCTTTATCAATGATCTCTCTGACTCTCTTGAAAATCCTCTCTATCTCTTTGCTGATGACTCCACTCTCTGCCGCTCCATTCCTCATCCCTCAGATCGGCAGTCTGCAGCCTCCTCACTCTCTGCAGACCTGGACAAAATCACACACTGGGCAAACAAGTGGAACATGTCTTTCAATCCTGACAAATCTCACACTCTTACGATGTCTCTCCGAAAAGACCGACTGGACAACCCTCCCATCCACTTTCTGAATAATCCTCTCCAAGAAGTTCTGTCACTCAAGCTTTTGGGTTTCACTATCTGCCATGATCTTTCCTGGGAAAACCACCTTTCCAAGCTGGCCTCCAAAGCCAGTTGCCGACTGGGCATCCTCCGTCGTGCGAAGTCCTTCCTTGGCACACCTGAGCTCCTCACCACATACAAGGCTTTCATCCGCAGCTCAATGGAGTACTGCTCTCCTCTCTGGGCTGGTGCTCCTGCCTCACACCTAGCTCGTCTTCACGCTGTTGAAACCAAAGCGTTCAGAATCATTGGAATCTCCTGCGATGAAGCTATCTCCGAGGGCCTTTCACTTACTCACCGCAGGCATTTGGTGGTCTTTCCGTCTTCTACCGACTCATCTCTGGCCTTGCTTCCCCAGCTCTCTGCGCTGTGTCCCCCAAATATTCCTACAGGTCGCACAAGATCTGCCTGCAACCCTCTTATGGTTAAACTGCCAAAATCAAGACCGTCTGCTCACCTTCACTCCTTCATTCCTCTTTTCTCCCGCCTCTGGAACAAACTCCCTCACCCTCTTCAATCCCACTCCTCCCTCCAGGTCTTTAAAACAGCTGTTCACCACCATCTCCTATCTTCCCCCATCCAAAACCTTGATCTTTTCTACCCCCGCTAATTTCACCCCAAATCCACTTTTTTGAAATACCAACTTCTTTCCTGGAAGTCCTTGGTGTCCTTGTGTTTTATACTTCTCCCACCCCCCTCCCCCTTCCCATGCCTCCTCCCCCCAAGCCCTCTCCCTTCCACACATCTCCCGATGTCCCTGCTCTCAAATGTTGTGTTTGTGTGCTTCCCCTTCTCTCCCCATCTTGTCTACCGCTCCCTCTTTTTATATATTTTGTTTGTCTGTTTGATTTTTTTTTTTTGTGATAAATGTTAGCTCTTTCACGAGCCTCGATTCTGTATACCAAAAAAAAAAAAAACCCGTGTCAGAAAGCTGGGTCTCCGTCAAAGGTCATGGGTCTTGCAGCAGGACAATGACCTCGAACACACTTCAAAAAACCTCCAGGATGGTTCAAGACAAAATGCTGGACTGTTCTGAAGTGGCCAGCAATGAGTCCAGATCTAAATCCCATTGAACATCTGTGGGGAGATCTGAAAACAACATTTGGGAGAAGGCACCCTTCAAATCTGGGAGAACTGGACCAGTTTGCACAAGAAGGGTGGGCCAAACTGCCAGTAGAGAGGTGTCGGAAGCTCATTCATGGCTATAGGAAGCGCTGGACTGCAGGTATTTTGTCAAAAGGCTGTGGTGCTACCAAATATTAAGTCCGGGGTGTCAATAATTTTGCCAATACCATTTCTTTTTATTCTCTGATTTTAAAGGATATATTATGTTCTGTATCAAAAACAACAGTTATGTAATATTAACAGTGAAATAAAGAATTGTGGAGACAAAGTACTTTTGTCAATTTCAACTTATTTTTGGAGAAAATTGTGAGTTATTTGAAAAAAGTCCAAGGCTGCCAATATTTTTGCCCACGACTGTACATGTTCAAGGAGCGGTGCAACAGTTGCGGGTGGGTGCAAAGTTCTCCACTGCTGATGAAAACATTACAGGAGCTGGAGATATATTAGCAAGTAGGGCTTGATGAACTACATAAAGGTCATTTGGGGATGAAAAGAAGTCTTTCAAGGAATGCACTGTGTACAAAGGTCTCTTATAACACAAATCAAGGTAATTCATTAAACGAAACTTGGATGATAGTGTATCCTTGAGCAATTGGCTTTATGTTTACTATTTCACTACATAAAGCAACAAACGATGGAGAGATTTTGATCACAGACCCGTCCAACCGTTATATCATCCTTAGGAGGAGGTCCAAACCAGTTTCATGGCAAGGTGTACACAGTGGCTTGCCATTGCCTTCTGAGTGCAATCCTTATTCTTAACCCCAGTCAACAATTATAATACAGAAGCTCATGAGTCTGTTGAGCCAACCAAGGAGTGTTTCCTGACTGGCCCAGCAGTTATAGCTTTATCAGTAGCAATGTAAGATGAACAGTCGTCTGGCTATGTGTCAATATATGGCAGCTTTTATTTTGTTCAAAACATGCACATAAATGCAAGTGGTTTTGAAAGGAACAGCATCCACACGTAATAACAAATAATGATACTTTTTAAAAACATTTAAAATGACTGTTAACGTACATACGCCGCAAAGCTAGCGGAAGGGAAATAACCTGATGGAGGGAGGGTGTGCGTGTGTTTGTGGTTAAACCCCATGCCATTTGCAACATGCTGATTATACCGATACTGATCTTGCACGCTCGAGGAGGTGGTAGCACCAGGCACCATAGAGGCAAGTCATGGGTACCATGAGGTAGATGCATTTTGTCTCTTAAGGGCAATGCATTCTGAAATGCCATTCTGCCACTGCAGGTAAAATTTTAGTATATATATATATATATGTATTTGATCACGCTGGTCTTCTAGCCATAAAGCAACCAAGAAAAGCTACACAAGGTAAGCCATTTACTGTTTCAAAGCAGGAGGATTAATTATATAAAGATCCTAGCCACCTGGGGATAATAATTCAGTGAGAGCTGATTGGTTGTTACCTCCAATTATCGGTGAGAGATGTGATTGGGTCTTGATATTTATATACTTGGACTGTTACCTTAACTGCATTCCTTGCAGCACTATTTCTATGAAACAGCTGCCTTCCAAAGGTAGATGCAACAGAAGACTATTCTGCCATAAATGTGTCCTTATTCATACCTACACATTGCAGTAGACCTTTGGTGTATTGCTGACAATATTTAATACCCTTTGGGGTTTTTATTAGGACTTTTTATTCTGTCAACCTCGATGGCAAAGCTCACACCAGGTACTGCCTCAGCCCCTTCCCCGTTGAATCTTATCCAGGATATGTGCAAATTGGCTTTTTCAGGAGATATTATGTAAACCCTGCAGAACCATAAATATGTGAGTGCAGCACTATTGAACTCGTAATAGACAGGTAAAAGGACAGGCAAAAAGGTAACAGCATGTTATATAGTATCTCATCATGAGTGCTCGTCAAACAGTGATAAAGATGCTCATGTCCAAAACCTCATTCATTTAAGTGTCGCAGTGATAGTAAAATGAATGGATATTCAGCAGAAGTGACTAACCTCGGGAGAAAGTTGTAAGTTAGGCTTATCGGATGGGACTGCCGTCCAGTCAAACGGTATTTCAAGTGGATGGAAAGTTATGAATCCATCATCGCAGTTATATCAGTCCCATCTCTTCGACATCAACTCACCACTGATGTTTTATGAATCTGGGCTTCATTCTGGTCATTCCACCTTGTGCGGGATACCTTATGACCTCGGAATGGCTATTGCTCGTCCTTTGAACTCGACATTCCCCTTGTCCTTTCTCTCCGAACTTTCCTCATACATTGACGGGTTGCCATATTTTCTCTCTCAAAATCGACTTTTGGTTATATTTGAGTCATTCTTCCTCGTATGTTCTCGTTTCTCCTGGCATTCTACATGCAATGTATTTCATCCTGTAATTTTAATTACTTATACCTTTATAACCCACCATTTAAAACGTATGCTATCCCTCGGTTTCATTTCATGGATTATTCTACTGCGCTGTTGATCGCTGGTCAATCTAAAACAATATCGCTGAAATTTTTTTCATCTTGCATATTGAAAAGGTTTATAAACTGTCTTTGATTCAGAACAGTGTTTAAATATTCCTAAACATCATTTCCTGGCAGAAGAGCCAAAACATCTCGGGTTTTCTTTCTGGAACCTCAATTTGTGAGAGAAGAGCGTTGGTTTTGGTCCCCTCTTTCATATCGAGCTTGTTGTTGTCATATTACAAGGTTGTTTTTCTCTTACAGGCAATTTCCTCTTTTAGTGGGGCGGCTTAGCCCAAATATTCAAAAGAATTGTGCATTTTGTGAAACAAGCACCAAATTTGGCACAAATGTACATTAATATGTTGCGAACATTTTCAGATATTGGGCCACTTGAAATTCCGTAATTTTTTTTTTCAAATTTTTTCAAATTTCGTAATTCCAAATTTTTCGGGTGACACCGTCACAATTTCGGTCTTCGAGGCCGGCCGATAGGCAAAGTGTGACCGGAAGGGACGAGGTTCTTCTGACCACGTGGCCCTCGATCTGGGAAGCGAGAGGCGTTCCATTAGTGGACGCGCCCCTCACGCCCGACTTTTGGGCGGCCCCGGCAGGCCGTTTGTTTTGACGTTCCGTGACAGGCCCCGCACCCCCACCTCCGGGCCGACCGGAAGCTTGTGCTGAGTACATCATACCTGAACAACTCAGTGAGGCAGAACACAGCAGTGCACACCAGGGTGACCCCTTCAGTGCATAAACCAATTAACCTGTCCACTGCAGGGCATATAGAAATGAAGTTATTTTCTGCATATAATAATAATATAAGTTCAGTTCTATATAACAATTTCTGTTATCACCACTACCACTACAACTACCACTACTACAAGCTTTGTCTGGAATTTTGTGGACTAACAGACAAACAGACATACAGACAAGCTGGGATCAAAACATTACCTCCTTCCACCATTGAGTGTAGAGGTAAACATTATGGAAATTATATCATGCCCTAGATTTAATTCATGCTTACCCGTGTATTTGCTTCACTGGTTCACAAGGTCTTTTGCATACATGTAATTCAGACTCTCGTCTTCATTGCTGACCACACAATGTTCGCAACATATTAATGTACATTTGTGCCAAATTTGGTACTTGTATCACAAAATGCACAATTCTTTTGAATATTTGGGCTAAGCCGCCCCACTATATCATATCGGCCGGCCTCGAAGACCGAAATTGTGACGGTGTCACCCGAAAAATTTGAAATTACGAAATTTGAAAAAATTTGAAAAAAAAAATTACGGAATTTCAAGTGGCCCAATATCTGAAAATGTTCGCAACATATTAATGTACATTTGTGCCAAATTTGATGCTTGTATCACAAAATGCACAACAGGTTTGCTATGCTGCTACACTATTTGGAATAAATCCTTTGTAATTTTTATTTTATTTACTGCTTAGAGGACTTTTCCTTGGCAGTTAAATGGAATCTGCTTCTCCTCTTTGGACTGGATTAACACCATTTCCACCATATATTGGAAACTTGGATCGTTATTATAAATTGTTCCATGGCCTTGTCTCAATTCTTATCAACACAGCCATCCACAACCACCAACACCTGCAGTTTTGGGAAGTATTTTCTCTTCTTCTGACTCTTGTTTCCTTCTCGTGTTCTCAACTCACAAGTCACATGGTTTATTTTTCGCATTCCTCTAATTCTCTTCAAATCATTTCAAATAATCCCACATCCAAAATCATGATTTTTTTTCTACACCCGTTAAATGACCCACACCCATACCAAAATTTTGCTTCTGTATCCGTCTTGTCCATCCCTTGCGTTCTCCCCTACCCCTCATTGTTACCTGCATCCCTTGTTTGTCTGTCTCCATCTATTTTTTCCAACTGCCCTGCTGTTGGCGTTTTCCCCTCTCCTACTGTTCCTTTTGTTATGTTGTGTCCTGATTCTGTCCTCGCTCATCCACGAGCCTTGACTATGTTTAAAAACCTGTAGTGTTCTTCTCTAACACCTTGTCAACAAAAAGACTTCAACTAGTGACACCACCTTATGAGACAAGTAAATATCAGTCCCAAATAAAAAAGCAGTAGTAGGCCATAATGAAGTATCAGAAAACCCAAACAAATGACAACTAGAACGCCACTCTTCGACGTCACGACGTCAACCAATATGCTTCCGCCCACATTATTACATCATCATACATACCTGTACCAAGTTTGATTTAAATCCCTTCAGCCTGTTCTTAAGTTATTGCGGTAACAAAATAATTGTAACTTCACATGGCCTCTGACCATTGACCTATTGACCCAAAGTCTAATAAGCTCATCTTTGCATCATAATGTACAATTATACCAAGTTTGTGCAAAATCCCATCAATGGTTCACAAGTTATCACGGTAACAGGATTTTTACAGAACATGACCTTTGACCTCTTAACCCAAAAATGTAATCAGTACATCTTTTCATCATTATACATACCTGTACCAAGTTTGACTTCGATCCCTTCAGCCATTCTTAAGTTATCACAGTAACAAAATTGTAACGTGACCTCTGATCTTTGACCTCATGACTCCAAAATGGAATCAGTTTATCTTTGCATCAAAATATATACAGTAATTATACCAAGTTTGGTGAAAATCCCATGACTGGTTCACAAGTCAGCTCGGTAACAGAATTTTTACCTGAGATGTCTGACATTTGGCCTTTGACCCCTTGACCCCAAAATGTAATCAGTTGATCTTTACATCATTATAAATACTTGTATCAAGTTTGAATTAGATCCCTTCAGCCATTCTCAAGTTATAAACCTATTACAGACTTTGACCTTTGACCTCTTGACCTCAAAATCAAATCAGTTCATCTTTATCTCATTACACATACCCGCACCAAGTTTAACTAAGATTCCTTGAGCCGTTCTAAAGTAATCGTGGTGCGGTGCTATGCGCACGACTTGTTTGCCAAGAAGATAAGCAACAACGCGGGCAACCAAAAAGAGTCTTTATTCCAAAGCTCAACTATAGCACTGAGGTGCTCGGGGCTGCGCGACCCGTGTATATCCCGAGGCCACGCCTACCCCTCAGGCGTGGCCGACACCCTCTTGGTGCGCGGAATGATGTCACCGCGCCAGCGAGCCATCGTGTCCGCCACACGCACCCCCCCCCCCCCCCCAGAATTCCCGCGCACCTGAAGGGTCAGTTTGCGGGGCAAACGGATGACCCGGCCGAAGCGCCCTCTGGCGGCTGGCGGCGTCTGGGATGCCGGGATGTCATCTGGGATGCCTCCGGCGACACCTGGGATGGGTGCCGAACCGGGGGGGGGGCGTGCCGGCGGGGCTGGGTGGTGCCGGAGGTCCGCCCGCCGGGGTGCGGCCCCGCCGCGGGGGCCAAGCCACTGGCGGGGGGTGGTCCACGTCGAGGTGGGCCGGCTTGAGGCGGTCCACGGAAACACGGTCAGGAGTACCGCCGATGTCGAGGGTGAAGTGTTTCGCCCCGGCCTCCAGCACGCAGAAGGGCCCGTCGTACGGGGGCCGCAGCGGTGTCCGGTGGGCGTCGTGGCGGACGAACACGTACTCCGCCGTGCGAACCTCCGGGGCGACGTGTGTTGGCGGGCACCCGTGGTGCGCCGTCGGCACCGGGGCGAACCTCCGGGCGGTCTCCTGCAGTGCGGAGCGCTGCTGCGCCGCGGACCATGGTGCCGTGGAGTCGGAGAGGAACTCACCCGCACCCGCAGCGGTTGTCCGAAGACCAACTCCGCCGCGGATGCGCGCAGGTCGTCCTTGGGCGCCGTCCGGAGGCCCAGCAGGACCCAGGGGAGCCTGTCGACCCAGCCGCCGTCGTGGAGGGTGGCCCGGAGCGCGGCCTTCAAGGAGCGGTGGAAGCGCTCGCACAGGCCGTTGGGCTGGGGGTGGTAGGCCGTGGTGCGGTGCAGCTGGACGCTGAGCCCCCGCGCAACCGCCCCCCAGAGCTCCGAGGTGAACTGGGGGCCGCGGTCGGACGAGATGTCCGAGGGGGCGCCGAACCGGGCAACCCAGGTGGCGATGAACGCCTGCGCGACGTCCGCCGCCGTCGTCGCCGCCAAAGGCACGACCTCCGGCCACCGGGTGGTGCGGTCGACCATGGTGAGGACGTGAGTGAAACCCCGCGAGGGGGGCAGAGGTCACACCAAGTCCACGTGAACGTGGTCGAACCGACATTCGGGCACCGTGAACGGGGCCAATGGGGCCTGGGTGTGGCGGTGCACCTTCGCGCGCTGGCACGCGAGGCACGTCCTGGTCCAATCGCGGACGGCCTTCCGGAGGCCATGCAAGACGAACTTGTCGGCGACCAGCCTCTGGGAGGCCTTCGTGCCCGGGTGGGACAGGCCGTGGATGGCGTCAAAAACCCGGTGCTGCCAGCCCGCGGGCACGATGGGGCGAGGCCGCCCGAGGGAGACGTCGCACAAGAGGGCCGTGCCCACGCCGTCGAACGGCACCTCGGTGACGAGAAGGCCCGTGACGGCGGTCCGCAAGGCCTGGACATCGGGGTCGGCGGTCTTGTCCGCTGCCATCTGGGCATAGTCGATCCCGAGGTGGACCGCGTGGGCGACGGACCGGGAAAGGCAATCCGCCACCGGGTTGTCCTTTCCCGCGACCTGCCGGATGTCCGTCGTGTACTCGGACACGGCCGAGAGGTGACGCTGCTGCCGGGCCGACCATGGCTCGGCGACCTTGGCCATCGCGAAGACCAGGGGCTTGTGGTCGACAAAGGCCGTGAACGAATGGCCCTCGAGCAGATGGCGGAAGTGCCGGACCGCCAGGTGGAGCCCGAGCAACTCGCGGTCGAAGGTGCTGTACCGGCGTTCGTGCGGGCGAAGCTGCCGGCTGAAAAATGCCAGCGGTTGCCAAGCACCACGCACCCATTGCTCGTGCACCGTGCCCACCGCGTAGTCCGACGCGTCGGTGGTGAGGGCGATCGGTGCATCGACCGCCGGGTGCGCGAGCATGATGGCGTTAGCCAAGGCGAGCTTCACGCCCGCGAACACCGCGTCCATCTGCTCGGTCCAAACAACGTCACCTTTGCCCGGCTTCCCCCGGAGGGCCTCGTGCAGGGGGCGCAGGAGCTGGGCGACGCGGGGCAGGAAACGGTGGTAAAAGTTTACCATGCCCAGGAACTCCTGGAGCCCCCTGATCGTGCGAGGGCGCGGAAACCCCTTGACCGCCTCCACCTTTGCCGGTAAGGGGGTGGCCACGTGTCTGGTGACGCGGTGCCCCAAAAAGTCGATTTCGGCGACGCCGAACCGGCACTTGGCGGGGTTTACGATCAGGCCATGCTGGCCCGGGCGTTCGAAGAGCGTGCGGAGGTGGCGGAGGTGTTCTTCGCGGGACGCGCTTGCAAGGAGGATGTCGTCCAGGTAGACGTAAACGCAATCCAAGTCGCGCAAGGCGCTGTCCATCAACCGTTGGAACGCCTGAGCCGCATTCTTCAACCCGAAGGGCATCCGAAGAAACTCGAAGAGGCCGAATGGTGTAATGACGGCCGTCTTCGGTATGTCCTCCGGCCTGACGGGGACCTGGTGGTATCCGCGGATGAGGTCCACCTTAGAAAAGAAGGACATTTTCGCCAACCGGGCGGAAAAGTCCTGAATGTGAGGGACCGGGTAGCGGTCGGGAGTGGTGGCATCGTTGAGGCGGCGGTAGTCTCCGCACGGCCGCCATCCCCCGCCGGGCTTCGGCACGATGTGCAGTGGCGACGCCCAATCGTTCTTGGAGCGCCGTACGATGCCCAGCCGCTCCAGCGTAGCGAACTCCGCCTTCGCCACCGCGAGCTTCGTCGGCTCGAGGCGGCGTGCCCGGGCGTAGACCGGTGGCCCGACGGTGGGGATGTGATGTTCCACCCCGTGCTTGACGGCCACCGCCGAGAAGGTGGGCGGCGTGAGGGCCGGGAAGCTGGCGAGGAGGCGGGTGAACTCGTCCGCTGCCGGAAGCGTACAACCAACCTCGCCGGGACCGAACCGCTCAGCAAGCCGCTTGGCGAGCCGCTCGGTGAGCCGCTCAAGGAGCTGCCCAACGAACTGCTCAGCGCGCAAGCAAGCGAGCTGGACGTTTCGGCCTGGACGAGGCGTCTGTGCTTCACGTCCACCAACAACCCATTTGCACATAGGAAGTCCGCACCGAGCAATGCCATGGGCACGCTGGCGGTTACGAACGTCCATTGAAAGCGTTGCCCTCCGAACCGCAGGGAGAGGCAGCGCTTCCCGAATGTGCGTATGGGTGTACCGTTGGCTGCAAGCAACGCGGGGACCCGGCCCGCGGTTCGCTTGTCGGACGTGGAGGCGGGGATAACGCTCACATGTGCGCCTGTGTCGCAGAGGAAGCGACGCCCGGACAAGGTCTCCGTGACAAAAAGGAGGCTGCCTGAAAGGCCGACGCTCAAAGCCGCTACCGAGCGCCGGCCCAGGCGTTTCCCGACTTGCCAAACGAGCATGGCGGGCAACAATTCCTAGCCTTGTGGCCAAACCTGGCGTGGAAACGGCACCAGGTTTGCGGCGGAGGCGGAGGCCGCGGCTTTCACGGTGGTGGTGGGCGGGGTGTGGCGGCGGCCACGAAGTGTGCATCAGCATCAGCCTCGGGATCCATGAGGTGTGCAGCAGCATCAGCCTCGGGATCCGCGACCGCCGCACCGACTCTCGCCCGCGTGTCACAAGCCGCGAAAAACTTGTCGGCCTGGACGGCCAGAGCGCGGGGTTCCTTTATTTTGGAACTGGCCAACGCGAGGCGTACCTGTGCCGGTAGCTGGCGTAGAAAGAGCGCCCGGAATAAAAAATCCGGGGCTTTGTCACCCAGCAACGACAGCATGTAGTCTATCCGGACCGATGGTTGTGTGTCGCCGAGTTCGGGAAGGTCCAGGAGGCGGTCGGCCCGTTCGCACTCCGTGAGGCCGAACGGGGCGATGAGGAGACGCTTGAGCGCCTCGTACCTGTGGTCGGCCGGTGGGTTCCGCAGGACGGACACGACTCGGGAGGCTGTGCCGGGCCCGAGGGTGGCGATGACGTGGTAATAACGCGTCTCATCCGCCGTTACACCTCGAAGTTGGAACTGTGCCTCGGCCTGCACGAACCATACCTCGGGCTGAGCTTCCCAAAACTCAGGGAGCTTCACCGCGACCGCGTTGTTTGACATTGGTGCGTTCTGTTGGTCAGCGGCGGCTGAACCAGCGTCGAGGTCACCAGTGAAGTGCGGTGCTATGCGCACGACTTGTTTGCCAAGAAGATAAGCAACAACGCGGGTAACCAAAAAGAGTCTTTATTCCAAAGCTCAACTATAGCACTGAGGTGCTCGGGGCTGCGCGCCCCGTGTATATCCCGAGGCCACGCCTACCCCTCGGGCGTGGCCGACACCCTCTTAGTGCGCGGAATGATGTCACCGCGCCAGCGAACCATCGTGTCCGCCACAAGTTCATCTTTATCTCATTACACATACCCGCACCAAGTTTAACTAAGATTCCTTGAGTCGTTCTAAAGTGATCGTGGTAATGAAAACCTATCATGGACGGACGGACGGACAACTTGAAAACATAACGCCTCCGGCAACTTCGTCGGCGGGGGCATAAAAAGATCATCTCCAGGATAGATGTGAGGGAGTGTGGTGAGAATCTTCTGTCAACGTTTTAAGTCTACTAGACTTGGAGAGTCCGCTCTGAGTCTGGGGGGAGGGGTACGTAAAATGGTACGTAATGCTTCCTTGCTTGCCATTCAGAATTTAAAGAGGATAGAGCACGGACAAACAACCATTGGTTGGCATCCATTGCACAGGCTTGATGGCCCTATCGTCTCCTGCGTTGAATTTCCTTGGAAGGGAACTCATATTATTATTAGCCCCCGTTGGAATTAGTCCAAAACGGGGGCTTATGAATTTGGGTCTCGTCCGTCCGCAACCATATCTTGGAGATATATGGACTGATTTTGTTCATACTTGGAACAAAGACAACACATGATGATATACATATGCACATCATTTTGTTTCGCAATGCGATCAAAGATGGCCGACTGGCGGCCATTTTAGTGTTTTAAAACCCGATGTTGAAGACCCCTCAACTATTCCTCGGACTTGCATTTATCAATGTTGTTCAAACTTGACACACAGATAATGAATGATGGCTTACATATGCATGTCATAGGTCACGTGGTATGGGCGCCATCTTGGAAAACCGAAAACTTTACACCTCTATATCTCCGAAAGCACTGCATAGAAAAAATTGTGGCATGACTCGTAAATAACTCTCCATGGGGAATAACATATGTTAATGATGATGTCATAGGTGCTGTAGTCGAATTTCTTTATTCTATCACTGAAACTTCAAGAAACTCGTTTTAACAAAATAACATGTTTTATTGACTTTTGAGAGTTTTGCTGTATAAATAAACGTACTAATTCTAGATCTTAATGACGTCGTTCTGCCGGTCTTTGTTGAAGCTCGTTCTGTAGGTCTTTGTTGAAGCTCGTTCTGTAGGTCTTCATTGAAGCTCGTTCTGTAGGTCTTCATTGAAGCTCGTTCTGTAGGTCTTCATTGAAGCTCGTTCTGTAGGTCTTCAGAACTTCACTCCTCTCCAGTCGCTCTCCCAGTTCTCACTCTGTCTAGTTGCAACTTTCTCTTGGTTATAAAGGAAAAACTCCTTTGATGTTACCAGCATGCAGGGTCAACCCAGGGGTTAATACCCCTGGGACATGAGAGCTTGCAAGCGTCTCTGCTTCTCATCCAAAAGCCTTATTTGGCTCTTTTGGTTAGCTTTCTATGTTGGGAGACTGAGAGCACTACATTCTTTCTGTTCAAGAGGTCAATTTCCTATGACCTGCTGAGGGGGAATTTGCCCAGCGCTTGGGGTTGTCAAAGATGACAAAAACTATACTATAGATAGCACACTTCTGTTCTGACTCCATAAATGGAACAGAGGCTATTCTGACAGGCACACATGCTGTTTTTAATTATATATTGCTCTAGTCCCAGGGCTTTCGCTCATTTGTAAAGTAAAACATATTCCATTTTACACAAGATCACATTAAGATATATTTTATCAATATTGTCAATAAGAATATTTATTCCACAGTGCCTCCATTATGACGTCATAATTCGACATAGAAAACTTCATCGGTGTAAGATTAAATTTATTGAGCATCATTTAGGGATAAATTGGTTGGAGAAAAAAAACATTAATGATGACGTCATCGGTACCGTGGTTCAGCCGCCATATTTGTTTTAACACAAAAGCCTTACAAAAACACTAAAAACACGTCCTGGCGTGGGAACTGCAATCTCTGAATGCTCTTTCTTGTTTTATATTGCTCTAAGAGGAACACAAACAAACATAGATAAATGCTATAAAAGGTGCCGTTCATGGCTGGACATAGATACACTTCAGCCATTATATATACTAGGGCATGCCCGTACTATATCTATATCTAAAATTATATCCCCCCCCCTCTATTTACATGAAATGGTTTGGTCCAAAGCGAACGGCTTGCGAGTACGGTGACAATCCCCCCCCTCTATTTACATGAAATGGTTTGGTCCAAAGCGAACGGCTTGCGGAGTTTGGTAAAGAAATCGCCATAGCGTGCACAAACGCGCAGGAAAGCGAAAGAATCGCAAATTAGTTTTAATTAGTTTTAAAACATAGTTTAACGCCAACATAGCGGCAACATAGTTTGCCAACGTGAAATAAATGAATACGCTCTCAAATGTGCCGTCCGAGGCAGAGTCTGTTCGCCACGTTCGGCACACGTGATAACTCGCTGCTCTCTGATTGGTTGAATCGTTTTTTGGACATAGCTCGGTAACTACTTGTCCGATTAATATGAAACCTTGAAAAGGCACATCCTCGGGTCCCCAGCAATATACCTGGCAAGTTTCAAGTATATCGGACCCGTGGTTGTCGAGAAACAGCGGTCACAGACAAACATACAAACATACAAACATACACACAGAGATTACTGGAATTATAGATAGATAGATTGTAATCTACTATCAGATGCTGCATACTTGACTGTGATTCAATCATGAATTTGATCACCTGATTTGCTGAGGCAGGTTATATGTGTGACTGATGCAGTAACCCTGTGTAGGTCATGGCAGGAACTCGGCCAGGGTGCCAGCACATAACGACTTAGTCATTTTGAAAGGCACTTGGACAAAGCATTATTTAACATTTCCCAGTGAATGCTAGAAGATGTGACAGATGGTTTAATGGCCCTTCTGAAGGACAACATATAATTCACTCTGTTTACTCTGATTTAGCCCTAAAATGTATTGTCTCTTTCGTAACCCTCCTTCCTACACATACACTTATCTCTGCCTTCTATTTTGAGTTTTATCCCTTTATTCTTGTTGTACTATTTCAAGGTGAAAATGTCTTGTGGCTCTTCCATCCCTTTGCTGCCGTGTCGGATATCAGTTGTCGCAGTGTTGATGCTGTTGGTGTCACGAGTGCACATCTCAGCGGCAATAGAAGGGCCATGGGAATCCAGCCTCGAAGGTAAGAATAAGGCTGACAAGAATAAGGCTAGCTAATTGTATAGCCAGTTTCCGCTAGCTAATTGTATAGCCACTGCTTCCGCCAGCTAATTGTATAGCCAGTTTCTGCTAGCTAATTGTATAGCCAGTTTCCGCTAGCTAATTGTATAGCCAGTTTCCGCTAGCTAATTGTATGGCCACTGATTCTGCTAGCTAATTGTATAGCCACTGCTTCCGCTAGTTAATTGTATAGCCACTGCTTCCACTAGCTAATTGTATAGCCAGTTTCTGCTAGCTAATTGTAGACTTAGAGCCACTGCTTCCGCTAGTTAATTGTATAGTCACTGCTTCCGTGAGCTAATTGTATAGCCACTGCTTCCGCTAGTTAATTGTATAGCCACTGCTTCCGCTAGCTAATTGTATAGCCAGTTTCCGCTTGCTAATTGTATAGCCACTCTTTCCGCTAGCTAATTGTATAGCCAGTTTCCGCTTGCTAATTGTATAGCCACTGCTTCCGCTAGCTAATTGTACAGCCACTGCTTCCGCTAGCTAATTGTACAGCCACTGCTTCCGCTAGCTAATTGTACAGCCACTGCTTCCGCTAGCTAATTGTACAGCCACTGCTTCCGCTAGTTAATTGTATAGCCACTGCTTCCGCCAGTTAATTGTATAGCCACTGCTTCCGCTAGCTAATTGTACAGCCACTGCTTCCGCCAGTTAATTGTACAGCCACTGCTTCCGCTAGCTAATTGTATAGCCACTGCTTCCGCTAGCTAATTGTATAGCCACGGCTTACGCTAGCTAATTGTATAGCCACTGCTTCCACTGGATAATTGTATAGCCACTGTTTCTGCTAGCTAATTGTATAGCCACTGCTTCCGCTAGCTAATTGTATAGCCACTGATTCCGCTAGCTAATTGTATAGCCACTGCTTCCACTAGCTAATTATATAGCCACTGCTTCCGCTAGCTAATTGTATAGCCACTGCTTCCGCTAGCTAATTGTATAGCCACTGCTTCCGCCAGCTAATTGTATAACCACTCTTTCTGCTGGCTAATTGTATAGCCACTGCTTCCGCCAGCTAATTGTATAGCCACTGCTTCCGCCAGCTAATTGTATAGCCACTGCTTCTGCTAGCTAGCTAATTGTATAGCCACTGTTTCTGCTAGCTAATTGTATAGCCACTTTCCGCTAGCTAATTGTATAGCCAGTTTCCGCTCGCTCATTGTTTCGTCACTGTTTCCGCTAGCTCATTGTTTCGCCACTGTTTCCGCTAGCTCATTGTTTCGCCACTGTTTCCGCTAGCTAATTGTATAGCCAGTTTCCGCTAGCTAATTGTATAGCCAGTTTCCACTAGCTAATTGTATAGCCAGTTTCCGCTAGCTAATTGTATAGCCAGTTTCCGCTAGCTAATTGTATAGCCAGTTTCCGCTGGCTAATTGTATAGCCAGTTTCCGCTAGCTAATTGTATAGCCAGTTTCCGCTAGCTAATTGTATATCCACTGCTTCCGCCAGCTAATTGTATAGCCAGTTTCCGCTAGCTAATTGTATAGCCAGTTTCCGCTAGCTAATTGTATAGCCACTGCTTCCGCTAGCTAATTGTATAGCCACTCTTTCTGCTAGCTAATTGTATAGCCACTCTTTCTGCTAGCTAATTGTATAGCCACTGCTTCCGCTAGCTAATTGTGTTAAGGAGAAATGATAGAAACGCGATACCTCTCTTGCACGGATATTTATCGGATTTCCTATATTCTTGTGAGTCCGATTTGCATTCAGGAACAAAATAATTATGGTTAACCATCCTGAAATTGCAACTCTTTCGTCTAAATGCTGAAAATTATGTTTAAAAGACGATTTGAATCACAAATTTGGCGCCAGCAACGGCAGGTTAAATGTTCCTGTCGAGCAGAACTGAATCACTGTGCGTGCACACACACACACACACACACACACTGCATACGCAAAAAGCCTCATTTAGCATTCATGCATCTTTTCAAAACTCCCATATTGATAGGACACGCTTTATTGTACAAACTATAAATCTGATGCTTTTGCTTCGTTTTTCACAGAACTTGAAGAGGCCGCAATCGAGGCTGCCCAGTGCAATTGTGTGAGATGTTTTTCAAGAATGGAATCCTCAGAAGTTCTCACATGTGTGTGGCAGATGGAGGAGAGACTGCGTCTCGTGCTTTCAATCGGGCACGTAAAGCTCTTATTCAGAACTTTCACGCCATTCATATACCACAAGCTACGTGCAAATTATCTACACACACAAAAAAATGCTACGGACATTCCAAGCCTTGCCCATCATCTTACCCATGTGTAGATAATTTGCACCTGTACATGCTGCATTGTCCATCACCAACACCTCGACCCCAATTTTTTTAATGCAATCTGTCTTTCATTTACTTTCACAGCGATAGATCCAGGAAGGCTTTAACCTGCAGCAAGCAGAGGCGTTTGGAAGTTGCACTTGCTGATGCCTGGTATGGATGTGAGTTCCAGCTCATTGATCCAAATCATCCAATTTACTCTGAGCGCTACAGTGCCATTTTGGAGCCCTTTCCTGGCACAGACGTTGGAGGAACCGGTTCGAACAGCAAAAAGGGTCGACCGAGTAAGACCACCTTTTATCTCAGGGATGTTGGTGAGCAATTCTAATAGCTCTTGTTTTCTCACTGATAAATTACAAACTAATGACACTTGGCCCTTTCTCCTTTCTTTGGAAAAATCTCATTATTTCTTCTGACAACTCCATATTGCACAATCACTTCGATATGTTAACGTTCCATCCATGTTCAACGTCATATCAATGTCTGCACTGTTGTCCCTCTCCGCTCTATCGGGTGAATCCCGTTTCGTAAAATGTCATAATTTAGAATCCCCTGGTTATAAACCTTCACGAATTAAGGCCCTATCGTAATCCCTCATCCTCTATAGCCAGTCGCCATGTTTGGCGATCCTAAATGAACTCGCTGCTCCTGGTGCAACGTTTTTGTTCCAGTGAAACCACGAGTGCCGGTTGCTTTATCACTGCGACCGTTGCAGCACAATGGTGGTTTTGAACTCAGCTGGAAAACTCGCTACACGAAATCAGATTTCATCACCAGCAGACTCAAGTTTCAGGTTAACAGTTCCAGACGGCCCGACGGTCACTGGAAGGTGAGAATGTACTTTGCTTTTATCACATCACGCTAGACCCATAACTTCGAGCTGTCCAGCCTGGGTTCGAATCTTGATCCAGCTATAAATAGTCTTCCTGGTGTTTCGAACGCAGGGCGATAAATCACAAAAAGCACCGTCCAGCTGTTGGACCTTAAGCCTTAAGATCCGTCTGCCAGCACCGGTCGTTCGTGAAGGTTGAAGACCCCACCGTGTGTGTCTTCCACCAAGGGGAGGCAACTTACGGTCGATTGGGACAAATGGTGTTAAATATGAATTTTGCTGGAATAAGAACTATTAGGGGAATTCATCTCAAAGATTATATCTAAATATGAGATTTCTTTATTTCACATCATCGTTGCTCTCGGGTTTTAAGAAGCAGAGGGGAGAAAACATATGGTAGCAAGATGGTATGGCTGAACTTCCTCCGAAGGATGGTGCTCTCCATGATGTAAAGCCCTCGCCAAAAAAGACAACCCAGATGACAGTTTGTTTCCTGTTAGGAGTAATAATAAACCTGAGCCTATCTTGAATGCAGACAACTGATGTCGGAGAGAACCATAAGAGACATTTCTCCAAACAAGAGCTACTCCGCGGACATCGGTATGCATTCCGAGTACGTGCCAAGACCTCAGGTTCTTACTTCAATGGTTCTTGGAGTTCGTGGTCATCCGTACTTGAGAAAACCTTCTCTGAAGCATCCTGCCCTGGTGGGTTTGTTGGCTTTGCACATTCACATATACCCAAGAAGAACTCCCTCCCTCACAAAAACATCTTGATATCTGATGAGATGCTTGTCAGATTTCTAACATATCTCGTAAAAAATTCGAGTTATATACTGCCAATGTCTAGAGGATATTCATTGTCTAGCTCATCATTCCCATGTGTCATCCCGTTCCCAGCATTCCTACATCACAGTTTTATCAAAAGGTTTAAACACACAAATACATTGAATTAATATCGTAACTTTCGTTGCCCAAATATTGTGTACCCCTGTAAGTGTACAGAATGGGTATACCAAAGGGTACACCTATCTAGGGTTAACATACATTACAGAGAAAAAAGCGTGATGGAAAATTTTATCTTACTGAATTCAGATAATTTATCCTGTATCTACCAGTGATCATGAAGTCGTTACTTTTTGTCATCATCAATCAATACCATCTGTTAAGCCTTGAAGGATTTCATTACAACCTTTACGTGACTCTTCTACAGCCTGGTGTTGGCTTAGCGGTTAGGGTGCCGGCTTGAGATCCTCGGATCTTGGGTTCGAATCCTGAATTAATGCCAGGGGCGTTGACTCAGCCTGTCATCCTTCCAAGGTCAACAAATTGAGTACCAGTTCACTGGTAATTCCCTGTGTGTCATAAGAGGTGACTAACAGGGTTGGCAGCAGGAAGGGCATCCGGCCATAAAACATCGCTTCAAAAAGGGGACCAAGGTGCCCGAAAAAGGCCAACCCCTGCTCTGCGGGGGGAAATGGCCTCTAAAGGTGGTTCTTTACGTGACTCTTCTGTTTGTGCTTTTGGGCAATGGATAACGCAGATGGATTGTTCAACATGAAGTCAGTGTGATAACCCCAGTAGTCTGGCTCAACAATTGTCTCAGCTCATTAACACTCAATACAAAGAGCATTTTGAATTAATATCGTTCAAATGTCGGATTAATGATAAGATAAACCATGGACGGTTTTTGCAGGTTGATAAATACACAGCGTGATGCCGATTTTAAACGGGGATATGTGGGATACACCGTAATCTCCGCAACAAAGTTCAAAGGGCAATAAAGTTTTCGAAAACTAGTTTCTACACTCGAAAGATTACAAATCCGTCATTTAATTGGACTTCAGAAGCAATTGTTTTGTCTTCCTGAAAGTAATGTCATCTTTTGAAGTTGCCAATTAAATTAACCTACACTATGTCCAAATTTCCTCAGACTTACCTCCTCTGAATTTATCTGTGTTAACGCCTTATCTGCCAGCATTAGTTCATTGAGTGAGGTTTGGTGTTTACCTGTTTAAGCAAACTCCACATGTACTATCGTGCAGACGCTCTCAGTTATGACCAAGCGTCCACGGATGGATTCGAGCTTACATGGAGGTCTTTCCAATTCAATGGCGGATCGACACACGAGCCGGGGGATTGGGGGAGGATGCCACGTTTACCTGACGGCCCCGCGCAGTCTTCACCTGCAAATTAATAACTCAACCCGAGACGGAGGTAAAATGTACAAGAAATAAATATTTATTACGGAACCCGAGAACAATGGAACGCGACGATAAAAACTAAACCCTAAATCCCCTAATGAGCGCTCTTACACACAGACTTTGAATACACACGATGGGAGAATGAATAAAATAAAACGTTATGTTTGTGAATGCGCGTCTTATATTTGTCTGCTGTTGTCCAGGCCTCAAGCTCGCGTCCAGACGCAGCTCCGTGCTTGGCGGGAAGGAGGCCTCAGTCCGCTTCATTTGCGCGCTCCGCTAATCAGCGCACGCCGCCCGGCAGGACCCACTCACACGATCGTCGCTCCACCGTCTCTCCAATGTCCAAAGGCCAGAACAGGTCCAATCGCGAGAAAGGCAAGGGGGCAGAAGAAGGTACAGGCAGGAGGGGAGCCAAAACAAGAAGACAAAGGGAAGAGAGAGATCCGGGCAGGATCAGTCCAAGAACGAGAAGGGCAAAATGTCGGCTTGCCAACGTTCATCACCAAAGTCCAGACCAAAGTGACAAAATGTCCGCCGCTCCAAGTCTCTTGTTCGGCGTGCTCTGACATCATCCGGGCCTGTTCCCAATTCACGAGTCCCCTCCCACCAGTCGTGCGACCCGCCCACCAAACCCTCGGTGTCCATCCATCGCGCGGGTGGGCGTGGCCTCAGCCTGCCTTGTTTGATGCTTGCCTGCCATGGCGCCGTTGTACGCGGCCACTTCCTGTCGGTCTTTTCGGTCAGTCATTGTGAGTGGGGGGGGGGGGGGGGGTTGATTAATGTGTGCGCTAATTGGGCCTAGCTAATGCGTGTGATGTGCTAGCATACGTGACAAAGGGATTGATCACAGAGGTTTCACATACAATGGTACAATGGAGTCTTATCCTTATTCCCGACTCCTCGTAATGGGGACGAAGACACATTTAATCCGACATACGGGCTAGACAGGTCATCTACTTATTTACATCGAGATGGTTCTAGCTACCCACAACAACCGGAGCATGATACCTATTCAGATCTACCTAAATCTATACACATGCCCGACCCACCGACATAACAATTGTTTTGGCTTCCTGAAAGTTATGTCATCTTTTGAAGTTGCCAATTAAATTAACCTACACTATGTCCAAATTTCCTCAGACTTACCTCCTCTGAATTTATCTGTGTTAACACCTTATCTGCCAGTATTAGTTCATTGAGCGAGGTTCGGTGTTTACCTGTTTAAGCAAACTCCACACGTACAAAGCCAGCCATCCAGCTGACAACTTCTAAAGGGAGCTGCGTATGAGATGTCGGAACCTTTTACTGAAAATTTTAACTTGTGTTTTAGATCTGGATGTTTTCCCCACATTTGGAAAACTGCCTTAGTAGGCCCATTTCTGAAAATTTTAAACTTGTGTCTCAGATCTGGATGTTTTCCCCACATTTGGAAAACTGCCTTAGTAGGCCCATTTCTGAAAATTTTAACTTGTGTCTCAGATCTGGATGTTTTCCCCAGATTGGGAAAACTGCCTTAGTAAGCCCATTTATTTGATTATGTAAATCATACTATTGCCATTGAAAAGCTGATCCAACTTGGTTGCTGCGGTTTTGGCGACAATCTGCAGTTTTTTTTCTCACATAAATCGCCAACCGTTCGATACTGCGGATCAGCATCAACTTTTCTTGACCTTACATGTGGCGTACCGCAGGATAAAAAAAAACAAAAGCCCCATTATTTTTCTGGCAATGCTTGATGCAGCTATTATTTCAGCCTTGTTGATATTGTACCAAAGTCACAATGCTCATATTTATAGTCTTGTAGCGGTTGCCGCTGAGCATACACAATCGCCTTACACCTGCCGATGACGCAACCAGGGAGCGATCACTGTACCGGGCTCGCCCAGGCCGCCCGGGCATGCCCAGACTCGCCTTTCCCGGGCAAACGCTCCGATCGGCATGCCACGCCCGGCTTGGGAGGCGTGGCTTCCGGCATGACGTGTTTGATTGTGCTTATATATATTGCTACCCGCTAAACGGGCTTTTCAGAGTACCCGAGTTTTCGTTTTACCAATAAAGGAGCTCGGACGAATTCCCGTCTTTTGTCACGTCAATCCTTTCGACTCGCGTAGGAGCACAGCTCCTCACTGGTGACCCCCGACATGGACACGGCAGTTACCCTTAAACTGCCTACCTTCTGGGAGGCTCACGCGGCGGTTTGGTTCGCCCAGGTAGACTCCCAGTTTGCCCTGCGAGGCATTACCGCAGACGACACCCGCTTCCACCATGTGGTAGCGGCACTCAGCTCCGCCACCGCTGCCCGCGCCCTGGGCCTCCTCCAGCACCCGCCAGCCGCTGACAAATATGGCGCGATCAAGACGCTCCTCCTCGACGCATTTGCCCTCTCACCGGCAGAACGCGCACGACGCCTGCTCGACCTGCCCGAGCTCGGCGACACGCACCCGTCCGAGCGGATGGACTACATGCTCTCGCTGCTAGGTGAGCACTCCTCGGATTTTCTTTTCCGGGAGCTGTTCCTCCGCCAGCTACCTAGCCAGGTACGCTTCGCCCTGGCAGGCACGCAGATCACGGATCCCCGCGCCCTCGCCAGGGAAGCCGACAAGATCTCCTCGGCAGGCCAGCACATCGGGGCAGCTACCTGGAGCCCGCCGCCGTCCGAGGCGACACCCATGGCGCCCGAGCGCCCGGTGCGGTTGGAGGCCGAACCTGCCAGTGCGACTGGCGGCCGCCACGCCGCGCCGACCGATTCCAACACGATGGCTGGGGCCTCCACCTGACCAGGCATGGTGTTATTACCATGCTAGGTTCGGACAAAAGGTTCGGACATGCCGACCCCTGTGCACTTTTGGCGAGTCAGGAAACGGCCGGGCCGGCGTTCATTACCAGCCATGAGCGCCGGCCACTCGGGAAACTTGCTTTTCATCAACGACAAAGCGTCCGGGCAGCGTTTTCTTTGTGGCACCGGCGCCCAACTGAGCGTCATACCCGCCTCCGAGCAGGACAGGCAGACCGCCGTTTGCGGCCCCTCCTTGGTCGCTGCCAACGGATCGGCCATCCGCACCTTCGGCCCACGCAACGTCACCCTCTGCTTCGGCACCCAGCGCTTTAATTGGACCTTTGTGACGGCAAGCGTGCCCATGGCTTTGCTCGGCGCCGATTTCCTCTGCGCGCACGGGCTGCTAGTCGACGTAAAACGGCGTCGCCTCGTCAACGCCGAGACTTTCAGCTCCCTGGCATGCACAATGAGCAGCTCCGCGCCAACCGAACTATCATGCGCCCTCCCGGCGGCGAACGAGTTCGCTCGCCTGCTCGCAGAGTTCCCGGCCCTCACGCGGCCGACGTTTTCGGCCGTCGCAGTGAGACATGGTATCGAGCACCACATACCAACTAGGGGCCCGCCGGTCTACGCCAGAGCCCGCCGCCTCGACCCGGCCAAGCTCACCGTGGCAAAGGCCGAGTTCGACACGTTGGAGCACCTCGGCATCGTGCGGCGCTCCGATAGCACGTGGGCCTCATCTCTGCACATCGTGCCGAAGCCGGGGGGCGGCTGGCGCCCATGTGGCGACTACCGCCGCCTCAACGACGTTACCACCCCCGACAGGTATCCTGTCCCGCATATCCAGGACTTTTCCGCCCGTTTGGCGGGGCGGGTCATTTTCTCAAAAATTGACTTGATACGGGGATACCACCAGGTACCTGTCAGGCCGGCCGACGTCCCAAAAACGGCCGTCATCACACCTTTTGGCCTGTTCGAATTCCTGAGGATGCCGTTTGGCCTCAAGAACGCGGCCCAGGCATTCCAGCGCTTGATGGACGGCGTGCTGCGCGACCTGACGTGCCTCTTTGTCTACCTGGACGACATCCTCGTCGCCAGCACGTCCCGGGCCGAGCACCTCCTCCACCTCCGAACACTGTTCGGACGCCTCAGCGAGCACGGCTTAATCATCAACCCGGCCAAATGCCACTTCAGCACGACGGCCGTTGACCTTTTGGGCCACCACCACATCACCAAGAACGGGGCCGTGCCGCTGCCAACCAAGGTTGAGGCCATCACCAAGTTCCCGCGTCCCCGCTCCATCAAGGCCCTGCAGGAGTTCCTCGGCATGGTGAATTTTTATCACCGTTTCGTGCCCCGCGCTGTTCAGCTCATGCGGCCCCTTTACGAAGCCCTCCGGGGCAAGCCGGCCAAGCATGACGTCGTCTGGTCCGCAGACATGGACGCGGCATTCACAGGCGCAAAGCTGGCCCTCGCCGACGCAACGCTGCTTGCTCACCCGGTGCTCGATGCTCCCATCGCCCTCACTACAGACGCCTCCGGCTATGCGGTGGGTGCCGTACATGAACAATGGGTGAACGGGGTTTGGCAGCCACTCGCGTTTTTTAGCCGGCAACTCCGGCCGAACGAGCTAAAATATAGCACATTTGACCGCGAGCTCCTCGGTCTATACCTGGCCGTTCGCCACTTCCACCACCTCCTGGAGGGCCGCCCATTCATGGCTTTCGTCGACCACAAGCCGTTGGTTTACGCGATGGCCAAAGTCACGGAGCCGTGGTCGGCCCGCCAACAGCGCCACCTCTCCGCCGTGTCGGAGTTTACCACGGACATCCGGCACGTCGCCGGAAAAGACAACGCCGTGGCCGACTGTCTTTCTCGGGCCAGCGCGAACGCGGTCCACCTGGGCGTGGACTTCGCGCTTATGGCGGCCGACCAGACCGCCGACACCACGGTGCAAGCCCTCCGGGCGGTGGACACGGGCCTCTGCCTGGCTGACATCCCCTTCGCGGACACTGTCCTGCTCTGCGACGTCTCCCAAGGCCAGCCTCGCCCCGTCGTGCCCGTTACCTGGCAGCGCCGCATTTTCGCCTCCCTCCACGGCCTTTCTCACCCGGGCCAGAAAGCTTCCCAGAAGCTGGTGTCGGCGCGTTTCGTCTGGCACGGACTTCGACGGGACGTCCGCGACTGGGCCAACGCCTGCACGGCCTGCCAGCGGGCCAAGGTCCACCGCCACACCCAGGCCCCGCTGGCACCTTTCACCGTGCCCGAACGACGTTTCGACCACGTCAACGTGGTCCTGGTGGGCCCCCTTCCCCCATCACAAGGTTTCACACACCTGCTCACCATGGTGGACAGGACCACCAGGTGGCCGGAGGCCGTTCCCCTCACTTCCACCACAACCGCCGACGTGGCGCAGGCTTTCATCACCACCTGGGTCACCCGTTTTGGCACACCGGCAGACATCTCTTCGGACCGCGGTCCGCAGTTCACCTCCGAGCTTTGGGGCGCGGTCGCCCGCAACCTGGGGTCAAGCTCCACCGTACCACGGCCTACCACCCCCAAGCCAACGGGTTGTGCGAGCGTTTTCACCGCTCCATGAAGGCCGCGCTCATGGCTGGCCTTCAGGACGGCGGTTGGGCCGACCGGCTGCCGTGGCTCCTTTTGGGCCTCCGCACGGCCCCGAAGGAGGACCTCCAGGCGTCCACCACCGAACTCGTCTACGGCCAGCCGCTACGCATCCCGGGCGAGTTCGTGCCTGACGCTACCAGTCCCAGGTCCGCGGCTCGCCAGCGCTCGGACCTCCAGGAGGCCGCCCGACGGTTTGCCCCCGTGCCAACGTCCCGCCATGGTGGCCCCCAGTCCTACGTCCCCACAGCGCTTCGCACAGCGGAGTACGTTTTTGTGCATCATGACGCACACCAGGGGCCACTCCGGCCGCCGTACGATGGGCCCTTCCGGGTCCTGCGACGGGACGACAAGTCCTTCGTCGTTGACGTCGGCGGCAGGTCGGACCGGATTTCGGTGGACCGCCTCAAGCCGGCGCACTTGGACGTCGACCAACCACCACGGTTGGCCCTTCCTCCGCGTCGAGGCCGCCCTCCGTCCACGGTTCCCCCCGCTCGACCCCCCACCACCACACCGGACCCCCCCCCCCCACGACCCCCTCCAGGGGTCGCTTCGGCCAGGTCATCAGGACACCCCTTAAATTGACCCTGCCGGTGCAAGTCGATTCTGGGGGGGGGGGGGGGGGCGTGTAGCGGTTGCCGCTGAGCATACACAATCGCCTTACACCTGCCGATGACGCAACCAGGGAGCGATCACTGTACCGGGCTCGCCCAGGCCGCCCGGGCATGCCCAGACTCGCCTTTCCCGGGCTCGCCCAGGCCGCTCGGGCATGCCCAGACTCGCCTTTCCCAGGCAAACGCTCCGATCGGCATGCCGCGCCCGGCTTGGGAGGCGTGGCTTCCGGCATGACGTGTTTGATTGTGCTTATATATATTGCTACCCGATAAACGGGCTTTTCAGAGTACCCGAGTTTTCGTTTTACCAATAAAGGAGCTCGGACGAATTCCCGTCTTTTGTCGCGTCAATCCTTTCGACTCGCGTAGGAGCACAGCTCCTCAGTCTCATTGATTCCCTTACTGATTGGCGTCGTGATAACGATATGAAGGTAAACCCAGTGAAGTGTAAATTTATGCAGATTTCATTTCTTCACAATTTATCATCTCCTGGTCACCTGCACATTGATGATATCCCACAAGAAGCCGTTTCCTCTTTCAAACACTCCTTGGTGTTATCATCCCGAATAATCTCGAGTGGGATCAACAAGTACAACATTAGTAATGCTACGCGACGACTTTACATTTTGAGCAAATTGAAGAAAAATGGAGTCGAGGCTGACCTAGAAATATGAAATGTGTATTCTGCCAACGCTTGAATTTGGAGCACCTGTACGGTCGCCTGGCATTATTATTGCCCAAGCCCAATATATTGAACATAATATCCAGAAAAGAGCGTTATGTATGATGGTTTTTCCTAACTTCTTCTTCTCGCCTTACGGTGAACTTTTGAACTCTTTTAATGTCGCCTCACTTTCTGATAAGGGTAATTTAATCGCCACTCACTCTGCTAAATCCTTGCTCACTTCTGAGCGACATCGCCATCTTTTACCCCAAACTCGACTCACTATATCCGGTCGCAGTTTAGAAATTCCCAACAGTTGCACGTCTCAAATACGAACTGAAATATGTAAACAATCTCCTGTGTCGTTCATGGCAGTTGTTAAATTCTCATCGTTAGAGTACTGTTTTTTATTTATTTATTACTTGCAAAATCGAAGATTTTTTCAAGTACTGTATATTGGTTGGTTGCGTTTGTTATTCTGTCTGTCTGTGTGTTTGTCACCGGCCTACAGGTTACAATTCTAAACCGATCGTCACGAAACTTCACTAAGTTGTAGAGGTCGTCACAATTGAGAAGCCTATTGATTTTGAGGTCAAAGGTCATCTGGAGGTCACATTTCTAAAATCGCCATTTTTCATCCGATTGACTTGCAAATTGAATAGCATTTGTATATTGAGTCAATAAATTGGAAAACCCACTATTTTTGAGGTCAAAAGGTAAAAGGTCAACTCAAGGTCAAACTTCCAAAATCATCAATTTTCAAAAATCATCAATTTTCATCCGATTGACTTGAAAATAAATAAAACAGCATTTGCATATCGAGTCACTAAATAGGGAAACCAACTATTTTGAGGTCAAAAGGTCAAACTTCCAAAATCATCAATTTTACATCTGAAAACCGTCAATTTTCAGCCGATTGACTTTTTGAAACTTGAACAGCATTTGTATATCGAGTCACTAAATAGGGACACCAACTATATTTGAGGTTAAAAGGTCAAAGGTCAAAAGGTTTTTGTGGAGACAAAAACAAAATGGAAAAAAATAAGAATATAAAATTATAATGCAATAGCAATGCTTTGACAAGGGTTTGCATTGTTTGCATAGTTTATTTTATTAACTTTTGTTTTACTTGTATTTATTTGTTTTTATGTTTTTAATTGATTTTATTGTTTACTTTATTGTTGTGTTTATTTATTTATTATTTATTTTACTTTTTAATGATAATATTTATAAAATTAATTTTTCATATTTATTTATTATTTCCTTAATTTGTTTTATTTCTCATTTATTTCGTTTTATTTAGTGTTACTTGTGAACACCCGCTCCCTCAGAATCTTGCACAATGCCATGTCTACAGCCTTCCCCTTTATAAATATTGTGGTTGCACCCTCCCAGTATTTTGTAAACTTGTTGTTGTGCCCTCCTTTTATAAAAACCCTGGTTTACCCACCACCCTCACTCCCTCATTTCTCGATTTTTCACAATTTCATTTTCATGCTCATTTCACAATTCTCGTTGTGCCCTTAATTCCCCTGCACCTACCCCCACCCCTCCACTCCTTTATAAATATCACCATCACTGTACAATTTTTATTGTGCCCATGACACCGGCTCACATGTACGTACCCCCAGCACTAGGATGGCGGCACTGCCAGATAAGCAACATCAGAGGCCGGAGGTCTGCGGAAACATCTGAGTCAGGAGGATCGCGGAAGTGAAGAGGGTGGATAGAAGAAAGATAGACGAACTGAGGGAGGAGATCAATGTGAGGATTTGGGCACCTGCTGCGGATGGAGGAAGAGAGAATGGCAAAGAAAACGGACGGGTTAAGGGAGCGAGGTAGGAGGAAAAGAGGTAGACCTCAGCTGGGATAGGAAGATTGTGTGAGGAGAAATGCAAGTTAGATGGGAATGGCGGGATAATGGAGAGAGATGGCTGGGGATAGATAGAAGTGGAGGAGAAATTGTATAAAAGGTGGGACAGTAGCTTGGTACCATTTGGCCTCACCCCATGTAAAGAGAGAGGAGGAGGAACGAGGAGGATCTGATTGATACAAAATACACACAGAGAATTGGCATATTTTGCTATGATTTGTTACCTGCGCACATGAGACAAAAAGCGGGGTTAAATAATTGGTTCATGTCCGTCCGCCCGTCTGTCCTCAGTTTATGATTAGGGAACGTCCTTTTTTAATTAAATGTTATATTTTGAACACGAATCTGACCTCTCCAAAATATTTAAGCACTCTCCTCTCCTCGTCTTTAAGCACTTTAAGCACTCCCCCGACCCTCCTCTCCTCGTCGCACCTCCCCAAAATGAAACAGATATAATGTAGCACTGATTATTGTGGTACTTCATTAACTCGTCCCTTCTAACATTACATTGTGTCATGAACTGCTTCCGAGAAATATTATTGAGCAAATTTACCATCTACTAATCTTCCTGGTACAACTACTTCTAGGCTGCAAAACCATTTCCTGCTATATAACACTTCCTTTGACCAGTAACCTCTTGATTATTACTTTATTAAATGTTTTCAGGAAGCCCTCTTTCGGGAAAATTTAATTTCTTTTCTTTTAAACTATGGGTCTCAAATGCATTTTCTTAGCCAATACTCCTGGACTCTTTCTTAGCCAATACTCCTGGACTCTTTCTTAGCCAATACTCCTGGACTCTTTCTGAGCCAATACTCCTGGACTCTCTGAGCCAATACTCCCGGACTCTCTGAGCCAATACTCCTGGACTCTCGGAGCCAATACTCCTGGACTCTTTCTGAGCCAATACTTCCGGACTCTTTCTGAGCCAATACTCCTGGACTCTTTCTGAGCCAATACTCCTGGACTCTTTCTGAGCCAATACTCCCGGACTCTCTGAGCCAATACTCCTGGACTCTTTCTGAGTCAGTACTCCTGGACTCTTTCTGAGCCAATACTCCCAGACTCTCTGAGCCAATACTCCTGGACTCTCTGAGCCAATACTCCTGGACTCTTTCTGAGCCAATACTCCCCGACTCTCTGAGCCAATACTCCTGGACTCTTTCTGAGTCAGTACTCCTGGACTCTTTCTGAGCCAATACTCCCGGACTCTCGGAGCCAATACTCCTGGACTCTTTCTGAGTCAGTACTTCTGGACTCTTTCTGAGCCAATACTCCCGGACTCTCGGAGCCAATACTCCTGGACTCTTTCTGAGCCAATACTCCCGGACTCTCGGAGCCAATACTCCTGGACTCTTTCTGAGTCAGTACTTCTGGACTCTTTCTGAGCCAATACTCCCGGACTCTCGCAGCCAATACTCCTGGACTCTTTCTGAGCCAATACTCCTGGACTCTTTCTGAGTCAGTACTCCTGGACTCTTTCTGAGCCAATACTCCTGGACTCTTTCTGAGGCAGTACTCCTGGACTCTTTCTGAGCCAATACTCCCAGACTCTGAGCCAATACTCCTGGACTCTTTCTGAGCCAATACTCCTGGACTCTTTCTGAGCCAATACTCCTGGACTCTTTCTGAGCCAATACTCCTGGACTCTCTGAGCCAAATACTCCTGGACTCTTTCTTAGCCAATACTCCTGGACTCTTTCTGAGCCAATACTCCTGGACTCTTTCTTAGCCAATACTCCTGGACTCTTTCTGAGCCAATACTCCTGGACTCTCTGAGCTAATACTCTTGGACTCTTTCTTAGCCAATACTCCTGGACTCTTTCTGAGCCAATACTCCTGGACTCTTTCTTAGCCAATACTCCTGGACTCTTTCTGAGCCAATACTCCTGGACTCTCTGAGCCAATACTCTTGGACTCTTTCTTAGCCAATACTCCTGGACTCTTTCTGAGCCAATACTCCTGGACTCTTTCTGAGCCAATACTCCTGGACTCTTTCTGAGCCAATACTCCTGGACTCTTTCTGAGCCAATACTCCTGGACTCTTTCTGAGCCAATTCTCCTGGACTCTTTCTTAGCCAATACTCCTGGACTCTTTCTGAGCCAATTCTCCTGGACTCTTTCTGAGCCAATTCTCCTGGACTCTTTCTGAGCCAATACTCCTGGACTCTTTCTTAGCCAATACTCCTGGACTCTCTGAGCCAATACTCCTGGACTCTTTCTTAGCCAATACTCCTGGACTCTTTCTGAGCCAATACTCCTGGACTCTTTCTTAGCCAATACTCCTGGACTCTCTGAGCCAATACTCCTGGACTCTTTCTTAGCCAATACTCCTGGACTCTCTGAGCCAATACTCCTGGACTCTTTCTGAGCCAATACTCCTGGACTCTTTCTGAGCCAATACTCCTGGACTCTCTGAGCCAATACTCCTGGACTCTTTCTTAGCCAATACTCCTGGACTCTGAGCCAATACTCCTGGACTCTTTCTGAGCCAATACTCCTGGACTCTTTCTGAGTCAGTACTCCTGATAGTGCTTTCGGTGCTCACAACAAGTCGATAAACGATTTGAGGTTAGATACAATCCTGGACAGATCGCCACTACATTGCAGGATACTCGAATGAAGGTAGCAGGAATTTTACGGTTCTGGGGATAACTCGTATACCTTTTCGGAAAAGATACCGTGGGATGTTTAAAGTCCACCAATGACCAGTGCTGATAGATGGGTCCTCTGGCTTAAAGAGGTATCCCATAAAGCTTGATTGGGTTCAGATCTGGTGACTGAGAAGGCCATGACATGCGAATAAAATCAGTGTCATGCTCATCAAATCATTGGGCTAGCCATAATTATAGGCAACCAGGCCTGTGCAGCATTTTTATACATAACCCTAAGCATGCTGGGATGTTATTTGCTCAATTTAAACATGGGCCACACCTGTGTGGAAGCTGTTGCTTGCTGTCCCTCATTCACCCAGGTGTTTCCATTTTTTGTCCACTACCTGTATATTGTTATGGTGCACGGTCTCCAACCAACAATGCACTGTGTGGTGAGTAGAGGATGAGAAATCACCACCTTCACCCATAATTTGCGTGCAGGTCGGTAGTTTAACAACCACGTACCTGCTGGCGAACCCCCGCCTTTCAAAATAGCCAAGTAAACTGAGACAGGTGTCCGCTTTAATGCACAAACCCAATTCTCCCGTATAATGGCTTATTCCAATTTCCTATCCACTGATGCCGTTCCTGTTCCCCCAATGGCAACAGACCAAGTTCTCATTACACAGGGTTTATTCACAATCAAATGGCATGGGAAGAAGAGAACATGACCATATACTCGGCAAAACAAACAAATTAATAGGTAATCGAACACTTACTTATCTAATCTTAAAGGCTTCACTCACTAGGATGACAGGACAGATGTGGAGAGAATACGGGACACAAAAGACCCTTGGGTTCAAGTGACCTTGCTCGTGCCTGATTTTGGTACCAAGATTTTGGTACCAAGATTTTGGCCGATGTGTGGTCTTGAAGAACTTGTCCATCAATTGGTCTCCCAGCCTCAATACCATCGTGCACCATGAATAGCCGGACCGTGCCAAGAGAACTGCAGGACCAGAGTGCTATGCAAGTTTCCGGTTTTTTTCCTCCTGAGAGTTTGCTTCTGTATCCATCTTGTACACCCTGTGCATCCTCCCCTAGCCCTCATTCTTCCCCACAACCCTTATTTCTCAGTCTCCTTCTATTTTGTCCTTCAACCCTGCTGTTGGTGTGTCCCACCCCTCTCCCCACCCCCTCCATTTCTACTGTTCCTTTTGTTCTGTTATGTCCTTATCCGTTCTATGTTTTAGCTCCTCCACGAGCCTCAAATTTGGATAAATAAATGAAACACACCAGCCTGCCCGGACTTCCAACAAAGCACATTTCCATAACACACAGAGCACATGGTTTCTTAATGCTCAGGTAGACATGAAATGAAGGAAAAAATCATAATGTAATATTCGTGCACTGCCACAAATTTCAATTTGTCTCCCATGGCCCCCTTGAACCACCATCTCATCCTCTGCAGATTGTACGGAGGGCGATGATGTCACACAGACATACAATTGGATGCTACAGCTTTCACCTTTGGGAATCATCCTTGGTGGCTTTGTAATTGCGGGAGGTGTGCTGTTATGCAAGCGGTGAGCTCTTGTTGTTTGTACCACACGTCTGGGTTGTGCTATCTAATGCAAATACCCTTTAGAGCTGATAGGGTAGATTACTTGGTAGCATGCTTGCCAGAGAGCTGCAAAGTCCATGTTTTATCTCCGTCAGGGTTGGACTTTACAAGACACAGCCAGTTGGTGTCGATCCGGTTATACACTTGAAAAGGATTAGGTTATCCTGGTCACATCCACCATAGGGGGTTAGTTGGATAAATAGCATTCCTTGATGGATGTAAAAGTGTTGAGTTGTGGATAAGGCACAGGCATAATAGGCCAACTAGCCTTGAAATGGCATGGTGCTTTCATTCCCTTGTGCTACGCTTGTACAACAACAATTGGAAAACATTACGAGACTTTTGAAATGACATGTGGATGCTAAACGAGGCTTTTTTTTTAGCATGGTCTGTGTGCGCGGTTCCAGAGACTCGTTTTGCTTGCCGAGCACTTTTAACCTGCCGTTGTTTGCACAAAACCTGTAATTCAAATCGTATTTAAAGATAATTTTCATCATTTCGACAAGAGAGCAGCAATTTAGAGATGGTTAACGATTCTTGGACACAGAGATTGGCCTGTCCCTAAATGCAAATTACACCAAACAAACAATATATTAAAATCCGAAATCAAACGAACAATATATTTATTGTTCGTTTGGGGCCGGATTTTAATATTCCAGCCCTCACAACTCCCGTAGCTTCCACAGATATGTCCTTCCAATTGGTGTTAAGAAGCACATAATCCAGATACACAGTCCCAATCAGTGGTAGCGATCCACCGGGGGTTTGTGTAGCACATGCTCATCCACTCAGGCCTTGCACCGGCTCACATCGTCAGGAGTTTGCACTATACCCACCTGGTGAGTCGAGAAAGTGCTCCAAGGTTTTCGTTGTGCAGAAGCCGAGCCTTTCGCTCAGGTACTTTTCCAAGTATTTTTAGCTTCTTTTGGAAGCTTTGTGAGTCATTTTAGGTAACAATCCTTAACTCACACACGATATACTTTATGATGCCCTGAACATCGCCGTCACATGGAGTTTCTGAGCATGCGCCGAACATTCTGGGGCAGAATATGTCATTTTAAGTCTCGTAATCACTTGTGTTGTTATTTCGGGTTAAAACTGCAAATCCATTGCTTCACTGGTATAGCTTGGGACTATTTATTTATTACGAGTCCAAAAATAGCCAAAATTTTGATCCTCCATGCCACGCCCCACCCCTCCCTTTATAACTCCTTTCACTTTCCCCCCACTCCTCCCACAATTCCACTCTCTTCATATTATCAATTTTTATTTTCACAATTCCCCCCCCCCCCCCCCTCCTTTTGCATTTGTAATAAATAGACAGTCCCATATAGATGATAAGTAATACATGGAAGGGGTTTTAATTTCATAGAAAATGTTTGGAACACCATTTCCTATTCAATAATGCACCCCTTGCTTATTTATTTTTTACATTCCTTCCACTTCCCTCCCTCTATGACTACATCCGGGCCCTCAGGGCGAAGCCTTCCCTTTGGCCAGAAATCCCTGATGCAGGAAAAGCCTTTGAACGCATCGTGCATGGGAAGCAAAGTGCCGGCGGCTTCCTGGTGAGGTTATGTGGCTCGCAGGGAAATGGAGACAGATTGCTGTATCCCTTTGGTTTATTGTTTGGTTTGCTGGTGTTAGTTTGCATTGAACACAGAACCTACCTTGACAAATTGACAGGACAGCTCAGAAGTCGAAGACCCACCCTTTGGGTTGTGTCATCTGGATCTGATTCCTGGCACAACTCATACAAAATCATGTTGTAATTTGATGATGCCTTGTGTGTTCTTTGCCTGAGCAAGCAAATGGGAGCCGGACAACAGGGTCGGCAGATATCCCACACCCAGACTCCTGGAGGTACTCACACTCACCTCTCGGGTGTCTAGCCTGGGTTTGAATCTCGGCCCAGCTATAAACTGTCACCCTGGTGTTTCGCAGGAAGGTCAATTCATCAAATCGTGTGCAATCCCTCAGATGATAATTAAACTGGGTATCCCGTCTGTCAACATTACTATTAGTTGATGGACGTTAAAGATCCCACGGTGTCCTTTGCATAGAGTAGTCGAGCTATCGCCGACACCATGGCCAAATTTAATATTCCTGCTGCAATCTACAAGGGGCACTACATTAGTGGGTGGCCACAGATGTGCCCCTAGCAAAATGATGCCACGTGCAACTCCTTGGTCTTTTGTGTGCAGTACAGGACTGCAGATGTCGCTGATGCAGTGCCCCCCTTACCAGTAGACTGGTACCCATTTCACCGACCAGGAAGGATGACAGGCTGACTCAACCCCACCTGGTGTTCATTTAAAGGCTGAGCGGGGTTCAAACTCAGGACCGTAGGTCCCAAACCAACCCCCCGAACCGTGAAGCCAACACCAGGGTTTGCATGCGCAGCCACATACAAAATAAAATGAAGAAGAAGCCCCTGATTGTACTTGAGCTTTTACACAGCATTCCTCCTCCAACACATTATCCCTCCAAGTGCTCGCCATGTTGTGCCACTTTATCCCAAAATAATTGTTTTTCCCCGCTTTACACCGTGTTCTCGGTATTCCGTTTTTTTTTGTGTTCTCACACTTCGCTTCAATGAGCCTCGACCTTGTATAGAAAATAAAAATATTAATTTACAAAGCAAAATAAACCACTCTTGTGTGTGCCACCTTTTAGCGAGTTTAAATTAGATGATGTAATAATTTGTCTTTCTCTGGTGAAAATGAATCCTTTGCAAACTGATGTTCTGGAACTCAATCTGTCATCGGATTCTCCTTGCAGAATTCCACTGGAAGCGAGAGCCTGATGGTCTGGGAATACCAAGTGAGCCACATAATCGACCCAGAAACTGAATGAATGCCTCTGGCGACAACTGGGAAAGAAAATACATGAAATGCTGGTGGAAAAGAGAGAAGTGAACAGATATAAAATACAAAACGAGAAAGCATCTGAAAATGCAACGCTAATCCGTATCCGTTTGTATTCAGACGTCTTCTTCTTCCTCTTCTTCTTCTTCTTCTTCTTCAGTATGGTCAAAATAACTAAAACAGTTTTTAAAAAATACAAAAATCAAAATTGCTGATTTTATGCAGCCTTTACTTTTGAGCTTTAAATCTAAAAAAAAGAAAAAAAAAGAATCAGCTTCTAACTTTTGATTGTTGAACCAATCCAGTACCAAATATGCAAATTTTTTAAATTTCAGGTCAATCGGATGAAAATTGATGATTTTAGGTGACTTTGACCTTTTGACCAAATTATTAATTTGCCTTCTTCATATTCTCATAATAAAGCTTTGTTGAAAATGTGATGACAAAACTCAAATGGGCAAAAAGTTACGGCCCGGACAGACACACACAGAAGTGTTTGCAAAACCCCGTCTCCTGCTGTGCATGGGAAGAGTTAGTGAGGAGGAAGAGGAGGAATGAACGGCAATGAACAACAGCACCGAAGGTGCAGAGTTCAAATCCGAATTTTAAATCTTCAGTCTTGGACACAACTTCTGCCTCAAGGAATCATCAGCAAGACCAACAGATAAAGCCTTTTTATTTGATTTATTTACAATGCAAGGCCTTTTTGTCTCGGCCTGTATCCTGTTTCACTCCATGTTTGTCTCGGCCTATATCCTGTTTCACTCCATGTTTGTCTCGGCCTATATCCTGTTTCACTCTATTTTGTGTACTTTTACAAACTGATTTGTTTGCATAAAGCAACACCTCATCCGGGAAAGGGCCACTGATTGTAAAAAGATACGTTTATAGTCATTTTTATCCGAATTATTATGCCGACATTGCATATTACAGGAGCACCGTTAAACCTACTGTGGTGCACATGGAATTGCATTGAAAACGTGCATACGATATATTGTGATAGTTAATGTTAACCTTTATATTTATAACATTGTCCAGTTTACAAACGAGCCTGTAAAACAGAATGCATTTACACACCTATTCCAAACTTTCATGGCTGCTAAGATAATCATGACTATTATTATTAATATTAGAACATTCATTTATTATTAACTTGAGGACGAGTACAATATATTAAAAGGTATACTCACCTTTGAACTCGTCTTGGGTTCGAATCCCGACTCAGCTATAAACTGCCACCCTGGTGTTTTGGATTCAGGACGAGGCATCAATGTGTGTGTCGTCTATCGGATGGACGTTAAGCCGGAGGACATGTCTGCTCGTGCTAGTACTGGGTGTTGTAGAAATCAATCAAGTCCACAACTTTGTCCCATAGGTAGGTTTAATAACAATCAGATCTCTGGCAACATCCTGTAGAATACAATCATGCAATGTATATCAGGATCTTGGCATCATATAGGAAGGATCGATAATATTAGTCAATGCAAGCAAGCCTAGAATATCCGCATGTACGTACCATCCGAGTCTACATGTCATAGAGTAAATGTCGCAGGAGTGGCCCGGAGTCGCGGACGTCCGAGGTCTTGTAGACGCCTCTCAGCGGTTTAAGTGAGCATCACACCTGGGTTCAACTTTGATACATTTTCACTACATTCTCCCCGCCGTTAGAACTACACTGCCGCTAGGCAGGAATCAAGCATGCAACAGCATTAATTGATTAGTGATGTCAGTCCATGTCAGTCGGTCCATCCGTAGCAGTCAGGGCGGCAAATTACACTGCCAGCACGGGTCCGGAAACTACCGGGTACGACATCCCCAAGCCCGGAGTCCCCTGCATCGGAGTAGCCGCTGGAGGCAGGCGTCGAAGGGGGCACCACAGTGCCTTCAGGCAGGGGTGTATCTGGCGACGGGAGGGACGGCAGATGCTCCATAGGCGGAGCATCGGGAGAGTCCATAGACTCGTAAATCGGTTCGTCAATGTCCCCGTAAGGGTCGATGACCCCACAAGGGGCGAGATGGCGTACGGAGATAGTGGACTCACGTCCATCTGCCATCATCACGCGAGCATGCTCGGGATTAGCCTGGAGTACCTGCACCTTATCCACTAAGGGATCGTACTTGCTCGTGCGAACCGCACGTTTGAGGTAGGCCGGCCCCGGCTCAGCGAGCCAACTAGGTAAAGATCGGATACTACCCGAGCTTCTTGGGTGGTGGAACAGCCGTTCGTGAGGAGTCTGGTTGGTGGCCATACATAGTAAAGCCCTGATCGAGTTCAGCGCCGCAGGTAGTGACCAAGCCCATTTATCTAAGCCCCGGCCGAGGGTCCTGAGGCTTAGCGTGATGGCCCTCCATATAATCCCATTGAAGCGTTCGACCTGCCCATTCGCCTGTGGTCTGTATGGGGTGGTATAGCTAGAAGCAACATTATTCTGGAGCAAGAAGCTTCTCACTTCCTGTGACAGGAACACCGCACCCCGATCTGTATGCACGTAGGCCGGATACCCAAACATAGAGAACAAGTTCTGCAGGCACCGTATGACTGTGGCGGCCGTCATATCTGTGCACGTGAAAGCAAAAGGGAATCGCGAGTACTCATCAACGATAGTGAGCAGATAATGAGAGTTACTCGACACCGGCAGCGGCCCTTTGAAATCCATCGCCAATCTCTCCCACGGTCTAGTAGCCCTGACCAGCGTCCCCATGGGAGGGTTGTAAAAACGCGGTTTGAGTTCCGCATATACAGCGCAGTCGCGACAGACCCGGCGGACATCCTCAAGCGTGTATGGCAGATTACCACGACGCACAAAATGAGCGAAACGCGTCACCCCAGGATGACACATAGTGTCGTGCAAAGCGCGCAGACCCTCCAAAGATATGAGACGCGCACACGTAGCCGGCCTCGATAAGGCGTCGGCGACCAGATTATCCCTCCCCGGGCGATATTTTGATGGTGTAGCAGAAGTCGGCGAGTTCGATACGCCAGCGAGTGATTTTCTCATTCTTAATGCGTTGAGCATGTAAGGTGTCGTACATAAGCGCAACGCTCTGTTGGTCCGTGATGATTTGGAAGCATCGTCCGAGCAAGTACAGACGCCGAATCGACTCGACGATCGCGTACGCTTCCTTTTCGACAGACGAATGCCTCCGCTCAGCGGAGGTGAGAGTCCGCGAAAAGAAAGCCACAGGGTGCCCCCCCTGAGAGAGAGTCACCGCTATCGCATGATCCGAGGCATCACTTTCCAAGACGAAAGATTTGCACTCGTCGATCGTCGCCACAGCGGCGCCAGCGATGTCGGACTTAAGGCCCCGAAAAGCAGCCATGGCGGCAGGACTCATGGGGAACGCTTCGCAGGCCACAAGTGGGCGGAGTTTTGCAGAGAAATTTTGCACCCACTTCCAATAATGGGCGAACAGCCCGACAGCATGGCAATGAGGTGGTGGAGTACTCGAGCAAGGGTCGCAGACGCTCCTTATCTGGAGCAACAGAGCCATGGGTCACGGTGTACCCCAGAAGATCAATCGTGCGCACGGAGTAACGACATTTAGCCTCATTCATGGTTCGGCGATACCTCTGCGCGACCTCGAGGAAGCACTTCAGATTGGCATCATGATGCCCCTGGTCATGCCCGCAAACCGTAAGATTGTCCAGGTATACAAAGACATCGGTCAATTCTCCTTAGCGATGAGGTCGTCCCTAGCCCTCTGAAAACAAGAACCCCGTTCGTCACCCCAAAAGGTAGTCGGGTGAACTGGTATAACCTTTGACCCGATTCAAAGGCGGTATAGATGCGATCGGCCCCGGAGATAGGGATCTGATGATACGCACTGCGGAGATCGAGAGTGCTATAGACCGAGTACTGGGCCACCTGTCGAACCAGTGTGTCCATCCCCGGTAGGGGGTAGGCGTCTAGCTGTGTAAATCGATTAATCGTCTGCGAACAGTCGATTACCATTCGTTTGCGATGCGCTTCACTTCGTACCACTAAGACCTGGGCCCGCCGCAGCGACCGGCTCGGTTCTATGACACCTTCCTTTAAGAGCTGGGCCGTTTCTTCCGCAATGAATTGCGCGTCAGCTCATGAGTAGCGCCGCGATTTTACCGCTACAGGTGTGCAGTCCGTGGTCATATTGGGGAACAGCGACAGAGGCTCAATTTCCATCCCTGCAAGAGCGCACACAGCAAGCGTATCAGTACCACCAAATCCATTTCCAAACGTCCATGTTGCTTAAGAAAATCATGTCCTAACAAAATATCAGCACATAATGCAGGTAAGACCATGAGATGTACATCTGGAAATATGTGTCCCTTTATCACAAGCTTCAATCGACATTCCCCTTTTGTGCTGAGCCTAAGCCCTTGGGAGGCCATAAAGATCCGACGTCTTGTCCCAAGGATCGGCCATCCATGCTTTTGCACCAGTCGATGATTGACATAACTATCTGTGGACCCCGTATCGATTAAAGCCCGAGCAAAAATGCCTTCGATCATAAGTGAGATAATGGCCTGAGCCAGGCAGGGTGGACCGGCAGGTATCGAGCCATCCGAGCGAGACGATCGCGCCTCACGTGTAGATCCAACGCCAGCTACAGTTCTCCTTTCGTTCGAGCAGCCTCCGGATGGCGCTTGTGTCAAGCGCAGAGTTTCAGAGCCGACTGCAGTTTTCCGTGCCAAAGCAGGAGCTTGTAGTTCGTACGAGCAGCCTTCAGATGGCGCTAGAGTCACGCGGGGAGTCTCAAAGCCATCATGAGACGTTCGGATACCAGCCAAGGACAGTCGCTCTGCGTTTGGTCGTGTTTGCGCCATTTGTTTTGGCGGCCCGATGAATCTCACCAAGGTCGAGCGCGCAGCCAGGGGCCCACGAGGAGATGTGCCACTCATCAAAGTCGGGTGAGGCGCCCCGCTCTGTGCTCGGCCCTTTTGCTCGGCGATAAGCCCATTCAAGGTCGCGCGAGTTCGTTTGCCCCGTGCAGCTTTTCGGCAAACTTTTGCAAAGTGCCCTTTTGTCGAATACAAATGACATATCGCTTCCTGACCGGACACGCCGACCTGGGATGTTGTCGATTCCCGCAGAAATAGCACGTAGCGTTTCGTCCAGGCTTTGGTCCTGCAGCTGCGGCTGCCGCCAAGCCGGAATCTGGGTCCTCCTCGGGAGAGGCCAGGGTTTCCGGCAGTGAAGTCGAGTCCGCTCCCGCGTCCTCGGCGGTAGCTCTCTCCGGTCGGGCTTGTCGAGAAGTCCCCGCAGTGACACGTGTGTGGTCATAGGCGTCAGATTGTTCTCGAGCCTGAGTATAGACGTGCGCCAGCCGTAAAGCTTCCGTGAACGTCAAGTCCTCAGTTTCCAAAAGTCTTTGTCTAATGGTTGAAGAGCTGATTCCTGAGACAAAAGAATCGCGTACAAGATCATCTTGTACTTGCTCATGTGTACGTACCTCCGGAGCACTATCAGCAAGCAGACGTCGCAGCTCTTGTGTGAAATGATCCAGCGTCTCAGTGGGCTGTTGACTCCGCATTGCGAGCAGATGCCGGGAATAAACCACACTTCGTTTCTTAATGTAAATTCGTTTTAGCTCTGTCACAGCTGCATTGAATGTAGTACACTGTTCGATCCCCCTGTAGACGCTATGGTGTACTTTAGTCTGAAGTACTTCTAATTTCGTTTCATCAGTGACAGCGGCGTCCTGGGCTTTGAACTGATTGTCCAGAGTCTTGAGCCAATGCGTCAGCTCCGAGCCCGAATCCGCTGCTTGTGGGTCGGCGGCAAATTGCGGCACCTGGATCATCCTGTGTCCCGCCATATCATTCGCCTCTTGTTCTCGAGTGGACGGCGAGATTGTTTGTTATTAAGTGTTGTATAAATCAATCAAGTCCACAACTTTGTCCCATAGGTATGTTTAATAACAATCAGATCTCTGGCAACATCCTGCAGAATACAATCATGCAATATATGTATCAGGATCTTGGCATCATATAGAAAGGATCGATATCAGTCAATGCAAGCAAGCCTAGAATGTGAGCGGGTACGTACCATCCAAGTCTACATGTCATAGTATAATGTCGCAGGAGTGGCCCAGAGTCGCGGACGTCCGAGGTCTTATAGACGCCTCTCAGCGGTTTAAGTGAGCATCACACCTGGGTTCAACTTTGATACATTTTCACGACATTGGGTGTACTGGGTGCACTGGGTGTACTGTACACATGAAGCGCAGAGGAGGGTTAATGAATTGGTTTACTGTCTGTCGACAAATGTCAGTTCGTGCTCGAGGAACAACTTAATTTCTGTTGAATGTTTTATTTTGAACACGAATCGTAAAAAGAACCTGTAGTTTAATAGAACTTTGTTGTCTCTGAATTCGTCCTAAATTGCGCATGCGCAAAGGAGTGAGATAATATTTTTTACTCTCTGTGCCTGGCTGGCAGTCAAACAGAATTTAAAATCATTCCAAACAAGAAAAGGACTGTTTTTAAGGAAACAAACAGCAGGTACGGATAACTAATCTAACGTGTTAGGTTAAGCGGTGTATCGCGAGATCTTTGTCGGCGAGGTCACGTCTTTTCGAAGCTGTCCATGCGCTCACGCTTTCGAAGCTAAGTAATTTTTTCACAATTGTGTTTTTGTCGAGACTGTATCTATCTTTCGGTGTGTGTACCTATAGCGTGTCTTTAGGAAAATTTTCGGTGTTAATTTTTCGTACATGTATACACAATTGACGGTTAATGCGTGTCGAGTATTCTGAGGCCTAGTACTAGAACGAGTAGGCTTAGGCTACCGTATCCAACCTTGTGGTTTTGTTTTCTCTCAGCGGTTCGTCGAATGCGCTGCAATTATTTTCGTTCTCTGTTTCGTCCCAGTCGTTCACCCCATACTTCCTTGTTTAATATCTATACTCAAAAAAAAAAACCCCAAAAAAAATATTTCCTTTTCAGTTCTTATTCGTTTATTTGTTGTTCTTATTTGTTCGTTCGTTCTTCGTTCACGTTGTTCGTGATCACGCGATCACGTGGTTAGAAATGTTTAATCTCTCCCCTGAACAACTGTTTTCTGTCATATATTATAACACCTTTTTCTTCTTCTCCTACAAAAGGATGCTTTCGTCTTGCTCACCAAATCAGTTCATTCCAAAAAAAAATACCATCTCTTACAGTTCCTCTTTTCTACATTCCCTAAACTCTCCAGCACTCCACCCCTCCTTCAGCGTCCTCAAACGTATTTTTGACTCGAAGGTCTCAAACTCATTTTGCAAAAAATGTTCGTTTCCCATGAATCGTACACTTTTCAAAATCCAATCTCACCCCTCCCCTCCAAAACTTCCCCATCACCCCTCCCCTCCAAATCTACCCCCTTACCCCTCCTCTCCAAATCTTCCCCATCACCCATCTCTTTCAAATCTTCCCCCTTGCCCCTCCCCTCCAAATCTTCCCCATCACCCCTTCCCTCCAAAACTTCCCCATCACCCCTCCCCTCAAAAACCTCCCCATCACCCCTCCCCTCCAAATCTACCCTCTTGCCCCTCCCCTCCAAATCTTCCCCATCACCCATCCCTTTCAAATCTCCCCCCTTGCCCCTTCCCTCCCCTCCCTCCTAAACTCCCCCCACACCCCTCCCCTCCGAGACTCTCCCTCGCTCCTCCCCTCCAAGACTCCCCTCTCACCCCTCCTCCTCAAAGCATCCTCCCTGCTTCTTCCCCCTTCCAACTTTCACCTTCATCTCCCCCAACCTTCTGCCTCGCTCTTCCCCCTCCTCAAATAACACCTCACTGTGCCTCACCCAATCTCCGTCAAACCTTTTGTCTGCCCCATTCTTCCCTTTCTCCAAGCTATTCTGAAATCTCTGACACACCTTCAACAGCTCTCCCTACCTCTTCCTCCTCTTCCACATCTTACCCGACCCCTCCCACCCCCTGTTCTGTATCCGATGCTCCCCCTGCCTCTTCATTAACGGTATGGACCTCAAACATCCGGGGCCTTCGCTCAAACTTGACTGATCTCTCCATACAGGTTGCTTCTGACAAACCAGATGTGATCTGGTTAACAGAAACTTTCCTCCTTCATGATGTCTCTGATGCCTTGGTATCTCTCCCAGGTTACTCCCTCCTCTGGTATGATAGACCTGAGCCTCGTCCTGGAGGTGGGGTTGCTATCTTTATAAAAAACTCTCTTCCTCACTCGCCCTCCACTACCCTCTCTCCACCTCACCCCCAGGAATACCTTCGGCTACGGCTTCCCCTTCGCTCCCACCTTTTGTTCATATGTGTGTTGTACCATCCACCAAATAGTGATGACTCCATCGACATCTCGCTGTCTGATAATATGGACCAACTTCTATCTACCCATCCCAACTCTCTCTTCCTCATATGTGGTGATTTCAATTGTCACCATGCCAGTTGGCTGGGTGTGGGTTCCCTCTCTCACCAGCCATGGCTCTTCAGCAAAGGACTTCTGTGACTCACTGGGACTGACACAATCTGTCAATTTCCCGACCCGGATCTCAGTCAACGGAGCATCTTCTCTTCTGGACTTGGTTATGACTAACTTCCCTGAAAATGTCTGCTGCTCTTCTTCTGCTCCAATCGGCTCATCTGATTATGTGCTTGTTAAAGTGGACATCTCTCTGACCATTCTCAGAGAGCCTCCTCAGCGTCGACGAGTCTGGCATTTCACTCAGGCCAACTGGCACGGTCTTCAAGCAGCCATCAATCATCTGGACTGGTCTCCCATCTCTACCGCCTCTGACATCAACTCATCCTGGGAATTCTTTCAAAGTAAATTGCTCTCTCTCATGCACAGATTTATCCCATCTCATCTTCAGTTGTCATACCCTTCCTCCCGTCCATGGTACACGGAATCTTGTGGTGAGGCTGTTGCCCAGAAACAACTTGCTTTCGTCTCCTGGAAAGCAAATCCAATGGAAGGAAATCTCATTTCCTTTCACAAAGCCCGAAACAAGTGTGTGTCCACCCTCAGGAGAGCCAGGAAACAATATCTCACCGTTCTCAAGACCGAACTCTCTTATCTGTCTCCCTCTTCCAAATCCTGGTGGCGTCTGGTCAAATCTGTTTCTGGTGTTTGTTCCCCCTCCATCCCCTCCCTCACCTCAAACGGCTACACGGCTGACTCCGCACGTGAAAAAGCTGAATGCCTCAACTCTGTGTTTGCCTCTAAATCTTGTGTCCCAAACCCATCCCTCTCTGTACCCACCGTACCGAGTCGTACCCAGCTGCTCCTGGACTCTGTGTCCTTTCCTCCTGACAAGGTTGAAACGTTTCTGTCAACCCTCGACTCTGATTCTGCAACTGGTCCTGACGGCATCAGCCCACGGGTCCTAAAATCATGTTCTTCCGCTCTTTCACTCCCTCTTTCTGTTCTCTTCACCCTCTCTTTTGCTCAAGGTCATCTGCCATCTGCTTGGAAATCAGCCAACATCACCGCTTTGTGCAAAAACAGATCTTAGCAACTACAGACCAATCAGCCTTCTCCCAATTATCAGCAAAGTCATGGAATCCATCATTGCTTCAGATATGAAATCTTTCCTCTTCTCCAATGGCTTGATCTCTGACCATCAATTTGGTTTCAGACCTGGTCACTCTACTCTGGACATGCTGCTTCTGCTTTCTCAACAATGGATGGAGGTCCTCAACACCAAACAGGAAATTAGAGCTGTCTCCCTTGACATTTCACGTGCCTTCGATACGGTCTCGCACCCCGCTCTGCTCACCAAACGCTCCTCCTTTGGTATCCATGGAAATCTCCACGCATGGCTGGCGGACTTCCTCTCTGGTCGTAGTCAACGTGTGGCCCTGAATGGGTTTCTCTCATCTCCTCTTCCTGTTCAGGCTGGAGTTCCCCAAGGCAGTGTTCTGGGCCCTGTGCTTTTTCTGGTCTTCATCAATGATCTCTCTGGCTCTCTTGAAAATCCTCTCTATCTCTTTGCTGACGACTCTACTCTCTGTCGCTCCATTCCTCATCCCTCAGATCGGCAGTCTGCAGCCTCCTCACTCTCTGCAGACTTGGACAAAATCACAGACTGGGCAAACAAGTGGAACATGTCTTTCAATCCTGACAAATCTCACACTCTTACGATGTCTCTCCGAAAAGACCGACTGGACAACCCTCCCATCCACTTTCAGAATAATCCTCTCCAAGAAGTTCTGTCACTCAATCTTTTGGTTCTCACTATCTGCCATGATCTTTCCTGGGAAAACCACATTTCAAATCTGGCCTCCAAAGCCAGTCGACGACTGGGCATCCTCCGTCGTGCGAACTCCTTCCTTGGTACACCTGAGCTCCTCACCACTTACAAGGCTTTCATCCGCAGCTCTATGGAATACTGCTCTCCCCTCTGGTCTGGTGCTCCTGCCTCACACCTAGCTCCTCTTCACGCTGTTGAAACCAAAGCGTTCAGAATCATTGGAATCTCCCACGATGAAGCTAACTCCAAGGGCCTTTCACTCACTCACCACAGGCAGGTTGGTGGTCTTTCCGTCTTCTACCGACTCCTCTCTGGCCTTGCCCCCCCCCCCCCAGCTCTCTCTGGGCTCTGTCCCCCAAATATTCCTACTGGTCGCACAAGATCTGCCTGCAACCCTCTTATGGTTAAACTGCCAAAATCAAGACTTTCTGCTCACCTTCACTCCTTCATTCCTCTTTCCTCCCACCTCTGGAACAAACTCCCTCACTCTCTTCAATCCCACTCCACCCTCCAGGTCTTTAAAACAGCTGTTCACCACTATCTCTTATCTTCCCCCATCCAAAACCTTGATCTTTTCTACCCCCGCTAATTTCGGTCCCCTTTTGTTTTATACCTCTCCCCCCCGCACCCCCCCCTTCCCACGCCTCCTCCCCCCAAGCCCTCTCCCTCCCACACTTCTCCCTGCTCTCAAATGTTGTGTTTGTGTGCTTCCCCTTCTCTCCCCATCTTGTCTTCCGCTCCCTCTTTTTATATATCTTGTTTGTCTGGTTGATTTGTTTGTGAAATAAATGTTAGCTCTTTCACGAGCCTCGATTCAGTATACAAAAAAAGAAAAAAAGAAGACTTTGCGTCAATTTCGGTAAACTTCCGGAATTGTTTTCTACAACCTTCAAAATCTTTATTTTATTTGAATTTAATTGTATTCTTTAACACTAGAAACCAAATCACCTTTTTATCACTTTCAAAACCCCTCCGTTTAGCAGTACTTGGACAAAATATTACGGCATTTTACGTCATCTCGACCAATCAAATTTACCGCTCGTAGACCCGCCCATGTCCTTATTTCTCAACACTGTGCAGGGTAAGTCGTAAGGTGTTCTGTGGACTCTCGAGTTGGTGGATGTTAAAGAGCCCATGATGTCTTTTACGTAGAGTACGTGAGTTATCAGCGGCACTGAACAAATGATTATCAAATCCTGCCACGTTTAGTTGAACGTTAGGCCTAGCTAGTCAGTTCGTGAAAGCCTGTCCAAAACATTGTCCCCTGGTCAACACCCTGAACCAACATGGTCAACACCCAACAATGCCCCCTATTATTCAGCTGGTACTCATTTTGCCAACCTCAGAGGATGACAGGCTGAGTCAACCCACATGGTGTTATTTTTAAAAAATGTTATTCATGTTGTCGGCTCGTGGAAGAGCTGGGAGACAGAACAGATCAGGACAGAACATAACAAAGGAAACAGCAGGAGACAGCAGAAAATATAGTTGATGGAGATGGGTCGACGGACAAATAAAGGATGCAGGTAACGATGAGGGTCATGGGAGAACGCAAGGGGTGGACAAGATGGAGACATAAGCATAATTTTGTGAGAGGTTGGGATGGTTTAACGGGTGTAGAAAATATCATGGCTTTGGATGGGGAATGATCTGAGATGATGGTGAAGAGCTGTCTTGAAGATCTGTAGGGAAGATTGACATTGAGGAAAGTGTGGAATTCGGTTCCATAGGCGGGAAAAGAGAAGAATAAATGATATTCCCGAGCTTTTTCCATGATCCAGCTCAGATTTACACTCAGATTTACACAAGCAACTGCTTGTCCGATCTAAACGAAACTTTAAACATAGGGGGGACTCTTCATGGGTATATAGGGTGTAATGATGACGTTATCGGAGAAGTGGTATTCCAGCCATAATTGCTTGTATTGAAATTCTTATCTGAAAAATTTGAAACCACATCTGATCTATGACCTGATGTGAGTGAAGAATTAAATATATGATGTTCATAACCCATGCCAAAAAACTGTGACATAATATAGCACATGGATGATACAGGTATATGGGCCATAATTGCTAACGTGTTCACGGTTTAAACGGTTTAATGACTTTACAAAATTTTACAAGCTATCACAGAACGACCTTTATGCCTCAAACTAGGTGCCTCTCTAAGCCCCTCCCACACCGACAAAACCAAGTCACTTCCGTTCCCGATGACGTCACTTCCGTTTCCGATGACGTCACTGCCGTTTTCCAAACATATCCCTGGACCTGCGTAATTGAAGTGGTCGTTGCAGCTCACAACCTTATGGATATATTAGCTCTCACCGAAGCTTAGCTCGAGGGAAATACACTTCTACAACTGTTTACTCTTCATGGTTTTTATTTTATTTTTCTGAACCTCTGGTTGGAATACCTGGTGGAGGTGTAGCTCTGTATGCAAGATACCACCTGAAACTACGTATTTTCCCTGTAAATACACCTAATGACATCAATATTGAAGCGCTATGGGTGATCACGCGACCACCAAGGTTACCTCGACAAGTATCTTATGTTTGTGTTGTATTGCCCGCCTGCAAGTGGTAACACCAATGATTGCATAAATTATTTGATTTTAACATTTGATTTTTTTCATTGATATATAATACCCAGGTACAAAATTTGACATTTTATGTGAAATAGTCAAAGAACAACTTGATGAGCATTTACCAACACGAGTCATCCGTTTTCACTAGACTCATAAATCATGGATAATTTTCAAGTTAAGTCCTTCATAACACAAAGACAGTATGCATGGCATCAAGGTAATGCAGCCCTTTGGCATTACTTGAGAAACAAGCATTCTGAGTATTGCGCTGCAATACATGACCCGGGTCCCCTACCGGCAGTCTGTCGTCCGGAAAACTGTTGGGGGAATTACCAAGGGTTATTTACCCACAGGTTCCGAATCGTTCCCAATCGCTAATTACCTCAGGACGGGCTCACCTGTGATTCGCACTCGGGACTTCGATTTATACACCTTGCAGGCAGGTCAGCAGAAGCACGAGAATCTTTCGAGTCGCTAAATATCAGTAATTTATTATATTTTCCAGTTCACGATCAATGATCGATGTGTATATTATATATGTTGCTCGGCTTGGCTCCGCCCCTTCCGAAAGCGCGCGCTGTGTCGCGCTTTTGACGTTCGCGAGACGAGGCTGAGGGCGCACGGTGCGGCTTGAGGAGAACTCTAGAATAAACAAAGTGCCATAACTGTGTCAAAAATGATCGAAACGTCGTGAAGTTCGAACTTGATCTGTAACTTATCATGAGGAAACCATGTGCCAAGTTTGAAATCATTAGCATTAAGAGTTTAGAAAAAAAGTCCGGAAAACTGTTCTTTGCATGACAGACGGAGGGACGGACTGACTGACTGACTGACTGACTGATTGACGGACTGACGGACTGACGGACGGAGGGACGGCGTGCAAACCTCTAGTCCCCTCCGGTGTACACCGGTAGGGGAATAACAAGCATTCTGAGTATTGCGCTGCAATACATGTCCCCTACCTGCAGTCTGTCGTCCGGAAAACTGTTGGGGAAATTACCAAAGTTCAAAGTGCCATAACTTTGTCAAAAATGATCGAAACGTCGTGAAGTTCGAACTTGATCTGTAACTTATCATGAGGAAACCATGTACCAAGTTTGAAATCATTAGCATTAAGAGTTTTGAAAAAAAAGTCCGGAAAACTGTTCTTTGCGTGACGGACTAACAGACGGACAGACGGAGGGACGCAGTGCATACCTATAGTCCCCTCCGGTGTACACCGGTAGGGGACTAATAAGACCATACGATCTATTTCTCACTCGAAGAAAGATTATTTTAATACCAGGATTCTCAAAATAAATCTGATTTTAAAAAAGGAAATTGCAATTTTTGGGGGGTTAAACCTACCTAGATCCATTTTGACCCCTGGTAGACCCACTTAGACCCCGATTTTTTTTTTTATGCCGTGAACAAACTTGTGTTGCAACATACCAAATATCATTTGTGCCAAGTTTGGTCACAATCCCATCAGCGGTTTCGAAGTGATTATTCACCATTGAGCGATATGGCCAATCAGGCAGAGGTATGCTCTCTACTGATTTAGTTCTGCATTATTTGGGTATTTAACTCTTTAATGGAGTCTTTTTTTTAATCTTCTAAGCAATCATTGATTGTAAATTATGAATACTAGCAACGGTACGCGCCCTACGGGCGGGGCTTCAATTAGGAAGCCCAAATGAAAAGGTAAAATATCAGAAATTGAAGGCTTTTTTATTTTAAACGATTCATATAAACATCCGTTGAATAATATCACACGCAAATCATCAAAATCTAAACAGTACATGGCTAAACAGTACATGGACGATCACGTACCACGTACGTCTCGCGTCTCGCTCGCTCTCATGTTGTCCCGATAATGATCCTTCCGCAGGTTCACCGACGGAAACCTTGTTACGACTTTTACTTCCTCTATACAGTCAAGTTCGCTCATCTTTTCGGTGCACCGGCGCGAGCTGAGAACGGCCCGTGCAGGGGCTGATTCGAGGATCTCATCAAACCGTCCGATCGGTAGTAGCGACGGGCGGTGTGTACAAAGGGCAGGGACTTAATCAACGCGAGCTGATGACTCGCGCTTACTGGGAATTCCTCGTTCGTGGGACACTGTCTCAAGCCCCAGTCCCCATCACGGATGGGGCTCAGCGGTTTACCAGAGCCTGACGGCGAAGGGCAAGGTACACGCTGGCCCGTCCAGTGTAGCGCGCGTGCGGCCCCGGACATCGAAGGGCATTAAACGTTCATTAAACATTAAACGTTCATTAAACATTAAACGTTCATTAAAGGATTACGAAACGAAAAACATGACGAAATTACGTTCACACCATCACGTCAAACACTACCGTGAACACATCCATCATCACAACATCGTCACAACGAGAACATCGTCACAATGAACGTTATGCGAACGCAAATGTTATGTGGGAGTCCAAACCTGAGAATGCTGGAGACCAGAGCTGAAATTGGGAAAACTAAATAGCCTATTTTACTCCCAGGGGTCCCAGGATTACCCACCCAAAATATCTTTGCGATCGGTTCAGCAGTTTTTACAGTACCTTCGAACAGACGGACGGACATTTGGTGAATTATAGTTAGATGTATATATGTGTAACTCAGCCATTTGCTGCCAGACATGCTTTTAATGAACCAATTTTCATTGCTTGATATCTACTATAAATGGATGAGTTTTGTGTTTGTGTCATACTTTTTGTGTCTATTAATTACGTACGCCCATTAATTAATTACGTATAATTGAAATGTAAGAGTAGGAAGCCCAAATGGCCGGCACCATGGCCAAATTCCAAATTCCTGCCCGAACTCGGCGAATGTCAGGCCTGGCCAACCGGTTCGTGAATGACTTGGGCCAAGCTTCCCCCGACCGACCCCACAAGGTGGGATAATAGTGGCCGTTAAAGAGCAACAACAACAACAGCAACTATTGAAATGTACCTTTTAGACTGCTGAGACCCCTTCAACCTTTGAAGACCCTTTAAGAACCCAAAATACTCTTAAGACCCAAAAGACTCAGTGGACCCAAGAGACCCCGCCCGATGACCCAATAGTCCCCGAGGACCAAAAAGACCCAGATGATTCAGAAGTCCCCGAGGACCCAAAATAACCCGAAGAACCAAAAGTTCCCAAGCAACCAAAAGACCAAGATAACCCAAAAGTCCCCGATGACCCAAAAGTCCAAAATGATCCAAAATACCCAGATGACCCAAAAGACCCTGAAGACCTAAAAATCCCCAAGGACCCAAAAGACCCCAAGTCCAGCAGGCAGGTATATGGTACAAGACGGTGAAGACCAATAAATATTTGGTGCAACGGACCCACTAGTGAATTATAAACACCAGTGAGGTACCCATGCTACGCACGGGTGGGAGGCCAGAAGCAAACAGGCAATGCAGAAACGGCGAATGCAAAAGCATGAAACCAATAAATTCCACATTCCTGTAGCACCTTCAGTCGCACGTCATGGACAGCAAGTTCGTGAAGGACTTCCATGAAAAACGTATCCGTACGCAAACAAACGGGTACGTTTGTTCTATACCCAGTCAATGGTGAATCTGCATCTGGCGATCCGCGAATTCACGTTTAGAAAGTAGAAACCGTCACGGCATTTCGTCATTCACTTGAACTCGATATCTCTTTTTTCATTCCAAACAGCATAACTCCAATCACAAAGTACATAACATTGATATAATCAATAAACTTTTAACAACATTCGTGACATAAACAAATATTTAAACCCTGATGTGAAGTTCCGTACGGTTGGGTGAACACAATTACGAATTCAAAATCGTAATTGTATTCACTCAATTCCAATCATGAATTGATACTTTAACAAAACGATTAACACGATTAACGTTTAACGATTTAACATTACGATTGAATGACAGTTGTATTGGGATATTATCAAACCCGCTCATTGCCATAATCTGTCCACTTCCGGATTCGCTGCAGGTTTGTAATTCTCATCAAAATCTAAACAGTATTTGTAGAATTTCAATAAAAGCCACATCACTGTTCATATCGGTAAATATTATTCCATCGTGTTTGGAAAAATTGGAAAACTTGGAAAAATTGGTAAAACAATATAGCCTATTTTACTCCAGGCGGTCCTCGGATTACCCACCCAAAATATCGTTGCGATCGGTTCAGCCATTTTTGCGGTACCTTCGAACGGACGGACAGACGGACATTTGTGAATTATAGTAAGATAACATTTGCTGAACGGGTAAGGTGGCTATTAACATCCTGGAGTCCTGAGTTTGAGCCTCTGTCGTGCCGTTGAATTAACACCACGTTGGTTGACTCAGCCTGTCATCCTTCCGATGTCGACAAAATGAGTGCCAGCTGACTGGTAACAGGGGCACTGCATCAACGGCACTGCCGCACATCCAGAAAATGATGCAACCAGCAGCCCCAGGCTGCATACGAAACTAGGGCGGTACTCAGTAGAAAGCACACCTCCAACAGGTGAACAGTTTACGTTTTGTATCCTAGAGTAGACCAGAAAATCACAACACGGAATAACATTTAATCAAAATCATCCGTCCACAACTTTTTGAGATATTCTGCTTTGTATCGTTTTTGGCTCCATCTCCCAATGGTGAAGAATCACTTTAAAATTCTAGTAGCCGGAACCGAATCGGGATCTTCACCAAAATCTAATCATTTCGTCCTTGTCACACATGCTACATCTCTGCCAAATTTCGTCCGAATCCGTCCACAAATTTTGAGATGTTTTGTTCACAAACGGACAGACAGACAGACAGACAGACAGACAGGGGTGAAAACATAACCTCCATCCACCTTTGGTGGCTGAGGTAATAATAATCTAAATTGGCAAAGTTCTCATATCCAGTATTATTGTATCCTGTCACTAATGTACACTCACTCACAAACAGTTTTCTGAAAATTGATTTAAACAGGAAAAAAGGAGGTTGATTGATCAGGTTCAGGAGCCGCACATAAGTCCTGCCGCGGATTGCTGACCCCGCTCGAGACGGATGGGGTTCAGGATCAACAAGGAATCCTTGTGCCAAGTATTGCGCCAAATGGAGTGGTTGAAGCCTGAAGTGTGCAATAAGCTTTTCCAGCCCGTCGCCACATGTCGGATTAATCCATTTTGAGAATTGCGCAACACGCACTCTGCCCACGCCACGCCCCAGTTCCGCCCACGCCACGCCCCAGCTCCGCCCACGTCGAATCCCTCGAAGTTTGTTCAATCAAAGTTCAGTAAACACGTCGAGCTGTGTTTCCAATTTCCATCCAAGATTCCATTCTCACGAAAGAGACCTTCGCGGATCGAACCACGAACCCATTTGAGTGTGTCTGGAACATCTTGAGTTTGTCTGTGCGTTATTCGATCGGAGATGCTCATGCGAAGCGCACTCCGAACCTGGTCATTTCCCAGGACAGGTGAGCAGAGCTCGGTTATTAAGGGATTGAAAAAGTGTTATAGCAGCTTTTATTATGTCCGCCAGTTGATCACCAAAGGTAGACGCAGGTCATGTTTTCACCCCTGTCTGTCTGTCTGTCTGTTTGTGAGCAGAATATCTCAAAAGGTTATGGACGGATTTAGACCAAATTTGCTGGACATGTTGGGTGTGTGTGCGCCATATGGGATGAATTGTTTAAATATTGGTTCAGGTCCGGAAACAGTTGCGGCCTATCATTATGATACAAAACATGAACTCTTCAGCCAGGTGGAGATACCTGTGCTCTACCGAGTGCAGTTGTTGTTCATTATTCAGTGACTCTTGGAAATAATTTGCTTGCAGATCGTGTCCCAGGGCTGGGTTTCGCCAGCCAAGGGTTGCACATGCCACCGTGCGAGTTCCAGCCACAGCCATACCAGGTATGTACCGGTATTACTATATGTCATTCGTGTTGCTACTGTTGCAGTTTTGGGAATAAAGATACCCCCCCCCCTCTCCCCCCCCCCCCTCTTAGTTAGTTGCACCACAACATGTAGCCTCGCTTAGTTCAGTTATTTCTTATTAAAGGTAAGCATAGTCTCCTTTCCTGTGTTAGTATGCGTTGGAGCAGGCAAGTAAGTGTAGGCTTCGTTGCTCATTGGGCTGGAATACCATGTGCTCTTTGGGCTGGAATACCATGTGCTAGGGCCTGGAACAAGTCTGGGAGGCCCGAGGGAGGAGCTACAGGGGAGTGGCCGGTAAGCGGCAGGCAGCCAATGGAAGCTCAAGGGGAGTGGCTAACAACGGCAGCCAGGGGAGGGGCTTGGAACATTCTAATGGGACTCTGGGCGGCGCTATAAAACCCTGCCCTGGGCCCCCCGAAAAGAAGAGCTCTCTGTGAAGAGTCGAGAAGACAGAGGCGAGTCGAGAGTCTAGAGAAAGCACGAACTCTCCCTGTGCCCTGCGCTTTGCTGCCTGTTAATAGTGCTTGCGAGGACGATCCCTCCCGGGGCCACAGACGCAAACGATCTCCTTGCCTGAGCTCCCTGCACATGCCGCGAACATCCCAGGAACGCGCCCAACGAGCTGACCGGGGCGAACGGCGCCAAGGCCGCGCTTGAGTGCATTCTCTTCTCTTCCTTCCTTTCCCCGCGTGAGTGAAAGGGCCCTTGTCCGGGATATTTTTATAAGTATGTCTATTAATGTTCCCATCTTCAAAACATACGTGTATTTGACAGAAATCTGAAGAAAGGGCCGCAAAAATTACTCTTGCAGCCGACGATCTCAGGGAAGTGATGACGTCAGCTTAGTTCTTAATTGGCCAATCATAGTGCTTTTAACAGGGGCTCCACCAAAACAAGCCAATCACAGTCATCGTACAGTGGGTGTCGTTGTAACGTAATGTAACAAAGAGCGAGTAAATCTACGAAGAGTACGATGCGACATGGAGTGCTGCATGCATTTGGTGGACGAATCTGCAGACAAACCTATTAGTTTTTCGGATGTTAGCTGGAGAAAATTTCGCGAATGTGTCCATCAGTGGAAGGACTTGAATACCAGAGAAGGAGCCATTGCTTCCAAAGCCATCCAAAGATTCCATTTGGAGCTCGTGTTGGCGGAAGAACAACTCGATGTTGTCCCTGCTGGCCCTGACCACTCCGTCGGATATCATCGTGCATGTTATATGCGATTTACTGACAAAACAAAGATCGAGAGAGCCAAGAAAAGACAAGAACGAGAAAATCAAGCGAAAGAGTGTAAGTACTGTTTATTGAGAACGAGAATCCTATTTTGTTTACCTTTTTAAAATTAAATGATTCGGCCCTTTCATCTTCCCCCCAAATGTACAATAATGGCGACTATTGTCTCTCACTTATCCCACGTATTACAATTTATGTTAGTTGATAATGATAGCTATGCGATTTGCGGTGACAGTATAATAATTGTCCACAAAAATTATTGTATGAACATTTTTATCAACTTATATCCATCTCCACGTCTCATAGGAATCTTCTGACTCTATACCGTTGTATTGTATGGTATTGAAGGAGCTGGGGCTCCCACATCGATCGGAAGAATGGACGCGACAAAAAGCTGGAATTCATCCGAGTTGCTTTAATCAAACCAAACACTCAGGCACTCTGAAAAGCCCGTTTATCGGGCAGCAATATATATACATATTATCCCGGAGCGTTTGCCCAGGAAAGGCGAGAGGGGGCGTGGCCCAGCGTCCCGACCGAGGCCTGGCAAGTTGAGCGCGGGCCTGCCCGGGCGTCCTGGACGACCCGGCATGGTGATCGCTCCGCGTCCTTGATAGGTGCAAGGCGATTGTGAAAACCCAGCGGTAGCCGCTACACACGTCCCCCCAGAATCGACTTGCACCGGCAGGGTCAATTTGAGGGGGGTCCTGATGACCCGGCCGAAGCGACCCCTGAAGGGTCGTGGGAGGGGGTCCGGTGTGGTGGTGGGCGGTCGAGTGGGGGGCACCGTGGACGGGGGGCGGCCTCGCCGCGGCGGAAGGGCCACCCGTGGTGGGTGGTCGACGTCCACGTGCGCCGGCTTGAGGCGGTCCACCGCAATCCGGTCCGACCTGCCGCCGATGTCGATGACGAACGACTTGTCGTCCCGTCGCAGCACCCGGAAGGGCCCGTCGTACGGCGGCCGGAGTGGCCCCCGATGTGCGTCGTGACGCACAAAAACATACTCCACTGTGCGAAGTGCTGGGGGGACGTAGGACTGGGGGTCACCGTGGTGGGATGTTGGCACGGGGGCAAACCGTCGGGCGGCCTCCTGGAGGTCCGAGCGCTGGTGAGCTGCGGACCAGGGACTGGTAGCGTCGGGCACGAATTCGCCCGGGACGCGTAGCGCCTGGCCATAGACCAGTTCGGCGGTGGATGCCTGGAGGTCCTCCTTGGGGGCCGTGCGGAGGCCCAAAAGGACCCACGGCAGCCGGTCGGCCCAACCGCCGTCTTGAAGGCCGGCCATGAGCGCGGCCTTCATGGAGCGGTGGAATCGCTCGCACAACCCGTTTGCTTGGGGGTGGTAGGCCACAGTACGGTGGAGCTTGACCCCCAGGTTGCGGGCGACCGCGCCCCACAGCTCGGAGGTGAACTGTGGTCCGCGGTCTGACGAGATGTCCGCCGGTGCGCCGAAGCGGGCAACCCAGGTGGCGATGAAAGCCTGCGCCACGTCGGCGGTGGTGGTGGAGACGAGGGGAACGGCCTCCGGCCACCTGATGGTCCTGTCCACCATGGTGAGCAGGTGTGTGAACCCCCGTGACGGGGGGAGGGGGCCCACCAGATCCACGTTGACGTGGTCGAAACGTCGTTCGGGCACGGTGAAAGGTGCCAGCGGGGCCTGGGTGTGTCGGTGGACCTTGGCCCGTTGGCAGGCCGTGCAGGTGCTGGTCCAATCGCGGACGTCCCGACGAAGGCCGTGCCAGACGAATCGCGCCGACACCAGCTTCTGGGAAGCTTTCCGGCCCGGGTGGGAAAGGCCGTGGAGGGAGGCGAAGATGCGGCGTTGCCAGGTGACGGGCACGGTGGGGCGAGGCTGGCCTTGGGAGACGTCGCAGAGCAGGACAGTGTCCGCGAAGGGGATGTCGGCCAGGCAGAGGCCCGTGTCCACCGCCCGGAGGGCTTGCACCGTGGTGTCGGTGGTTTGGTCCGCCGCCATAAGCGCAAAGTCCACGCCCAGGTGGACCGCGTTCGCGCTGGCCCGGGAAAGACAGTCGGCCACGGCGTTGTTTTTGCCGGCGACGTGCCGGATGTCCGTGGTAAACTCCGACACGGCGGAGAGGTGGCGCTGTTGGCGGGCCGACCACGGCTCCATGACCTTGGCCATGGCGTAAACCAACGGCTTGTGGTCGACGAACGCCGTGAAAGGTCGGCCCTCCAGGAGGTGGCGGAAATGGCGGACGGCCAGGTGGAGACCGAGGAGCTCCCGGTCAAACGTGCTGTATTTGAGCTCGTTCGGCCGGAGCTGCCGGCTGAAAAAAGCGAGTGGCTGCCAAACCCCGTTCACCCATTGCTCATGTACGGTGCCCACCGCGTAGTCGGAGGCATCCGTGGTGAGGGCGATGGGAGCGTTGAGCACCGGGTGAGCGAGCAGTGTTGCGTCGGCGAGGGCCCGCTTTGAGCTTTGGAAGGCCGCATCCATTGCTGCGGACCAGGCGATGTCGTGCTTGGCCGGCTTGCCCCGGAGGGCTTCGTAGAGGGGCCGCATGAGTTGAGCAGCGCGGGGCATGAAGCGGTGATAAAAATTCACCATTCCCAGGAATTCCTGCAGGGCCTTTATGGTGCGGGGACGCGGGAACGTGGTGATGGCCTCGACCTTGGTTGGCAGCGGCACGGCCCCGTTCTTGGTGATGTGGTGGCCCAAAAAATCAACGGCCGTCGTGCCGAAGTGGCATTTGGCCGGGTTGACGATGAGGCCGTGCTCGCTGAGGCGCCCGAACAGTGTTCGGAGGTGGAGGAGGTGCTCGGCCCGGGACGTGCTGGCGACGAGGATGTCGTCCAGGTAAACGAAAAGGAACGGCAGGTCACGCAGCACGCCGTCCATCAAGCGCTGGAACGCCTGAGCCGCGTTCTTGAGACCAAACGGCATCCGCAAGAATTCGAATAAGCCGAACGGCGTGATGACTGCCGTTTTAGGGACGTCGGCCGCCCTGACAGGTACCTGGTGATATCCCCGTATGAGATCAATTTTCGAAAAAATGACCCGTCCCGCCAGACGGGCGGAGAAGTCTTGGATATGCGGGATCGGGTACCTGTCGGGGGTGGTAGCGTCATTGAGATGGCGGTAGTCGCCACACGGGCGCCATCCACCCCCCGGCTTTGGCACGATGTGCAGTGGCGAGGCCCACGCGCTATCGGAGCGCCGCACGATGCCGAGGTGCTCCAACGCGTCGAATTCGGCCTTCGCCACGGCGAGCTTGGCTGGGTCGAGGCGGCGGGCCCTGGCGTAGACCGGCGGGCCCGTGGTTGGTATGTGGTGCTCGATCCCATGCCGTACTGCGACGGCCGAAAACGTCGGCCGCGTGAGGGCCGGGAACTCCGTGAGCAGGCGAGCAAACTCGTTCGCCGCCGGGACGGCGCATGCCAGCTCGGTCGGCGCGGAGCTGCTCAATGTGCATACCAGGGAGCTGAAGGTTTCGGCGTTGATTAAACGACGCCGTTGGACGTCCACCAGCAGTCCGTGTGCGCAGAGGAAGTCGGCGCCTAGCAGAGCCATGGGCACGTTTGCGGTTACAAACGTCCAAGCAAAGCGTTGGCCGCCGAAGCAGAGGGTGACGTTGCGCGGGCCGAAGGTGCGGATGGTCGATCCGTTGGCCGCAACCAAGGAGGGGCCGCAAACCGCGGACTGCCTGTCCTGGTCAGAGGCGGGTATGACGCTCAGTTGGGCGCCGGTGTCGCACAGGAAGCGCCGTCCGGACGCTTTATCCGTAATGAACAGTAAGTTGCCCGTGTGGCCGGCGCTCATGGCTGGTAATGAACGCCGGCCCGGCCGTTTCCCGGCCTGCCGAAGGTGCACGGGGGTCGGCATGTCCGGGCCTTCTGTCCGAACCTGGCATGATAGTAACACCACGCTTGGTCAGGTGGAGGCCCCGGTCGTCGTGCTGGAGGTGGTCGGCTCGGTGTAGCGGCCGCCAATTGCGTCGGCAGTTCGGTCGTCGACCGTGCCGGGTGCTCGGGCGCCATGGGTGTTGCGTCGGACGGCGGTGGGTCCCATGTCGCTGCTGCGATGCGCTGACCTGCGGCGGAGATCTTGTCGGCTTCTCTGGCAAGGGCCCGGGGATCTGTGATCGTCGTGCTTGCCAGGGCGAGGCGTACCGGGTTAGGCAGCTGATGGAGGAACAGCTCCCGGAACAGGAATGCCGGAGAGTGCTCGCCGAGCAGTGAAAGCATGTAGTCCATTCGCTCGGAAGGGCGCGTGTCGCCGAGCTCGGGCAGGTCGAGCAGGCGCCGTGCGCGTTCCACCGATGGGAGGGCGAAAGCGTCGAGGAGAAGCTTCTTAATCGCGCCGTATTTGTCAGCGGCTGGTGGGCTCTCGAGGAGGCTCAGGGCACGGGCCGCGGTGGCCGAACCGAGCGCTGCTACCACATGGTGGAAGCGGGTGTCGTCGGCCGTGATGCCTCGCAGGGCGAACAGGGAATCCGCCTGTGCGAACCAAACCGCCGCGTGAGCCTCCCAGAAGGTAGGCAGTTTAAGGGCGACTGCCGTGTCCATGTCGGTAGGTCACCAATGAAGGAGCTGGGGCTCCCACGTCGATCGGAAGAATGGACGCGACAAAAAGCTGGAATTCATCCGAGTTGCTTTAATCAAACCAAACACTCAGGCACTCTGAAAAGCCCGTTTATCGGGCAGCAATATATATACATATTATCCCGGAGCGTTTGCCCAGGAAAGGCGAGAGGGGGCGTGGCCCAGCGTCCTGGCTGCGGCCTGGCAAGTTGAGGGCGAGCCTGCCCGGGCATGCCCGGGCGTCCCGACCGAGGCCTGGCAAGTTGAGCGCGGGCCTGCCCGGGCGTCCTGGACGAGCCCGGCATGGTGATCGCTCCGCGTCCTTGATAAGTGCAAGGTGATTGTGAAAACCCAGCGGTAGCCGCTACACCATAACGGATCTCTAATCCACGTCACCCTCTTTCTTTATCATGTTACCATGGTTACCAAAGTTGACCATTTAAAAGATTCATGACAAAAACCGTAATTAAAAGCATATGTCATTAATCCCAGTGATGTATTATTGTTGTCATATTTATGGCTACTTTGCCCGAATGCCCTCAATGTACATACACTGACACACACTGGAACTTGAGGATCTCATTCGTTGCCATGCCTGTCCTGTGTCTTTCCCATTGGATTCCAGTCCTTGCCGTACGAGTACATGCAGAAAGTCCACCATGCTCACTCGGGGTACCTGCGTGGAAAGTTGTACCGCCGCCCATTACTTCTGCACCAGGGCCACATGCAGTGGCTGTGGGACATGGATGGCCGGCGCTACCTTGACCTATTTAGTGGCATTGTGACCATCAGTGTGGGGCATTGCCACCCGTAAGTATGGTTGCGTTGCTGTGTGCCGCATCTACTTTTGATCTATCATAGACATTGATTATACCTGATTTTCCTCTTACAGAAAGGTATGTCATGGTTGCTCATGGAAGAGCAATGTTTTCATGTTTTCTTTGCACATAATGTTGTAATATCTAGTGAGTTCCACCACCAGCCCTCTCCCTTCCACAGATCTCCCGATGTCCCTGTTCTTTACTGTTATGCTTGTGTGCTTCCCTCTCTCTCCCCATGTTGTCTCCCACTTCCTTTATTATATGTTTGTGGGTGACAAATTGAGTACCCTGCTTGAATATAAACTAAACTAGAACTGCCACTTTAAAACTGCTGGCAGTGATGACCGGTTTACTCGCACCCACTTTTGATACAACCCCACTTTTCATACAACCCCACTTTTCATACAACCCCACTTTTCATACAACCCCACTTTCATTGGACATGCTTTGACACAACCCCCTTGGATACAACCCCGACACACACACACACACACACACACACACACACACACACACAAACACACATCCCCCCTACCCCCTCCCACACACCCACCCACACCCCTGCCCCCACACGCACACCCCTCCAAACACACACACACACCCCTCCAAACACACACACACACACACACACACATCCCCCCCCCCCCACACACACACACATCCCTCCCCCCACACACACACACACACACATCCCCCCTACACACACACACACACACACACACACACATATCCCCCCTACCCCCACCCACACCCCTCCCCCGAAACACACACACACGCCAACCCCCCCCCCCACCACCTACACACACACACATCCCTCCACCCCCCCCCCCACACACACACACACACACATATCCACACACACACACACACACACACAAACACACGCACACCCCTCCCCCCACACGCGCACACTCCTCCCCCCACACGCACACACATATCCAGACAAACGCACATCCCCCTCCCCCCACCCACACCCCTCCCCCGAAACACACACACACGCCAACCCCCCCCCCCCCCACCTACACACACACATCCCTCCACCCCCACACACACACACATCCCCCCTACACACACACACACCCCACCCCCAACACACACACACACACACATATCCACACACACACACAAACACACGCACACCCCTCCCCCCACACGCGCACACTCCTCCCCCCACACGCACACACATATCCAGACAAACGCACATCCCCCTCCCCCCACCCCCCAAGACACATCCCCCACACACATCCCCTGACACACAACCCCCCCCCCACACACACACACACACATCCCCCCACACACACACATTCCCCCTACCCCCCACCCCACCCACATACAAACATGCACACATCCCCCCACCCCAACCCCCAACACACACACACACACACACACACACACACACACACACACACACACACACACACACACACACACACACACACACACACACACCCCTCCAAACACACACACACACACACACACATCCCTCCCCTCCCCCCCCCCACACACACATCCCTCCCTCCCCCCCCCCCCACACACACACACATCCCTCCCCCCACACACACACACACATCCCCCCTACACACACACACACACACACACACACACACACACACACACACACACACACACACACACACACACACACACATATCCACACACACACACACAAACACGCGCACACCCCTCCCCCCACACGCACACACATATCCAGACAAACGCACATCCCCCTCCCCCCACCCCCCAAGACACATCCCCCACACACATCCCCCGACACACAACCCCACCCCACACACACACACATCCCCACACACACACACATTCCCCCTACCCCCCACCCACATACACACACACATGCACACATCCCCCCACCCCAACCCCCAACACACACACACACACACACACACACACACACACACACACACACACACACACACACACACACACACATCCCCCCCACCCTAACACACACACAAACACACGCATACATCCCCCCCCCCCCCCCCCCCACACACACACACACACACACACACACACACACACACACACACACACACACACACACACACACACACACATCCCTCCCCCCCCCACACCCACACACACATCCCTCCCCCCCCCACACCCACACCCCTCCCCCCCCCCACACACACATCCCTCCCCCCCCACACCCACACACACATCCCTCCCCCCCCCCCCCACACCCACACACACATCCCCCCCCCCCCCCCACACCCACACACACATCCCTCTCCCCCCCCCACACCCACACCCACACCCACACCCACATCCACATCCACACATGTCAATCCATGCACTGATTGCAGAAAAAGCCATTTTAAAAAGAAAATTAACCTGAAATTGCAGACAGAATTATTTATTTTATCTGAGAAGCTAAACGATTCTTCTTCTTCTTTCGTACCTCAAACTTTATGTGAAATGTGATCGATTTTTAAAAAATCAGAATTTGAGCAAATCTGTTTCATTCCTTTGTTAATATGTCTCCCCTATTGATAAATCTGCAATTTGTATTTCATTTGAGGTTGAAATGACCGCGGGAGATCGTGTGATAATGATCACGTCCTGGAAGGGAATCTTCTTCTTCAGTCGATCATATTGTTACGCAACCGTGATTAACACCACAGTTACGGATGACCGATTTGCGAGACTTTAACTCCCGAGGCGAAAACTCAATGGCGGATTCAAGTTCAACACAAAGTTAAACGCGCGGAATGGCGCACGCAGCAAAGCTCCGCCCGCCGCCTTATCTACTAAAATCAAACACCCAGGAAAACTGCGTTCAGATATATACAGAAAATAATACAAGGATTTATTATTGAAAAGTAAAGACAGTGAAAAAGCCCGCGCCGGTAATACTAATAAATCGAATAAGCCTAAATTGGGATCCCAGACACAACAGATATCAAACACGATACGAGGGAGGTGAATACGAAAATAACACGTCTTTTTAGTTTATGCACAGTGTATTCGCGGGTACGGCCTTATCTCGTCCTTGTCGTCCCCGATCGCACACCACGAGGTCCTTTCGCTCCAAATTCCACAAGGCCTCGCTCCAAGCACCACGCGTCCGACGCGTGGCCAGCAGCTCCACACGAGGTCGATCTCCACAAGGTCCGTGCACCAAAGGTCCAACGTAAGCTGCACCAAGCAAGCGAACTCCACTTGACTCTCTTTTTGGGAGTGCTGGCAGCCAAGTGCCAACTGTTTGGTGCCAACTGCCAACGAACTGCGACGAACGAACCTCGAACTGCAACGAACTGCTCCGAACTGCGTGTGCTGCCGTGTCTTGCCGTGTGTCCCGAAAATGGCGTCCGACCGTCGCATATATCTCTCGCCGATGACGTCACATTGGCGCACTCCTCAGCCACTCACAGCCTCCCAACTCGCCGGCTCGCCCCGGCCACGCCCTCTGCGGCATGCTCCACTCTCGCTCACCGACCCCCGCGGTCCTTGTGTAACACGTGCCAGGCGAGGTTTGTAGGCCTTGGAGGTGTAAACGGTGGCGGTGTTTTTGGCCTGGTGGTGTCCATTTATTACGAAGTCATTGTCAGGGAGAGGAATTATTTAATGTTGCGCTAAGGACCTAACTAATGTTTATGTGGTTTGCAGTGCCATAATGGACAAAGGTTTGACTACGAGGTGAGACTCACAGGGGCGTTACCTTTAACCCCTCCCTATTTAACACTCGAATCTCCAGGTAGATCCACAATCATACATCTTACCCCGACAAACGCCTAAACATCAATAACTTATTACATGTAGAGTCCCTGTCACGACAGCCGAATACCTACCTATTCAGATCTACCTAGCTCTAGATGTTGCTCTACCAAATTCATAACACAGCCCCCCCCCCTGGAACCGTAGCTCCTGCAAGGTTCACCGCAGGGCTACCACTCCAGCCTTAACACTTACTGTCACACACTTAATTAACCTATGAAATAAATCAGGAAGGGCTGTGGGAAGTGAGTCGGACTACCTACCTACACTTCCTTAACATGCTGAACCCCTTAACCATCATGCAAGTATGTACATTTTCTTCGTTGTTCCTGTGGAGGGAGGAAACAAACAACACACAACACTAACTTAACCACAAAACTTAACCATCTTTCCAAACTCAAAACTCTAACCTTTGTACATACCCCGGTCTACAGACCACGTCCCCCGGTGGATGCCACAAGACTCAACCTTACCCGTGGGGCCATCCCCAATGCATCCCCCTAAATTTCCACGGGCCCTGTCCAGATGTTACAGGTGAGTGACACGGCTCGGTGGATTTCGCCCACATTCATGCAACACAGACCCCTTAACCACTCATTCTCATTCCATAGGTCATCAAGGCATTTCAAAAATCAACAAAGCACTTATTTCAATACACCCCCTGCAGGACCATGGCATTGATGTCATTCACGTGTGTGTGTGCATTCCTCAACTAGGCAGCGGGGAGGTACCGCACAAAAAGATGGTGGGGGCACATCAGGCTGTGGTGCCCGCAGTCCCAAAAACAAGTCAACCGACTTACAAGTTCATTGCCCCCCCCCCCCCCCTTTACCTCTTGGCCCCGTGACAGCCCAACAGCCCCTTTCCGCCGTTACCTCGCCGGTGAGGGTCTCCACACACACCAGGCTCCTTTGCCTCCTGCTTTCGCGCAGCAACACGGGTCACCAGGGGACTTCCTCACCCTGCGGCGCCCAACCAGACCCTCCACCGACGAGCTCCAATTTCCAGTTACCACCGGCTGCCAGGGGTAATTGCCGCAGAGGGGGGCCCGCAGGCATCGCTCCTCAGAGCTTGCTCTGTACCTGCGGACACACACACCTTCCCCACCCACAAGACCCCAAAACACACTTCCTCCCCCGCTGCCATTCAATTCTCCACACAACTCAGCACAATTTAGTACAATTCTTGGTGTAAAAGGTGTTACAAGGCTTGCCATGGCCTGCCACATGTGAAATCCCCCAGTTCACATTTAAACCATCACACATTTCCAAAAGCACATTTCCAAAAGCACAAGTATCGCCCCTCATTATCTCCAATAATCATCACTCACTCTCCAGGTTCCACTCTCACGACCACATCAAAACACCTAACCACAATACAAAAACATACGCCACCCACAAGACACTGTGGCTCCCATTCCATCCCCTCACCGGCCATGTCATCACTCTCACCCGCCTCCCAACTCCAATTTACATGTCCCCAATTTCCAAAGCAAGTCCTGGAGCCTGGGACAGTACTCCTCAAAACACTCACCTCAAGTGCAGGTAGTTGCAGGTTGGTCAGGTTCAAGAGTGTCATCCACCACACCTAATTTCCCCCTCACCCTTCCAATCCACTCCGGAGTCTCCCGACCCATGTAGGAGCTCAATCTATCCCCGTGAACTATCTGTGGAAGGGTATGCGGGCCCATCTGAATTTTGAACACCACATCAGTCACCTGCCGAAGCACCACCCCAGGGCCCTTCCAAGGTGAAGTGAGTTTTGGGCACACCCCCTTCCTTCTCCGGGGCCAGTAGAGCCAAACAAGGTCTCCAGGAAGGAAACGAGGTGTGTGAGCCCGAGCGTCATACCGCGTTTTCATCTGCGAAGAAGCCAAGCCAATTTGCTTCCTCGCAAACTCATGAGCCTTTTCCATGCTCGCTTTCAAATTGGTTGCATAGCTCTCCACAGTTGGCTCACCCGGTTCCCCTGGTGACGGTCCCATCAACAAATCTGTGGGGACTCGCATCTCCCTACCGAACATCAACAAGGCGGGGGTGCACCGAGTGGTCGCATGCTGGGCGGTCCGGTATGCCATCAATATAAAGGGAAGGTGCTCGTCCCAATCCTGTTGGTTTTCAGATGTAAAGAGGGCCAATTGTGTCAACAGTGTCCGGTTGAACCTCTCTACCATCCCATCCGATTGAGGCCTAAGGGGAGTCGTCCGGGTCTTATGAATTTGGAGGAGCTCGCACACCGACCGCAGGAGGGCAGATTCAAAGTTCCGGCCCTGGTCAGTGTGTAGCTCCCTTGGGACGCCAAATCGGGAGAAGAATCCCTCAACTAGAACTTGAGCTACCAGCCGGGCTTCCTGGTTGGGCAATGGGTAGGCCTCTGGCCACTTGGTGAAGTAATCCATTGCCACCATAATGTACCGATTCCCTCGGCGGGTGGCTGGCAGGGGCCCCACCACATCTACTGCCACCCGCTCGAGCGGTGCCCCGACATTGTACACCTGGAGCGGGGCCTTGCGCGCACGTGGGGGTCCCTTCTTACCGCGGCAGAGGTCACAGGATCTCACCCAATTTTGAATGTCTCGGCCCGAATTCACCCAGTAGAACCTCTGCCGTAATTTGGACAAAGTCTTGGCCACGCCCAAATGTCCCATTGTCCTAGTCCCATGCACGTGCCCCATAACCACTTCCTTCAATTTGTTGGGTACAATTATCAACCAGGAAGCTACATCACCCATTGGTGTCACCCACTTTCTGAACAAATAGCCCTCTTTCAACCCCAACATCTGCCACTGTGCCCAATAGGCCTTTACCTGGGCTCCGTGTGGAGCAATCTCCTCCCAAGAGGGTCTTTTGTCCTCCTCTAGCCAATGAAAAAGGGGCCCCAAAACAGGATCCTCCCTTTGACTCTCTTGCCAATTCACATCGCCCAATTCCTGTGGGGGTTGTGGCAAAGTTCGCCTGGTCACTTTTGCTGCATATAGGCATGCATCAATTTGGCCCTGCCCAATTGGATCCTTGGCTTCTTGTCTATCACAAAATTTACACTGTGCCTCCCAACAGGGGCGCCGAGAGAGAGCGTCTGCATTGGCATGTGCTTTGCCAGGCCGATGTTGCACAGTGAAATTATACTGCTGCAGCCTCTCAAGCCACCTTGCAATTTGTCCCTCCGGCTCTTTGAACCGAAGGAGCCATTGCAAGGAGGCATGATCCACTCGGATCACAAACTCCCTCCCATAAAGGTAAGGGTGAAAGTGTCCAACTGCAGACAGCAAGGCCAATAGTTCTTTGCGGGTAACGCAATAATTTCGTTCGGGCCTCGAAAGTGCCCGACTGTAATACGCAATAGCCCTCTCGACTCCCTGTTGCATTTGTGACAACACAGCTCCCAATCCCTCCTGGCTCGCATCTGTGTCCAGGATGTAATTGCCATCATCCGTCGGGTATGCCAAAACTGGGGCCTCCACCAGACGTTGTTTTAAGTGACTGAATGCCTCGATGCAGCTCTCTGACCATACAAATTTGGCTCCTTTCTCTGTCAATTTGTGCAAAGGTCTTGCAATTTCCGCGAAATTTGCCACAAATCTCCTGTAGTACGAGCAGAGGCCCAAAAATCCTCGGACCTCCCTTACATTTTTAGGGGCGGGCCACTCTTTTACAGATTTTACCTTTCCAGGGTCAGTGGCCACGCCGCTCTCACTGATCACGTGACCCAGGTAAGTCACTTCCCTCCTGAAAATTTCACACTTGCTCGGATTTAATTTCAACCCGGCACCCCTTAATCTCCCAAATACGTCTGACAAATTTTCGACAGCCTGTTCAAATGTGGGAGCGTGGACCAATACATCATCCAAATAGACGAGGCAAGTCTGCCACGGTAAGCCAATTAAAACACGTTCCATCAGACGCTCAAACGTGGCAGGGGCATTGCACAATCCAAAGGGCATGACGACAAACTGCCAGAGACCCTTTCCTGTGGTGAACGCCGTTTTCTCCCTCGCCTCTTTATCCATTTCCACCTGCCAATAACCACTCTTTAAATCCAACGTGGAGAACCATGTTGAGCCTGAAACGGCATCGAGGGTGTCATCGATCCTTGGCAGGGGATACGAGTCCTTGAGTGTCACATGATTGAGCTGGCGGTAGTCCACACAGAACCGAGTGGTCCCGTCCTTCTTCTTCACCAGCACAATGGGTGACACCCAAGGACTCACCGAGGGCTCGATAAATCCGGCTCTTTCCATTTTGCTCAGCTGTTCCTCTGCCTCCTCTTTCTTAGCGAAAGGGAGCCGCCTCGGCGGTTGGCGAACAGGCCGAGCCTCGCCAGTACTAATTTTGTGCCTGACGAGACTCGTGCGTCCAACATCCTCGGGGGAGAGAGAAAAAACACCCAAGTTCTTACCAACCAAATTGTGCAACGTCTCTACCTGCTCCGATGTTAGGCCCTCTTCAGAGCGTGTCATCATGTCCCGCATTCCCTCTGACCAATCACATTTCCCCAAATTTTGCCCTCCTTCCGGCTGTACTGGCAAGCATGTGGATCCACCTCCTCCGGTGACCTCTACTACACTACTGCATTTGGCTACGATGGCTCCGCCCCTTATAGTGCGGGGGCTGTCGGACAAGTTGAGCAGCCTGACTGCCAGCATAGGCCCACGGGTGTCTATGAGGGTGCGACCCACCATTAATTCCTCCGTCCCCTGCGAGGACCACGACTCCACTAGCCCCAGCTGGCCAATGGGTTGAGCACCTGCTGCTAACTCTGCCATCACGACTCTCTCGGACCTGGGAGGCATGGTCACAGTGCGCGGCACCTCCAGCCACGTCCCCTGCACCTCCTCGTCATCCCCCAGTCCCATTAACTGCAGCCTCTCGGTGCCCAACCACATATGACCACGCCCAAGGTCTAATTGGCAGTCATGTTCCACCAGGAAACTCAGTCCCAACAGACACTGATCGCACACCCCCGCCACCCACACAACCACGCTGACCTCCAGGCCACCCAACTCCATCCTCACCACTCCGCGTCCCAATATTGGTGCCGTTGCCCCCGTAGCCAGTTGAAGGCTGTGTCCTTCTACCCTATCAATTTTGTCCCAGCCTCCAACACTCTGGTCTAGCACACCCGGATTGATAATGGTGTCACTGGCTCCAGTGTCCACCACGGCCTCACAAAATTCTCCCTCAATTTTGCATCTAACCCTTAGATTACCTGTGCCAATTTGTCCGCAATTCACTACTTCCACCAAAGGAGGGCGCTTCTCCACACACTTGCCAGCCGAGCATGGCCCCGTATGCTCGGCTCGTTCTAGTTTCCCGCACACTCTACCGCTATTGGCCCAGGCGGAGGTGGTGGTCCTCTGTCTGACACCTGTGGACCTACTGGGGGCCCCCTCCTTTCTGGACTGCGAAGCCTGTCAGGAGGTGGGGGCCCATATGGTTGCCGACAATTCCTCTGACTGTGCCCTCTTCTCCCACATCTAAAACAAGTCCCCAAGAACGGACCCCTCTGGTAGCCAGGCGGAGCCCCCCTTTCTCCCGGCCCAGCCCGATAAAAATCAGGCCGTCCTGATGGCCAACCTGGACCACCCTGTCGTGACTCGCTCCCTGCAAATTGTCCCCCCATCAAATTTGTCAGCTGGCGGCTGATTCCCCTTAACATTCGCCCGATGTCATCCTCTGGCTTTTCCTGATCCCGCACCTCGGCCTGCCGTACCGTCACAGGTGCCCTCTCCGATGCGCGGTTCGACCTTCTCAAAAAGGTCAGTCTCGCCGCGCATTCCGCTGCCCGGTGCACCGTGGGTGGGTCCTGTAACTCCACCAACGTCCGGACCTCAGGATCAGGGAGAGCCGCCATAAATTTTTCTATCGCCAGCTTGTCCCACGCCTGTGCTGGTAGGTCCCTGTATGCTATCCTCACAGATTGGTATATATCCTGGGCCAGCTCCTGCAGCGTCTCATTAGGCTTTTGCCTGCGATGCAGCAGCTGTGCCCTGACCAGGTCGCACCTTGCGCCTGTCCCGTACCTGTTATTCAAGGCCTCACAAATGGCCTTGCTGGTCAATATTCCCTCTGGGACTACGTTTAACACGTCGGCGGCTGACCCCCGCAGTGTCGCCACCAGATTCCCCATGCGCTCCCGCTCTCCCCAACCATTGAGCTGAGACACGCACTCAAATTGTGTCAGGAAAGCCTCGAGGCTCCCTGATCCGTCAAAATGTACGAGGGGGATTGTTTTTCCAGAGACTCTATTCCCCGATTCCTCTCTGTCCAAATCCAGTCCGGGGCCAAAACACCCCCCCAACTGGGTATTCCGTTTCGGAGCCTCTGGTGTCCAAATGTGGCTCGTGGTGAGGGTCTCCTGGGTCACCTTAATCTGGTCCTGAAGATGTTTAACCGACCTACTCACCTCTTCCTTCAGGCTCTCTTGAACCCGGCCAACCTCCTTCTTGATGGTATTGTCCCAGATCTCCAGCCGCTCCTGCATAAAATCACTCACCCTTTCATTATCCATTAGTGGCCCCCACAGGCCTTTCTCAATTAACCCTTGCTCCTGCTCTTTTATGCGGGTTTCCAACCCCCTCACCTCCTCGGCCAATTTGCCCCCCTGTCGGTTGAGCAGTCCCCATTCCTCACTCTGCTGTAGCATTCTGGCATCCACCCGGCCCCGATAGCCTTCCAGGTCCCCATTTGCTTTATCAATTCGAGCATTTGTGGCACCAATCTGACCCTACTGGGGTAGGGTAGCTGACCCTCCAACTTTTCCCCCATTTGGACAGCCTGCGTCACGCCCTCCTCTATTTTTGACATTAATTCTTCCCGTTTCAATTCAATTTCCACCCCTATGGCTTTTTCCATCTCCCCCATTTGAGTTTCTACTTTACCCTCAAATTTCCCCAGTCTGTCCGTAATTTGGTTTTGCACTCTCCCTTCTATGCCATCAATTCGTTCCCCCAGCTGCTGTGCCATTTCCCCTATTTTTCCTTCCAATTGTTCATTCCTTTCCTTTATTTCATTCCTCCATTCCTTCCCCTGGGACTCCATTTTATTTTCCAACCCTTCAATTTGTTCCTCCAATCGATCACTCATTCCCTTCATTCCTTCCCTACATTCCTTCCCCTGGGACTCCATTTTTCTTTCCATTCCTCCCATTAATTCCTTTAAAAATTTCATTAAAGCCTGGTCGTCTCTCGGGGCCGTCCCATTTGTTCCCGACTCCCCGGTAGGGGAGGGGCATAAGTTGGTGCTCGGGACGAGGGAGGCTCCAAGGCTCACCTCTACATCAAATTCCCCTATTTCCGGCTCACTCCCGACGCTGACGGAGGTCTCGCTGCGTACTTCCATTTCGTCGACCTCCGACATCCGCTTTTCGGAAGGTCGTTCCCCGCGCGCGTATTTATTTCAATTCCAAAAACACAATTTAAATTTGACGAAGACGCGATATCGCGCTCCTGACACCACTTGTTACGCAACCGTGATTAACACCACAGTTACGGATGACCGATTTGCGAGACTTTAACTCCCGAGGCGAAAACTCAATGGCGGATTCAAGTTCAACACAAAGTTAAACGCGCGGAATGGCGCACGCAGCAAAGCTCCGCCCGCCGCCTTATCTACTAAAATCAAACACCCAGGAAAACTGCGTTCAGATATATACAGAAAATAATACAAGGATTTATTATTGAAAAGTAAAGACAGTGAAAAAGCCCGCGCCGGTAATACTAATAAATCGAATAAGCCTAAATTGGGATCCCAGACACAACAGATATCAAACACGATACGAGGGAGGTGAATACGAAAATAACACGTCTTTTTAGTTTATGCACAGTGTATTCGCGGGTACGGCCTTATCTCGTCCTTGTCGTCCCCGATCGCACACCACGAGGTCCTTTCGCTCCAAATTCCACAAGGCCTCGCTCCAAGCACCACGCGTCCGACGCGTGGCCAGCAGCTCCACACGAGGTCGATCTCCACAAGGTCCGTGCACCAAAGGTCCAACGTAAGCTGCACCAAACAAGCGAACTCCACTTGACTCTCTTTTTGGGAGTGCTGGCAGCCAAGTGCCAACTGTTTGGTGCCAACTGCCAACGAACTGCGACGAACGAACCTCGAACTGCAACGAACTGCTCCGAACTGCGTGTGCTGCCGTGTCTTGCCGTGTGTCCCAAAAATGGCGTCCGACCGTCGCATATATCTCTCGCCGATGACGTCACATTGGCGCACTCCTCAGCCACTCACAGCCTCCCAACTCGCCGGCTCGCCCCGGCCACGCCCTCTGCGGCATGCTCCACTCTCGCTCACCGACCCCCGCGGTCCTTGTGTAACACGTGCCAGGCGAGGTTTGTAGGCCTTGGAGGTGTAAACGGTGGCGGTGTTTTTGGCCTGGTGGTGTCCATTTATTACGAAGTCATTGTCAGGGAGAGGAATTATTTAATGTTGCGCTAAGGACCTAACTAATGTTTATGTGGTTTGCAGTGCCATAATGGACAAAGGTTTGACTACTAGGTGAGACTCACAGGGGCGTTACCTTTAACCCCTCCCTATTTAACACTCGAATCTCCAGGTAGATCCACAATCATACATCTTACCCCGACAAACGCCTAAACATCAATAACGTATTACATGTAGAGTCCCTGTCACGACAGCCGAATACCTACCTATTCAGATCTACCTAGCTCTAGATGTTGCTCTACCAAATTCATAACAATATCTTTGATTGAAATACGATCGAGTTAAAAATAGTCAGAATTTGAGCAAATCTGTTTCATTCGTTTGTTAATATGCCTCATCTATTGACAAATCTGCAATTATTTTTTTTTTTTGAGGTTGAAATGACCGCGGGAGATCGCGTTATAGTGATGACGTCCTGGATGGACATCTTCTTCCTCAGTCGCTCATTACTTTGAGTGAAATACGATCGAGTTAAAAATAGTCAGAATTTGAGCAAATCTGTTTCATTCGTTTGTTAATACTAGGGCATGCCCGTACTATATATATATCTAAAATTATATCCCCCCCCTCTATTTACATGAAATGGTTTGGTCCAAAGCGAACGGCTTGCGAGTACGGTGACAATCCCCCCCCTCTATTTACATGAAATGGTTTGGTCCAAAGCGAACGGCTTGCGAGTACGGTGACAATCCCCCCCCTCTATTTACATGAAATGGTTTGGTCCAAAGCGAATGGCTTGCGGAGTTTGGTAAAGAAATCGCCATAGCGTGCACAAACGCGCAGGAAAGCGAAAGAATCGCAAATTAGTTTTAATTAGTTTTAAAACATAGTTTAACGCCAACATAATTTGCCAACGTGAAATAAATGAATACGCTCTCAAATGTGCCGTCCGAGGCAGAGTCTGTTCGGCACGTTCGGCACACGTGATAGCTCGCTGCTCTCTGATTGGTTGAATCGTTTTTTGGACATAGCTCGGTAACTACTTGTCCGATTAATATGAAACCTTGAAAAGGCACATCCTCGGGTCCCCAGCAATATACCTGGCAAGTTTAAAGTATATCGGACCCGTGGTTGTCGAGAAACAGCGGTCACAGACATACAGACATACATACATACATACACACAGAGATTACTGGAATTATAGATAGATGCCTCAGCTATTGACAAATCTGCAATTATAATTTTTTTTGAGGTTGAAATGACCGCGGGAGATCGCGTTATAGTGATAACGTCCTGGATGGACATCTTCTTCTTCAGTCGCTCATTACTTTGAGTGAAATACGATCGAGTTAAAAATAGTCAGAATTTGAGCAAATCTGTTTCATTCGTTTGTTAATATGCCTCATCTATTGACAAATCTGCAATTATAATTTTTTTTGAGGTTCAAATGACCGCGGGAGATCGCGTTATCGTGCTCACGTTCTGGAAAGACAATCGGTGTGTTTCTTCTTCTTTCAATAATAAAGACTTATAGCTTCGAGACCGTACATCCAATCATCTTGAAAGTTTGCAGACTTGTTCCGCCTGATGAGAGCTACATTGCATTAAAAGCTCAAGTCGATCCATGCAGTGGTTCAAGAGTTACAAGCTTTTTAAAATTTAACTTCCATTATTTATTGCGGCCAAACCATGTGACTTATCAAAACGTGTCAAGTAACGTTGAAACATACCCCCATGAGGAACATTTGTGTAAAGTTTCCACGCAATATCTCCACAAATTATGGAGGTGATTCCATTTCTAGTTTGAGCTTTAAAACGTCATAACTCTGAAACCATGTGTCGGATGACGTCGTGCTCGCTGACTTTTTTGTTCGACATGGGTATGCGAATATGCATGCCAAGTTTGGGCTCGATCTGTTCAGCCGTTGCGGAGAAAAAGGGGTTTTTGTGTTTTTTCACGAAAAACAAGATGGCGGCCGAACCGTGTTATGTATGACTTCGAAAATTTTTGCATTCTGAGTTTTTTTTAACTAAGCATCTGGGAAAAAAATCCCATTTTCGGGGGAGAAAATTGTTTGTTTGACGATTCTAACCTCTTAACGTTAGCATTTTTAATATACTCGATACACATGTATTTTGTTCCCATCGCAGAGTTCTTTAGAATGAGCCATTCCTCAAATTTTTCCATTGAGCCGTTTTGGAGATACAGAGGGGAAAAGTTGAATTTGTTTTACAAGATGGCGCCCACACCACGTGACCTATGACGTCATAATTAGCATGAAAAAATTCTAGGAGCCGAGACGATCATTTGATGAAAATTTCCTGTCAATCCGACCAGCGGTTGCTGAGAACATTAATTATGAAGTTTTTGGAAGTGCAAAATAGGGCGGAAGAATAATAATAAGAAAAACTCTAGCAGTAATAATAGGTTACTCTCCATTTCATGGAGAGTAAACCTAACTAGTGCACAGCCATCCCGATGTGAGTTTGGGGTTTGTCTGTTTGGGGCTGTACTACCATAAATTAATCGTTGTAGTCGCCATTTGTATGCACAACCTGGCTGTGGGTCAGCATCAGTTCTTGCATGGGTTTGGAAATGCTGCTATTATTATAAATCTGTAATATAATATTAATCTTAATATAATATTAAATCCATGTCCTTTGCATTAAGGTATAATATTAATTCTAGAGCTAAATCCAAACCACTTCCTGGAATGCTAAACACAATGCTGACCGGAAAACCAATCTTCTTCTTCTTGGTATGCAGCACATAGCTGAGGGTAGTATAATTTGCTGGTGGAACATCTGTGCCACTGACACAGTGCTCCCTGTGACTGGCAGGATGGCCTAGAGGTATGCACACTCACCTCTAATCTGTCTAGCCGGGGTTTTAATCCCGACCCAGTTATAAACTGTCATCCTGGTGTTTCACAGGCAGGGTGATTCATCAATGTGTGTGCCGTCCCTCCAATGGACGTTAATCGAGTGTCCCGTCTACTAGCATTCGCTGGTGGATGTTAAAAATACCATGGTGACCTTCGCAAAGAGGAGGTGACCTGCAGCCGACACCACAACCAAATCTCAGCAAATATGGCAATGGCAAACCACTTCTGAACATGCCAAGAAAACAATCATGATGAGAAATCTAAGAGATAACGCTATGGTGCCGGACGATAAGCACCCCAAGTTTGAAAGCACCCAACTGGCTACTGGGAAAGAGCAAGGTGCTTTGATAAGGAGGATTGGCCATTATGACTGCAATGGATGAAACCCGCAAGAAAATCTCTCTGCACAGGTTCAATTAGGATGAGATTCCGTACAATTTGCCAAATTCAGAGACTACGTACTATTAAACTTCAGGTTCGTGTTCTCATTCATGTTCCTATTTGTGTTAAAAATATAACATTAAATTGAAACGAAGTAGTTCCTCAATCATACACTTCATAATATTCAAGCAGGACATTTCTAAACAGATAGACATGCAGACTTTTTTGCTTCATATGCAGGATAATGATATACCATAAAGGTAAGAAACTGTTTTGCAGGGCTGGACTTTGTGTACAGAATGCCAGACGAATTATGGCAAGAGGTTGAAGATTTTGTAAAACAAGAGGCCAAAACAACATCCAAAAAGCAAACAGAATAAAGAAGGCTAAATGGCTGTCAGAAGAGGCAATAAATATTGCAGGCAGAAGAAGAGAGATGAAAACCAAAGGAGCGTCAAGAGAGGACATTAATCGGCTAAACGTGGACTTCCAATGACCAGCTAAGAAAGACAACGAGAAATGTTTCAAAGATGCGTGCATAGAGATAGAAAGTGACAACAGAGCGGGGGAAACTTTCACAAGAGATCTTTCTGAAAATATCAGAGAGATCACAGGAAGGTTTAGGTCTGGGATTGGGTCCTTAAAAGTAGAGCAGGAAAAAGCTGACAGAAGAAACACAGCTGAAAGAAAGATGGAAGGACTTTACCGAAATTCCTTACAAACAAGATAGTAATTTGATGGTGACCTTCGAAGATATAGAATATGAGCAAGAACTAATAGAGATAGAATTTGAGGTACATAGAGCCCTGGAAGAGCTGGCAAGTAGAAAAGCACCCGGTGCCGATGAAATTCCAATCAAACTTCCATGTACGGTAGTTGGGAAGGAGGAAATCAAATGTTTAACAGCTATCTCTATATTGATCTGGAGCAGGATTGTATGGCCTAAAGGTGGAAGCAGTCGTTCTACATACCATTGCCAAAGAAAGGGGATCCAAGATATGTTCTACAAGGTCCATCCAAATGTTCAAATAACGGAACCATTGCCTTGATTTCACCTGCTAGCAAGATATTACTAAATGTCATTCAACACAGAATAGAAGACTTAATTAAGCAAGAAAGGCCCATGCAGCAAGCAGGTTTCAGAAGAGGAAGAGGTCCGAGAGATCAAATAGCGAATATCAAAGGTTATTGTATCTCCTTCAGGGATTGAGGAGGGTGTATCAAAGGAAGGTGTATCTCCTTCACAAAGGATACTATAAAGGAGATTATAGCAAAGCCTTTGATTGTGTTGTTCATGAATTGAGGTGGGTTATGTTGACAGAAATGGGGATGGCGGAACACCTGATATGCCTGATAAGAGGCCTGTACACTAAACAAGAAGCTGCCGTGAGAACAGAGTGTGGAGAAACGGAATGGTTTGGATTCGTAAAAGGGGTGAAACTGCCAGCTAATGTTGTGGACGTTAGAGATCCCACACTGTCCTTCGTGAAGAATACGCGAGCTATCACCAGCAACCTGAACAAATTTCAAATCCCTGCTCTTCCCTACAGGGGGAAGTGCAGCACTGGCTTTGTTCGATACTATTCCTACAGGTATGTGCTGCATACAAAAGAAGAAGAGATCTGTGTTTGGGTCAGCATTATAGTTAGTGTTCCATAATGCGGTTAGGATTTAGCTCTTGGGTTAATATCATATCAGTTAAGGTGGGTTTTCACGGGACACGCGAACGGTTCGCGAAGGATGCGAATGTCAAAAAAATGGCAAAGTCCAACATTCGTATTTTAGGCTCCAAAAGTTCGCCAAACATGCGCGGGGGTTCGGAAGCGTCGTCAATTGTTCGCAGGAGTCGTTTTTTGTTCGGCGGGTATTTTTAAAATGTTTGAAATTCCCGCCGAACAAAAAACGACTCCTGCGAACAATTGACGACGCTTCCAAACCCCCGCGCATGTTTGGCGAACTTTTGGAGCCTAAAATACGAATGTTGGACTTTGCCATTTTTTCGGCATTCGCATCCTTCGCGAACCGTTCGCGTGTCCCGTGAAAACCCACCTTTAAGAAGTTCATAATGCTGCATTGTTCATCAATACAGATTGTGACGTCACTCTCCTTGAGCCAATGGGATCTCTTTTTTCCAGGAAAAATACCTTTAAGGTAAATGTTACCGGCTAAATATACACACTCAATCCCTAAAGGCCTGGCCCTGAACAGCCCTCCATCCTATTTCCCTCTCCATTCCAATCCTCCCACTCCCATTCTCATGCAGGAAGGTGGTCGCAGCAGCCACAAGGCAAGCCCACAAGCTCTGGCACACAACCAATCTCTACATGGTCCCTTCTTTTTATGAGTATATCGAAAAACTCGCTGCTACATTGCCTGAGCCGTTGAAGGTGTGCACCTCTCCATCTTTGAATAACGTCATTGCTACTGTTAGAATAACTTTTCACACGTTTGTGCATAAGGAAGAAAATGCTTTTAAATCAATATATTGGCGAATTATTTATTGAATTGACTTCACAGCTGATTTATTATACAGTAGAGTATACCTTTTCTCACCTGAAAAATGTTTTTGTGCATATCATCTCTCTTGTATGCAAAATCGTCCATCACTCGGTGCCGAAGGACTTGCCAGGCGTAATGAGGGCGAGGACTTTGTATTCTTTCTTCTTTTATTTATTTTTTGCTGATGTAGTTGTAGTTGTGAAATTTATTATAAAAGGGCTGTGTCATAAACAGATGTGAAAATATACAGAATCTTGTTTCTCACAGTCTGAGAGTCCTTTAGGTGCTTTTTTGCAAACTCCAAGTGGGCTTTCATGTGTCCTTCACTGAGGAGAGGCTTCCGTCTGGCCACTCTGCCATAAAGCCCAGATCGGTGGAGTGTTGCAGTGATGGTTGTCCTTCTGAAAGTTTCTCCCATCTCCACACAGGATCTCTGGAGCTCAGCCAGTGACCATCGGGTTCTTGATCACCTCTCTTACCAAGGCCCTTCTCCCCCGATTGCTCAGTTTGGCCGGGCGGCCAGCTCTAGGAAGAGTCCTGGTTGTTCCAAACTTCGTCCATTTAAGAATTATGGAGGCCACTGTGCTCTTGGGAACCTTCAATGCAGCAGAATTTTTTTTGTAGGCTTCCCCAGATCTGTGCCTCGACACAATCCTGTCTCTGAGCTCTGCAGGCAGTTCCTTCGACCTCATGGCTTGGTTTTTGCTCTGATAAGCATTGTCAGCTGTGAGACCTTATATAGACAGGTGTGTGCCTTTCCAAATCATGTCCAATCAATTGAATTTACCACAGGTGGACTCCAATCAAGGTGTAGAAACATCTAAAAGATGATCAAGAGAAATGGGAGGCACCTGAGCTAAATTTCAAGTGTCATAGCAAAGGGTATGAATACTTATGTCAATGCGATATTTCCGTTTTTTCTTTTTAATAAATTTGCAAAACTTTCTAAAATCCTGTTTTCTCTTTGTCATTATGGGGGTATTGAGTGTACATTGATGAGGGAAAAAATGAATTTAAACGATTTCAGCATAAGGCTGCAACATAACAAAATGTGAAAAAAGTGAAGGGGTCTGAATACTTTCTGAATGCACTGTATGTGAGGGGTGGGGGAGTTATGTAGACATCTAGCCAAGCCTTTATAAAAGGCCTGTGAAGTTGATGTGTTCAGTGATCTTAATTTGGTTTCATACAAATAATTTGCTTTGATAATTTGGTCTTTCCAACATTAAAGAGCAAAAGAGCAAACGTTAATTTTCCTGCTCTCCATCCTATCACTGGTATTACCCTTTGCCTGCTCCTTTCATTGTGGAACATCTTTGACCTGCATACAAATGGTTGTCTCGACAGGTCATTTTTCTCGTAAACAGTGGATCGGAAGCCAATGATCTCGCCCTATTCCTTGCAAGGGAGCATACTGGAAATTTTGACATATTGACATTGGGGTAAGAAAATGTTGTATCACCAACATGGTAACAACAAGTGCATTGTGGTGACTGGAGAAAAGCATTTTGAAGTCGAGCTTTCATTAGATGAACAGGTTAATCACCATGTTGTTTTTTTTCAGTGTGTAATTAAGGTTTATGAATAAACTAGCCGAAGGCACCCGGCGTTGCCCGGGTTCTTTTTGAATGAATTTACTACTAGAATTCAGCTTTTACTCGCGGTCGTAGAAGATTGACTACTATAAGTCAGCTCAGCTTTTAATTGCGAATGGGCCCAGCCCGGCCGAAGCGGCCTCGACCAGCCTCGCCTATAACCTTCCCGGGGCCCGTCCTGACATTTTTAGTTCTTTTTGAATGAATTTACTACTAGAATTCAGCTTTTACTCGTGGCCGTAGAAGATTGACTACTATAATTCAGCTCAGCTTTTAATTGCGAAATGGGCCCAGCCCAGCCGAAGCGGCCTCGACCGGCCTCGCCACCTAGCCTAAAACCTTACCAGGGCCCGTCCCGACATTTTTTGTTTTTGAGGTTTCCTCCTATCTTTCACCGTTCAGGAGATTAGCTCATGCAGACAAACAAACAAACAAAAACTTTCTTTTGTATATATAGATAGATGACAGAGAGGGGCACAGCATTGAAGGTGTGGGAAGGATATTTCAAGCAACTGTTGAATCGGGATGGAAGCAATGGCGAGCTGGAGCTACCGAGTTATGTGGAGGGGAAAGTGGAGTTGGCAGAGATCATGGAAGAGGAAGTGCGGACATTATTGAAGAGGATGAAAAAGGGAAGGGTGCCAGACATTGATTAGGCATGTACAGAGATGATGATTGCAGCGGGAGAGGTCAGAGTCAGGTGGACGAAGAGGTTGGTGAATGTATGTGTGAGAGATGGGTCAATTTCAGAGGGGTGGTGGACAGGGTTAATTGTGCTGATATTGAAGGGGAATGGGGATGTTCAAGATCCGAAGAAGTACAGGAGCATTACACTCCTTGGTCATGTCATAAAGGTGCTGGAGAGGATTCTGGATGGGAGGATCGTGCTAAGGTGAAGGAGATCGGTGAAGTGTGGAGAAGGAGATCGGTGAAGAGCAGCAGGGGTTTAGAAAGGGTAGTGGAACGACAGATGGGATGTTCACACTGAGACAGCTGGTGGAGAAGAGTTTGGAGGTACAAGGTGAATTGGCATTTGGATTTGTGGATCTGGAGAAGATCTGCGACACTGTCCCGAGAAAGATTGTGATTGCGAAATTGAGATGGATGGGAGTGTCTGAGGCAGAAGTTAGGTTAGTGGAAGGAATGTTCAAGGTAACAAAGGGAAGGGTTTTGGTTGGTCCTGGAATGTCGGAGGAGTTCAATGTGAACATCGGTTTGAGGCAGGGCGGCGCTCTCAGCCCACTGAGCGGGAAGGAGGGAATGATTCTGGTCCAAAACTTTCTTATAACGAATGGCTGGATAGTTATTACATTTGACTGCAGCAAGAACTTTATAATTTGACTTTGCAATTTGTTCAGGTTACCAATGATAACTCGTCTCTTCGCAAAAGACGGTGGGATCGTTAACGCCCACCAACACCTCTCTCCCTCTCTCATCCCCCCAATGCTGGCGGATGGGTCCTCCTGCGTAATGTCATCCTGACGGACAATGCACGTATTGATGCATTGCCCTGTATCAAACACTCTTTCGCTGTCATGTTTTGTCTTGTCTGTTCAACACTTTGAGATTGACATCATGCCATTAGAGGACATAATATGTAAACAAACCAATACGATCCTGAATTTTTATTAATGCAGACATTTTTGCCATCAGAGCAGGGTTGGCCAAATCCCAGACCCAAAATTGATCTTCTGGGTGCTGGGTAAAGGCACGTAGGAATGGTTCAGGGTATGCAGGGGGTGAACCTCAAAGCTGCGGAGTTGGAACAGGAAGAATGAACGAGTGATGAACCTCAAATTTTACAATTTTCTTGAAAATCAAACAACACGGGAGTCCCGATTGATTTTTGTGGATTTACTTTGACAGATTAAATAATCCATGTACCGTACATTATGATATGCTGTGGTAACCGATATGTTTCAGATACATGTGCCCTTGTGTATTTCAGGGGTGCATACCATGGAGGAAGTTCTCAAAGCATGGGACTCACCTCGCTTAGCACTTGGAAACACAACCTGCCGACATCGTTTGGCATCCATGCTGTAAGCCATTTTCTCCCAGCGTTACCTTCTATTCTACCATCGACAATCCCCAAAAATACAATCTTGCAATAATGTTTACTTCGTATCCCTGAAAATTAACTATCCTTGATGTAAATCAAGTACGCTGTTACCAGAATCCAATATGACCTAATGCATGATTCCTTGTGAGGTTACTGTGTGCTCTTTAATAGTTGTATTGCAGATGGGAAAACTGATAATTACTCTTCCAAATAATAGTTCCCACCCCCTCACCCCCCTCTCCCAGGCAGCGCAGTTTTATCACAGAAGACAGTTGGACAAACTAGAACGCCACTCAGTAGAGCGCATACTCCCGCCGTGGGTTTAGTTGGAATAATACGTTTTGTTTAACATCCCTCCTCCCCAAAACAATAACTGAAAAAGAAAGTAAGCCCGAACTGTCAGAGAATTTATTTTGATATATCTCGGAATTAGAGGAGAAAAACATCATTTAAGAATAAGAATAAAAGCTTTAATGCAGTAAAATAGAAAAATCCTTTCCTAAAAAATTTCCAAAAAAATTTCCTGGATCCGGAATAATATCCTGAGCTTCACCAAAAACTAATCAATTCTTCCTTATCCCAAGGGCAATCATCCCACCAACTTTCATCCAAATCCGTTCAGAACTTTTCCAGATATCTTGTTCACAAACACATGAACATACGAACATACACACACACACACAGACGGACACGATCGAATGCGTTACTCCCTAGCGGGAGTAATAAACGTGAAAATCGCAGAGCCAGACCAGAATTATTTATTTGGTCTGGGAAGCCCATGTGAGCTTTCTTCTTCTTCAGCCTCTCACAACCCTGGGTGAATATGCGATCTTTTAAAAAAAAAAGTTGGAATTTTGCCAAATCTGTTTTATTCCTTTGTTAATATACCCCAGCCATTGACAAATCTGGAACTAAGTCTTTATAAGTTGATCAAATACTGACACCGTGAATGACATTCGCTGAGCTAAATGTTGATATCTCTTCTAAGGTAACAAAAAAAAAACAGTTTCAAAGCATTATACGTATCAAACGATACATTTTATGAAACGGCGAAACACACTTTGGTGGTTTTAAAATGACAGAATATGTCTTTATTAGAAGAAAAAAAATGAACATTGAAGACGACGCTGCTAAAAAAAAATACACCGCTCTAACGCATAACCACGAGTTTAAACTACATTTACAACAAATATGAAAACTATTTTCATATCACAATGTTAAATATAGAATATATAGAAGATAATGTAAAAAAAAAAAATGAGCCCTATCTTCCAATGGTAAAAAAAATCCTTCAAAAACTTCCTGGATCGGGAATAATATCCTGAGCTTCACCAAAAACTAATCAATTCTTCCTTATCCCAAGGGCAATCATCCCACCAACTTTCATCCAAATCCAAATCCGAACTTTTCCAGATATCTTGTTCACAAACACACGAACACACACACGAACACACACACACACACACACACACACACACACACACACACACACACACACACGGACACGAGTGAATGCATTACTCCCTGGCGGGAGTAATAAACCAGACTAGAAGGGCACTCGGTAGAGAGCATACCCCCGCTAGGCTGAACAGTTTACATTTTATACCCACTGATAGGCCTGATCTGCATTTTGGACCTGAAACAAAATATAATCGGCTTGTTCTTGTCACCTAAACAACTCGTCCACCTAGTTTATTCACAACTCCTCCACAATTTTTTGAAAGTATGTTGTATATCGCTTTTCACCCGATCTCTCAACGGTAAAGAATCACTTAAGAAATTAAACAATTATCGTATTGTGGCGGACACAAAAGCCCACTGGCGTGGTGACATCATTCCACGCACCAAGTGGGCGGTGGCCACGCCCGAGGGGTAGGCGTGGCCTCATGATATACACCGGGCGACCAGCCCGGAACATTTGAGTGTTACAGTGTAGTCTTACAATAAAGACGTTTATATGTTACCGCTTGTCCGCTTCCTCCTTGCTCACAAGCAGCGCGCGTAACGCCGCGCTTTACTGGTGACCCTCGACGTTGGATCTGCCGGAGCGATCCTTCCACACGCGACGCCATCGCCATGGCCGACTTCGTCAAACTTCCGGAATTTTGGGAGGCTCAGGCCGAAGTCTGGTTCGTCCAGGCCGAAGCCCAATTTCAGCTTCGGCACCTCACCGGCGATGACACGCGCTATTGCCACGTCGTCGCCTCCCTCGGGCCCGGCACGGCCGCTCGAGTTGTGTCCGTCCTTCGCCACCCACCGAAAGGCCACAAGTACGAGGCACTCAAGCGGCTACTCCTAGCCACGTTCAGCCTCACGGACGACGCACGGGTCGACCGCCTCCTGGATCTCCCCGAGCTCGGTGAGACGCGCCCGTCGGTCCGAATGGACCATATGCTGTCACTGTTGGGCGACGAAGCCCCCGGTTCGCTATTCCGGGCGCTTTTCCGTCGCCAACTTCCAGCGCAGGTTCGCCTCGCGTTGGCCGGGACCGGGCTAACGGAACCCCGAGCATTGGCGGCCGAGGCGGACAAGTACTTCGCCGTTTCGGACACGCGGGCGAGCGTCGGCGTGGCCGTCACGGCATTCGACGCTGATGTTCAGCAGCGCGCTGATGTTCAGCAGCGCGCTGATGTTCAGCAGCACGCTGATGTTCAGCAGCACGCTGATGTTCAGCAGCATGCTGATACGCACCTCGTGAACGCCGCCACGCCCCGCCCACCGCCGCGGCGAAAACCGCCACCGCGGGGAAACCCGTCGACTCCACCGGCCTGGCGGAGCCAGCCGCGCTCCTCCAGCTCCACCACCTGGTGCTGGTTCCACGCCAAGTTCGGCCACGAAGCTCGGCGGTGTCATCCGCCGTGCTCCTTCAACGGGTCGGGAAACGCCCGGGCCGGCGCTCAATATTGGCGATGAGCGCCGGCCGTTCGAGCAGCCTGCTGTTCATAACGGACACCTTCTCCGGGCGCCGTTACCTGTGCGACACGGGAGCGCAGGTGAGTGTCATTCCCGCCGGCACGTCAGACAAGCACGCTGCGGGTGGGGGCCCCGCGCTGCTTGCCGCGAACGGGACGCCCATCCGTACGTACGGAAAACGCTGCCTCTCTCTGCGGTTTGGAGGGCAGGTTTTCCGATGGACGTTCGTCACCGCCGACGTGCCCATGGCACTGCTTGGCGCGGACTTCCTGTGCGCGAATGGGCTCCTGGTCGACGTCAAGCGCAGACGGCTTGTCCAGGCCGAGACGTTCAGCTCGCTCGCTTGTGCGTTGCCCAGCTCAACGAGCGGCTTGCCAAGCGGCTTGCCGAACGATTCGGTTCCGGCCACGTTGGTCTGTACGCTTCCGGCAGCGGACGCATTCACCCGCCTCCTCGCTGGTTTCCCGGCCCTCACGCGGCCCACCTTCTCGGCGGGGGCCGTCAAGCATGGGGTGGCCCATCACATCCCCACCGTCGGGCCACCGGTCTACGCCCGGGCACGCCGCCTCGAGCCGACGAAGCTGGCGATGGCAAAAGCGGAGTTCGCTACCCTGGAGCGACTCGGCATCGTTCCGCGCTCAGAGAGCGCTTGGGCGTCGCCGCTGCACATCGTGCCGAAGCCCGGCGGGGGATGGCGACCGTGCGGGGACTATCGCCGTCTCAATGATGCCACGACTCCCGACCGCTACCCCGTCCCCCACATTCAGGACTTTTCCGCCCGTTTGGCGGGCAGGTCCTTCTTCTCGAAGGTGGACCTCATACGCGGCTACCATCAGGTCCCCGTCAGGCCGGAGGACGTCCCGAAGACGGCGGTCATCACGCCATTCGGACTCTTCGAGTTCCTGCGCATGCCCTTCGGTCTGAAGAATGCGGCTCAGGCGTTCCAGCGACTGATGGACAGCGTCCTGCGCGACTTGGATTTTGTCTACGTCTACCTGGACGATATCCTCGTCGCCAGCGCGTCCCGCAAAGAGCACCTACGCCACCTCCGCACGCTCTTCGAACGCCTGGGCCAGCATGGCCTGATTGTGAACCCCGCAAAGTGCCGGTTCGGCGCCGCCACAATCGATTTTCTGGGGCACCGTGTCACCAGGCACGGAGCCGTCCCCCTGCCGGCCAAGGTGGAGGCGGTGAAGGGGTTTCCGCGCCCCCGCACGATCAGAGGGCTGCAGGAGTTCCTGGGCATGGTGAACTTTTACCATCGGTTCCTGCCCCGTATCGCCCAGCTCCTGCGCCCCCTGCATGAAGCTCTCCGAGGTAAGCCGGGCAAAGGCGACGTTACCTGGACCGAGCAGATGGACACGGCGTTCACGGGCGCGAAGCTCGCCTTGGCTAACACCACCATGCTCGCGCACCCGGCGCCCGATGCACCGATCGCCCTCACCACCGATGCCTCGGACTACGCGGTGGGCGCGGTGCACGAGCAATGGGTGCGTGGAGCTTGGCAACCGCTGGCGTTCTTTAGCCGGCAGCTTCGCCCGCCCGAACGCCGTTACAGTACCTTCGACCGCGAGTTGCTCGGACTTCACTTGGCGGTCAGGCACTTCCGCCATCTGCTCGAGGGCCGGGCGTTCACTGCCTTCGTCGACCACAAGCCGCTGATCTTCGCGATGGGCAAGGTCACCGAGCCGTGGTCGGCCCGGCAGCAGCGTCACCTCTCGGCCGTGTCCGAGTACACGACGGACATCCAGCACGTCGCGGGGAAGGACAACCCGGTGGCGGATTGCCTTTCCCGGGCCGTCGCCCACGCAGTCCACCTCGGCATCGACTATGCCCGGATGGCAGCGGACCAGGCCGCTGACCCCGACGTCCAGGCCTTGCGGACCGCCGTCACGGGCCTACGCGTCACCGAGGTGCCGTTCGACGGCGCGGGCACGGCCCTCTTGTGCGACGTCTCCCTCGGGCGTCCTCGCCCCATTGTGCCCACGGGCTGGCAGCGCCAGGTGTTTGACGCCATCCACGGCCTGTCCCACCCGGGCGCGAGGGCCTCCCAAAGGCTGATCGCCGACAAGTTCGTCTGGCATGGCCTCCGGAAGGCCGTCCGCGGCTGGGCCAGGACGTGCCTCGCGTGCCAGCGCGCCAAGGTGCACCGGCACACCCAGGCCCCGTTGGCCCCGTTCACGGTGCCGGAACGCCGGTTTGACCACGTCCACGTGGACCTGGTGGGACCTCTGCCCCCCTCGCGGGGTTTCACCTACGTCCTCACCATGGTGGACCGCACCACCCGGTGGCCGGAGGCCGTGCCCTTGGCGTCGACAACGGCGGCCGATGTCGCGCAGGCTTTCATCGCCACCTGGGTCGCCCGGTTCGGCGCCCCCTCAGACATCTCATCCGACCGCGGCCCCCAGTTCACCTCAGAGCTCTGGGGGGCGGTTGCGCAGGGGCTCGGGGTCCGGCTGCACCGAACCACGGCCTACCACCCCCAGGCTGACGGCCTGTGTGAGCGATTTCACCGCTCATTGAAGGCCGCGCTCCGGGCCACCCTCCGCGACGGCGGCTGGGTCGACAGGCTCCCCTGGGTCCTGCTGGGCCTCCGGACGGCGCCCAAGGAGGACCTGCGCGCATCCGCGGCGGAGTTGGTCTTCGGGCAACCGCTGCGGGTGCCGGGCGAGTTCCTCCCCGACTCCACGGCACCATGGTCCGCGGCACAGCAGCGCTCCGCTCTGCAAGAGACCGCCCGGAGGTTCGCCCCGGTGCCAACGGCATGCCACGGGCACCCACCGACGCACGTCGCCCCGGAGCTTCGCACGGCGGAGTACGTCTTCGTCCGCCACGATGCCCATCGGACACCACTGCGGCCTCCGTACGACGGGCCTTTCCGCGTGCTGGAGACCGGGGCGAAGCACTTCACCCTGGACATCGGCGGTACTCCTGACCGTGTTTCGGTAGACCGCCTCAAGCCGGCCCACCTCGATGTGGACCATCCACCGCCAGTGGCCCGACCCCCACGTCGGGGCCGCCCTCCTGCGGGCGGACCCTCGGCACCGCCCAGCCCCGCCGCCACGCCGCCCCCCGGTCCTGCACCCATCCCAGGGGCAGCCAGGGGCATCCCACCTGGCATCCCTGCACCCCGGACGCCGCCGATCGCCAGGGGGCGCTTCGGCCGGGTCATTCGTCTGCCCCGCAAACTGGCCCTCCAGGTGCGCGGGAATTCTGGGGGGGCGCGTGTGGCGGACACAAAAGCCCACTGGCGTGGTGACATCATTCCACGCACCAAGTGGGCGGTGGCCACGCCCGAGGGGTAGGCATGGCCTCATGATATACACCGGGCGACCAGCCCGGAACATTTGAGTGTTACAGTGTAGTCTTACAATAAAGACGTTTATATGTTACCGCTTGTCCGCTTCCTCCTTGCTCACAAGCAGCGCGCGTAACGCCGTGCTTTAGTATCCGAATTAATATTGAAATCTTCACCAAAATCTAATCGACTTGGTCTTATCACACACCCAACCGATCCACCAAGTTTCGTCCAAATCCGGCCATAAACCTTTTGAGATATCGTGCCATACAGTATATTGGTTTTAGCCCCATCACTCAATGGGAAATAATCACTTTTAAAATTCTAGTACTCAGATCCAGATCTTCACCAAAATTGAATCAATTCTTCCTTGTCACATACGCAACATGTCCACCAAGTTTTGTCCGAATCCGTCCACAACCTTTTGAGATATCCTGCTATATATCGTTTTTAGCCCTGTCTCTCAATGGTGAAGAATCACTTAAATAATTATTCTAGCCGAATCCGGATCTTCACCAAAATCTAATCATTTAGTCCTTGTCACATACGCCACATCTCTGCCAAATTTCGTCCGAATCCGTCCACAACTTTTTGAGATATTTTGTTCACAGACAAACGGACAGACAGACAGGGGTCAAAACATAACCTCCATCCAACTTCGGTGGCGGAGGTAATGACAAGTGTTAAGTACCGGTACGTCACTGTTGAGATCTCCTGCAGTTATTTTTGTCAATGAGAGCAGCGATAAAATAAAACAGCCAGAATTTGGGCCGTGTGTTTCGAGAAGGTTAGATTGCCATGCACCAGGTACCTGTTAGGCTAAGTCGTGTTGTTAAACGTGATGGTGAGGCAGCATATATAATTTATCCACAGTATAACTAGGGATAAGATTGTATGCGTAAAAACATCTGTCAGCAGGTGTAGTCAGGTGAGGATGGCATGAGGCAAACCCGAGCATGAACTGTTCGGCCAGCATGTACGGGCCATGGTGGCATATTATGCTGTAAAGCCTTGGAGAGGGGCGGGAGGCCGGAGTACTTGGCACTCCCCACCAGAAGTGGCAGCCATTAACGGCCGGCCATGTAGGGTGGGCCAGAGGACCGGTCGAACAGAAGAGCAGTGCCTCTGTGGAAAAGTACCGAGTGTGTCCACACATGCGTGCGGGATAGCAGTTGGAGTGGGACTTTTGGGAGATCACTTTGTCTCTCTTGTTCCTTGTCTGGCTCTCTTCGTCTCCCACTCTGCTTCATTGTCGGGACAGAGAGGACTGTTCTCTGGAGACCTGGACGGTGCCTCACAATGCCCCCACATCCAGGACCTCTCGGAGACACACATGGCCACCCATCCGGCGGTCCTTTGTGAGCCCTCTGCAGAACTGCCATGCCCGTCCATGGCGCTTAAAAAGCTTTAATTCCATCTGTAAATCACATTTTGTAACACCATTTCCCTGCCTTTGTAACATTCCATGCCATGTTTTAAGCTTGGTGTTGGCTTAGCGGTTAGGGTGCTGGCTTGGGATCCTAGGATCCTGGGTTCAAATCCCGGTCGATCGCTGAATTAACGCCTGGGGGGGTTGACTCAGCCTGTCATCCTTCCAAGGTCGGCAAATTGAGTACCAGTTCACTGGTAATTCTCTGTGTGTTGCAAGAGGCGACTAACAGGGCTGGCGGCAGGTAGGGCATCCGGCCATAAAACGGCCTGCTCTAATACACCCCTGCTCTGCGGGGAAAAATGGCCTTTAAAAGCTGGGGGTGCGGGGGGTGGGGGTGTTCCATACCTTTGTAAAATGTCTCTGTCCTCACCCGGTCCCACTCAAAAGCAGGAGGTTTTACACAACAAACTTTCTCTACATGGTATTAAAGTTAACACTCACTGCCTCCTCGGTGCATGTCTTACAATACGACTTACTCTGACATTTCCCCTTTTACAAGAGTAATCTAAGCTACACGGTACATGCTATTCTACCACAATCTACATATTTCGTCCAATCCAGCTTCCACGTATCAATATATATCTTTTTTATATTTTTATATGAGAAGTCCAAATGATGGGTGGACAACTGATGCCAACTTCTCAAACCAGAGCTTGAAGTTGGGTTCATATTCCCAACGGAGGTTTTGACCTTGAGGTTTATGGATCGGGCATGTCTTTATAATGGATTAATCAGAGAAGCTGAGCTCATGATCCTATTACCAGGTCATTTCCATTGGGAAAATGAATCGTGAGATGCCTGATATGTAAATAACCTAGCCATGCACGAAAACGCACATGTCCACCGAAACATCAGCACGGGACCAGCTATTTACCAGTGCCTGTTTACACCAACCCACAGACAATGTGTCCCGATGTGTTCCGGGGACCTTGGGGAGGGGCCCACTGTCGAGATTCTCCTGTGCAGACGCTGCGGACTTGCTCCTGCTCACCAGGTTCACAACCTTCCACATGCCCAACATTCATGCAGTCACAATGTTAACTTCTGAATCGTAATTGTACTACAATACCATAAGATTTGCAATAATAATTTGTAATGTTGTATTTATATTATATACAGTATTTATGTGGTTAGGAACGACATAACCTGGAGTATTTAGCTTGGAAGAAAACGATGAAGGACAATGTTGAATCCAACCTTCAAACTTGCTGAGCCTTGCAGTCCTACTGTGTGCACCTGTCGGGGGTTGCTTTTCTGAGAGCAACGATGCCTGCCTGTTTCTAGGTTCTTGCCATGCTAAGAACATGTACGTGCAGTGCTTTCGAGATGTACTTGATTCGAGTGTGGGGAAGAAGGTTGCTGGCTTCATCTGCGAACCGATACAGGTGTACATTCGAAATTCATGATTATTTAGGAACAAGAGCTTTTGGTGTAATCCTGGCACACATCCACTATCGAGTCGTGTCGAACTACCACACACCCACAACCCTGCACCCATAACCCTGCACCCATAACCCCTCATCCCCAAAAGCATCGATTACGTGCATTAGAAACAGGATGCAGATTTTCAAAACCCACATGCAACTTACAAACACCATCACACACCTCCTGGCCTACCACTTTCCCAATTCTCGATTTTCAAAAAGAAATTACATTCCAGAACCTCTTAGTTGCTATAATTCCAGAAAATTCCAGAACTTCTTTGTTGCTGCAATGAGGATCTCATTCCCAACGGGTATGACAGTCATTTTTCCCAACTTACACAAATGCTGAATACCATACCGCTCACGTAAACGATGTCACATCGTCTTTCTGTTGGAGGGTATGACTGTAGGAATTCATTATTCTCCCACAAATCGAATCCTATAAATCTTCATGGTTTTTTCACTTTACTATGCCCACCATGAAGCTTCCCTAATCGACGATTAACAAAAACGATGCTTCACTTGTCACTATATTATGGTTTTGTTCTCATTTGAGGATCATTAAAAATGAGTTGCATCACCATTGGATGCCACAAAAGCGTTTTTGGAATATTTGAGTCGCTGAGATTGGAACTTCGTGGGTTCCACTTTGGATCAGTACCGAGTAAAAATCCAATACTTCCTCTCTTTCTGCTGCTGTTGGGTACAGGGTGTGAATGGTGCAGTGCAGTACCCCAAGGGTTTCCTGAAGGAGGTGTTCGATATGGTGCACGATCGAAGTGGTCTCTGTATTGCGGACGAGGTACGATACCAGCACCGAGTTGCAGCTGCGCATAACGGCCGAATGCTGAAGGTTTCCCTTAACAAGCATCAGCTGTGAGGCAGCACTTGGGAAAAGAAAATCAAAGATTGGAATAATCCCTTATTTGCTAAACAAAAACTAGCTTTTATCATTATCGGTGGTAATCTTTTTAGCGAGTGTAATGTTTGACCGATAAGCATTTTGATCTTGCTTACATCGATGTAATTTGGCAGAGCATGAGGAAGAAAGGAATACCAGAAAGATGTGGAGATAGTGTACAGGTGTGAAGAGACCAATCTCTTCAAAATTATGGTAGGAGTGCAGGAGGGATTGGCCATGAACTCACATTTGCATCACTCTGCTTGTGCGATGTATTGACCGGCCATAAGCAGAGAGACGCAAAGTGGATAATCAAAGGAAAGTGAGCAGATGGTTCTGGAACAAATTGTATTGAGGATAATCAAAATAAAGTGAGCAGATGGTTCTGGAACAAATTGTATCGAGGATAATCAAAACAAAGTGCGCATATGGTTCTGGAACAAATTGCATCGTGGGTAAATCAAAACAAAGTGGACAGATGGTTCTGGAACAAAGTGTATCGTGGATAAATCTAAACAAAGTGGACAAATGTTTCTGGAACAAATTGTATCGAGGATAATCAAAACAAAGTGAGCAGATGGTTCTGGAACAAATTGCATCGTGGATAAATCAAAACAAAGTGGACAGGTGGTTCTGGAACAAATTGTATCAAGGATAATCAAAACAAAGTGAACAGATGGTTCTGGAACAAAGTGTATTGAGGATAATCAAAGGAAAGTGAACAGATGGTTCTGCAACAAAGTGTATCGAGGATAATCAAAACAAAGTGAACAGATGGTTCTGGAACAAATTGTATCGAGGATAATCAAAACAAAGTGGACAGATGGTTCTGGAACTAATTGTGTTGAGGATAATCAAAACAAAGTGGACAGATGGTTCCGGAACTAATTGTATTGAGGATAATCAAAACAAAGTGAACAGATGGTTCTGGAACAAATTGCATCATGGATAAATCAAAACAAAGTGAGCAGATGGTTCTGGAACAAATTGTATTGAGGATAATCAAAACAAAGTGGACAGATGGTTCTGGAACTAATTTTATGGAGGATAATCAAAACAAAGTGAACAGATGGTTCTGCAACAAAGTGTATCGAGGATAATCAAAACAAAGTGAACAGATGGTTCTGGAACAAATTGTATCGAGGTTAATCAAAACAAAGTGGACAGATGGTTCTGGAACTAATTGTGTTGAGGATAATCAAAACAAAGTGGACAGATGGTTCTGGAACTAATTGTATCGAGGATAATCAAAACAAAGTGGACAGATGGTTCTGGAACAAATTGTATCAAGGATGATCAAAACAAAGTGGACAGATGGTTCTGGAACAAATTGTATTGAGGATAATCAAAACAAAGTGGACAGATGGTTCTGGAACAAAGTATCATGGATAATCAAAACAAAGTGAGCAGATGGTTCTGGAACAAAGTGTATCGTGGATAATCAAAACAAAGTGAGCAGATGGTTCTGGAGCAAAGTGTATCGAGGATAATCAAAACAAAGTGACCAGATGGTTCTGGAACAAAGTGCATCGTGGATAATCAAAACAAAGTGAACAGATGGTTCTGGAACAAAGTGTATCGTGGATAATCAAAACAAAGTGAACAGATGGTTCTGGAACAAAGTGTATCGTGGATAATCAAAACAAAGTGAACAGGTGGTTCTGGAACAAAGTGTATCGTGGATAATCAAAACAAAGTGAACAGATGGTTCTGGAACAAAGTGTATCGTGGATAATCAAAACAAAGTGAACAGATGGTTCTGGAACAAAGTGTATCGAGGATAATCAAAACAAAGTGAACAGATGGTTCTGGAACAAAGTGTATCATGGATAATCAAAACAAAGTGAACAGATGGTTCTGGAACAAAGTGTATTGTGGATAATCAAAACAAAGTGAACAGATGGTTCTGGAACAAAGTGTATTGTGGATAATCAAAACAAAGTGAGCAGATGGTTCTGGAACAAAGTGTATGATGGATAATCAAAGCAAATTGAACAGATGGTTCTGGGACAAAGTGTATCGTGGATAATTGAAGCAAATTGAACAGATGTTTCTGGAACAAAGTGTATCGTGGATAATCGAAGCAAATTGAACAGATGTTTCTGGAACAAAGTGTATCATGGATAATCAAAGCAAATTGAACAGATGGTTCTGGGACAAAGTGTATCGTGGATAATCGAAGCAAATTGAACAGATGGTTCTGGAACAAAGTATATCGTGGATAATCAAAGCAAATTGAACAGATGTTTCTGGAACAAAGTGTATCATGGATAATCAAAGCAAATTGAACAGATGGTTCTGGAACAAAGTATATCATGGATAATCAAAGCAAATTGAACAGATGGTTCTGGGACAAAGTGTATCGTGGATAATCGAAGCAAATTGAACAGATGGTTCTGGAACAAAGTATATCGTGGATAATCGAAGCAAATTGAACAGATGGTTCTGGGACAAAGTGTATCATGGATAATCAAAGCAAATTGAACAGATGTTTCTGGAACAAAGTGTATCGTGGATAATCGAAGCAAATTGAACAGATGGTTCTGGAACAAAGTGTATCGTGGATAATCAAAGCAAATTGAACAGATGTTTCTGGAACAAAGTGTATCATGGATAATCAAAGCAAATTGAACAGATGGTTCTGGAACAAAGTGTATTGTGGATAATCGAAGCAAATTGAACAGATGGTTCTGGGACAAAGTGTATCGTGGATAATCGAAGCAAATTGAACAGATGGTTCTGGAACAAAGTATATCGTGGATAATCAAAGCAAATTGAACAGATGGTGTGCAGATTCAAGAATAGTGAACGAGGAAGTACAGATCACGTCAAAATTGGAATCCAACGCTGTCAGAAGCTCAGAACCTCAAGTACAAATAGGACGTGTAGTGCATAAAAATGGCAAACTAGAATAGGAAGGAAAGATCTGGCTATGCAAAGTCTGAGGGAGTGCCAATAATTGAGCAGAGCAGTGTAATGTGTGACAAAAGGATGCCAGTTGAGGTTAAATGCAAAGTCTACTAGAATGCCACTCGGTAGAGCGCATACTCCCGCCGTGGGTCAAGTTGGAATAGTACGATTTCACAAAAGTTTGATCGAGTAGTTCAGTGACAACACAAGACAAGACAACACAAGACAGACACTGCACAGATATATATATATAGAATAGAAAGAAGATAATGTTAAAAAAAACCAAGGCAATTTCACTTACATTTTCGGATTCAGCGTTCAATTCTATATAAGTGAGTGTATTTTGAGGCATGTGTGACTTCAAATAAAATTGTAAGCCAGGAAAACGTTCGTTTCATTCCTTAGGGATACAACATGTGAAACTGGCCCAAACGTCACAACAAAACTCGCTCATTTTAAGTCGTACCAGCTAATGCGACCACTCATTCTTCTGGGAAGAATCCCGTGCACATGCTTGTCACACTTATAACTCACCTAAGTCTTTATAAGTTCATCAAATACTGACACCGCGATTGACATTCGCTGAGGTAAATGTTGATATCTCTTCTGAGGTTAAAAAAAGAAGAAGAAAGAAAAAGCATTATACGTATCAAACGATACATTTTATGAAAAGGGGAAACCTAATACACACTTTGGTGGTTTTAAAATGACAGAATGTCTTTATTAGAAAAAAAAAAAGAACCTTGAAGATGACGCTAACAAAATACACCGCTCTAATGCATAACCACGAGTTTAAACTACATTTACAACAAATATGAAAACTATTTTCATATCACAATGTTAAATATAGAATATATAGAAGATAACGTTAAAAAAAAAAATGAGCCCTATCTTCCAATGGTAAACAACCCTTCAAAAAATTCCTGGATCCGGAATAATATCCTGAGCTTCACCAAAAACTAATCAATTCTTCCTTATCCCAAGGGCAATCATCCCACCAACTTTCATCCAAATCCGTTCAGAACTTTTTCAGATCTCTTGTTCACAAACACACACACACACACACACACACACACACACACACACACACACACACACACACACACACACACACACACACACACACACATACACACACACACACACACACACACACACACACACACGATCGAATGCATTACTCCCTGGCGGGAGTAATAAAAGAGTGAATATATCAGTGATGTTTCACAGGTCAGACTGTTGGCCAGCCAGGTAGAACCATTAATGAGGGTTACACAGCAGGGGCGGGAATGCTACGGTGGGCACTTGGAGTTACGAGCAAGGTCGAATGAGAATATTAGAGGTTGTTAGAAGGTAAACGGCCAGACCGATAAGACGAGCGAGTTGAGGCTCTACCGGCGGAGGTACACAAGCAGCAAGTTATCGGGAGCAGAAACTGAAGATATATGTGGAAAAGTGAAAGAGCCAACTTTGCTGTGTAATTCGAGCAGGTTGAGTTTTGAGGTCAGATTGGGAGAGTGGATAAGTCGGATTACTTTAGATTCAATTCTGTCCAGTAAGTATGTGGAGCTAGAACCTCGTTAGGAATAAATTGAAGAATATAACGATTGGAGACGAACTTTGGAGACTTAAGACTCAGAAAACCCACCCGACATGAAGGTTTAAGAAAGAAGTTGGGGGAGGGAGGGGGTATTCGATAAAGATTCAATTACAAATTCATTCTTCTGGTTGAAGCTCATGGAGCGGGCCTGGGGAGAGCAACCTCCTCAATCGAGTTCAGAAAATTGGGATCGGTAATGTCCACCAGCAAATGGGACAAATTAATGTACAATGTCACCTTTGAAGGACAGCATACTCAATGATGGCATACCCTGGCCTGCAAAGCACCAGGATGGCACGTTGTAGTCTGGCCTGGAAACAAACTCAGAGCAGATAACCCCTAGCCCATACATATGAGGTAATGATAGATATCAGATTCACTTTTTAATGCTCAATTGTGCAATGCCTGTCGATGTCAAAATCTCGATTAGACAATGCAGGCCTGATATTATATGACAACATTGCATGCGGAAGTAACTCGAGACGCTGTTCTTGTTGAAGTTATCTTTTTTTTCTGCAAAAAAACAAACAAAAACAATCCCAGGTACAAACAGGTTTTGGAAGGCTGGGTAGTCACTTCTGGGGTTTCCAGTCCCATGATGTGATGCCGGACATCGTTACCATGGCTAAAGGAATTGGCAATGGCTTTCCGTTGGCTGCAGTAGTCACGACCAGAGGTAAGTCACTTACCTGCCCTCAAGGTTCTTTATTGCCTTCTTATTGCTTCTGTTGCTTGGAATGCTCACTTCCCCATAGGGGTTGTTCAGGGAATTCAATTAGAGCTCTCCCTCACTCTCCCTCTACCTCTCGCAGCCCCTCCATAGCTTTCGCTATATGACATCCAAAGAGTGCAGGTAGGGGAGAAAGACGTACAAATGGCGGTTTCCTCTCTTGCAGAGATTGCTGATTCTTTGGGGCGAGCAAAGCATTTTAACACGTTTGGAGGGAACCCAATGGCCTGCACGGTTGGCTCTGCTGTACTCGACGTGAGTGGTTAATTCTGATCTTAGATAGCACCTGCTGAAACATTGAATGATGTACATGGTCAAAGCAATATATGAGATAATACAAGCAATACACGTGACCTGGACAACCAACACAGACTGATCTTGATCGAGGTGGCAATGAAATGTGAAATGCGTAAACAATGCAAAATTCAATTGCATTCGCTCAAATTTCAAAGGTCCAATTGCAAATGTTTCAAAGGTCATCCACCACAAAAGGTGGATGGATGTCATCTGTTCACCCCTGAGTTGTTTTTTGGGAAGTCGGGGAGTCGCAAGTATTTTAGCTGGTCTGGTCTGTTATTCTGTCTGTCTGTCGATGTCCTACAGGTCACATTTTTACTTCGATCTTCACGAAACGTAACCACGTGGTAGAGGTAGTCACAAGTAGGAAGCCTGTTGTTTGTGAGGCCAAAGGTCAAGGTCACTTCGCCAATTTACAATCGATTCACTTGATATATATGTATATACTGAATATACGACCGAAAAATACGGATGGACGGTGAACCCTTGTCGAGGTGAAGCCTTGGTCGACCCATGTGAGTACGTCCATTAATTACTTATATTGGGTTTTGCCGATGTCTATTAATTGCGGACGATTGGAACTTACTTTTTAGACGTTGAGACCTTTGTACCCCTTATACCTTTTCGACACTTTGGACCTTTTGTGACCTTTTATACCTCCTTAGACTCTTTTTACCTTTACACCCTTTAAACCCCTTGACCCTATTTACCCATTTTAAACAACTGAAAATACATCATAATACAATAAATAAATAATAAGAGTTCCCGTCCAAGGAACTACAATGCATGAGGCCCATCAAAGCCTGCGCCATGCCTGTGGTTGTTTTTCGTGCTCTATCCTTTTTTTTAATGCTGAGCATCAAGCAAGGAAGCAGCGCACACCATTTTGAAAGTCAAATTTCCGACCAGGGTAACGTTAGAACTGTAGACTTCACAAATTCAGAGCGGATGCTTCAACCTTTACACCACTGGGTCAGGTTAAATATGTACTTACGTTCCTAAGAAATGTAATAACAGTAAAACAAACTTTTTGATGCGGAAAAAGGTGAATTTTTGTCTGGATATGAAATGTCCCGGAAATAAAGACACCCCAAAAAAAAAAAATCTGCTTCCCCAAATAATCAACTGTATTATGTTAACTAGAACGGCATTCGGTAGCGTGCAGGCTGAACAGTTTACATTTTGTATCGCACTGATAGGACAAATCTGGATCCGGACCTGAACCAAAATGTAATTGGCTTGTTCTTGTCACTTACCCAACTCATCCGCCAAGTTTTGTCATAACTCGCCTACAACGTTTTGAGATATCGTGTTATATATCATTTATGGCCCCATCTTCACCAAAATCGAATCAATTATTCCTTTTCACACACCCAACCTGTATACCTAGTTTTGTTCAAATCCATCCACAACTTTTAGAGACATCATGCTATATATAGTTTTTAGCCCCATGAAAAATTTCCAGTATCTGGATCTTCACCAAAATTTAATCATTGCGTCTATCACAAACCCAACCTGTCCACCAAATTTCGTCCGAATCCGTCCATAACGTTTTGAGATATCCTCTTGACAAACAAGAAATATGTTGTGCATCGCACGATACTTGCAAAATCCATAAAATACGTTTTCGGCCAATGATGACCTCAAAAATACTTGGTGGTTTAATTTAGTAACCAGACATGCGAATCCTCTTAAAATTTCAAGTCAATCGGATGAAAATTGAGGATTTTAGAAACTTGGCCTATGTTGACCTTTTGGCCTATGTTGACCTCAAAAATACTTGGTGGTTTAATTTAGTGACTATATATGCAAATCCTCTTTAAATTTCAAGTCAATCGGATGAAAAGAGGAATTTCACCAATGTTGACCTTTTGGCCGATGTTGACCTATTGACCTTTCAACCCCAAAAACTAGCTTACCTAGCTCAGCTTCACACTGTTGAAACCAAAGCTTTCAGAATCATTGTAATCTCCCGCAATGTAGCTGATTCTGAGGGCCTTTCACTCACTCACCGCAAGCATGTTGGTGGACTTTCTGTCTTCTACCGACTCCTCTCCGGCCTAGCTGCCCCAGCTCTCTCTGTGCTCTGTCCCCCAAATACTCCTTCAGGTCGCACAAGATCTGCCAGTAACCCTCTTATGGTTAAACTACCAAAATCAAGACTCTCTGCTCACCTTCACTCTTTCATTCCCCTTTTCTCCCGCCTCTGGAACAAACTCCCTCACTCTCTTCAATCCCACTCCTCCCTCCAGGTCTTTAAAACAGCTGTTCACCACCATCTCTTATCTTTCCCCATCCAAAACCTTGATCTTCTCGACCCCCGTTAATTCACCCCAGATCCACGCTTTTGAAATACCGACTTCTTTCCTTGAAGTCCTAGCAGTGTGTATGTGTTTTATACCTCTCCCACCGCCCCCCCCCCTCCTCACTTCCCATGGCTCCTCCCCCCAAGCCCTCTCCCTCCCACAGATCTCCTGATGTCCCTGTTCTTTACTGTTGTACTTGTGTGCTTCCCTCTCCCTCCCCATCTTGTCCCGCTCCCTTTATTATATGTTTTTTATGTGTCCGTCTGTTTTTTGTGATTAATGTTAACTCTTACACGAGCCTCGATCTTGTTTCCCCCCCCCCAAAAAAAAACAACAATAAAATCCCATTTGATCATCGTGGTGATGAAATTGTTGTCATGGACACCGTTTTCTCTCCTTGCCGCGTGGGACTCCTCTCCTTGTCGCGTGGGACTCCTCTCCTTGTCGCGTGGGACTCCTCTCCTTGTCGCGTGGGACTCGTCTCCTTGCCGCGTGTGACTTTTTCCTATGCCAGTAACCAATATGAGCAGAACCTGACAAAAATAAAGATAAAATTCATTAATGAATTCTAATTTGCACCCTCGTAGCTTGGTACTGATGTGGTTTACTGATGGGGAACATTTTGATTATGATTTGTGACCCTCAAGTGTTATTGTAGAAGGTCCTCAGACAGAAGATCTAACAGGGTCAATAGTGTCTTTGGGGAATGATCGTTCTCATGGGGGCTCTAGGATCTTAGGGTGTGAAAGGGTCTTGTATCCATTTGTCATGGCCTTCTCATTCACCAGATCTGAACCCAATTGAGCATTTATTGGATATTCTGGAACAGCGCCTAAGACAGCATTTTCCACCTCCATCAAACAGGTGTGAGTTGATTGACTTTCTCGTGGAAGAATGGTGCTGCAGAATTCCTGCAGAATATCCCTCCTGCAGAATTCCTGCAGAATATCCCTCCTGCAGAATTCCAGACGCTGGTGGACTCTCTGCCACAGCACATACAGGCCATATTGGCCGCATGTGGTGGCCCAATGCTCTGTTAAGTGACTTTACAATGGTGTTTCAACTTTTTTGTCCACTACCTGTCGGTCTTGTCGAACAAATCCTTTAGAGTTCTATGAAGCAGTTTCTAATTGGGTGGATGAGGGAATGGCAGTTGACATCGTATATCTAGATTTTAAGAAGGCATTTGACAAGGTACCACATAGGTTGCTAGCCAAGGTGAGGGCTTGTGAAGAGGCTGGTCAGGTAGGTAACGGCATTGGAAACTGGCTCAGTGATGAGAAGCAAAGAGTGCCTGTGAGTTGGAGGATGTCTTGCTGGGAGGATGTAAATAATGGGGTACCTCAGGGATGTTGGCAGGACTGCTCGGTAGCTTGAGTAGGGATGGGTGATTGTGTGCATCTGTGAGGAGCGTTGTTCCTGGGGGTCTCGTCAAGGGGTGGTGAGTGTAAAACTTGGTCTGGTGTTGACGTGGCGCAGACATGATGGGCTGAATGGCCTCCTCCTGCATCTAATTTCCTTATGTGTCCTTGTGTGTAAGGTGATTCACGAGGAAGGTACACAGGAGCGCAGTGCAGAGCTGGGACTGAGGATGATGCAAGCTCTGGCTAAGTTCCGCGAAGAGTTCCGGGTGGTCGGAGACGTTCGTGGAAAGGGGCTCATGATCGGATTGGATCTGGTGAAAGACAAGGTATGGGCAGGAAGTGTTAAAGGAAAGCATAAAGGTCACTAAACTACCCAGATGCATAGTTTTAAAATATAATCTTTCTATTTCCAAAATTGAAATTCTTAATAATAAATGTGATTGCTTTTTTTTAGCGATTTCTCAAACTGGATCTTTTCTCAGCATCGTCAAGATGAATGGTAGGTCTGAGATCCCTCTTATTGACTACCTCCAACAGGAGAGTCGTACTCCCCTGCCCACGGAAGAGGTTACCGAAATTATGCAAGACATCATGGAAGCTGGAGTGCTGCTGGGTAGTGGTGGCAATCACAACACCATCTTGCGGATCAAACCACCAATGTGTCTCTCCGAACAGGACGTGGATTTTGCCGTTGCAGTGCTTCACCAGGCGCTCACAAGACACGCAGCTCGACATTAACAACATAAACAACCAGATGGTATTCAAAGAATACTTACCCTGCGCAGTCACCTTGTTGCGAGCCATCTCTTCTGTTTTTGAACATTTTTTTTTCTTTGATCCAATATGGCTGCCAGACCACGTGAGCGATGACATCATAACTTTAGATTCTCTATTATAATTGTTGCATAGATCATGCTCAATAAATTTCAAACTGATCAGACTAAGCGTTGTCACTGGCGAATTATGACGTCATAATTATGGTACCAATGACGTCATCGTTAACAACACCTATTCCCCATATGGAGTTCTTTACAATGAGTCATGGTTAAATTTTTTCCGCGCAGCGGTTTTGGACATATAGAGGTGAAACATTTTTCGGTTTTTCCAAGATGGCGCCTGTACTACATGACCTATGACGTCATGATTATCATTAAAATATTCTACATGAGGAGGTGCTCATATGGTGAAAATTTCGTGCCCATCAGACCAACAGTTGCTGAGAAAAATAATTCACAATGATCGGATAAGTGTTGTACTTGTCGAATTATGACGTCATAACGAAGGCACCGATGACATCATCATTAACATATCTTATTCCCCAAGGGACGTGCTTGACAATGAGCCATGTTTCGATTTTTTCCATGGGCTGGTTTCGGAGATATAGAGGTGCAACTTTTTTTGATTTATTTCCCAAGATTGTGTCTGTACCACGTGACCTATGACGTTATAATTATCATTAAAAAATTATACAGGAGCCGCACATATTCTGAAACTTTTGTGTCCATCGGTCTAACAGTTGCAGAAGAATTTTTGTTTTATTCATACTTATCAGATCAAGCGTTGTACTTGTCGAATTATGATGTCATAACGAAGGCACCGATGACATCATCATTAACATATCTTATTCCCCAAGGGGAGTACTTGACAATGAGCCTTGTTTCAATTTTTCCCATTGTGGTTTTGGAGATCGAGGTGTAACGTTTTTCCAAGATAGCGTCCATACCATGTGACCTATGACGTCATAATTATGAATAAAACAAGTCAGGAGACGACGATGGTTCACGAGCGAGCGGTATTCAATGACAGGATGGTCTATAACCAAAACAGGCCCGGACTGGGGGGTCGGGGGCCCACGTGGCAGGTGTCGGTCCCCGACATGCGGTGTACATGCCTATTTCCAAAGGGCCCCAATGCGCTGCGTGCGCAGGCCTTTAAGAGCCAGCTGTACGTAATTGTGTGTGGTGCTGGCCTTTAAATTATCTATACACAACATTATGGTATAGAATAACTTTAATTTAATAATCGCCCTGTTCGTAACTTCAGACTTCAGTTTAACTTCTATAAATTTTAAATTTCATCGCATTGGTATTATTTACCTTTTTTGTTTACCTATTTCTTCCAAATCTCGGACTCTATTCTCTAGTTGAAAGGGGAGGACCCCCAGAAGAAAAATTCGGTTCGATTCCGACAACTTTGAAAATTTGACCTTTGTGACCTTGAAATGTCAAAACGAAGGTTACTGACCTTGAAATGAGATAGAAAATAATGTATAATCAGTTATGAGGTCAGTTAGCTACACAATACCGAAAATTCGGTTCGATTGTGACAACTTTGAAATTTTGACCTTTGTGACCTTCAAAGGTCAAAGGTCGAAGATTCTGAAATTTGTTGGAAAACTTGTATTTCATGATGTAGGTGATAATATAAGATCATGTACGACATTTCACCCTATCAGGAAGCGAACAATGTAATAAAACCATCAAAAATCGACTTTTCTAAATTTCGTGACCTTATGACCGTGACCTTGGGGCGAAAATGAAAAATCGAGCTCCGTGGGACTAGACACATGACATTGGCCTAACCAAATATCGAAACCCCTGTCAGATTCCACCAACCCCCTCGGAGAAGATGTAGCTTGAACTCGATTACCCCCTAAAAAGACATCTTTTTCGGGCGTGGCTCCGCTAGTCAGGTTCACTATGTCAATAAATTATATTTCGTTCAAAATCATGGTAGATTAGCAAACCTATACATTTTTGGAAAGGTTATAGCATAAGGAAACTAAAAATCAATGTTTACATTTGGAGAGATACCTGTATGGCGGCCATTTTGGATTTTCAAAATGGCCACTGTAAAATACATATTTTGTTCTATTTCTGCCTCTAATTACCCTAAAAACTTTTAAAAATATACTAAACCTATATTTTCAGGGACAAGGAATTCAATGAAAGTATCAAATTAGTGCTATGGGGAATGGTAAGACACGAATCAAAGGTTTTGAATTGCAAAATACTGTCTTTATATTCGCGATAAGTTGCATAATCAAATACATGTTATCATTTTGTACAGGCAGTTAATAACATCAAAATGTGTCACAATAATTCATATCACCAAACATACACAGGCAGTCAGCAAAATCATATATACACATTACACATGCAGTCAGTATAACTTCACATCTACACAGGCAGTCAATGGCATCAAACATACACGATTACAGAATATGCCATTTAGAGTTCGTCATCACTGTCCTGTGTGTCGTATCCGACAATATAGTCCGCATCGTTTTCACAGTCCGTTCCACACAAGCAAAGGTCGGTCAAATTGATTGGCAAATCGAATTGGTCGAATGGTCGATCGAATCGAATTCGATGAATCGAATCGAATCGAATCGATCGAATTGGTCGAATGGTCGAATGGTCGATCGAAGCGATTGGTCGAATGGTCGAATTGGTCGAATGGAATTGGTCGAATTGAATTGGTCGGAATTGGCAAATGTAAACATTGATTTTCAGATTTTCCATGTAATAACGTTTCCAAAAATGTATAGGTTTGCTAATCTACCATGATTTTGAACGAAAAAACATAGTGAACCTGACTACGCCCACAATGGGCGCAATACGCCCACTCTAGGCAGGACACAACTAGATCATGATATCAACCTCCCACCCAAGTTTCATCAAGATCGAATGATATCATCGGGTAGTTATGCTGCGGACAGACAGACACACAGACAGACACACCCATGACGAATATAGTGGTCACTCTGTTTGATAACTCGTGAACCAAAAATTATACACGCAGAGGCGCTTCTATGGTAAACTTTCATGTCAATGGGACCAACGGTTGCCGAGAAAATGATTTTTAAAAATGCAGACACGTACGGCACACGGCACACGTGCACACATGAATGTTTAGCCCCGCTTTTCGCTTCGCGAGCCCACGGTAATTATAGCTTCAGGGATAATCTATCTCCCATCATTGACTATTCCACTGAAAGTCATTCTTCAAGATTCTTTTTTGGACAATGCACAATAAACCATGGCATAGTCTTCGAATATCTAAATTCAACTTGACTTCAACATCTGATACCAGTTTTTAATTCGTTTTAGTGCCTGTCCTGCAGACCGTACTATCTGCCAAAACCGTTTAAGCAGGTGGACGTTTTCCTTGTGTATGGTATATTGCTCCAGACGCTAAGATGGATTTTTTTATACATGGTCTGGGCTCGTGGAAGAGATCGGACACAGAACAGACCAGGTCACAACATAACAAAGGGAACAGCAGGAGAAAAGGGAAACACCAATAGCAGGGCGGAGGGAGAAAGTAGACAGAGATGGACAAACAAGGGATGCAGGTAACTATGAGGGTTAGGGAAGAACGCAAGTAGGGTAATAATGTTGCTTCTGGGACACCTCGTTTAACATGGGAAATCCCTATCTAATGTCGTTTACCCCTATTTAGGAAAACACCCATATTAATCCAAAAGACTATGGGCCCTTTAACCTTATGAACCATGAGCCAATTGATCTACTTGGAACAACCCCCAACCTTCAGATCTCTAATGTGAAGGTTGGGGGTTGTATATTATTATGACCCACTCACACACAAGTCCCAACTGGAAAGTTGTGTGATCCTTCTGACCTTATGGGCCTTTTGAACCATGAGCCAATTGATCTACTTGGGCTAATACATAATGAATATATTTTAATTGAGCTAGGGATGGGATTGGGTTGGGGGCTGTATATTATTATGACTCACACATACACAAAAGTTTAGCCTCAACTTTAGTTGAGGTTTAACTTATGTGTATGTGTGAGGGATAGGGGTTCACAGATCTCTAGTGTGAACCTGTGATCCTTTTGAACCATGAGTCAATTAATCTACTTGGGCCAATACATAATGAATATATTTTAATTGAGCTAGGGGTTCACACATACTGGAAAGTTGTGGGATCCTTCTAACCTTATGAACCTTTTACCCACTCAAACAACGACCCTACAAATATTTGTTTATGCGTGGGAAATAATTTAATTCTCCTACAACTCTCCTCACCGTCTAATATATTAACAAAAAATATGTTTGAGTTTGGTTCTTTATTAAGATATTTTAACTGAGCTAAGATAAAATGGTAAACCTCCCTCAATGTTCTTGTTTGAGCGCCTCCAGTGCCACATACCAAGGTTGATTACATGGTACTTGGTTCTATCATTTATATACTTATGGCAGCCCGTTAAAATCCCTTATATACTTATATATGGATGGTTGTTGTTTAATGGCTTATCAGTTTTGTTTTTTGTAATTCTTGTGAGTAAAATGAACCCAATATTTCTTCCCCATTCATATCATATAATTTGTAAGTCCAAGGGACTGTATCCATTCCATCAATGATTTTAAATAATTCACGAGTCCATTTTTGTGTATAACCTTTCTCAAAATGGCTTTTCCATCTGTATATTCTTACAATATCACCAACTTTAAACTTGGGCTTTCTCAAATTAATCTCCTTTTCATATTCTAATTTTGTAAATGTTTCTGATGGTTTTGATTTTGTTGATGAATGAACTGTATTATTGTAATTATCTACAATATCCTGAATTAAATAGACCCATTTTTGAGAACCGAGTTGTGTGAATTTTTTATATAATTTCTCTTTTAAAGTACGATTAAAACGCTCAATAACAACTGCTTTTCCTTCATTAAAGGTGCTGTATAATTTAATACCCTTCCCCTTAAGAAATTTCATGAATATTTTGTTATAGAACTCTGTTCCCTCATCAGTCCATAACTTCTTTGGTTTCCTTTTATCCCGATCAAATATTAGCTTATAATAATAATAATAATAATTCATTTATTTTGTATAGCGCTTTTCCAGAAGCCCAAAGGCGCTTTGACAGAGTGGAAAACATAATGCATAACAATACATGAAAACAACAATTGCAAAAAGACAAGAATCAAGAAAACAAACAGCAGCGATATACGGCATATATATAAGACAAGAATCAAAAAGACAAGACAAGAATCAATAGGGAAATATTTAAAGCAAAAGGAGGGAGAAGGAGAAGAGATAGTCAGGGGTTAAATGCTGTGGGTTGAATGTTGAATGCAGCGTTGAACAGGTGGGTCTTTAGTGATGTTTTGAATGTGGTGAGTGAGGAGGAGTCTCTGATGGTGTGAGGTAGTGAGTTCCAGAGGGTGGGAGCAGCGATGGAGAAGGCCCTGTCCCCCCAGGATCTGAATTTGGTCCGGATGGAGGGGGTCAGGAGGTTGGTACCAGCAGAGCGGAGGTTGCGGGTGGGAGTGTGTCTGGAGAGGAGGTCAGCCAGGTAGGATGGGGCCAGGTTATGGAGGGCTTTGTATGTCAAGAGGAGGATTTTGTACTGGATTCTCTGGGGGATGGGGAGCCAGTGAAGCTTGTAAAGGACGGGGGTGATGTGGTCACGGGTCCGGGAATGAGTGAGTAGACGGGCAGCGGAGTTCTGAATGTATTGGAGTTTATTGGTGATTTTTGAGGGTGAACCATAGAGGAGGCTATTGCAGTAGTCCAGACGGGAGGTGATGAAGGCGTGGATGAGGGTTTCTGCAGCCGTGGAGGAGAGGGATGAGCGGAGACGGGCAATGTTTTTCAGGTGAAAGAAGGCTGACTTTGTGATCTGTTTAGTGTATTTGTCGAAGGAAAGGGTTTGGTCAAAGATGACGCCAAGATTCCGGATGTGAGGGGAGGTGGATACTGGGATACCGTCGATGTTGAGGGCAAAGTTATGGGTGGATTTTGTGAGCGTTTTTGGGCCAATGATGATTATTTCAGATTTATCACAGTTAAGCTTGAGGAAGTTGATTTGAAGCCAGGATTTTATTTCAGTGATGCAGTTTGTCAGGATAGAGTGGGTGTCGGTGGAGACGGACTTGGTGGAGATGAAAAGCTGGATGTCATCGGCGAAGCAGTGGAATTGGAGACCATGACGGCGGATTAAGTGACCGAGCGGGGACAGGTAAAGGATGAAGAGGAGGGGGCCAAGAACTGAACCTTGGGGGACACCTTGGGGGAGGGGAGCAGTGGGGGATTTGCAGTTATTGATGGAGATGAACTGGCATCTGTCAGAGAGGTATGATTTAATCCAAGAGAGGGCAGTGCCGGTGACGTTAAAGGTGGATTCAAGTCGGGTGAGGAGGATAGTGTGATCGATGGTGTCAAAGGCAGCGCTGAGGTCGAGGAGGACGAGAATGTTGAGGTTGCCAGCGTCAGAGGAGAGGAGAAGGTCGTTGGTGATTTTGAGGAGAGCAGTTTCAGTACTGTGGTTGGAGCGGAATCCGGATTGGAATGTTTCATACAAGTTATTGGCAGAGAGATGATGTTTGAGTTGAGTGGCTACAGCGCGTTCCAAAACTTTTGACAGAAAGGGTAGGTTGGAGATGGGTCTGAAGTTGTTTAGGGTGTCAGGGTTTAGACCAGGTTTTTTTAGAATGGGGGTAACAGCAGCAATTTTGAGGGAAGGTGGGACGATGCCTGTAGACAGGGAGGAGTTTATTGTTGCAATGATAAGTGGAGAGAGAGCAGGGAGGGAGGCTTTGACAAAGCTGGAGGGGATGGGGTCAAGAGTGCAGGTGGCAGTTTTCATTCCTATGAGGAGTTCAGAGAGGTCAGTAGGAGAGATTGGGGAGAACCGAGACAGGGGATGGCAGGACAAGGGGGGGGCAGGTGGTTGGAGGGGGAGCGGGTGCGGCGGTGGTCAAGCTGTTGTAGATGTTGTCAATTTTGCGTTGGAAGAAAGAGAGGAAGGAGATGCAGTTGTCTACTGTGAATGACTGGGTGGTGGTGTTCAGGGGGCGGAGGAGTTTGTTTATTGTCGAGAAGAGTGCTTTTGGGTTTCCGGAGCCAGAGTGGATAATTTGAGAGTAGTAGGCAGAGCGGGCGCGGGAGAGGGCATCTTTGTAGTGTTGTATGTGGTCCTTGTAGGCTTGGGAGTGAACTGTGAGACCCGTTTTATTGCGGAGTCTTTCAAGTTGGCGAGCACGAGTTTTCATCAGGTGGAGTTCAGGGGTAAACCAGGGAGCAGAATGGGTGAAAGAAACTGTTTTGGTTTTTACAGGCGCAAGCTGGTCAAGGCAGGAGGAGAGAGTGTGGTTGTAGTAGTCAGTGAGGTCGGAAGGGGTGTGGAGGTCAATGAAGGGAGAAGTGGACATTTTTTCAGAGAGGGTGGATGAGAATGAGGTAGGTGAAAGAGCGTTTAGCTTACGGAAGTTGATTGTGCGATAATGCCTTGGTGTTGGGGCGGGGATGTTGATGGTCAGAGTGATGGCTAAGTGGTCAGAGAGGGTGAGGTCGGAGCCATAGAGATGGTGCAAATTTAATCCAGTGGAGCAGACAAGGTCCAAAATGTGACCACGGATATGGGTAGGAAAGTCGACATGTTGAGTGAGGTTAAAGCAGGTGAGTAAATCAGTGAAGTCAGTGGTTATTGTGGAGTCAGTGGAGTCCATGTGGATATTGAAATCACCAAGGAGGAGGATTGAGGGGGAGAGGGAACATAGCTGGGTCAGAAAGTAGGAGAAGTCAGACAGGAATGATGGGTGTGGTTTGGGAGGGCGGTAGACGACAGCCATGACTGACTGCGTGTGACCAGAGAGTTTTAAAGCCAGGTGTTCAAATGATGGAGCAGATGAGATGGAGATGAGGTTGGTCTTGATGTCTTGACGGTGGATAACGGCAATTCCACCACCTCGGCCCTCCGAGCGTGGTTTATTGACGTAGGAATATCCATTGGGTGTGGTGAGGTTGAGTGTGTAGTAGTCCAGAGGTTGTTGCCAGGTTTCGGTGAGACAGAGAAAGTCCAGTTTGTTATCCAGGATGTATTCGTTCAGGATGAGGCATTTATTGTTGAGGGACCGGGTGTTGAACAGGGTGAGCTTGATGTTGTTTTGAACAGCAGGGATGAATTCAGGTGATTTAGCCAGGGTTCGTAGGCAAGAGGTGCGATCGTGTGGGTTGCTGTGACCAGGTGCGCTGGGACGAAGAGTGAGAGTGCGCTGAGCCGACCAGAGGACGGGGATGGAGTGACCTGATTGCAAATAAACAAACTTGCGACCGGAGCCACGGTGAATGTACCTGGGTCGTCGGAGGAGTCCATTTGATTTGATGGCAGAGATGCATGATGGGGTGGAGCGGGTATTGAGCAGAAGAAGCCTTGCGGCGGAGTACTTCAGAGCCATGCCAGGCAGGAGCGAAGGGACGAGTACGAGGCCAAGGTCGAGGAGGCAAAGCGGCAAACGCAGCGGCAAACGCAGCGGCAAACGCAGCGGCAAACGACTGCAGCCGCTAATCAAGACCACAGCGGCAAACAAGGCCACAAGGCCACCGGCAAACAAGGCCACGGCCACAATCAACGGGAGCGGGCCTTTCGAATTCCGTATTCCGTACCATCAAAAGCAGATTCCGTTATCCAGCCGGAGAACACGCGGCACGTGCGGGTGTGAAAAGGCAGGACAGGTGTGAGATGTCAGGTCAGAAAGGTAGAAGCAGACCCTGTACATCCATCCAGTCGGAGAAGCGGCGAATATGCAACGCCAGCGTCCTCTCGCAACCGAACTGAGAACTAAGTGGAAGCTTAAAGGCTAACATTAAAGTATAACCTCTCTTGTTTTTCAAAGGAACAACCCAAGCAAATCTACTCCTCAAATCAATAACGGTTAAAGCATACCTATATCCCTTATCATTATTTAGTTCGATTAAATCAGCGGACCATATGTGGTCAGTGTATTTAGAATAAACTTTCCTTCTTTTAAACTTTGTGATTATAGGTTTATGTAATTCATTAGCCAAAAGCTCCTCAGTCTTGATAACATCATTGGAGTTTAATAGTTTTTTGGGAAATAACCAAGACCAAGTTTCAATTTAACACTTATCATTTTTTTCACAATAAACCTATCAACTTTCTCTCTCAATGTCGGATTTCGTATCAAAGACAAATTATACAACATTTCTCTGTCTGATTCATGTTTTTCATCCAATGTGGTGGTATCCCCATAAGCAATATCATGCTTCATACACACTTCATCAACCCTATTTTTTGGTCTGGACCAAGGTTTAGGATTGTCAGTCTCATCTAATCTTTTATCCAAGTTTGTTCCTGGACCACAGAAAGAATACCCTGGAAGGTGTAGTTCCCCTGGAATTCCAGTTGTTGTAAATTTACTTCCTGACAGAAACTTTTGTATGTCTCCTCCACTTTTAGGTGAGATGAATTGACACTTTTTAGAGCCACACACTTGACATATTCCTTTTTGATAAACTCTATTATTTTTAGCTTTAACATACAATACACTTTTAGATTTAGTTTTCTTTTTACATTTGAGACAATAACTCATATTTATTTATCAGAAAAATTCCGACAGAGTATCAAAACCTTTTTGGTTTTCAACATATACATTTCAATCTTTATTTTTAAAACATAAAGAATCCTTAGAAATGTCTTCACTTTCTCCTCCATTTATTTACAAATAAAACTAACTAAAGTCAATACCACTTTCTCGTTTAGATCTCCTCCCTGAAATTGAACTCATCTCATCCGTTTTTAAAACCAATTTCTTCACAAGAGTCATTCTTTCTTTATTTTCCTCTTCGGTGCGTTGAGATTGATTTATTTGTTGTAATACATTTAATCTTTTACGAATCTCACTGATTTCCATCTCCCTCTCCTCCCTCTCCTCCTCCTCCTTCTCTTCTTCAATTCCTTCCTCAGCCCTTACAACCCTTGAGCTTGAGTCCCAAATAATATTATACATATACTCATCTGGATTTTGAGATATTCTTGTATCTATAATTATTTTTCTCATAATAGGATACCAATAAGATTTGTTGACGATTTCTAAAAGAGTTTTATATTTCATAACTTTGAGAAGTTCATTTTTATTTAATACTTTAAACAAGTCTCTATTTGTGGGTTTAACAATATCAGTATAAGGCCAGTTTTTAATGACAAAATTTCCATGTGTATGTTCCAATTCGTACGGTATGTAAAACCGAGCACCCTTTTCTTGTAGGTATCCTTGAATACAAAAATAATAATTCTCTTGTAGTCTTCTTCCTGTCATTTATGTATCAGAAATATATGTGAGATTAATATTATGACAGGTAATACCACCCCATCTTCCCACTACCAAATTGGTTTGTATTCCTTGGCTTTCTATCCTTATCTCATTACCTTCCTTCTTTGTCATGCGAATCATCGCTATACTATCATATATTTTTATTTTCTTAAAATCACGTATTTGTTGTTTACTAATTGTACTTCCACATAAATCCTTATCTTCACCAAGTGGATAATATTCTTCTTTACGAGACTGATTTAAATCATGTAGGTCTTCTAAGTTTATTGAAAAAGACCAATTATACCCTAAATCAGGCATATCATACCCCCATTTATTAATTCGCATATTAACTAAATGTCCTTCTTTATAAAATTCAATTGTAAGCAGGTAGTTAAATTCAATGAGGAAAGGTGTATGGTCAGTATAACCAGGTGTTGTGGTTGTAAATTTTACTTGTTTCACAAAACGTGCTGTTTTATTTAACAAGTGTGATAAATCACTGAATCTAATTAAGTCATTCGCATCTGTAGGGTTTGGATAATTGATTAATTTATAAGTATTCTTCATATTAATATTTTTACTTATACTATATTTTTGTCGTTCAGCCTGTGCCTTTGTATAATAATTTGATAAATCAATATCCTGGGAGGATTTTCCAAAGATAGAACCATCTTTTCCAACATAAGTCATTTATATTAGATTAAAAATGATATCATAAAAATTTTCATTATTGTTGAGTTGAAATAATACATATAAACATAATTGACCACAACATTTAGAATTAATTTCTTGAACTTGAAATGTTTGATAAACACCATTCTGTAAGAATTGTATTACTTCAACAGGTGGTGGCATACCATAACTATCAAAATAATATTTATCCTGACTATTATGAATACAAACCCAATGAGAACCATTCTGTGTGTCTAAATTCATAATAATATTCTTTGTATTCTTATTTATATGTATTAATTCATCTCTCATACAAATAACCACATTATCAATTTTTAGTGTTTTACAATACTTGGCTAGTTCTATATTTGACGTTGTATTCTTTCCAAATTGTTTAAACCATTTATCCATTTATTTATGAGAAAGATACAATCCATTACCCCGTTTAGTTAGTTTAACACCCGCTTGAGCGATAGAGGAAAGCATATCACCAACCAACAATCTAGCTTTATCAGGCAGTGGGTGAGTAAAATCTACAATTACATCACTTCCACTAATTTGTTTCTCCAACTCCTTGTTATGTCTTTCCAATTCTTTTTGAGCTTTTAGTTGTGCCTTCCTTTCGTTAGCAGTTTTTACCGCTGCTGAAATACCACCAGTCAATGCTCCCGCCGCACTTAAACCAGCAAATAAAGGAATTAGAAACGGGAGAAATCCTCCTCTTGACTCGTCTATTGAATATTTCTTTAACATAGGTTTCGTCATTTTAATTTTAAGTGATCCAACATCATTTAGTGTTTTTACTTGTGTGTGTGTGAGTAAAACATCAATTCTTACAGCTCCTTTTCTTTGAATTGTATTAACATTAATAATACAAGGCTTTTGATTTTGAATACAAGATGTTAATTTATTAAGATTGATTTGATTAACATATACCCCTACCATTTATTTATGAGAAAAAACCTATGTGATATTAATCATAACACCATTATCTGTATTAATCTGTAATTCTGTTTCCTCCAAAAGCAAACAATAAGCATCAACTTCTTCATTCTCCCCTCTTTCAATGTATAGAGAAGTATCCACTCGATTAGACTTTATAGTTTCCTTTTGAGAACTCAGGTCAATTGCGTAGATTGTATATAAACCTTTAAATGCAACCATATCCAAAATAGGATCATTATTACCATTACTTTCACACACTTTTTGGTAGGACTTGTAGGCTTCCGCATAATCATTTTTTTCCCAATCAATTTCCAATCTATCTCGCGGATAAAATGTGCCATCAAGAGAAACCCGAAGTTGTTTCACCTTAGCATTATCACTCAGTGCATTATTCTTATTAGTACCCTCCTCTCCATCTGGTTTTTTAAAAATGAGCCATAGGTATCGTGGCTTTCCTTCAAGAACACCCAAATTCCAAGTGTAGGTAGTGTGTTCCAGTTTAACGTGTTGACATCTTCTTTTAAGGTATGATACATTTAGCGGTTTCTTTGAGTTAAGTCTTCTATTTAACATCTCTTCCGTTTTAAGATTAGGAGTATATTCACTGATATACCAACACAAATCATTAATAACAAATTTATTGTTGTCTCCAAAAGCATTTTCATCCCCAAAAAGCAACCTATTTACATTATCATTCCTTTGTAGTTGAAATCTAATTTTAAGACCATACAAAACTTTATCATAATCGCAAAATCCAAATATACCTTTAAGAGGTACTGCTACGGTAAAACTATTCACTGCTTTTGTTTCATCATTATACATTGACTTCCTTTGACTATAACCAGGGTCTGTGTTTGTTCCCGTTGACATATCAGGAATAAAGCCTTCAACAGCTCCCTTACCCATTCTATCACCAAACGAATATAGTGTAAATTTCATCATTTCAGATGTAGCAGAGACATAATCAACCGCTTCAACCTCTTGTGTTCCAATATACAGGCGGACACTGTCAAACATTTTCCAGAAGAAATCATTTACGAGTGTAGCATTAGTATTATTCGCAGCCTTAGTGAATTTAAATTTACACAGCAAGAAACTATCAGCTATATTCAAGTAAGTTTGTTGATTATTTATTTCAAAACTTTTTGTTCCGTTTGAATTCCAGTCGGTTCCTGTAATAGCATTTACCTTAAAATAGTCTTCCTTTTTAGTAGAGTTTGAAATGATAATCGTATCATCCAAATCATAGATACTATCAATCGCTTCCATACTTGTATTTATATAGTATTAAAATTGTTGAAACCCTGACCCAAGTATTTTAATGATTTTTTGTCGTTCTTGTGAAGATAGTTGAGTTTTACCTTTTTTAATTTCTTTGATTGCTTGTAATTTATGGGACTCCTTTTGAGCATCTTTTATACTCTTTACAACACCCGCTACATTTCCCATGAGAGAAGCAGTTGAACCAATTAGGTCTTTATGTTTAAGGATGGTTGAACCAATACCCATTAGAGTATCAATTATCCCATCTCCTTTATTTCGAAATTGATGACCCACACCCCGTTGTCTCTTAGGTTTATAGTATCCTTTACCCACATACCTTGTATAGTCTGGTGAAAGGAACATGCCCTCCCCTGTAATTATTTTATATTTTCCCAACTCGTGTTTTCTTACAATAACCATTATTTATTTATTGAAAAACTTCACGTAGATGAATTCTGATGGATATAATTTCATCATTAAAGGATATCATACGATTATCTTGGTCGGTTATCCTAAAATTTACTCTGTATATGGTTTTTCCTGACACAGGTAAATAGACAAGATTTTTTGGTTCCATATTAAATTTATAACCAATCGGGGTTGAGTATGCACTGAATGAAAATATTGTATTTGTTCTTATTCCATCGTTATAAGCACCATCAATCAAATCACAATGAATTAATACTGAATTTATACCGGAGGATATTTGGATAACATTATCACTGTAAAACGTCCCGTTATTTTCAATCTTTTTTGAAGAGAAACCCAATAGCTCTCTAAACGAATTTTCAATCGTGAAATCAACTTTATAATTATTTTTAAGTTTAATAGTTGATTTTGAAGTGTGTGTTTGAATATCTATTACAATATTTTTTGGTTCATCACCTTTTTCTTTCATAAGGCGAGAGAGTTCTGAAGATATTTGAGAAATCTCGTAAGCTCCAGGTGAAACGGTTATAGTTTTGTAGGCAGTGCCTGGATTATAACTAAACTTGTTGTTTTTCTCTGTGATATTAAAAAGGGTATTGTAAGTTTCCATTGACAACAAAGATGCCTCATATGAGGTAAGGGGGTCAAGTTGTAGTGGGTAAGGGAATGAAGCTGTGTAATCGCTCGTTGTGAAATTAAAACTAAGAATTGTGCTTCTCATCTTATTTAATATCTAATAAAATATCTTTGTATTGACATTTATTAATTATTTTCATATTCATCAACTGATCTAAAATGGCTGAGGATTCATTAAAACAATTGTTGTTTCCAGCCTTCTTACTACCTAATAACAATAATAGCCTATTAACTAATTGTGATGGGTCATTTGGAAGAAAACTAACACCCGAACCAAGCTTACTTAAAGCATCAATAATATGTTTCTCCTTCTCATTCTTCTTACTTTTACCAGCAACAGAAACTCCATAATCAAGTGTATTTAACAACTCAATATATACTCTATCTTCCTCTCTTTCCATATCAAGTGGTTCCTCAAAATATTTTGAACCGCTGAATCCGGGGTTTGTTAGAAGAAACATTAATCTTGGAGTTAATTTAACATTTGGTTGAGTAGAACTCAAGAACATCAATTCATCATTAAATATCAATACCTTTTCTTCCACAAGATGAAACACTGCTGGTTCTTCTGTTGGAATGAGACCTGCTCTGGTTTTTGAACCCGCCGAATATTCATTGTTTTGAAGAGCTTCCACAACATAATTAGGGGGTTGATTTACCTGCTCAAGTTTCCGAAATAATTCTTCATCATTATATTCTAATTCACCAAGTTCTTGTTTTGTTATCTGACTAAAATCTTTGAGCATTTGAAGTTTTTTCGGAGTAAATTCTACCGTGGGAACTGTAGGTGAGTGTTGAGTTTTCAAAAGTGGTTTAAAGAATTTCTCTTGTTTTCTTTCAAAGGCTTCTTCACCAGTTAGTTTCTGTTTTCGTTTCTTCTTTATCTCTTCCTGTTGTTTAACAACTTTTGAAACTAATTGTTGATGTTCCTTAAACTTTCTTTCTCTTTCTTCAGTATTCATTTAGTATTGAAAAATATCATTTAGTATCTCATCTTGTTTCACAACAATATATTTATATTTTCCAATCGTGTGTTTCATATAATTTTCAAATTCTTTTTTACTACATAACGTAGAGCAATTATCTCTCCAAAAATTATTTACATCTATTGAATTTAACTTAAATAAAATAAAAGTATTGGCATTGTTTCTTATTGAGCGTCGAGGGAGTTGAAAATATGATTGACTAAGATATATACAATTACAAGAAGAATGTCTCCCTCTTGTATAGTAGCTATCCATTACTGTTTGGTTTCTCTCATTAACACAATCATCAAAGATGACGAGGTTCTTTTTTGATTTATCTAAATCTTGAGGTGAAGGTATATCATCCGTATTATCACTGAGAATACAAGTTATGGGTTTCGATTTTGATTTCTGTGTATCACAAAATAATTGTATTATATCATCAATATTATAATCATTTAGTTTGTTTTGAAGTTTAAATAAACCGATAATGTCTTCCTTTTTAAGACCCGCATTAAAACCCTGTGAGAGTAGTTGATACTCGGGTTGAAAACTTGACTTTGTAAAAATTATTAAATTATCATAATCTAAAAAATTAAGACCAAGGAGCATCTTTAAAAGTAAACAGGTTTTTCCACATCCGCTTGAACCAACTATTAGACATCTCAATGAATTTGGAATGTTTTTATGGTTATTAAATTTTATCTTATTTTCCCAAACGGGTAAAAAATCATTCATTTATATATTTGGAAAACAAGTCATCTAACTTTTTTTGAGCTATTTTAGAAACTCTATATTTTATCCTGAGTTCAGGTTTAATTTCAAAATAATTCATTATTTTATTTATATAGTATCTTGTATTAACATTTCCATTAAAATTATTTTGAATAATAAATATCATTAAACCCTTATACATTTCCACAATACAAATAGTCTCTTCCCTTGTAAGAAATGGTGTATTATCATCACAATACTTAACATTCATCTCTCTTATTAATCTTGTAAAGTAATTCATTTTTGGTTCTAATTTAAAAGAGTTATATATTTTTTTATATTTTTTATTATCATTAATTAAAATTAAATCACAGAAAATACATTGTTTATATGAACCCTCATTATTAAGCCCTATTCTATCACAAGCCGGACAATTCTCTAATTTATCATATGGAGAGTCTGGAAATTCTAAATATCCTTCAGAACTTATCATATTTATATAGTAAATTTTTACTTAAACTAAATGCAAGTTTATTCATTAATAAATACAATGTTTCACAACACAAAAGACCAATTTCAATCTATTACCGAAGGTTCTATTGATTGTGTCAAAGATGTAAAGTTGAACAAAGATAAATATGGTAATTTTTGGGTTTATCCCGAATTAAATGATAATATTAGTCCATCAATTATGTTTAAAGGCCGCGGATTTTCTATTCCAGCTAAAAAATCGATAAAAGTCCATTTGGATCATGTCTCCCCCCTTCTAATGGCTATTTATGAAAAGATTGGTGAAAAATTAGACGCCACTTCTTTGGAACTTAATGATAAGACCATCAACTCAAGTAAAGGAGATGTATGTATATTTTTTAATAAAACAGATATTGATGTTAATAATAAAATCATAACCGGGGAGATGACATTTAGGTCAATGATAATTAAAGATTATTTGAAGATAACTTTTAATGTTAAAAATATTATTATCCAAAAGGATATTGAAAGAAAAATTATTGGGCTCGATGGAAATGTAATTTAGTTTAAGTAAAGTTTTCATATATAAATGGAGCACACAATTCAAAACACAATTGAATCTCTTAACAGAATTCTTAGAGAGCCTATCGGAAGAACTGATACTCTGCTTGGTTATCATCGTGAAGACGAATCAATAACAAACTTAAATTGGTCCGATGGAAGAATTAAATTTAGGATGAGTTGGAATAAATTAATTAGTGTTGATTCAATAATTATTGACCAAATTAAAAAAGTTTTAGATTTGCTTGATGATGATGAAAAAGAATATACTGATAGATCATTCCGTGTTAATTTATATTTTAAATTTATTGCAGACATTAGATCTGCTACTAATTATAGATTATTAAATGGAGAGAATCCAATTACTGGAGAAATTAAATGTGATTTTGATGGGATAATGCACCTAAATAAAATTATTATAAGACATGAAAGTAAAGAAATTTTTTTTTTGTTTAAATTGGATAGATGTTTAAGAAGACATAGAATATTCGAAGATATTTCATCTGACTCTGACTCAGAAGATCATGGTGATTATGATATAGTACTATGTTCAACTATTCCGCTAGGGTCAGGAAATTCATCTGACTCTGAAGATTCATCTGACCCTGAAGATTCATCTGACCCTGAAGATTCATCTGACTCTGAAGATTCATCTGACTCTGAAGATTCATGTTGTAATCGAGATGGAATGCCTCCAAGATATACGAAACTCGATAATGATCTTTTTAAATTAACAAAGGAAATATTAAATCCAGATCAATTAGTAATTCTTAATGAAAAAATAAATAAACTAATTTTGGACACAATAAACTCTTTGTGTCCCTATAAATATGAGTCAATACAGCAGTGAAGATTTTACTATTTCATTGAACACAGATGATAGTTATGATACTAATAGTTTGTGCTCAAATGATAGTTATGAGAGTAGCTTTATTGATGACTCTGAGTATGATTCTGATAGCTTATACTCAAATGATGAATATGAGTCAAGCTTTATTGATGATGACACAACGAGTGATTTCTCGAGCTTCCTTGAATCTCAAAGTTCTGAGTCAGATTAAAAGTTGGCTTGGTGCCAAATGTGCGTGGCTTTAAGGAAAGATTCATAGTTAAATGAGTGTCAAAATCTCACAAGATTGTTCACCTATAAATATGGTTTATTGTGATACTTGCGAGAAGGAAGTAAAATATTATAAACAACATATTCTCACCGCAAAACATACATACAACATTCTAAATCAATTATCACCATTTCCTAAGAACAAAAAAAATTGTATACACTGTAATAGAGATATCCTAAAGAAGGGGTTCAAAGCCCATCTTAAAACAAACAAACACTTGTCAAATTTAATCACTATTAAAAATACTGATGGAGCATTCAAAGGACATATCAGGATTCGAATCTTTAAATTCAAATCTCCTACACCAGAGTCTATAGTTGAAGCTGTAGAAATAGTTAAACCTGCTGTTCAAACGTTGATTAAAAAAACACTAAAAGAAATGAAACCACTTAAATTTTATATGGGAATAAAATTTGAAATGATGAGGGATACAGGAGAAATATTTAAACCATACATGAGAACAGAGCCACACTTTATTTCTTCATATCAAGATTTTAAAACATCAGGAGTCTATGGTGAACTTATTAAACAAGAGGAAAGTGTGGGTAATTCACTCGTAGGAAGTGGATTCACTATAGGAGAAATTATTTACATAGACATTCATATTCTTAAATCAGATCCTCTAAAAGCTTCTTCTTACATTGATTTACCCAGTGTTATCAAAAATAGAAAAGCAGTTATCAATATCAAAAATAAAGACAATAAATGTTTTCTCTGGTCTATTTTAGCACACTTACATCCTCCACATTTTCATGATGAAAGAGTATCTCATTATAAAAAATATAAGAATACATTAAATACGAAAGATCTAAAGTTTCCGATGACTTTAAATGATATTCCTAAATTTGAAAAGATGAATAATTTATCAGTTAATGTTTATGGTCTAACAGAAACAAACAACATTCAGGTTTTAAAGCTTTCTGACAATTGTAAACAAACTCATATTAATCTTCTATATTTTAATTCAGACGAAAATTCACATTATACATACATCAAAGATATTGCTAAATTAATAAAACCACAAGTCTGTAAGAGAACAAATAAAATATATATTTGTTTGCGTTGTCTTAACTTCTTCCATACACAAGAAAGATTAGATAAACATTCAAATTATTGTGGCGAACATAAATCAACGGTAATCAATATGCCTAAAGAAGGCTCAAAGATCACATTCAAAGATGAAAAGAAAAAGATCAAACATCCATTTGTTATATATGCTGATTTTGAAAGTATTCTAGAAAAAATAGATACTGCTTCTCCAGATCCAAAAGAATCATACACAAATAAATATCAAAAACATACTCCTTGTGGTTTTTGTTATTATATCAAATCATCCGTTGGTGATGAATATAACAAGTTAGAGATGTATAGAGGCTCAAATACCCCAGAGGAGTTTGTGAAACGACTAGAAAAAGACTGTGTTCGATTAACCAAGATAATGAGAGAAACCAATAAACCAATGCCCTTGACGAGTAAAGAAAAAAGAGAATTTAGACAACCAAAGGCTGCCTGTCATATTTGTGAGGAAAAAATTGGTGAAGGTCTAAAGGTTAGAGATCATTGTCATCTCACTGGTAAATATAGAGGTCCGGCTCATCAAAGTTGTAATATTAATTATCAACTCTCCTCTTTCATTCCTGTCTTTCTTCATAACAACGCCCATTATGATACACATCTATTTATCAAGGAACTCTCAAAGACTTCTGGAAGTATCTCAGCAATTCCAAACACGGATCAGAAATACATTTCATTCACAAAAACAATTCACACATCTCCTATTACTCATATCAGATTTCTTGATACATTTAAATTCATGGCAAGTCCATTGGTTAACTTGGTTCAAAATCTAAAAGAGTTTCCATGTCTTTCAGAGTATTTTTTAGATAAAGATTTTCTAACACAAAAGGGAATTTACCCCTATGACTATATGGACTCATTTGAGAGATTCAATGAAACACAACTTCCTTCAAAAGAAAATTTCTATAACAAATTAAACAACAGTAATATATCTGATAAAGATTATGTACACGCACAAAATGTTTGGGAAAAATATAACATCAAGAATCTTGGCGAGTATCACGATTTGTATCTCAAAACTGATGTGCTTTTATTGGCCGATGTATTTGAAGCCTTTAGATCTGTTTGTCGCACTGGATATGGATTGGATCCTGCTCACTACTACACAGCACCTGGATTGGCCTGGAGTGCGATGTTGAAAATGACAAAACAAGATTTGGATTTGATAACCGATGTTGATATGCTTTTGATGATTGAAAAGGCAAAGAGAGGAGGAATTTCACAAGTCTGTTCAAAGAGATACGCAAAAGCAAATAACAAATATCTTCCAAATTATGAATCAACGAAAGAGAGTTCTTACTTGATGTACTATGACGCAAACAACCTGTATGGCTGGGCAATGTCTCAGGCTCTTCCTTATGGAAAACTTAGATGGGTAAAGGAAAAAGACTACAAAAACGTTTTACAAGATGTATGTATCTCTACACAAAAAGAATTGGATGATTCAAAGGTTGGTTATTATTTTGAAATTGATTTAAAATATCCAGAGGAACTCCATAACCTACACAAAGATCTCCCATTTGCTTGTGAGAAAGAAAGTCCAAAGAAGGAGTGGTTAAGTGATTATCAGCGATCATTTAATATAGGTGAATCAACAGAAAAATTACTTACTACATTATATAACAAGAAAAATTATGTTCTACACCAAAGAAATTTGCGACAATATTTATCAAAAGGTCTAAGAGTAGAGAAGATCCATAGGGTTCTAAAGTTCAATCAAAGTCATTGGTTAAGGGGGTACATTGATTTCAATACACAAAGAAGAACAGAGTCAAAAACCGATTTTGAGAAAGACTTTTATAAATTGATGAATAATGCGGTCTTTGGTAAGACCATGGAGAATGTGAGGAAAAGACAAAATATCAGACTATCAACATCTTGGGAACAAGCATCAAAATTAATTAATAGACCGAGTTTTACTAGAGCTGAGGTCTTTACTGAGAACTTTTGTGCGATCCATTTGGTTAAAGAGAGTATTGAAATGAACAAACCTATTTATATTGGAACAACAATTCTTGATTTATCAAAGTCATTAATGTATGATTACTTTTATAATAACTTGAGGAAGAAATATCAAAATGATGTTAATCTACTTTATATGGATACAGATAGTTTTATTTTGCAAATTAATACTGATGATGTTTATTCAGACATGAAAAAGGACATTAATATCTATGACACTAGTAATTACAGCCCAGAGAGTGAGTTGTTCTCCTCCAAAAATAAAAAGGTGATTGGAAAGTTTAAGGATGAATTAGGAGGAAATGTCATGAGTGAATTTGTGGGATTGAGGTCTAAGGCTTATGCTTATAAATATATTGTGAATAACGTTGAAAAAACTGATAAGAAGTTAAAAGGCATAACGAAAAATGTCATAAAAGAAACAATAAACTTTAAGGATTATTATAACTGTTTAACAACAAGAAAGAAGAGTTTAGAAAGATTAATGGAATAAGAAGTTATAAACATCAATTATATTCAGAAGAGATAAATAAGAAAGCATTGGGGGCTTTTGATGATAAGAGGTTTATTTTAGAAAATGGAATTGATAGTCTCCCTTATGGTTATATAAGTATATAAGTGATAAGTTAATGGGGTTAGGGATTTTAACGGGCTACCGCCGCCTTTTTTACTATTATATAAATGATAGAACCAAGTATTAACCAGACTAAAGAGTGGAGGTGTAATCAACCTTGGTATATAAATGGAAAACATAATGAATGTGAAAAATATCAAATAGGTATAATTGAAAAGGCAACTGGTAAAAAAGTTCACAAAACAAATAAGAGAATTAATTTAAATACCGGTGAATTGGGTAAAAAAGATGGAAATATTTTTGAGTGGTCGGAAAACTTTGATGGTTGCCAGGAAAATATATACTTTAATTTTAAAATGGTATGTGGCACTGGAGGCGCTCAAACAAGAACATTGAGGGAGGTTTACCATTTTATCTTAGCTCAGTTAAAATATCTTAATAAAGAACCAAACTCAAACATATTTTTTGTTAATATATTAGACGGTGAGGAGAGTTGTAGGAGAATTAAATTATTTCCCACGCATAAACAAATATTTGTAGGGTCGTTGTTTGAGTGGGTAAAAGGTTCATAAGGTTAGAAGGATCCCACAACTTTCCAGTATGTGTGAACCCCTAGCTCAATTAAAATATATTCATTATGTATTGGCCCAAGTAGATTAATTGACTCATGGTTCAAAAGGATCACAGGTTCACACTAGAGATCTGTGAACCCCTATCCCTCACACATACACATAAGTTAAACCTCAACTAAAGTTGAGGCTAAACTTTTGTGTATGTGTGAGTCATAATAATATACAGCCCCCAACCCAATCCCATCCCTAGCTCAATTAAAATATATTCATTATGTATTAGCCCAAGTAGATCAATTGGCTCATGGTTCAAAAGGCCCATAAGGTCAGAAGGATCACACAACTTTCCAGTTGGGACTTGTGTGTGAGTGGGTCATAATAATATACAACCCCCAACCTTCACATTAGAGATCTGAAGGTTGGGGGTTGTTCCAAGTAGATCAATTGGCTCATGGTTCATAAGGTTAAAGGGCCCATAGTCTTTTGGATTAATATGGGTGTTTTCCTAAATAGGGGTAAACGACATTAGATAGGGATTTCCCATGTTAAACGAGGTGTCCCAGAAGCAACATTATTACCCTACTAACGCAAGATGGATATATAAGCAAAATTTGGGGGGTGGGGTTTCCATGACTGTATAGTCTGTTTGTAATTCCATGTATGTTTTTGGTGGTTTTGTTGTGCAAAGCTCCTTTCCTATGCCATCTCCAGGCGCTGCATAATGTCATTGCCAGGCACCGAAGGGGGCCCAACAATGACGCACGCTGAAAGGGAGAACTCAGTTTTCACTCCGGTTTCTTGTTTGCCAAAAGTACCTATTTATTTCCTTTCTCCTCTGGGCGATATCTCAGCCATCCTTTGAGCTAGGAAGCTGAAATTTGGGCACAATAGTGAGCAAGTACCTTGTCAAAAACGGTATTTTTGTTTTTTGATGAATCGATTAATTGTTCAGTTACTTAATTATTATCGATTAATTACTTATTTATTTCCTTTCTCTTCTGGGCAGCATTATCTCAGACACCTTTTGAGCTAGGAAGCCGATATTTGGACATGACAGTGACCAAGTGAATTAGCTGTAAAGGCTATTTTTGATTTATTGATTAATCAATTAATCGATTAATTATTCGATTAATGGCTTGATCAATAAAAAAAAATTCGTTACAGATTCGGATGAAACGCTGTTGGTTTAGGTATTCTATTAGCCAGTTGATTAATTATTTTATGATTATTATTTATTTATTTTCATTATTAATCATTTATTTCTTTTCTTTCTCATCTGGCCAATATCTCAGACACCTTTTGAGCTAGGAAACTGATATTTGGACATGACAACGACCAAGTGATGTGGCTAGAAAGGATAATTTTGATGGAATGATTAATCAATTAATCGATAATTATTTATCGACTCATCAATTAATTATCTAATTTTTTTGATTATTGCCTTATTTAATTAATTTTCAAAAAGTTACAGCTTTGGATGAATCACTGGTGGTTTAGGTATGCTATTAGCCAATTGATGAAGAAAATATTGTATGATCATTATTTGTTTTTTAATTATGCAATGAATCAATCAATTAATTAATCGTCTGTCTTCTACCGACTCCTCTCCGGCCAAGCTCCCCCAGCTCTGTCTGTGCTCTGTCCCCAAAATATTCCTACAGGTCACACAAGAGCTGCCTGCAATCCTCTTATGGTTAAACTGCCAAAATCAAGACTCTCTGCTCACCTTCACTCTTTCATTCCTCTTTACTCCCACCTCTGGAACAAACTCCCTCACTCTCTTCAATCCCACTCCTCCCTCCAGGTCTTTAAAACAGCTGTTCACCACCATCTCTTGTCTTCCCCCATCCAAAACCTTGATCTTTTCTACCCCCGTTAATTCACCCCAGATCCACTTTTTTGAAATTCCGACTTCTGTCCTGGAAGTCCTAGCAATGTCAATGTGTTTTATACCTCTCCAACCATCCTCCCCCCTCTTCCCATGCCTCCTCCCCCTCCCCTTGCCTCCTCCCCCCCCCTTCCCGTGCCTCCTCCCCCAAGCCCTCTCCCTCCCACAGATCTCCCGATGTCCCTGCTCTCAAATGTTGTACATGTGTGCTTTCCTCTCTCTCCCCATCTTATCTCCCGCTCCCTTTATCTTATGTTTTATGTGTCAGTTTGTCTTTTTGTGATTAATGTTAGCTCTTATACGAGCCTCGCTCTTGTACACAAAAAAGAAAAAAAAGAAAAAGCGGCCTAGCCCGAACCATGAAAAACAACCTCAGACCATTATTCCTCCTCCACCAAACTTTGCAGTTGGCACTATGCATTCGGGCAGGTAGCGTTCTCCTGGCATCTGCCAAACCCAGATTTGTCCATCAGACTGCCAGATGGTGAAGTGTGATTCATCACGACAGAAAACGCATTTCCACTCCAGAGTCCAATGGCGGCGAGCTTTACACCACTCCAGCCGATGATTGGCATTGCTCATGGTGATCTTAGGCTTGTGTGCGGCTGCTCAGCCATTGAAGCCCATTTCATGAAGCTCCCGACGAACAGGTGTTGTGCTGACGTTGCTTCCAGAGGCAGTTTGGAACTCAGTAGTGAGTGTTGCAACCGAGAACAGATGATTTTTACACGCTACGCGCTTCAGCACTTGGCGGTCCCGTTCTGTGAGCTTGTGTGGCCTACCACTTCGCAGGTGAGCTGTTGTTGCTCCTAGACATTTCCACTTCAGAATAACAGCACCTACAGTTGCCCGGGGCAGCTTGATCAGGGCAGAAATTTGACGAACTGACTCGTTGAAAAGGTGGCAGGCATCCTATGACGGTGCCACGTTGAAAGTCACTCAGCTCTTCAGTACGGCCCAATCGGCCCATTCTTCTGCCAATATTTGTCTATGGAGATTGCATGGCTGTGTGCTTGATTATATGTAACCGTCAGCAATGGGTGTGGCTGAAATAGCTGAATCCACTAATTAGAAGGGGTGTCCGCATAGTTTTGGTCATGTAGTGTATCTGTACTTGTTTGCATTTGTTTTGAGATGAGGTTTGTGTGCATCGTTTACATTTCGTTTTGATGTCTCGTGCATTTTTAAGTAGAATGTTATTTGGTTAAATCTTGCAATTCTATGGAGCCTTTTCTTTTTTGACATTAAATTTTCCATTGTTTGTTTTTAAAAGTGGACAATAAATTGAAATAGAGTCAACAAACCATTGTTGTTCCAATACATTTCATAGACCAGGTTTCAATAATGTCAACCTTGACTCATTACTCAACAAAACCCGTTTCCATATTGATGGCGTCCCCTTCTCCCTGCTCCACCCCTGTTTCACCACACATTCATGAAAAGTTTGTGCAGCCGCACTTTTTTAGTATTCCATCAAATGTAATGATGTGCGTCATGGTGCTGCCCGACATCACAAATCCTTTTATCACAGCATGAAGGTTGAATGTGACAAAAGTATGTTCCATATAACAATCTCTTGAAGGGTTAATCTTCCCTGTGTGGATGACTTTTTAATTGACGGTCAGGGTTGATGTTCCACTAATAGTCTCCGCCGATAGGCTTCTAATGGAGATGCATACCTTCTGCTAACCTACGACTATTTCTCAAAAGGAACTCGAACTACTTTCTTTGGAACATGATCGTCTGACACTGAGCAATGAGACTGTTCCCTAATCATTTACACACTCGGACGATGACATCCACTGGAAAATTATGGCAAATTGGTCCTGCCCCCTCTCGGCTTCACCTCCCCTCCACCCCCCTCCCAATAATGCCCCCTCTCAGCTTCACCTTCCCCCCGTTCCAACCCTCTCAGCTTCCCCCTTGTCCTGCACACTCACAATGCCTCCTCCGCTGTGTGGACCTCAAACATCCAAGGCCGCCGCTCCAACCTAACATATTCTCAATCTCGGCTGCTGCGGACATGATCCAGCCATGATCTAAAAGAATCCTTCCTCTCACAGGACATCCCTGGCACCTTAGTTTCTTTCCTGGCTATTGTCTCCTCCGACTTGATCGGACTGAACTCCACCCTGGCAGTGGAGTTGCATTTTAAATCAAGAATTGAATTTCTCACTGCCCTTGTACTGATCTTACACCTCCCAACCCCCAGGAATACTTTTAGCTGCCACTTCCCCTCCACTCACACCTCATGTTTGTCTTTGTGATGCACCACCCTCCAAACAGTAACGACTGTCTATATATATATATATCTCTCTCTCTCTCTCTCACACATGGACCAACTTTTAACGTCTCATATGTGATGATTTCAATTGACAAATCTCACACTCTCCAAAAGGACAGTCTGGCAAACCATCCCATCTACTTAACAATCCTCTTGAGGAAGTTCAGTTACTCAAACTCCTGGGTCTCACCATCAGCCATGCACAAACATGGGCAAACCACATTTTAAAGTTTGCCTCCAAAGCGATTGCTGATGGGGCATCCTCTGTCATACAAAGTCCTTCCTTAGCGCACCTGAACTCCTATCCACCTACAATACAATTGTGAGGTACCTTAGTAACAAAAATGCCAAGGATTGTTACACGGTGGACAAAAGCACCATTTTTCAACCAAAGCTTTGCCCATGTGTTACAATCAAAAAGAGGGTAAGCTGCAAAAAATAGGATGACAGGAACTGTATTTTATGACATCATAATGACGTCACAATCTACTACCGAGCTCGTAGAGCAAGTAAATGTAGAAAATAAGGTTGTGAAGCATTGTGATGAGATTCCAAGTCATTAATTTGACATTTTGAGGATCAGGGAATTAAAAAGTGATGTAAGCAATGACATTTAAGCAACCATAAGCTGATTTGCTGTTGCAGTGACGTCACTATATTCTAATTTTGTTGACAAAAACAAATAATCTTCGATTATTGACATAAGTGCTACAATTAAAGTATTTGTCGACATGACTTCTTGTTCTTTTCCATATAACTAGATTGTGATCTTTAAACTCTTGCAACCGATCAAATTTAGGCCTACATGTCTTTCTTTGTTGAGTTCATGTTTACACATAATTTTAACACAGGGAAAATATACAGTTGTGTGTGTGCAAAATTTTTTTTCTTCTAATATTGTATGTGTATGAAACTAACTATATAGTTATAACACAGACTATTTCATTGACTATCCCATCATTTCTTGAACGGTCACTGCACAGAGGATGATAATTTTGAATCCTTTTCGGCATACTGCAATGTGTGAATTTAACACAACAACAACAACATGCATTTTAAGGCCATTTTCCCTGCAAGAGCAGGGACTATAAAGTTAGCTATAACTATAAAGTTAGTTACAAGTGTTATAACTATAAAGTTAGCCTTGTGGTCCCCATGGCAATCTTCTCCATTTTGCCCTATTTTCTGCACATCTCCTTGTCAACCCCCTTGCCCGCATTTCTTCTTCCACCATCTTTAGCCAAGTCTTTCTCGGTTTTTCCCTTCCTTCTACATTCATTTCCATCACTCTTCTCAACCAGTCACTTTCATCCTTCCTCAACACATGACCAAACCATCTCAACCTGTTCCTCTTCACAGCATCAATCACAGGCTCTATTCCCATCATCTTTCGCAATTCATCATTCGTCTTCCTCTCTGTCAACAATACTCCGCACATCCACCGAACCATTCGCATTTCCACCCTTTCCAGCCTTCGTTGTTGCTCTACGTTCATTACCCATTACCAGCACATTAAATGTGTGAATTTAATACTCTGAAAATAAAGGAAATTGGGTATCTTAAGCAGAAGGGACGTTTCTAAGTAAATAATCTGTAAAAAGCTTCATCTATAGACTTGCTCATTAATTAATTATCAGAGGTTTCAGTAAAATGAACAGAATTCCTCTTAGAAATTTTTAAATATCATTCTACATGGTGTTGGGCTAGCGGCTAGGGTGCCGGCTTAGGATCCAATGGATACCTGGGTTCGTAATCCCGGTCGATCGCTGAATTAACGCCAGGGGGGTTGACTCAGCCTGTTCATCCTTCAGAGGTCGGCTAATTGAGTACCAGTTCACTGGTAATTCCCTGTTTGTCGTTAAAGGCGGCAAAAAGGGTTGGCGTCAGGAAGGGCATCCGGCCGTAAAACATTGCTTCAAAAAGGGGACCGAAAAACAACAACAACCACGGTTCCCGAAAAAGGCCAACCCCTGCTTTGCGGGGAAAAATGGCCTCTAAAGGTTTTTTTTTTTTTTTCTTCATCTCACGTAAAATATACCTTTTCAAGTTTACAAAATTCTAGAAAACGTATTAATTTACAACATTGGAACATGTAATTGGTTTGAATATTCTACTTTTTCATGCTTATGTGGACTGTTACAATCTAATTTCAGGTCATCATGGATTGGACAGCTTGCATTATCTGCATGAAAACTACACCAGAAAGACTATGTTGTCCACAGAAAGGATGTAAGTGTAACGCCAGAGAAGTATATGCTGCATTCCTGGCAAATGTTGAAGAGTTCAGGAAAAGAAATGCATTGCCAGTTGATGTAGAATATGGAGCTGAAGACACAGTAGAAACTTTTGTGGAAAATAATCCTCGTGACTTCATTCTCGTCATCAAAAGTTCAACAACTCGCAACTCAAAAGGCAAGAAATGAAGAAAAAAAAACAAAACATGAAGCTGAGGCTCCCGAGATGCGACGGTCAAAGAGGCAGTTGGTGTTTGACGCTAAATGTGTGTGTGCATCTTCTGTGAAACAATGAGTGCCCAAAAATTACACAACTTCGAAACATTTGGCGCTGATCAGTCCTTCAGAAAGATGGCAACTGATATGCAGGATGACCAACTCTTATCCAAAATAGCAGGGGGTGATTTCATTGCCCTAGAAGCCAAATACCACCCGAAACTGTTTACCCCGAGAACCACCTTAACTGTTTACCCCTAGAACCACCTTAACTGTTTACCCCTAGAACCACCTTAACTGTTTACCCCTAGAACCACCTTAACTGTTTACCCCTAGAACCACCTTAACTGTTTACCAATAGAACCACCTTAACTGTTTACCCCTAGAACCACCTTAATGGTTTACCCCTAGAACCACCTTAACTGTTTACCCCTAGAACCACCTTAACTGCTTACCCCTAGAACCACCTTAACTGTTTACCCCTAGAACCACCTTAACTGTTTACCCCTAGAACCACCTTAACTGTTTACCCCTAGAACCACCTTAATGGTTTACCCCTAGAACCACCTTAACTGTTTACCCCTAGAACCACCTTAACGGTTTACCCCTAGAACCACCTTAACTATTTGACGAATATAGAAACAGACATCAGGCTCATCGCCGTAAAGGTGTTTCCTCAAACACGGAAAGAGAAGGAGCAGACGCCAGAGCATTTGTGGAGTTAGTGTCTTACGTTGTTTGCCATTGGGGATGGGACATACCTCTTCAAGTTATCTGGCCTTCAGGATCTGTATGAACATCGTCTTCAAAATATTGGGCAGGATGTCTCAATCAACAAGAGTCGTTTGAAAAGGAGACTTCTTGAATACTTTGCTGACAGGTGTGCAAGAGCAGATGGCAAGAACATCATTTTTGTGTTGCCAGAGGGAATGCAACAAATTCTCAGAGATGCTTTGCTCAAACACAACTATGAGTCAGAAGCTCTCCTTTTTGCAAAAGTAGCAAAAATATGCCGAGATGTTGATGACACTCAGGCCAGTCAAACAATGGCTCAGTTATACCTCCACAATTCGAAGAAAAGATGCAAGAAAGGGGCTACTCCCAAAAAAGTCTCCAGAGCGAGAGCCTCCACTTCCTGTCTACATTGGATTGAATATTCACACACTGACGAGGAACAGAACACTTGTTGACCAACTCGCTCAACTGGGGTTGAGCATCTCCTACTGCCGGGTCCTGCAACTGGAGAATAAATTGGCATCTGCAATGTGTGACCAGTTCACTGCTGATCAAATTGTGTGCCCATCTATTCTCAGGAATGGACTCTTCACTGTCGGTGCAGTGGATAATATTGACCATAATCCCTCGTCCACTACAACCAAGGGATCTTTTCATGGAAGAGGTCTACCCTGCACAGAACTTTGCAGTTGCAACTGTCAGAAATAATTTGCTTGCAGCTACAGCTCACGACTGATACTATGCTGTCCATCTTATTCCACATCTGTCATGTCAACTTGGAACAATTAATTACTTGCCTTGAGTATAATTAGGGTGTTGAATACAAGAACAACAACAGGCATTTTAAGGCCATTTTCCCTGCTAGAGCAGGGGTTAGCCTTGCGGTCCCCATGACAATCTTCTCCATTTTGCCCTATTTTCTGCATCTCTCCTTGTTAACCCCCTTGCCCGCATTTCTTCTTCCACCATCTTTAGCCAAGTCTTTCTCGGTCTTCCCTGTCCTCTACTTCCTTCTACATTCATTTCCATCACTCTTCTCAACCAGTCACTTTCATCCTTCCTCAACACATGACCGAACCATCTCAACCTGTTCCTCTTCACAGCATAAATCACAGGCTCTATTCCAATCATCTTTCGCAATTCATCATTTGTCTTCCTCTCTCTCAACGATACTCAGCACATCCACCGAACCATTCGCATTTCCACCCTTTCCAGCCTTCGTTGCTGCTCTACATTCATGACCCATGTCTCGCTCCCATAAATCAGAAGGGGAGGGAAAAGGCTGTCGCTGTGTTTTTGTGATGTAATAATGACAGAAGACATCGTTTTTTTTTTTTTACATCTTAATGGAATCATTGATCACAACAGGGGAGAGGAGCGCGACTATGATGTATATACATATTTAATTCAATATGTTTCATTTTGAACCATCTATCCTTTATTCAACGAGCAGATGACATAATGATGACATCATAAAACGTAATAGCTCAGTCGAAATAAAAAAGTGCGGCTGCATTCAATTCTGTGACCCAACAAGCATAGCCTTATGAACTAAAGACTCTCCATATGTCGGTGTTGACTAACCAATCCAATTTGTGTGTTTAATATGAGCTTATTTTTAGTTGATGATGTCATAATGACATCATAAATCTTTTAAAGATAGTCTAAGAACAATATTGGCAACTGCATTGAATTCCTTCACCTCAGAAACATATATTTTAAGGTCAAAATACGCTCCACGGCTTACTCCTAACTAATTAAACGATTTTAAAAATATATAATTGTGTGATAATTATCTGATGACATCATAATGACGTCATATATTACCCTTCCCATTATCCAATTTTTTGAAGCTTACTTTTTTTTTAAAGGTATGCCATGGAGATGCTTTGGTGAAAAAAATGGTACTTTTGTCCACCGTGTAACGATATTTTCACTAAAGTACCTCACTACAAGGCCTGCATCTGCAACTTGGAGTACTATCTCTCTCTCCTCTGGGCTGGCTCCCCTGCCTCCCACCTTGCTCGGCTTGAAACCATGGAAACCAAGGCCTTAAACATCATTGGAATCACCCACATTGAAACCAAGTCGATGGGCCCATCACTTTCCCATCACATACAGGTCGTTGGGCTCTGTCTTCTTCCACATCCTTTCTAGTCTTGCACCCTCTGCTCTTTCGATGCTTTATCCGCCCCCATGTTTCTGCTGGGAGCACAGGAAACACCATCAAGCCCCTTCTGGTGAAACTACAAAAATACAGAATCACTGCTCACCACCCACTCATTTGATTCCTCTTTCCCCTTCCCCCCACCTGCAGAACTAATTTGCAAATCCTCTTCAATCTCATTCTTTCCTTCATGTCTTCGAGACAGCTGTTCACCACCATCTCAGATAATCTCCCATCCGAAACCATGATATTTTAAACCCCCGATAACTTGCACACCCACAAACCTATCTCCTTCCAAATTTCCAGTTTTTCCTTCCTGAGGGTTTGCTTCTGTATCCTTCTTGTCCACTCCATGCATCCTCCCTTACCCCACTTTCCTCCCCATTTCCCTTATTTGTCCAAGTCTCTGTGTGTGTTATCCTTCAATCCTGCTGTTGGTGTTTCTCCCCTTTTTCCCCTTCTTCACCAAAAATAAATCCATTCAGTTTTCTCACTTCCACAAGCCGTAACCTTGTATAAAAAAAACAAAAACATTCTCAACTGGAAAAACAAAGATGTCCCATGACTTCTGCTATGATAGTATATGCTCTTTTATGTTAATGAACCAGTTCAATGATGAGGACTTTTCATGTTACAGTCGATGCAGTACATGCTCAATAGCAAATGATATGCTGTACAAGATGTATCAACGTTTATAATTGTAAATACATTATGTGCAACAAAAATGGAAGTGTTCGGCAGACGGAGAAAATGCATACAGTCAGCATGACAAGGATGATGAATCACTTGAAAAGCCCAGGATGTGGTAGAGATGTTTTGGAATAATAACGGAAGAGTCTTTCGAAGTTGAACTCTGGGTGGGTAACCAAGATGGGTAAATATCATTGCAGAATGACGTAGAGAGCACACGCTCAGCAAAATCCAGAATGCTGGCTGCATGGTCCGCCATCGCAGGAGAGGGCTCAAGCTGGTGGAGAAATTGGAATGATTAAAAGGAGTGAAAAAAGCAAAACTTTTGTTACATGAAAGAATTATTTATTTATTTTTTCAACTTTAACTCGCCATAAAATTATAGCTTAGAACCAAAAAATGTTTTTCTTCCGCATACGCAAAATAATGTCATAATCTTTAAAAGTGATGAGGTCATAATCAAAGTATATTACAGAGGAACTAGAACAGCACTCGGTAGAGAGCATACCTCCTGCAGGGTCACCAGTTTATGTTTTGTATCCCACTGATAGGCTGGATCTGGATTCAGACCTGAACTAAAAAACCAAACAAATACAGACCACAAGTACAAAAGCAGAGAACAGGGACATCGGGAGATCTGTGGGAGGGAGAGGGCTTGGGGGGAGGAGGCATGTGAATGGGGGGGAGGGGGGGTGGACTTCCAGGAAAGAAGTCGGTATTTCAAAAAAAGTGTACCTGGGGTGAATTAACGGGGGTAGAAAAGATCAAGGTTTTGGATGGGGAAAGATAAGAGATGGTGGTGAACAGCTGTTTTAAAGACCTGGAGGGAGGAGTGGGATTGAAGAGTGTGAGGGAGTTTGTTCCAGAGGCGGGAGAAAAGGGGAATGAAGGAGTGAAGGTGAGCAGAGAGTCTTGATTTGGCAATTTCACCAGAAGAGAGTTGCTGGCAGATCTTGTGTGATCTGTAGGAATATTTGGGGGACAGAACACAGATAGAGCTGGGGGAGCTAGGCCAGATAGGAGTCGGTAGAAGACAGAAAGACCACCAACCTGCCTGCGGTGAGTGAGTGAAAGGCCCTCGGAGTTAGCTTCATCGCGGGAGATTCCAAAGATTCTGAAAGCTTTGGTTTCAACAGCGTGAAGACGAGCTAGGTGTGAGGCAGGAGCACCAGCCCAGACGGGAGAACAGTATTCCATTGAGCTGCGGATGAACGCCTTGTATGTGGCGAGGAGTTCAGGTGTGCCAAGGAAGGACTTCCCACGACGGAGGATGCCCAGTCGGCAACTGGCTTTGGAGGCCAGCTTGGAAATGTGGTTTTCCCAGGAAAGATCATGGCAGATAGTGAGACCCAAAAGCTTGAGTGACAGAAATTCTTGGAGAGGATTGTTCAGAAAGTAGATGGGAGGGTTGTCCAGTCGGCCTTTTCTGAGAGACATAGTAAGATTGAGATTTGTCAGGATTGAAAGACATGTTCTACTTGTTTGACCAGTCTGTGATTTTGTCCAGGTCTGCAGAGAGTGAGGAGGCTGCAGACTGCCGATCTGAGGGATGAGGAATGGAGCGGCAGAGAGTGGAGTCATCAGCAGAGAGATAGAGAGGATTTTCCAGAGAGTCGGAGAGATCATTGATGAAGACCAGAAAAAGCACAGGGCCCAGAACACTGCCTTGGGGAACTCCAGCCTTAACAGGAAGGGGAGATGAGAGAAACCCATTCAGGGCCACACATTGACTACGACCAGAGAGGAAGTCCGCAAGCCATGCATGGAGATTTCCATGGATACCAGTGGAGGAGAGTTTGGTGAGCAGAACGGGGTGCCAGACCGTATCGAAGGGACATAATATGTCAAGGGAGACGGCTCTAATTTCCTGTTTGACATTGAGGACCTCCATCCATCGTTGAGACAGCAGAAGCAGCATGTCCAGAGTCGAGTGACCTGGTCTGAAACCAAATTGATGATCAGAGATCAAGCCATTGGAGAGGAGGAAAGATTTGATATCCGAAGCAATGATGGGTTTTTTCGTTATTATACAAAATCTTGGCCCATAGAGGAGCAATTCTGGGGGAGAGTCAATTCCAACAACAAAGCAATGCTAATCATTTCAAAGCATCAAAGCAATGTTAATTTTCCTTCAGAAAAAGATTTCATTTCCAGCCAGAAGCTAGCAGATTGTATTGCTGGCCCATATGGCTTCAGTCCTGAACTCCCCTTTTGAAGACACATTTTCAGTCGGGCAATTTCCAATTTCCGCAATTCAGATCCAGGAGGAACTTTCTGTCGAAAGTTGGGCTTTCCACTCTGACTGACCTTTGTACCGATTCGTAGTGATTCTTCACAACATTCAACTTGCAAAAGAACATTGTCCTGCACAGGAGGCAAAATGGCATTCCATATCTTACAATAACAGGAAACGCATGCTCCCAACTAGGTTTCACAATCCACTTTTCCTCGGTTAGACTCGATGAAATTCCATCGGGATGTTTTGGCTTTTGATGGCCCATCACCAACGTTTTCTTCCCTTTATTAACCTGAACTTTGCTTTCCTTGGAGCACAAATGAAAAACCTATCCATTTTCCAACTGAACTGAAGAAAGAAATGCAACTATGCCAGCCATGACAACACACAATGATAGGGGGAGCATGGTCAATGTGTGAGGATGAAGAGGTCACTGCTATAATACTGTTTCCAAGGTAACTGTAATCTTTTGCCCTCTCAACATCCAGTAAAGGCATGTGTGGTAGAGATGGAAACAGGGCTGGGCCAGTATAACCTTCAATGCGATCGAGGACTTTAACTTAGATATAAATAATATTAATTATAAATAAAATCGCTAAATAATTACTACATTTTTTCGGACCCAAGTTTAATTTTTTTTGCACAACCAAACTTACAAAATTCCACTTGCGATACGAAATGTCAAAAACAAAAACTCAGGAACAGTCAAACAAGAAGGTGAAAATGTTTCGACATGTACGATTTGTGAGGTTACCAAAAGAAAAACGACGCAAACTAGAATGGCATTCAGTAGAGAGCACACCTCCGCCTGGTTGGCCATATCACTCAATGGTGAAGAATCATTTTAAAAATTCTACTAGCTCTCGGATCTTCACCAAAATTGAATCGATCCTTCCTCGTCACACACACAACCTGTCCAACAAGTTTTGTCCAAGTCCATCCATAACCTTTTGAGATATCCCGCTATGTATCGTTTTTGGCCCAATCTCAATGGTGAAGAAGCACTTAAGAAAAATTAAATAATTCTCATATCCGAATCCATATTCAGATCTTCACCAAAATCGAATCAAATAGTTCTTGTCAGGCACCCAACCGGTCCACCATGTTTCGTCCAAATCCGTCCACAACCTTTTGAGATATCCTGCTATGTATCCTTTTTGGCCGTATCTCCCAATGGTGAAGATTCACTTTAAAAATTCTAGTAGCCGGATCCGAATCCTGATCTTCACCAAAATATAATAATTTCGTCCTTGTGACATATGCTACATCTCTGCCAAATTTCGTCCGAATACGTCCACAACTTTTTGATATATTTTGTTCACAAACGGAGACAGACAAACAGACAGAAAGGGGTGAAAACATAACCTCCATCCACCTTTGGTGGCAGAGGTAATAAAGATGACAAATGCAAATACTGCATAACAAAATGTTTTTATAACAGCCAACTGCAGTTTTATAAACTTTTGAAAGTTTTTTGAGATAAACACAGGCTCAACCTGGATTTGAACTTACCCCTTTCCAGAGTGATGTGGCAAAGTCAAGTCCTCCCGATGTGGAGAGAAGGCTGAGGGTTACGAGTCTCGCAGCCAAGTCGGGACAGAAAACCCTCAATGGGCACAATGCTTCGATAAGCTTCATGGATGCAGCCTGGTCTGTGTAGAGAAAACCCCTGAGTTTCTGACTTGCTTGTACGAGCATAGTCTGGAAAGATTAAGGGTGGGAGCTTCAAGAAGTATTCCAATCAGTTCAGGCAATATTGAAATATCAGGCAATATTGAAAAGGTTCAAATATAACATTTTAAATATCAACAATCATTCCGCCAAATAATTCCTAGCATCGAACATGATGTTTTCCACCACCATTTCATCATCTTACAGAATTAAAAAGTCATTTTACAAATCGTGTTCATGAAGCTATGACTCAGGTTCAAATGCCACATACTTACTGTGTTGATTTGTCTACAATTGTTCAATGTCTTTGTGATTCAAGTAAAAGTATACCTGTAATGAAATTGTATCTAAGTTGAACCCAGGTGTTATGCTCTCTCCAACCACTGAGAGGCGCCTATAAGAATTCGGACGACCACCGCTCCGATTCATTCCTGTGACATATATTCTGTGTGACAGCGTATACTTGAATGGTGCGTATATCTAGATGTTCCAGGCTTGCTTGCATTGATTGATAATTGCTGGACTCCTCCATGATTATGTAATCCTGATAGATGGCTTAATTATATCTTACAGGTGTTGCCAGAGATCGAATTTGAATTAAACCTACCTTGAGGACAATGTTGTGGATTTGACTTTTTACAACACTTAATTCAAATTCGTCTCTTCGTCTTGAACGAGTACGAGACACGAACGAGTACGACATGGCTCATAAGATGATCCAAGTGCCTGTCTTTGGAGCAGACCCTCAGGCGATGGACGTGGCCGCCCAGCTGACACATTGGCTGAAAATCTTGAATAATCAGTTCAATGCTCAGGAGGCCGTCACCAATGAAACAAAACTCGCTATGCTGCAATCTAAAGTGCACCATGCCGTGTACATGGCCATTGAACAATGTGAGACGTTCGATGCTGCTGTGGCTGAGCTGAAGCGCATCTACATAAAAAAACGAAGCATGGTCTATTCACGACATTTGCTTGCGACTCGACAACAGCCCACGGAGACCTTAGATCAATTTGCTCAAGACCTCCGACGCCTACTGAAGGAAAGTACCCCTGTGGTACGCACCCATGAAGAAGTCTGCGATTACCTTGTCCGCGATTCTTTCGTCTCAGGTCTTAGGTCACCAGTCGTTAGACAAAGACTACTTGAAGAATCCGATTTGACACTAGAAGAAGCCCTTCAGTTATCTCACGTGTATACCGAAGCACGGGAACAATCCGACGCGTATGAACGCCCATACGTCACAGCGGAGACATCTCGACAGACCCGGCCGGAGAGAGCTACCGCCGAGGTCGTGGATGCCGCCTCGGCACCTCCACTGGAATCGGAGACCACGGATACTCCCGAGGATCCCTATCCGGGCTCGACGGTGGCTGCTGCAGCAGGACGCAAGTCAGGAAGTAACGCTACATGCTATTTCTGTGGGAATCGGAATCATCCCAGGTCTGTTTGCCCTGCTAAAGATGCGAAGTGTCATTTGTGCACAAAGACGGGACATTTTGCAAAAGTTTGCCGAGCGTCGCGAGGCAAGCGAGCTCGCTCGACGATGAATGTGCTTATCTCCGAGCCCGCGGTACGAACGGCGCACGGCGCGCCTCGCCCGACTTTGATGGGGATCGCCCTTCTCCGTGGGCCCCGAGCTGAGAGCTCGACCTTGATAAGACTCGCCGCGCCGACTAAACAAGTGGCGCAAACACTTCAGTACGCGGCGCGACCGTCCTTGACGGGCATTCTTCCGACACCCTGCCAACTTCCGGGATCGGCCACCCGATCGGTGAATGCTGGCTTCGAAACTCCGCGCGTGGCATGAGTGCCCTCCGGAGGAGGCACGAACGATCTACAAGCTACTTTAATGGCACGAAAGCTGGGAACTTCATGCGTGGCTCGAGCGCCCTCTGGAGGCGGCACGACTGGCCTACAAACGACTTCAACGGCACGAAAGACTTTAGCGGGCGTTGGATCCACACGCGAGGCCTGAGCGCCTCCCCTCGACGACTCGATAACTGCAGGTCCACCTGGCCTGGCTCGTGCTATAATCCCACTCATGATTGAGGGAATTTTTGCTAATGCTTTAATCGACACGGGATCCACTGATAGTTATGTTGATTTTCGACTAGTGCAGAAACATGGATGGTCGATTCTTGGGACAAGACGCCGAATCTTTATGGCCTCTCAGGGGCTATGGCTTAGCACAAAAGGGGAAAGTCGACTGAAGCTTGTGATTAAGGGTCGAATGTTTCCAGATGTGCATTTAATGGTCTTACCAGCATTATGTGCAGAAGTTTTGCTAGGACATGATTTTCTCAAGCGACATGGACGTTTGGAAATGGAATTTGGTGGTACTGATACTCTTGCTGTGTGTGCTCTTGCAGGGATGGAAATTGAGCCATTGTCGCCGTTCCCCAATATGACCACGGACTGTACACCTGTCGCGGTTAAATCGCGACGCTACTCACGAGCTGACGCGCAATTCATTGCGGAGGAAACGGCTCAGCTACTAAAGGAAGGTATCATAGAACCTAGTCGGTCGCCCTGGCGGGCCCAAGTTCTGGTAGTACGAAGCGAATCGCATCGCAAACGCATGGTAATCGACTATTCGCAGACGATTAATCGGTTTACCCAGCTGGACGCCTACCCACTCCCAGGAATGGACCCCCTGGTTCGACAGGTGGCACAGTATTCGGTCGACAGAACTCTCGATCTACGTAGTGCGTATCATCAGATCCCCATCTCCGAGGCAGATCGCATCTATACTGCGTTTGAATCAGGTCAGAGGTTATACCAGGTCACCCGGCTACCTTTCGGGGTCACGAACGGGGTCATGTTTTCAGAGGGCTATGGACGACCTCATCGCTAAGGAGAACTTGACCAGTCTTCATTTATCTTGATAATCTCATGGTTTGCGGGTATGACCAGGAACATCATGATGCAAATCTGAAGCGCTTCCTCGAGGTCACGCAGAGGTATCGCTTGACTATGAATGAGGCTAAATGTCGCTAATCTGCTCGCACGATAGATCTCCTGGGGTACACCGTGACCCACGGCTCTGTCACTCCGGATAAGAAGCGTCTGCGACCCCTGCTCGATATGGCCCCACCCTGCGATCGTGCTTCGTTTAAGCATGCTCTCGGGCTGTTCGCTCATTATTCCAAGTGGGTACAAAATTTCTCCGTGAAGCTCCGCCCACTTGTGGACTGCGAAGCGTTCCCCATGAGCCTTGCTGCCAAGGCCACTTTTCATAGCCTTAAGTCCGACATCGCTGGCGCTGCTGTGGCGACGATTGGCGAAAATAAATCCTTTGTTTTGGAAAGTGATGCGTCGGATCATGCGATAGCTGCAACTCTCTCTCAAGGGGGGCACCCTGTGGCCTTCTTTTCACGGACTCTCTCCTCCGCTGAGCGGAGACATTCGTCTGTTGAAAAGGAGGCGTATGCCATCGTCGAGTCGATCAGGCGTTGGCGTCCCTATTTTCTCGGACGATGCTTCCAAATTATCACGGACCAACAGAGCGTTGCTTTTATGTACGACACCCAGCATGTTCAATGCATTAAGAATGAGAAAATCACTCGCTGGCGGATTGAGCTCGCCGATTTCTGCTACACAATCAAATATCGCCCTGGGAGGGATAACCTGGTTGCAGACGCTTTATCGCGGCCGGCGACGTGTGCGAGCCTCACATCTTTTGAGGACCTGCGCATTTTGCACGATACCTTGTGCCATCCGGGGTGACGCGTTTCGCTCATTTTGTGGGCAGTCGTAACTTGCCCTACTCAGTTGAGGATATTCATCAGATCTGTCGCACTTGCTCTGTATGTGCTGAACTCAAACCGCGTTTCTACAACCCTCCTATGGGAACGCTGGTCCGAGCCACTAGGCCGTGGGAGAGATTGGCGATGGATTTCAAAGGACCACTGCCGGCGTCACCGGCTTCGAGTAACTCTCGTTATCTACTCACAATCGTTGATGAGTTCTCGAGATTCCCTTTTGCTTTCCCGTGCGTAGATATGACAGCTGCGACGGTTTTCCGGTGCCTGCAGAACTTGTTTTCTATGTTTGGGAATCCGGCCTATGTGCATACGATCGAGGCACGGTGTTCCTGTCCCAGGAAGTGAGGAACTTCTTACTCCAGCATAATGTTGCTTCTAGCTATACCACTCCGTATAGACCGCAGGCGAATGGACAGGTCGAACGCTTCAATGGTATTATATGGAGAGCCGTTACGCTGAGTCTTAAGTCCCTCGGCCAAGGCCTAGACAAATGGGCTTGGTCGCTACCCGTGGCACTGAACTCGATCAGGACTTGATTGTGTACGGCTACCAATCAAACTCCCCACGAACGGATGTTTCATCACCCGAGGAGTTCGGGTAGTACCCGATCTTTACCTAGTTGGCTTGCTGAGCCGGGACTGGCTTTCCTCAAACATGCAGTTCGCATGAGTAAGTATCACCCAGTAGTCGATAAGGTGCAAGTACTCCAAGCTAATCCCGAGCATGCTCGTGTGTTGATGTCTGATGGACGCGAGTCAACAGTTTCCGTACGCCACCTGGCCCCTTGCGGGGAAATTGACGAACCAGTTTAGAAGTCCATGGACTCTCCCGTTGATCCACCCTTGGAGTATCTGCCGGTCTCCTCACCGCTAAATGCTCCCCAATCTGTAGGCCCTGTGGTGCCACCTCCATCACGTGACTTAGGCGGCTACTCCGACGCAGGGGATTCCGGTCTTGGGGATGTAGTACCCGGTAGTTTCCGGACCCGTGCCGGTAGGGAGTTCGCCGCCCCGACCACTATGGTTGGACCGACTGACATGGACGGACAACTGCTGCTCACTGCTATTATTCTGCTGCTATCTGCTGCTAGCTTGACACCTGCCTTAGCGGAAGTGTAGTTTTAACGGCGGGGAGAATGTAATGAAATTGTATCTAAGTTGAACCCAGGTGTTATGCTCTCTCCAACCACTGAGAGGCGTCTATAAGAACTCGGACGACCACCGCTCCGATTCATTCCTGTGACATATATTCTGTGTGACAAGTATACTCGAATGGTGCGTATGTCTAGATGTTCCAGGCTTGCTTGCATTGATTGATAATTGCTGGACTCCTCCATGATTATGTAATCCTGATATATGGCTTGATTATATCTTCCAGGTGTTGCCAGAGATCGAATTTGAATGAAACCTACCTTGAGGACAATGTTGTGGATTTGACTTTTTACAATACCAATGTCTTAAGGTTTTTACCCTGCATGTGATACATGTACAAGCTCTTACATGAGCTTCATATCTTTAAGAGGGAGGGGGCCTGTACCTCCGATCATATCCGTTACACAAACTCATCTTCGTTTGGAGTCCCACAATTAGATTATATTTACACCATGGAAGCAAAGGAGTCCATCACCTTTATTAAAAGCAAATAATTTATCATAGGCAAACAAGAACAGAAACGAAATCACAAATTGTAATGCTGTAGGCCAGTTAAAGAAGTTAAAGAACACGAAGAAGGGATAACATCAAATGAGGGTGGAAGGATTGAAAGGAGATACAGTATACCAAGAATGACCGCACTGTAGTCACAACCTGCAAGAAAATCCGGTAACGGGCTGACTGGGAAACGCATTTAATGAGCTGTTCGTGGAAACATTTCATTTAATTCATTTAATGAGCAGGGCATATGCAAAGATTAACGTGACACCCCTCATCCATGTCAGCCTCCACCACGGTTATATCAGAGCAAGCTGATTCGCCACACTGCCACAGATTGCTCAACACCAATATAGAGGCGTTCAAAAATCATGTAACACTTTATTTATTTTTTTAGTAACTTGCGTAACATAACACTTCATAACGCAACGCTTGATTACTGTGTGTTCTGACGGGCTTGATTAAACCTAACTCTTATTCGACATCTGATTAGCTTTTTTGGGGTCCCTCAGCGTCAATAACGCTAGACCCAAACAAGGCCAATTGAAATCTGATGCAACAAACCCAGGCAGTTTATAATCAGCAGAGGCCTTCCAGGAAACCAATATGGCAGCCATATCATTTCATCTCAGTGCTATGGTGAGTGGAGTCTAGCAACAGATGTGGGTATGGTGATCCGGCAGCTGTCTGACCAATGGGTGCACATTTCAAAAATCGACCCCAACAACAAAAACAAAAACAGCAGCAACACTAAGTTCTTGTAGACCTGTGACTAAAAATGAAAGATTTATTTGAAAGTACAATAACTGTGTGGATTGTAACAGCACCAGGAGGATTACTAGCATGATCTCAATCTCTCAAAGTCTACTTATTACATAATCCACAAAAAGATATGAACTTTAACATTTTCTTTTTCAACATTGCACAATCGCTCAATAACCCTAACCCACTCACCTTGACCATGATCTTATCTGCTGTGGAGCTCGAGAGGGAGGCAAGATCAGCAAATGTGCTTGGGAGTGAAGAAGCAGGTGGGAGCACACAGAGCCAAAGGGACATGTCGAGCCAATCACCTATAGCTGCCATCATCAAGGGGAGGTTGCTGTGCACTCTGAAATAAATAGCAAGCCAATACTACCCATCATCAATAAAACGCAAGTAAAAGCATAAAGTATTAAACCAAGTAACAAATTCGGCTCAATGCACACCTTAACTCTTTTATTCCACACCTCTCCCCCAATGAAAACGCCTTCGAGGGGTTGTGCTATCCCATTCTTCCTCCCAGGGATTAAATCAAGCAGGCAGTGCATCCCCTCCCTCATTCCCCATATGCGATCTTTTCTACCTCCATTGACCTTTCATAAACCAACCCTCTTACTTGCAGGTTACTGTGTGTGAGTGTGTGTGTGTCTGTGTGTGTGTGTGTCTGTGTGTGTGTCTGTGTGTGTATCTGTGTGTGTATCTGTGTGTGTGTCTCTGTGTGTCTGTGTGTCTGTGTCTGTGTGTGTGTGTGTGTGTGTGTGTGTGTGTGATATCATATTAAATATAAATTTTGCTTATTGGGTGCAAGTAGGGGAGTGTTTTAGGCACATACAAAATAAAATAGAAAAAAAACATTGATTTCATCAAAATGCCAACAGGTAGAACATCACTAGGCAACGCCGGGTACTCCTGCTAGTACAGGAATAAATTAATAACACCCCATTTTCCCTTAAACATGGCATGTGTTTGTTGTGACAAAAATGCGGAAACCTCCGTAGTTATAGGTTGGCAAAAAATTTTTTCGAAAGGGGCCTGGATGAAGGAGGCCCGAGACATAGTATTGACCCAGGGACCATTCTGGCTCTGTGGCCCTGGGTATGTACAGTCGCCTCAGCTGTCTAGCCTGGGTTTGAACCTCAGCCCAGCTATAAACTGTCACCCTGTGTTTACAGGCAGGGCAAGGTATCAACGTGTGTGCCATCTCAGGTGAACGTTAGACTGGGCGTACTATCTGGTAGCATTAGTTAGAGGACGTTAAAGATCTCATGGTGTCCTTCTCAAAGAGTAGGCAAGCCATCGTCACCCTGAACCCTGAACAAATAACAAACTCCTGCTCTAACCAACAGTGAGCACTGCATCTGTGGCACTACCACACCACTGCAAGAACAGCTGCTAACCTGCAACCGGGTGCTGCATACAAATGACGATGACATGCAAGTTAAATTCAAAGAACACTGTCCAATGATGCAAGTGAAAGGACGCACTGCGGTGAGTTGGCAACACTTTCAGAAGCCTGCTGAAAAATAGCAGCAAGTGCCACACAGTGGTGGCTCCAGGAACCGGCTTGAACATCTGGGAAAGACACGATGACAACATGGAAATATCACTGCACACTGACACACCACTGAAAAACGGTCCATCACTTCCAAACATTAATTGCATCTCCAGGAGCACTCCTGCCAGCCTTACTCGAATTTGATAAACCTTATTCAGTCGAGTGGTAAAGGCTTTACACAGCTTGTACTAGCAATTGAAAGTTTGGGTAGGTTTTACCTTCAATACGTGTGAGACAGAGAGGAAGCAGAGGATGCAGACACGTAGGAAGCAAAGACCGCCAAGGAGAAGTCGCCTTGAAAAGGATGTAGACAGAGGAATACATTTTAATTCGACACAACATATGGTGCAAGTGTACTTCCACAAACAAAAACAACATATTTTGCTGTTGGGTCGTGCACCCTTCAGAGATATTTCGATCACCCTTCATTGAGCGGGGTTTACGGAATTTTTTTCTGTAATTTCATATAGCACAGGCTATCGTACTATATTAAATAAAGCAATTCTATGTATGTATAGATGTGGTGTTGGCTTAGCGGTTAGGGTGCCGGCTTGGGATCCTAGGGTCCTGGGTTCGAATCCTGGTCGATCGCTGAATTAACACCAGGGGGGTTGACTCAGCCTGTCATCCCTCCGAGGTCGGCAAATTGAGTACCAGCTTGCTGGGATGAATGATCCCGGTGTGTACCCCGATTTAGAATAGGTACACCGTATCCCTGCGCATCGTAAGAGCGTGACTAAGGGTTGGCGTCAGGAAGGGCATCCGGCCATAAAAACATTGCCTCAAACAGGCAACCATGATTGTCATGGGGCCCGCAAGGCTAACCCCTGCTCTAGCGGGGAAAATGGCCTTAAAACGATCATCCATTCATTCATTCATATAGATAGATGCATATACATCTGAAAAATCAAAGAAAAAAGAAAAAAACAGGGCTACCCCGATCTCCACCAAATTTTGTGTATGTGTTGGTAGTGCCCAGGGTAGGTCATGGGTGCAAAAACATAAAAAATAAAATCCTCTCCCTTGCAGGTGGATGACGACCTATCAATGCTCCCAAAGGGAGTGTTTCTAGTATTATAAAACAAAACCAAAAAAATGGAACTAGGGAATTTGAATTTCAGGTTGAAAAACTGCTCCCCGATACTGGTTTTGCGAAAGCATACCTTGCAACATTTTGGCATCATAATGTACAGATGTCTTACAGGTGGAACTGTTTCCTGTATAATATATATTTTTATATTGTGCATATCTTTTGTAGTAAGTGGATATTCATTCCTAACACATGCCAATATACGTCATGCAAAAATACAAATTTTCAATTTCCTAATTTATTTTACGAGCAGGCAACCCTGCCCTCCGGCCGCAAGTAACCGTGTTGGCCTGCCTAACGTCTGGGGAGTTAAAGAAATGTAAAACTGTCAAGGATAGCACCGCGATCAATATAGTAATCACCACTGTGAGAGGTGAGGAAAGCATGTGATTTGCCACACGACTTAGATGGACTGTTGTTTGCTGACGCAGATAGACTCGATAACCATGAATGAATGAATGATCGTTTTAAGGCCATTTTCCCCGCTAGAGCGGGGGTTAGCCTTGTGGGCCCCATGACAATCATGGTTCCCTGTTTGAGGCAATGTTTTTATGGCCGGATGCCCTTCCTGACGCCAACCCTTGGTCACGCTCTTACGATGCGCAGGGATACGGTGTACCTATTCTAAACCGGGGTACACACCGGGATCATTCATCCCAGCAAGCTGGTACTCAATTTGCCGACCTCGGAAGGATGACAGGCTGAGTCAACCCCCCTGGCGTTAATTCAGCGATCGACCGGGATTCGAACCCAGGATCCTAGGATCCCAAGCTGGCACCCTAACCGCTAAGCCAACGCCAGGCTAAGACTCGATAACCATATACACAAATAATGCTGGGAAAAACTAATCGAGTGAATAATGGTGCTGGAAGAACGGTCACACCTAATTGGACAGTACCACGACTGATGAGTGAAGGGGAAAAAAACAAAAGAAAAAAAAGATAATTATTTATATATATACATATACATACACACACTGTATATACACATACACTGTATGGGATCGTTTTGGTAGGTGTAACAACGTTTGTGTAAGCATTCAAATTGATAAAGTAAAAACGTTACAAATATACAGGAGTGACCAGACAAACAGCCTCCAATGTGTAATTTATTTGTCTGCCTTTAGCAAGACAAAACAATAGAATTGGACACCATACTTTCCAGTATAAAAGTAAAGTAACTGCAGGGGTTGCCTACCGAAACTTCAAGTCTCCCTGCAGCCTTTACAAAGTCCCTGGTGAAAATTCGTATGAAATAAGAAACCAGCGGACTGTTTAGAGAATCCCCCATCAGAGACCTAAAGGAAATGGGGTGGGGGGGGGGGCAGAGAGGGAGGGGTTGGGGAGCAGGGATTATGAAATCGTTGAGTTTCTAATTGTTTGTAAAGGCTAATGAAAGAGCGAGGAAAAAAGAGGGTAAAATGGCAATGTACTAAAAGTGGGGCACAGTTGGACACAATAAGTAAGGGGAATAACGAACAGATATAGAGAACATTGAGGATGAAATGCACTAACTTACAGGTAAGAGGGTTGGATAAGGTAGGATTAATGGGGATAGAAAAATATCTCAGGGAGCAATAGCGAAGGACATGAGATGGTAGCGTACCACTTGCTCGAAGCCCGAGACACATAGAGGGGAGAGAGCAATTGAACAGTCTCCAGAAGACATTTCCACAAATTGGAGAAAAAAAAGGAACAAAAGAATTTGGGTGGGCACAAATCCTAGACTTTGGAGTTTAACAAGGATGGGTTTACTGGAAGAACGCATGCATCCTGGAGGAACTGGGCAGGTTTGAAGGGGAGAGAGACAGAGAGACAGAGAGACAGAGAGACAGAGAGACAGAGAGAGAGAGAGAGAGAGAGAGAGAGAGAGAGAGAGAGAGAGATTTAAACCGGAGGCAACATTGAGGCTGCCCTCCAACAACAGCAGAGATGTGAGCTTTGTCAAGAAAATGATCAGAAGGGCAGAGGAGGATCAGGAGAGATTGTATGGAAAGTTAGTAATTACCAGATCCAAGAGAGAGGACGTAACAGTTGCAGAAGTCCGGGTTGAAAAATGTACAGATTGGGTGAGATCCACAGAGACACAAAAGGCCATAGCTGCAATATTATGGCTGGTGATGACACTTTAAATTGGCACACATGAGAAAGAAAGTTTGGATGGATGGTTACGAGTTCATCCCCATTTACAAAAATTAGCATCATCATCATTGGATGGACACTAGACGACATAGACAAACATTAAGTGGTTTCGGATTGATAAAGACAACCAGAGCTAATCCAGAGGGCTCGGAGGGGAGAGGAATAGGAATTGAGGATGTGGGAGGGTTCAGGCATGGGGAGGGTGGACAAAGGATTTTCAGCAGGTGGACGAAGGGTTTGCCCGGGTGGACAAAGGGGGTTCAGACATGAAGGGGTCAATGATTGCGAGTCCACACTCACTGCAGACCAGGTGTTTTTTATGGGTATACCTGCTTGCAATTTAAACACTTCTCCAAGACTCACGCACTCTTGCTATTCAAACACTTCCATATGAAGTACAATTGTCACAAACCCTTTATGAGTGTCTGGTAGGCAGTGCATTGCGTTCAGTGCATGGCTTACACTTGGTTACCTAGGATTTAATATGAAACATATTCATTATGAAACATATTCAATATGAAACATATAACGTCTCCGGCCTTGCTCCCCCAGCTCTCTCTGTGCTCTGTCCCCCCCAATACTCCTACAGGTCGCACAAGATCTGCCTGCAAACCTCTTATGGTTAAACTGCCAAAATCAAGACTCTCTGCTCACCTTCACTCTTTCATTCCCCTTTTCTCCCGCCTCTGGAACAAACTCCCCCACTCCCTTCAATCCCACTCCTCCCTTCATTTCTTTAAAACAGCTGTTCACCACCATCTCTTATCTTCCCCCATCCAAAACCTTGATGTTTTCTACCCCCGCTAATTCACCCCAGAGTCCTTGCAGTGTTCATATGTTTTATTCCTCTCCCACCTCCCCCCAAGTCCTCCCGATGTCCCTGCTCTCAAATGTTGTGTTTGTGTCCTTCCCCCTCTCTCCCCATCCTGTCATGCCGCTCCCCTTGTTTTTTGTGTTTTGTGTGTCGGTTTGACTTTTTGTGTGATTAATGTTAGCTCTTTCACGAGCCTCGATCTTGTATACAAAAAAAATAAAAAAAATCGAGGCTGAATGTTAATTGCAAATGTAAAGTGGAGTAAAAAGGTGACGTGTCGATGTCGTAGTTAGATTATATACAGCTTGTGGAAAGATTGTGAGTATTTGGGGAAAAGTTATGGCTGCTTCAGGATATAGTACGATTACGCAGTAATGAGCAGTTTCTGCCTTCGTCCGGTTATTGAACGGTCTCGTATTTATGAGCGTTTTATAGAGGGGCGGGAATGTTTGTGAGCTGTGTATGTAGGTGGCAAGCGCAGAGCTCAGGGGAGCAGGGGAGAGTGGAAGGTGTGGGAAGGAAAAGCCAGTCAGCATTTGCTTCGCTTTGTGCATTGTATGTCAGTGTGTTCATGTATCGCTCGTATCCTATCTTGGAAATAAAATCGATTTTGACTATGCCCGACTGGAGTTGGAAATCCCAGCGTTTCACAGGCGGGGTGATTTCTCGATCTGCGTGCCGTCCCCTCGGATGGAGGTCAAACTGGAGTCCCGTCTGCCGGTATTAGATGGTGGATGTTAACTCGTCCTCCCATGGAGTCGTTTGCGAAGAGTGGGTGAGCTATCGCCGGCACCATTAACAAATTCCAAATTCCTACATAGTCAGGGCCCTCAGGGATATTTTGGTTCAAATTCTTCGAAAAGCATCAAATTTGGTGCAGATGTTGCCCATGCCATACTCTTTCGATTTTTGAAGGGCGCCAAGGGCGGTATGATCCAGGGACCATACCGGTCCATCCCGCCATGTCACCTGACCTATGACGTCATAATTAGGATATGCATCCAATCACATGGCGTACTATAAGTGGTCAAAGTTCAAAATGAATCGATCGAAAAATGAAGGCAGGGATCCATTTTTAAGGTTTTCATAAAATCCAATATGGCCGCCAAGTCACATGACCTATGACGTCATATTTATGACATGTATACAATCATGTATACATGAACCCGGATCATGATCGCACAAAAATTAAACACAAGGATATGGCATACAGTTCATAAAACATCAAAATCCGTACCTTTGTAATTAGACGGATGAACTGCATATGCCTGAAAATTAGGAAATAGACATGTAAATATTTCCTCTAATTGTCAAAAATAAGGTCAGAGTTCGATTACCCAACTCAGAAACATAAAATGGTGAACCTCGCGTAAATCTTGACAAAAAACTCAAAAACCGACATGTTTGACTCAAAAATGACCTTTAAGATGACCTTGAGGGTTGACCTTGAACTCGAATCATCAAAATAACATCATAATTGGATTCCTCGACCTCGAAAACCCCTGATAGGTGGTATCATACATGATTCCAACCCTTTTGGTTATTTAACTGATTTCCCTCTAATCCGGGTGGCGGCCATTTAGTATTTCGCCAATATGGGGCCCCCGGGGGGGGGGGGGGGCGCCCGTCTTGGCACCCGTAAAAAATCAAAAGAGTATGGCATGGGCAACATCTGGTGCTTTTGGAAGAATTTCAACCAAACGGCCCCAAAATATCCCTAAGGGCCCTGACTAACACCAAATACCTAGTCGAACCTCGTAAATGACTTGGGCCAAACAATTCCCCCAGCCAACCCCACAAGAACATGGTAGAAATTGTGCACATTAAAGAAGATAGATTTTCCATAATATTCAGCTTTGCTCACACTCTAGACATATCGATCAAGAATCAGCTTGCTTCTGGAAAAAATAAAAATAAAAAAAAATTCTTTATACATCTGATTTAAGGCATTATGCACTTAGAACAGCATCAGCAATGAAGGATGAACAAACTATTTACTTTAAAATTCCACTGCAAAATCAGTAATAAATTATACTTCTTAAAGGGGACTTTTCTTGGGGCACTTACCTCAGGAATAACATGACTGCTTCAAAAATTTCTGAGTGAAGGGCACAAGCTTCAGCCTGTGATTTGAAACAAAACAAAATTATCAGCAATGGATGGTATGGCCATCACAGGAGAAAGAACTAACAAGAAAACGACTGATCAAAAGAGCAAAAACAAAAAATTCAAGAGGGATTAAATAATGGTCGAGACATTCCTTCAGTGGTTCAAGTTACAAGATTCCTCACAAAATGCATTATGGGCAACCACTCATGATTTTATTCATCTCTCATCTGCCTGAAATGCATACAGCATTGGCATAGATGCCAAATGACGCATCTTTCATGGGTTTGTCCATTTTGTTTCTGAAAACTCAGACCCATTTTAATATCGTCAAAATCCATATATATATATTTTTTTGTAAACTGAATCGAGGCTCGTGGAAGAGCTGAAGGAAACTATGATCAATTTTAATAAGGCAATGTTTCCCTTATATTCTACTCGCAAGGATTGACACACAGACTGATGTGTGGCCGGGGGCGTGTTCCATTACCAATCAGCTTGCTATCGCTTGCTAAGCCAGCCGTTCCTTATCAACCATTTTGTTGGAGTGCTTGCTCGAGTGCTTAAGCCACTTGGCAAGTGCCCTCCAAGCTGATTGGTAATGGAACACATACACACCTGGAGTAACCTGCAGCCAATATGCAATGCATCCCTCGAGTCAATTGGCTGTGTGAAGTCATGAGATATCTCTCACCTAAGGTCACGTCACCACCCTCCAGGATTTGCGTGCAGTCTCACTTCCAATTACCGTATTTTCCGTTGTATTAACCGAGACTGTGTAATAGCCACACGCCTGTTCTTCACCCTCAAATATATATATATTGTTATGTTTGTGGGAATGTCAATCATTTAGGAGTAGTGTTGTTTAGGGTGTATTGTATAGAAGTGCCAATTCTGCTGTGGATCCCCAAATAGGACCTTTTCGTATTTATTTTTCCATTTTCTTAAAGTTTACCCCATATCCACTCCCTTTACACCACGTGATTTTAACTGTTAGTGCTGGTGCACAAAACAGCTTTGGAAACTATTCAACCCTTTTTTTTCAAGCAAGAAAGTGTGGGAAAAGGGTAAAACGAGAGAGAAGAAGAGAATAAACAAGAGAGAAGAAACGGCTCTTGGCGGGGTGGTGAAAAAGCGAACCTTGCTCGTGGTGTGAACGGCTTCGGTGAGCTTGTTGGTGTGAGAGACTCGACCTCTATGAAACTTTCTGAAGGATTCATTGTGCATGAAGGATGTGGACAAAAAGGAAAAGAGCTTATTGTGTGGAAAAAGGTGCTTGTTTGGGGTGGTGAAAAAGCGATCCATGCTTCATGCTGTGAATGGGCTCGGCATGTGCTATATCAAGGAGTCGACCTCGATGAACTTCCTGAGGGATTTTCTGTGTTGTATGAAGGAGGTTGATGAAAGGAAAGGGATCAAAGGATAAAGGGATAAAGGGATTGCAGAACGTTGATGAACCTTGGTTCCCGCCAAGCCCCGCTCTGACAAACGTTGATGAAGCTGCTCTTCAAACAGGACTGAACCCCATTCCATTCCCATACTCATATCCCGTTTTATTTCAATTCCCCGCAAATATTATGTTATTAATTTGCCTCCCTTTCCTTACCCTGGGTTAGATAGCGTGTTGTGTGTGCGATGTTGTGTGTGCGATGTTGTGTCGGCCTTTCATATCGGTTGTATAGGAACTGTGTTAATTGTTTCATGTCATTATTAATACATTAAGTCTGTCATACTTATCCTTATATGATTTGATTATTGTATAGTTTGGCATTATTTGAAGTAAATTGATTGTATTTCATTTTGTTTGATTGATGTTTTTCGGATCGGGTTGCAAGCTCCCCTGAGCTGCCAGGTTGGCCGTTTAAGCCGTTTTGGCCAAAGGTTCAAGCTTCCAAAAACCGCTCGGCCAGCTTGCGGGCCTCGACCCGGCGACCAACTCAGACTGGCGTTCGGCGCTCGCTGATCTCTTTTACCCAACTCGACCAACTCCCGCGCAACTCACTCAACCAACTACCGCGCAACTGCTCTGAACCAACTCAGACTGGCGTTCGGCGCTCGCTGATCTCTTTTTCCCAACTCAACCAACTCTCGTGCTCTCCCACTCGAATCAACAACGCGCCACTCCTCTCAACCAACTCACTCCACGAAAGTTCCGCCGCCCCTCGTATCACTCCGCGGCTGTGACGTCAGCTTTGGCGCGCCACCCAATCAGTGGCCTCCACCGAATCACAGGCCTGTGGTGTCGTCATAGCACGTGGCACTCAATCTGGTTAGGCCCGTCGGGGGTGCAAATGGCGGCGCCCATGCGGCGGTGTCCTGGCTGGTTTCCTTTCGCCGGTTCTCTTTCACAGTCATGTCAGGGAAGGGCGTTATTTAGTGTTGCGCTAAGGACTTGTCGGAATGTCTATGTTGGTCTGCAGTGCCAAAAGGGACAAAGGTTTGGCTAACCAGGTGTGGACACACAGGGGCTCTACTCTTTAATCCCTAACTCTACTTAACACACGAACCTCCTGGTAGATTCACAAGTATACATCTTAACCCGACAAACGCCTACACATGAAGAACTTATTACAGGTAGTTTTCCTTACCGCAACACACGAAGCATGTTACCTATTCAGATCTAGCTGCTCTACATATTGCTCTACCCCGCCAGACATAACAATATACGTATATATATATATATATATATATATATATATATATATATATATATATATATATATATGTTACAGACGCGGCTTTTAGATGTTATATTGACCGAGCGGTGGTGTATTTAACCGCGTCCGAACAGTTCCTCCCCGATTAAAACCCGATTCCACCCGACGTTGACCAGATCGCCCCACAGATATTCAATCGGGAAATCTCTAAAGCGACCGAAAGAGAATGAAAAAGAAGAAGAAGAAGAATACGGAGGAAGAACAGGTTTTATTATACACACACAAGCAATGGATGGAAGAAGCAGTAACACAGCGAATCCTTAACTTACACTATTCATTTTTACTTAGCCCCAAGACAAACGAGCAGGACAGGACGTTCACACTTACACAGGGGATAATGCAGGCAGGTAAGGCTTGAGATGGAGGCAAGGTCGGGAGGCCGCCGTTCGCAATTCCTCGCGGTTTTGGCGGGAAACCCTCGTCGTGTATCCGCTGTGGTCGACGGCACGCGCTGGTTCGGCACACCTGCTCCTCTTCTGGGGTGGGGCCGTCTCCCTCCTTTCAGCGCGTCTCTCCAAAGCTGGTCTCCTTGCCGAGTACCTCTCCTCTTTGGCTTGGAGCGTTTCGCATCTCACCGCCTCTCTTTGGTGCAGCCTCTTTGCTCCTCTCCCAGGGTCATCTCCAGCGCATCTCTCAAAGCAGTCCCTTGCAGTCGCTTTTATCACCTCGAGCGAAATCAAGCCGCCGACTCCGAGGGCACGCCTACCGGGTCACTCACCGCGGTGTTGATTGGCTGTTAGGGCTGGTTCACTCCTTCCCTCTTATGACGAGGTGGAGACACGCCTTTCTTCCCCAACCCTACCTCGTGGCCAATGGTGGTTTGAAGAAAACCGGCCAAAATGCGGAAGGCAATTGGAAGGGAGGTTTTGGGGAAATTGGAAGGGCCTACGCTTATTTTGTTTGATACAATGCAAAGTCAATCTAGTGGGAAAACACATACTTAGCCTACATGGAATACGGAAATACACTATTTAAAAGATATATCGTGACCTGCGTGTACTTTTCATGCAATTTAACTAGGACGCTGACTGCGACCATTATTTACATTACAGGGTGGTACCGTACGTTTGTAACGTTCACATTGTAACGTTTTCACATTCGTTACACTTCCTCCAAAATTGTTACACTTCTCAAAAACCGTTACACTTCTCAAATTCGTTACACACTTCTCAAAATCGTTACACACTTCTCAAAATCGTTACACTGCACCCCCCTTTCTTCAGGTCCGTTCTCGGGCCTATTAAACTTTAACTTAGTGTGACACGTAGGTGTAATTCCCTCTACAATTAACCTGACCCTGAGTGTGACAATTTTAAAACACAAATAAGTATGTCCCCCTATTGCATTGCATCCTGTCTAACAGACTCAAGCCCACAGCTAACCGAATTACGGAATTATTCTCAAACTATACATTTACGGTGGGGAGCATTATTTACAATGACGTGATTTCTTATTTACAACGCAACCCAGGACCTGTGTTTTTTTTTTTTTTTTTTCTTTTTAGGGAACAAGAGAAAGAAATTCCTGTTGGGAGGGAGGAGACAGCACGCATTGCATCGATGCACCAGTACCAATACCATCAAAGCACCCAAAAGCACCAAACACCACAAAGCACCCAAAAGCACCATCCAGTGCGCAGTCACCATGGCTCATAATAAACACAACAAAACAACTGGTGGTGGTCTTCTCTTTCTCTGCTGGGCCGATGTTCTTCCCGACGTCTTCTGGCTTCATGCGGCCTATTTGGACATAATAAAAAGCACAACTTGTGTCCATTTTTATTTAGGGCCTCAGGGGCCAACTAAGGGTGGTCCACCTGTTTGGCATAGGTGATACCTTACCGAGGTCCGCAAGCAAGATTCCCTGGCCACTATGGCCGGTTTCCAACAGAGGTGCCCTGCCCCAGAACCTGGGGTCCATCAAGTGGTACTTGGCCGCAGAACAGCGGTCCATAAAGTGGTACATCAACGCAATGCATGCTGGTTCTGGGAATCTCGGGCGCACAATGGCCACCTCACGCACGCTCCCATCGGCACCCAATGGCGCACAGGTCATGTGGGAGACAAAAGAAAGACAATTGAGCGAGGGGTAAGGTCACAAGGGTACACGTCAATAAGGCAATGCAAGGTGAAATGCGTACGGAGGCCGAAGTGAGAAAGCTCGTCCCTACCGTACGTCACCCCCCTGTCACCTACCCTACCCTTGTTCTCACCCCATATGTACAAAAATCTACACATTTACAAATTCGTCACTACTGTCACGTCTTCCCCATATTTCCCCTATACCAAATTCGTCTCCACAATCCCTTTACTTCAAAATTTGCCATCACCAATTCATCATCAATCCTCATAAGGAGGGAGAGATGGAATTACGTACAATGTCACACCCACGTCATGATGCGTCTCACAATCCAAACATTTGCATCATAAAAAATAATCAAAACATGGCATGGTGTGGAGTACCTGTCACCTCAGGTGAGTGGATGCAGATGGTGCGAGGAGATCCTTCATCCTAACTATCCTCTAAATGACTTTAACACACTTTACACTACCCGGGGTCTTTCCCTGCCAATCCATTGGCCAACTTACACTATGGGTTCTAATAACCAATTCCCATTGCCCAAACTGTGGTGCTTCTCAATTTGGGGTCTCACTCCCCCGATTCATCTCCCGGTGCTCTAGCACAATTTCTGGGCTGCGACGTGTACCTCTCCCAACAGGTCTACCCACCTGCACACCTCCACCACTGTAGTTGCCACCCGAGCTTACCTAGCTCCTCACCCTAACCTAACTACCTGGGGACAGCCCCTCTCCTGGCTCTGTCACCCCATGGTGCCCTCTGGCACTGGGCTACCCGGGTCCGTCCTCCGGATCCTCGGGCTCCATCCACCATCCACAACAACTACTACCGGCTCCCAGAGCCCACCTGCGGCCTCACCTGGCCGACATCCTTACAGTGGTGGAGTGCCCAAACCAACTACACACACTAACAGGCTACACGCCCAGCCATTTCCACAACACCAATGCACCCATTCACATACCATTCTGTCACCCGCACCACAGATGCCAATATCCAACCACAATTTACCTGTACCCTCTACCTAACACTTACACTACCCGCCCCGGGTATCCGTGATGGGGGTCCACTCTTCCCCCATTCACACCTTCGCACCATCCACTCCACTCCACAATTTCCACCATTCTCACTCCACGACCATCCAGTCCAATACTCCAGATATTCCACACTACCATTTATTCCACACAGCCACATACACCTGTTCTTCATTCACCTGTCGTTGCACACCTGTGCAATCATACCTGGTGCCACCTGCACCCTCCTTTCTTCCTGGACCATTTGGTCAACACAACACGTAATCACCACTACTCCCTCATACACTGCTCCACACACCTGTTCAGTTGCACACCTGTGCAATCACACCTGTTCCATTCTCACCTGTTCAATCCTCACACACACGGCATCATCTCAGCTAACTACTCCCCTCTGAAACTTGCGCTTCCCAGTCGTCCCTTTAAACTATTGCGCTCCCACGTCATTATAATCCACACTAATCTACCTGCGTCCCCACTACAGGTATCAGTCACTAACTAAACTTAACGTTACCTAATGTCATCTTCGCTAGGGCCCTATCAATATAACCTAACCCACCCGGGCTAGTTTTCACTGCCATACACCCCATAAGCTATTGCTCCTTTGCCCCACCTGTGAGGGATGGTGGATTTGCCATCCCACCACATCGGGGGTCTCTCACTATCAATTTTGTTCGTCCAGATTTCCAACCAATTCAAAAATTTTCCATTTACTGCCAATTCTATTCACTTTTCTAAATTTCGTTTCAAATCACTACCATCATCATCCGTCTACTTATTACATCCTCTCGGTGCGCCAATTCACCTCTACAGCCCGGCTTCGTACAGCCGAGCCATGAACGCGGATTCTTTTGTGCTGGCGGCTGGATGCGTCCCGCATTCGGGGCAGGGGCGGGGGCTTACCCGGGCCGAGATCCCACGCATCACCTCGGCGTGGAGCCATCCAATGTCCCGATCTCGACCTGCCGGCACGTCTCAACAAAACGTGGTCGCCATAGCGACCCTTCCTATCCAGCCGCCCGCTCCGCCTAGTGGAGCCCGGCCGCGGCCGTTCCACGCGAGGCCCAGCGTGGATCGCGCACGGCGGTCCTTTCGAACCCGCCGTGGCTCGGATCCCCGCTGGTTCTCGCGGCACGCGAAGCCCGGCACGCACCGAGGGCCCGATTCGGCTATAAGTCGCCCTAACCGCGAAACCGGTTACCGTCGACGCTTCACCTGGACGCTGACATGCATACGCTACCCCTTTCTTGCTCATACATGCAGCTGTTCCCATTCTCCTCGTACCTTTCCTTACACACCTCGGTACACTCATTCCGTTCGCCGACTTGGTCACACACCTGACCACCGAACACTTTGGCACACATTCGTTGGTCGCACACCTCACCAACACACCTCTTCGCGCCCCCTCCTCGGTCACTTCCTCTGTGACAATCACAGGTGTGCTCTCATTCGCACACCCAACCACGTGCCTCACTACCAACTCAAATGTGCCTTCCCACACACGCTCTACCATTCCAGGTGTGCATCCTTCCATTCCAGGTGTACATCCTCGCTCCCCTGTCACAACCAACTCACGCTCCGTTTCACTCTCACTACTCTCACCTCCACTCTTGACAGCGCACTCACCCTTACTCTCGACGGCACACTCTTTCCTCATGCACCCGTCCGTTACACACTTTTCTCGCGCACACCCTCCCGTTACATCCTCTGTAACACTCACCACAGCCGTACACTTCCTCGTTACATCCTCTGTAACACTCACCACAGGTGTACACTCTCTCGTTACTTCCTCCGTAACACTCACCACACCGCGCTTCCATGTACCCCCTCGCACACGCGCTTCGACCAACTCACTCTTGACGGCACACTCACTCCTCGGCGTGCACTTTTTCCTCACACACCCCATGGTCGGACATTCTCGCACACCTTTTTTCGCACACCTGACCTGTCACACACTTCACCAACGGCCTTTCACGAACACCCGGATCCAAACCAATCCCCAAGCCGACTGAAGCTTTCCTCACATCATATACATTGCCACTCACCTCCGTACTTCGTCTCCGCACCTCCTTTGCCACCTGCAAACTCTTTATTTGGTTAGTGAGCATCACATCATGATTTGAACACAGACCTTGTACATATTCCATTACCTCCTCCTGGATTTCTCTCTTAGTTTCTGTCCGTCTCTTCTTAATTTCACTCACCTCTTCTTCCACTTCCTCTAGTTTTTGTTTAACCTCTTTTATTTCTCGGTGCGTCCCCTAGGGCTACCGTGACCGTCTCTATGTGCATCCTCACCTGCCGGTCCTTTGTCTCCATTATCTCTGTCACCTCCTCCACCCTCATTGTCAGTTCCTCCCGTACCATCTGACATTGCCTCTGCGTCGCTATTAATTCGTTTTTAATTTCTTTTTGTGTCGCCTTTAACCCTCCTAGTACCGCAGTGTTCTTTTGAACCTGCTCCACTAACTTCGTTTGTCCCTCTGTCAGCTGTTCCACCTCCTCCGTCAGACCCTCTATGCCCCCTTGTAACTTAGCCGTATTATTTCTCACCTCTTTCTCCATACGCTTCTCCCCTCGCTTTACCTCCTCGCGCAGCCCCGAAACCTCCTCACTTACCCCTCGTCGTATTTCCTCCATCTCTTTTGTAGATGCCACCCTCATCTGTCCCAATTCATCCCTCTGAGCATCCAGTTTGGTTTCTACCCCGATTTTCACCTCCTCTATCTGCTCTCCCATTTGTTTGATTTCCCTGGCAGATTGTTCCCCTATTTCCCGCAATTTGTCCTCCATTCTATTTTCTAACCCCATTAACCCATTTTTCACCCCCTCTAACTGATTCTCCTGGGCAGCCATTCTGTTTTCCACCCCCGTTAACCCATTCTTTACCTCTTTTATCCCGTTGTCTAACCCCTCAAAATTTTTGTCTACCTTCTCACCGGTACCCCTCGCTTCGTCCCTCATTACCCCCATCTGGTTTCCCATTACCCCCATCTGGTTTCCCATTACCCCCAATTGGCCCTCCAATCGCTCACTCTGAGCATCCATCCGGTTCCCCATTCGCTCTCTCTGAGCCCTCATTTGCTCACTCTGAGCCCTCATTTGCTCACTCTGAGCCCTCATTTCCTCCCTCATTTCCTCGCTATTCTGGGCCATAAGGGCCTTCATTTGTATGAAAAAAAGGTCCAAATCTACCAGCGGCGCTACTACGGTCGCGGCAAAATTTGGTGCCGCTTCACCCACGTGCGTGAGGACGCCACTTTGCGCGTCTGATACTTCCGCAACCACATTGCTATTTTTCTCCTCCTCCCTATCCTCCATATACATTTCCCCGAGGTCCTGGGTCGATTCCACCCTGTCTATTTCTCCCACCGACATCCGATCGCCTTGATTGTCCATGGCGCGATCTCAAAATTCGGGTTTTGCTTTATAAAACAAAATAAATTTCGGCAGCTTGTAATTTTGAGCGCGTTAAGCGTGCTTCGGGTCCGATATCCCTCCTCGACACCAAATGTTACTGCTATAACACAATTGGTGTTCCAAAATTTGGGCCTAACAAATTTAGGCCCAGGTCCGAATCCAACTCCTGACAACCAAATGTTACAGACGCGGCTTTTAGATGTTATATTGACCGAGCGGTGGTGTATTTAACCGCGTCCGAACAGTTCCTCCCCGATTAAAACCCGATTCCACCCGACATTGACCAGATCGCCCCACAGATATTCAATCGGGAAATCTCTAAAGCGACCGAAAGAGAATGAAAAAGAAGAAGAAGAAGAATACGGAGGAAGAACAGGTTTTATTATACACACACAAGCAATGGATGGAAGAAGCAGTAACACAGCGAATCCTTAACTTACACTATTCATTTTTACTTAGCCCCAAGACAAACGAGCAGGACAGGACGTTCACACTTACACAGGGGATAATGCAGGCAGGTAAGGCTTGAGATGGAGGCAAGGTCGGGAGGCCGCCGTTCGCAATTCCTCGCGGTTTTGGCGGGAAACCCTCGTCGTGTATCCGCTGTGGTCGACGGCACGCGCTGGTTCGGCACACCTGCTCCTCTTCTGGGGTGGGGCCGTCTCCCTCCTTTCAGCGCGTCTCTCCAAAGCTGGTCTCCTTGCCGAGTACCTCTCCTCTTTGGCTTGGAGCGTTTCGCATCTCACCGCCTCTCTTTGGTGCAGCCTCTTTGCTCCTCTCCCAGGGTCATCTCCAGCTCATCTCTCAAAGCAGTCCCTTGCAGTCGCTTTTATCACCTCGAGCGAAATCAAGCCGCCGACTCCGAGGGCACGCCTACCGGGTCACTCACCGCGGTGTTGATTGGCTGTTAGGGCTGGTTCACTCCTTCCCTCTTATGACGAGGTGGAGACACGCCTTTCTTCCCCAACCTTACCTCGTGGCCAATGGTGGTTTGAAGAAAACCGGCCAAAATGCGGAAGGCAATTGGAAGGGAGGTTTTGGGGAAATTGGAAGGGCCTACGCTTATTTTGTTTGATACAATGCAAAGTCAATCTAGTGGGAAAACACATACTTAGCCTACATGGAATACGGAAATACACTATTTAAAAGATATATCGTGACCTGCGTGTACTTTTCATGCAATTTAACTAGGACGCTGACTGCGACCATTATTTACATTACAGGGTGGTACCGTACGTTTGTAACGTTCACATTGTAACGTTTTCACATTCGTTACACTTCCTCCAAAATTGTTACACTTCTCAAAAACCGTTACACTTCTCAAATTCGTTACACACTTCTCAAAATCGTTACACACTTCTCAAAATCGTTACAATATATATATATAGTAACGAATTTGAGAAGTGTAACGAATTTGAGAAAGTGTAACGAATGTGAGAAGTATGGTTTTGTTGTGTGTAACTGTCACCCTCCGTAATGTAAAGAAAGGTCGAAGCTCATCCTCTTAGTTAATTCCATAAACCTACACACAGGACACCATATATCCTTTTAAATAGTTAGTCCCTTATTCTCTGTAGGTTAAGGATGTGTTTCCCAATAGTTTGACTCTTCATTGCACCGAATTAAATAAGAGTAGGCCCCTCCGACGCCCCATGGCAGCTTCCAAGTGCCAGGTTTGCCAGGTTTGCTACAATTGACTCTTTAGCCACTTTGCTGCATTTTCATCTCCCGTCCACTTTGCTGCATTTGACTCCATTACGCACGAGGTAATGACGAAGAAGAAAGGCGGGTCTCCACCTCGTCATAGAGGGGAGGAGTAAGTCGGCCCCGCTCATCCAACCCAGAACGAGGGGTTTGGCTTGAGAGGGCGGAGAGAGAACACTTGGGGGAGGTTCGCAAAGGTTGAAGGTCGGGGCCTATATAACCCGCAGCGCGACGCTCCCCACGGAGATGAGCTTTTTGGAGAAGATTGAGGTCCGAAGAAGATTGAGAGAGAGGTGCGGCAGATGCGCGATCCAGCTAAAGCAGCCAAGAGAGAACGAGCCGTGAGGGGGTGCTGATACTGAGCAATACGCCGAGACCCTCTAGGCCCTATTGCCGGCTGTGGAGACGCGGAGCTGCCAGCTGCTGTTCGCTTCGAGCACGAAACGTGGACCTTGACGGTGTGGAATTGCCCGGACCTTCCTGCCCTGCCATCGGCTTGGACCTTCTCCTCTCTCCAGTGATTCCTGCCATCATTTCCCCCGTGTAAGTGTGCCCGTTTGTCCGTCTTTCATGTTGTCTTGGGGTATTAATTAAGACTGCCATATATATAAGCTAATCATTGCACTATGTCTCCTGCTCCTTCAATTGCCTTATAAATCATCTTTCTTTTCCTTTCTGCTTAGTGTGTATAAATAGTAATAAATCTTGTTATTCCCTACTTTGTCTTTACTTCTTCATGCTCTTTCGGTCGCTTTAGAGGTTTCCATATTGAGTGTACGTGGCGCGATTCGGCCAACGTTCAGGATCGGGTTTAGTGAAGGCTAATGACTCGAACTTTGGGTTGCTAAAAACCGCTCGGCAACTAACTAGACCATCCAAACCGGGGTTCGAGCGGTACTTGTCTCCCTAGTCTGCAGAGGGACGGATAAAGGTATTCGGGATAAACCCTGGGCCCATAACCCTGATCCGTTCCATCCCGCGGGATAGCGTTACAAGTACCAGGACCGGGGAGACGGCCAGCTTAACAGGACAAGGGGCTAATCACCCCTTGCTAACGGGAGAGCCGTCCTCCGTATCCGTAACAATATATATATATGTATATATATATATATATATGTATATATATATATATATATGTATATATATATATATATATATATGTATATATATATATGTATATATATATATGTATATATATATATATATATATGTATATATATATATGTATATATATATATGTATATATATATATATATATATATGTATATATATATATATATATATATATATACATATATATATATATATATATATATATATATATAATATAAAACACTGTGTGTGTGTGTGTGTGTGTGTGTGTGTGTGTGTGTGTGTGTGTGTGTGTGTGTGTGTGTGTGTGTGTGTAATGTTACCGATAGACTCCGAAACGGAGAGGCTTACGTGCTTGATATTTGGCATAGACATGCCCATTGAGCCTGGGACGAACATGGCCGAACTCAAAATATTTGACGATCCATATTTTTTATTCATATTTACCTCAGCGCATTTCAGCGAAGTACCCGCGAATCTCAGCCAGTCCGAGCAGCTCGCTGATTCGCTCAGAGCGATCACGTGATGTTCCATCCCCGCCGCTAGACTGATTCGCTCAGAGCGATCACGTGATGTGACCATTGCCATTCACTCCACATAGGTGGAGATGCAGTTACCGGGCGCCATCTTGGTTGGCATTCGATGCTGGGCGATGGTGATTTCCGTCACACGTTTGCACGTAATTCAGAGCGAAAAGCGATTGCGTTTTGTGTCGATTTTGTGCGATATGAATTAAATGTCTGATAGGGACCGGTAATTCCGCCAGGGGCGCTGCGCGCACTACTTACGTCATGCTGTGCATGGCACTCTGTGACCACCGTTGCGGTGCAATGCTTTGCAGGCAAATCGTTTTTATGCCATGGTATGTCATATTTTGGACTTAACCACTCTTCATGACTGATCATGTGACATCTACACACATGGCTACCACCGAGACGGATCCTGGTTTCACGTGAGTAATATTTACCATATTTGCTCGATTTTTGAAACCGATGCATGCAAATATCGTGTCTATACCACACCTAAAATATTTTTTAGAAAGAATAAGCACATCTCCCCTTTGAAAGTGCCCCCTGAAGTGTGTCCAGGTGGAATTTCTAAGTCGTAGGTCTTAGCAACTCTCACCAATCTTTTACCGCATGGATTTATCTCGAGTATTTACTAAACTGTGCTAAGTTGAAGTTGCGTACATATTTCAGCAGTTTTCAATGTAAATCGGTGTAATGTAACCTCCCCCCTCCCCCCTCCCCCCTCCTCCTCCCCCCTCCTCCTCCCCACCCCTACTACCCCACCGCCTCCCCTACTACCCCACCGCCTCCCCTACTACCCCACCGCCTCCCATCCCTCACCCTCTAACCCTCCCACTCCCCCCCTCCCCCCCCTATCCCTCCCCCTTCCCCTCCCATCCCTCACCCTCTCCCCTCCCCCTCCCATCCCTCCACCCCCTCCCCTCCCCCTTCCTCTCCCCCTCCCCCTTCCTCTCCCCCTCCCCCTCTTACCCCTCCCCCCCTTCCCCTCACCCTCCCCATCCACCCCTCTTCTCCCCTCTCCCCCTCCCCCTCTTCTCCCCTCTCCCCCTCCCCCTCTTCTCCCCTCTCCCCCTCTCCTCTCCCCCTCCCCTCCTCCCCCTCTTCTCCCCTCCCCCTCTTCTCCCCTCCCCCCCGTTCCCCTCTTCTCCCCTCCCCCCCGTTCCCCTCCCCTCCCCCCTCCCGGCAATGCCGGGTACTTCTGCTCGTATATATATATTTTATAAACATGAATTCAATTCCTGCATGGGGCTAAGTGTGAAAAACTTTGACTCAACACGGGACTCGAACCAAGGGCCTCCATCACTTTCACGGTGACCGCCCACTGCGCTATTGAGCCAAGTGGGAGAGGTAAAAAAAAAAAACATATGGACACAGACAGCTAGGACTTCCAGGAAAGAAATCGGTATTTCAGAAAAGTAGATCTGGGGTGAATTAACGGGGTTAGAAAAGATTAAGAGATCATTGATGAAGACCAGAAAAAGCACAGGGCCCAGAACACTGCCTTGGGGAACTCCAGCCTGAACAGGAAGGGGAGATGAGAGAAATCCATTCAGGGCCACACGTTGACTACTACCAGAGAGGAAGTCCGCAAGCCATGTGTGGAGATTTCCATGGATACCATCGGAGGAGAGTTTGGTGAGCAGAGCTGGGTGCCAGACCGTATCGAAGGCACGTAACATGTCAAGGTAAACAGCTCTGATTTCCTGTTTGACATTGAGGACCTCCATCCATTGTTGAGACAGCAGAAGCAGCATGTCCAGAGTAGAGTGACCTGGTCTGAATCCAAATTGATGATGAGAGATCAAGATATTGGAGAAGAGGAAGGATTTGATATCCGAAGCAATGATGGATTCCATGACTTTGCTGATAATTGGGAGCAGGCTGATTGGTCTGTAGTTGCAAGGATCTGTTTTTGCACCTTTTTTGTGTAAAGCGGTAAATGTTGGGAACATGATGACATGTCGGGGTTACCGTGCATGACTCAATGGGCAAAAACGTGGAACCGAGATCGTTTGTACTTATAGTTTTATATAATTAGGAAAGCTCTAAATGTTCACCGATGTGTAGAATATAGATCTACTGGTATATCTAAGGCAATTGGAATATAATTGAAATTCAGCAATGATTGTTTTTAAGACTAATTTTTTTTTCTATATCTGTGTATCAATCACACCCCCAACTTTTAACTTTTTGGTGATAAAAAAGCGCGGTTAATACACAAGAAAATACGGGAGTCTAATAAATGAATAAATCGCTTTCAATTCCCACCAACCAGTTTTTCATCACCTCAAACTTGCCATGTATACATTATACATTTGGCATTAGACGAATTGAAATTTTAAAGAATTTTGATAAAACAAGAGCAACTAGAATGGCACTCGGTAGAGATAATACCTCCACTAGGCTGAACAGTTTACGGTTTGTATCCCACTGATAGGCCAGATCTGGATCCGAACCTGAACCAAAATGTAATCGGCTTGTTATCATCACCTACCCAACTCATACACCTAGTTTTGTCATAATCCGTCCACAACTTTTTGAATTATCATGATATACATCTTTTTTTTAGCCCTTTCTCTGTGGTGAAATATCACTTGATAATATTAAAGAAAAGTCCCGTATCCGGATCGAATCTTCACCAAAATTGAATCGATTTGTCCTCGTCACACACCCAACCTGTCCACCAGGTTTCATCCAAATTCGTCCACAACTTTTTGAGATATCTTGCTCACAAACAGACAGACAGGAGTGAAAACATAACCTCCATCCACCTTCAGTGGCGGGGGTAATAAACAAAGAATAAATAATAATGTTGAACTATTGCCATCATTTCATTCAAATTAATCTCAAAGACTTTGCTTCAAGAAGAATCCACAGTAATTTGTAACTGCACACAGGTTGAAAGCACTTTTACTTAAAATGATGCAAAGGTGCATACATAGATTGGGGAAACATCTCGAGTCATTTTGAGAAAAATACATTTTAATCTCAGCCCTACCAGACCAGTTTCGCAAATCTTCTGTTGCATCGTTGATAGCTGTGGACCGTTTGGGCCGATCAACGTTCCCTCCAAGCAACATAGAAGAGTTCCTTCCAATGCCGGAAGATGTGACAGCCAGAGAGAATGGAGCGCAGGAGGACGTACGGCCAGCTGTCCCCTACACACAAGTGCACACAACAACAGTTTCTTCCAATTAACAATGTTAGTGTTTGGAATCTCCATAACACTTTTGATGGAGGACTACTGAAGACCTTATACATAGTGGACGCTCAGTGACAAAAGTCATCACAAGTGCGTGCATAAAAATGAGCTCATATTTGCACCATGGTTTGGATTTACACAAAATGGATGAGGCTTAACCATTTTCATAGGAACTTTTAAAAATAAAAATGTGTTAATGATGTGAACAAATGGATGTAATTACAAATTAAAAACTACAGCGAAGTCGATGGTGCGCCATATGGGAAATCCCCATGCTTCTCACCTAAAGCAAAGTTGAAAGATGGCAAAAGGTTCCACCAGGATTGACCCAATATCAATTTTTTAGTTAAAAATATTTTTCCACATTTTAACCCCTGTGGTCCTAAGTATCTAGGCATAAAATAATAACTCACTTGCTGATAGCACAAGTTGTTGCCTCCAGGAAGGCAGTGTTCAGTCCATCAGCCCGGCCATTGAGGAGGAGAGCCTCAACAAGAGGGACAGCAGCAGGAAGGGACAGGATAGGCAGGGAGATGAGGGAGAGGTGTTGGGTAGAGATTCTGCACCAGGAGAAAAAAAAAAAGTACAAAAAGTTGAAAAAAAAACAAAGCAGAGGAAAAGCAAATGGAAAAAAAAGGACATTACTCATACATCAGTTTAAAGGTTAATGGAACATTGCACCTTTGGACAGGCTATTACACATCAGTCTCACCAAGTCCATATCAGTTGACAATGCAAACGAGGCCTTGAGGAAGTAGACCCACCAGACCTCAAAGCAATTCAGTAGTCCAATTTACTTCCATTAAATCAACATACCCTGTACCTAAACACCCAGTCCAAGAGCCGTACCGTTGTGTCGTGGAGGTAAGCTCGTTAGCAAGCACGATCACGAGCTGCAGTGGGAAAAATAATTATAGAAGAACCACGTGGTTAAATCGATTACCAAGGTATCCTATTAAGGTCTTTACATGATAGTAAAATCTCATTCTGAATACTTTGCCACATACAAATAACCTTGGTCAGAGGATGCCATTTGGCCCATCATGCCTGTGCCATATCCGCACACCGATAAACTTTTAAAATACATTGGTTCATTGTTCATCTTTTCCCCTGCAGCCCCATACTCCCCACAGCCTACAATTTCCCCACTATTTACCTAACTTTCTCAAACTGAATAAATCATAGGATAAAAGTCAGATTATTGAACAGATTACAGTTCATGTTTTTCCTTTCATTTTCACCCTCAATCCACAATCACCTGTTCCAGGTGCTGCTGACGAAAAAGCATGTGAGAGAAGTCGAGCAGGCACCCTATAAACGCATCCGTGATGTCAGGCCCAAGCAGGAAATAGCAAAGCACTTGCTGTGAAGCACAAAAACAATTCAAGTACACTTAGATGGAGTAATGGTGAAAGGTACAACAGAGTGAAAGTTGAACGAGGATGACAAGAAATATACAGTACAGTAATTGCTTTTTCAGCTCAGAAAAAACATGTAATGGCAAACATGTTCAATGCCCACATTAAAGCTAATTATATACGGTATACATTTAAAAAAGGCTCTTCTGGCTCAACAGTTCCATAGGCTCCACCTATTATTAGGCACGACCAAAGTCACCCGGTGCTGCTGGGCAACGCAGGCTCCTTCCTTCCACCCTTTCCTCCTCCTTCCACCCCTTCCCCTCCCACATCACCAGGCCCTGCCTACTCCCACTCCACTCCTTCTTCCAACCTCTATCCCTTCCTCTGGGAGGGGTGGGGGGGGGGGGGGGGCAGAGAGAGAGAGAGAGAGAGTGGAGGATTCAGTTGGGGTCTGGAGGGGCAGACAGGAGGGAGGAGGGGGGGGGGGGGGACAGAGAGAGAGAGAGAGAGAGAGTGGTGGATTCAGTTTGGGTCTGGAGGGCAGACAGGAGGGAGGAGGGGGGGGGGGGACAGAGAGAGAGAGAGAGAGAGAGAGAGAGAGAGAGAGAGGAGAGTGGAGGATTCAGTTGGGGTCTGGAGGGGAGACAGGAGGGAGGAGGGAAGACTGGGAGACAGAGAAAGAAAGAGGGAGGGAGAGGGAAAGAGAGAGAGAGAGAGAGTGGAAGGGGCCGAGCAGGGAAGGGTGAGAGAATCACGCCTCACAACACGTCACTATATTATACACTCTGGGAGGGAGGGGTGCGAGGTGGGTGGTGGGAGCGAATGAAGGGGCCTTTATGCAATCCATAATAATATATGGATTTCCGTTATCTTGAAAAAAAGTCTCAGAACTTGGGTTATATACTTTAATCCATGACAGGCCATCGTGGAAAATCATGATATAATGCATAAAATCGCTCTTGGCTCCTAATTTGAAAACTACAGCACCTATAAAAGCGATGTGTACAGCGATTTATAGGTACGAAGATCAGACATTCGATGTTTTGAGTGAGGAAAGAGGAAAAAATAAATTTGGAGTGTGTAATCGAGCAGAAACCATTGCAGTGTGGTCCAAAGCAAGGAGTTTTTGAGCAGGCCGAAATTGAAGACCCCTGCGAGGGATAGTGGGATGACCAAGGATAAAGCCAGCTTTTCTTATAATTTAATAATCCGGTTAATTATCTTAAAAATGGGTGTTTTCATTTACCCAAACACCCACTTTTCATTTATGCACTCCTTTCGAGTTCCCTTAGTATGCATGCAAAGTTTCGGTCAGCTAGGTTTCATGGTTTTGGAGTTATGGAGAAGACACAGACAGACTGACTGACATACACTCTCTTATTATTATAGATGAGCTTAGCAGAGCTGCAATCCCCTACTTCTCTGGAGGATTGTACTGCAGGAATTACCGGGAAGACAATTTAATTATCTTCCGCGATTCAGAATTCACGTCTCTCCAAAACTCAACGATGGATATCCATGAACTTTCTCAAACTCAATGCTGATAAAACTGACATGCTGTTCTTTGGTACTCCGTCCGTTCATAAAAGATCCAACTCCAAATCGTGATATTTGGGGATCGCAATCTGACCACTGCTTCTATGGTTATAAAACCAGGAGTCACGGTGGACCAAACTCTTTCCTACAGTACATTCGACAGATTACTTTGTTGCTTTCCTCCTCCTCTTCCATTTGTAAGGAGTGTTAAGCTGGGCGTCTTGCCCGCAGGTATTAGTTGTTGGACATTAAAGATTACACAGTGTCCTTCGTGAAGAGTAGGCGAGCTATCGCTGGCACCGTGAACAAACTCCATATTCCTGCCCTAACTGCTGCTGGGAAGGTAACGACAAAACACCTTGTATAACTCTTGCTCAGGCAGCTGCTTTGGCGGCACCGAAGCTCTGTGAAGAGTATGGTACACCAGAGAGGGAAAAAGAGGTGGATAAATTACAGAAGGGAAGGGCTGTGTTTCATCTGATTTTGAACATTTAATCTGCTTCATTGCAGCAGGAGACTTCATCACTAAGTCGATTTGTATTTCTTGTACACGCTTATTTCATGGGAAGGGACTACAGGTTCCCTCTCTGTCTGTCCCACCTGTGGTTTTTTTAGACTTTCCCCATGCCATTTAACATATTCAACTGAAACTTGGGAACATGTATTTATGAAGACAAGTTGCAGAATAAGTACAAGTTTCAGGGCATTTCATCAATTTGTCACAGTTTTATGCCCTTTCTGGACTTAGGAAATACCACATCGGTAGGGGACATCTATTGCAAAGTGATTCTCAGGTGTGTATTTTTGGCTGCCGCCCAATTTACTCCATCATTTGTCAAAGCCCAGGAATCCAACCCTCTTATTCCCATAAGGAATTGGTTTTTGAACTATCGCGGTTTCGAATGTCGCAGCATTTTCTAGGAATGTAACCCCCGCGATATTTAAGGGTTTTCTGTATATGACAATTGATTGATTTGCCAAAGCTTGAATCACAAAAATAGTTTTTCATCAGTATGTAACCCAGTATTCCCAGTATTCCCAGTATTCCCAGTATTGGGAACAAACACCACAGTACCTGCAACCAGTGGTTGGCTGTATTGTGCAGCGCAGTAAGGGGTGCAGGGGTGTGCAATATAAAACAGCATCGCAGAAGCACCCGCACACACTCCTCTGCAGAACACGCCATGGAAGAGGTGATGCATACATGAGCTATTTACTTGTATTATACAACAGTTTTATACAATACCTTAAATTCACATCAGCTTTGGATTATAGAAACGAGTTGACTCGTCTATTCCAGTCTTCTACACCACAGGATGAAAGCCTGCATGGTCCATTGCTTGCTATCCGTAGCCATTGTGCTCCTGTGAATATTTGATTCGTTTGCTTGCTGGCAAGGTACAAAACTGAATTAAATAATGAATTATCTGCACTACTACCTCAAGTAAATATCATTAAATCAAAAATTGGACTTGATTAGGAGTTATTCATCATCTATCTATAATTCCAGTAATCTCTGTGTGTATGTGTGTGTGTGTATGTGTGTGTGTCTGTGACCGCTGTTTCTCGACAACCACGGGTCCGATATACTTGAAACTTGCCAGGTATATTGCTGGGGACCCGAGGATGTGCCTTTTCAAGGTTTCATATTAATCGGAGAAGTAGTTACCGAGCTATGGCGATTTCTTTACCAAACTCCGCAAGCCGTTCGCTTTGGACCAAACCATTTCATGTAAATAGAGGGGGGGGGGGATTGTCACCGTACTCGCAAGCCGTTCGCTTTGGCTTTGCGAATGGACCAAACCATTTCATGTAAATAGAGGGGGGGGGGGGGGGGGTTGTCACCGTACTCGCAAGCCGTTCGCTTTGGCTTTGCGAATGGACCAAACCATTTCATGTAAATAGAGGGGGGGGGATTGTCACCGTACTCGCAAGCCGTTCGCTTTGGCTTTGCGAATGGACCAAACCATTTCATGTAAATAGAGGGGGGGGATATAATTTTAGATATATATATAGTACGGGCATGCCCTAGTCTCTCTATAATGCAAGCAATCTCTGTGTGTCTGTGTGTATGTCTGTGTGTATGTCTGTGTGTATGTCTGTGACCGCTGTTTCTCGACAACCACTGGTCCGATCTAAGTGAAACTTGCCAGGTATATTGCTGGGGACCTGTGGATGTGCCTTTTCAAGGTTTGCTATTAATCGGACAAGTGGTTACCAAGTTATGGCCATTTATTTAGCAAACACATACGTTTTGTACGTGAACGAAGGAACAGCGAAGGACAAGAGCGAAGGAATGGCGAAGGACGAGAGCGAAGATCGAAGGAACAATGAAAGTTTTAATTTTTTTTTGCACGTACGGTCAAGCTACAGCGAAGGAACCGCGTGTGTGTTTGTTGTTCTCCTCTCTTTGTGCTTTACCTTGCGATGAAATTGCAAAATGGCAAAATATGTTGGCGCTAATTGAAGAATTGGCCATTAAAACTAATTTGCGATTAATCGTAACTGCGATATGCGAACTTCTGGACAGTGAGGCCTTATTTTTGGTACGTATGTCCACGTACTTACCTCTCCGCACGTACGGGCACGCACTAGTTAGTGGCAATGATGAAAGTTTGGTTGACAAAATTGCTTTGGCTAAAGTTACATTTTTGTTATTAATGCGTATTTTGACCATCGAAATTTGCTTCACTCGCACTGGTGTGTATGTGTGTGCGTGTGTGTGCGAAGCATGACAATGGAAATGTGATGTTATAAAGGGAGTCGCTTATGTACCATCTGCAGTAACGGTGGGATTACAGCACAGCCTTCCCAAAAGGTGCCCAAGCAAAGGAAACTGTCGTAGAGACTTCTCCACTGGCTACGGGAGAACGCAAGCAAACACGCACACACCATTCCATCAGATCAAAATACAACTTACACCAACTTACATACAATAAAATGAAAATAATACCTTTTAAATGAGTAAATGAGTAACACCTTTTTTTCCTATTTTACAGTCGTCAAATGAAGCCGAGTGTCGCATCTGCTAGGACTCACTGGTGGATGTTAAACGGTACTCGTCAAAAAGCATAGGCCATGTCAAAAACCTGACAAAATACTAAATTCCTCTTCTGGTTGAGGAGCTCCGACAGCAAGCTGTGATGGTGAAACGACCTCTCCAGGCTAGATTTTCAGCTAGGATACATTCAGGACAGCTCGTGGCCGACAGGATGCACCCAAGAGTGTTATGGAGCAACATAGGTGAGACGTGGACAAGTGCAATTAACATTTACAAGGATTTACAAGGAACTTTGGTGCAGGAGCCCATTCCGCCCATCATGCCTGTACGACACCAACACCAGATCCCTGTTCTAAAGCAAAATTATCACCTGAATTTCCATAACAATTAATGATTGACACCAGGTCCAGACAAAAGTTAAAGGATACGTCAAACGTAACTGTAATGAGGATACAACAAAGAAGCATGATGTGTCAAACGTCCTTTTTATGTCTTTAGAAATTGGTAATTCCGGCACAAAACTGGTCGTGTACATGGGTGGCACAAGGGAATAAAAACAAAGATACTAAAGGGTGTCCACAAAGTCACGCATCATAGCAAAACATTTATTTGTAAGGTTTGCTACATCAGTTGTTCAAAATGTGTCCCACCAATCTCAAAACATGTCTGTAAACGGAAAAGCAGGTTTCTCTGAATGTTCAACATATCCGGGCTAATTGATGAATAAATAAATATATATGTATATATACTATACATCCAAAAAAAATTAATACACTAGATAAATTAAATAATTCCCGATGATGCGCGAATTTGTGGACACCCTGTAGAACGGCAAAGTTTACATTTTGTAGGCCACTGATGTTCTTGGGAAAAATCCCAGGAGCAGGATATCGCAAAACATTGTGGACAGATTCAGAGGAAATGTGGCGGACAGGTTGAGTGTGTGACAAGGACAAATTGATTGGATTTCGGTGAAGATCCAGATCCAATAATTTTTTAAGTGATTCTTCACCATTGAGAGATGCGGCCAAAAACGATATACTGTATATCACAATATGTCAAAAAGTTATGGACGAGTTATGAGAAAACTCGGTGGACGAGTTGACTCGGTGACGAGAACAAGCCGATTAGATTTCGTTTCAGGTCCGAATCCAGATCCGGCCCATCAGTGGATACAAAACGTAAACTGTTCATCCTGGCGGAGGTGTGCGCTCTACCGAGTACCGTTCTAGTTACGCCACCAAAGGTGGGCGGACGTTATGTTTTCACCCATGTGTCTGTCTGTTTGTCTATCTGTGAACAGGACATTTATAAAGGTTGTGGACTGATTCAGAGGAAATGTGGAGGTTGAATATGTAACAAGGACTAAATGACGACGTTTTGGTGAAGATCCAGATCAGAGATTTTAAAAAGTGATTCTTCACCATTGAGAGATCGGGGCCAAAATCGATGTATAGCAAATCTGGAAAGGTTGCGCTCAGATTTGGACAAACCTTGGTGGACAGGTTGGGTGAGTGACATGGAAGATTTGATTCAATTTGGGTGAAGATATAAATCCGGATCAGGATCCGATCATTTAAGCAATTCTTCACGATTGAGATCCATTCTTCTTCACCATTGAGAGATTGATTCTTCACCATTGAGAGATCGATTCTTCACCATTGAGAGATCGATTCTTCACCATTGAGAGATTGATTCTTCACCATTGAGAGATTGATTCTTCACCATTGAGAGATTGATTCTTCACCATCGAGAGATCGATTCTTCACCATTGAGAGATTGATTCTTCTTCACGATTGAAAGATTGATTCTTCACCATTGAGAGATTGATTCTTCACCATTGAGAGATTGATTCTTCACCATTGAGAGATTGGTTCTTCACCATTGAGAGATTGATTCTTCACCATCGAGACATTGATTCTTCACCATCGAAACATTGATTCTTCACCATTGAGATTGATTCTTCACCATTGAGATTGATTCTTCACCATCGAGACATTGATTCTTCACCATTGAGAGATTGATTCTTCACCATTGAGAGATTGATTCTTCACCATTGAGACCGATTCTTCACCATTGAGAGATTGATTCTTCTTCACGATTGAGAGATCGATTATTCACCATTGAGATTGATTCTTCACCATTTAGAGATCGATTCTTCACCATTGAGAGATTGATTCTTCTTCACCATTGAGAGATCGATTCTTCACCATTGAGAGATTGATTCTTCACCATTTAGAGATCGATTCTTCACCATTGAGAGATCGATTCTTCACCATCGAGAGGTCAATTCTTCACCATCGAGAGATCGATTCTTCACCATCGAGAGATTGATTCTTCACCATCGAGATCGATTCTTCACCATTGAGAGGTCGATTCTTAACCATTGAGAGATTGATTCTTCACCATCGAGAGATCGATTCTTCACCATTGAGAGATTGATTCTTCACCATTGAGAGATTGATTCTTCTCCATTGAGATTGATTCTTCACCATTGAGAGGTCAATTCTTCACCATCGAGAGATCGATTCTTCACCATCGAGAGATCGATTCTTCACCATCGAGATCGATTCTTCACCATTGAGGTCAATTCTTCACCATTGAGAGATTGATTCTTCACCATTGAGAGACTGATTCTTCACCATCGAGAGATTGATTCTTCACCATCGAGAGATTGATTCTTCACCATCGAGAGGTCAATTCTTCACCATCGAGAGATTGATTCTTCACTATTGAGAGATCGATTCTTCACCATTGAGAGGTCGATTCTTCACCATTGAGAGATTGATTCTTCACCATTGAGATTGATTCTTCACCATTGAGAGATTGATTCTTCACCATCGAGAGGTCAATTCTTCACCATCGAGAGATCGATTCTTCACCATTGAGAGATCGATTCTTCACCATTGAGAGATCGATTCTTCACCATTGAGAGATCGATTCTTCACCATCGAGAGATTGATTCTTCACCATTGAGATCGATTCTTCACCATCGAGAGGTCAATTCTTCACCATCGAGAGATCGATTCTTCACCATTGAGAGATCGATTCTTCACCATTGAGAGATTGATTCTTCACCACTGAGAGACTGAATCTTCACCATTGAGAGATTGATTCTTCTTCACGATTGAGAGATTGATTCTTCACCATTGAGAGATTGATTCTTCACCATCGAGAGATTGATTCTTCACCATCGAGAGGTCAATTCTTCACCATTGAGAGGTCAATTCTTCACCATCGAGAGATCGATTCTTCACCATCGAGAGATCGATTCTTCACCATCGAGAGATCGATTCTTCACCATTGAGGTCAATTCTTCACCATTGAGAGATTGATTCTTCACCATTGAGAGACTGATTCTTCACCATCCAGAGATTGATTCTTCACCATCGAGAGATTGATTCTTCACCATCGAGAGGTCAATTCTTCACCATCGAGAGATTGATTCTTCACCATTGAGAGATAGATTCTTCACCATTGAGAGGTCGATTCTTCACCATTGAGAGATTGATTCTTCACCATTGAGATTGATTCTTCACCATTGAGAGATTGATTCTTCACCATCGAGAGATCGATTCTTCACCATCGAGAGGGCAATTCTTCACCATTGAGAGATCGATTCTTCACCATTGAGAGATCGATTCTTCACCATTGAGAGATCGATTCTTCACCATTGAGAGATCGATTCTTCACCATCGAGAGATTGATTCTTCACCATTGAGATCGATTCTTCACCATCGAGAGGTCAATTCTTCACCATCGAGAGATCGATTCTTCACCATTGAGAGATCGATTCTTCACCATTGAGAGATTGATTCTTCACCACTGAGAGACTGAATCTTCACCATTGAGAGATTGATTCTTCTTCACGATTGAGAGATTGATTCTTCACCATTGAGAGATTGATTCTTCACCATCGAGAGATTGATTCTTCACCATTGAGAGATTGATTCTTCTTCACCATTGAGAGATTGATTCTTCACCATCGAGAGATCGATTCTTCTTCACCATCGAGAGATTGATTCTTCACCATTGAGAGATTGATTCTTCTTCACCATCGAGAGATTGATTCTTCTTCACCATCGAGAGATCGATTCTTCTTCACCATCAAGAGATCGATTCTTCACCATTGAGATTGATTCTTCTTCACCATCGAGAGATCGATTCTTCACCATTGAGAGATTGATTCTTCTTCACCATCGAGAGATTGCTTCTTCACCATTGAGAGATCGATTCTTCACCATTGAGAGATCGATTCTTCACCATTGAGGTCGATTATTCACCATTGAGAGATTGATTCTTCTTCACGATTGAGATCGATTCTTCACCATTGAGAGATTGATTCTTCACCATCGAGAGATCGATTCTTCACCATTGAGAGATCGATTCTTCACCATTGAGAGATCGATTCTTCACCATTGAGAGATCGATTCTTCACCATCGAGAGATTGATTCTTCACCATTGAGATCGATTCTTCACCATCGAGATGTCAATTCTTCACCATCGAGAGATCGATTCTTCACCATTGAGAGATCGATTCTTCACCATTGAGAGATTGATTCTTCACCACTGAGAGACTGAATCTTCACCATTGAGAGATTGATTCTTCTTCACGATTGAGAGATTGATTCTTCACCATTGAGAGATTGATTCTTCACCATCGAGAGATTGATTCTTCACCATTGAGAGATTGATTCTTCTTCACCATTGAGAGATTGATTCTTCTTCACCATCGAGAGATTGATTCTTCTTCACCATCGAGAGATCGATTCTTCTTCACCATCGAGAGATCGATTCTTCACCATTGAGATTGATTCTTCTTCACCATCGAGAGATTGCTTCTTCACCATTGAGAGATCGATTCTTCACCATTGAGAGATCGATTCTTCACCATTGAGGTCGATTATTCACGATTGAGAGATTGATTCTTCTTCACGATTGAGATCGATTCTTCACCATTGAGAGATTGATTCTTCACCATCGAGAGATCGATTCTTCACCATTGAGAGATCGATTCTTCACCATTGAGAGATCGATTCTTCACCATCGAGAGATCGATTCTTCTTCACCATCGAGAGATCGATTATTCTTCACCATCGAGAGATCGATTCTTCTTCACCATCGAGAGATCGATTCTTCACCATCGAGAGATTGATTCTTCTTCACCATCGAGAGATCGATTCTTCTTCACCATCGAGAGATCGATTCTTCACCATTGAGAGATTGATTCTTCTTCACCATCGAGACATCAATTCTTCACCATTGAGAGATTGATTCTTCTTCACCATCGAGAGATCGATTCTTCACCATTGAGATTGATTCTTCTTCACCATCGAGAGATCGATTCTTCACCATTGAGAGATTGGTTCTTCTTCACCATCGAGAGATTGATTCTTCACCATTGAGACCGATTCTTCACCATCGAGAGATTGATTCTTCACCATTGAGACCGATTCTTCACCATTGAGGTCGATTCTTCACCATTGATGTCGATTCTTCACCATAGACGTCGATTCTTCACCATTGAGAGATTGATTCTTCTTCACCATCGAGAGATTGATTGTTCACCATCGAGAGATTGATTCTTCACCATTGAGAGATTGATTCTTCTTCACCATCGAGAGATTGATTCTTCACCATTGAGAGATTGATTCTTCACCATCGAGAGATTTATTCTTCACCATCGAGAGATTGATTCTTCACCATTGAGATTGATTCTTCACCATTGAGAGATTGATTCTTCACCATTGACAGAATGATTCTTCACCATTGACAGAATGATTCTTCACCATTGACAGAATGATTCTTCACCATTGACAGAATGATTCTTCACCATTGACAGAATGATTTTTCACCATTGACAGAATGATTCTTCACCATTGAGGTCGATTCTTCACCATTGAGGTCGATTCTTCACCATTGAGATTGATTCTTCACCATTGACAGAATGATTCTTCACCATTGAGAGATTGATTCTTCTTCACCATCGAGAGATAGATTTTTCACCATTGAGAGACCGATTCTTCACCATTGAGAGACCGATTCTTCACCATTGAGAGACCGATTCTTCACCATTGAGAGACCGATTCTTCACCATTGAGAGACCGATTCTTCACCATTGAGAGACCGATTCTTCACCATTGAGAGACCGATTCTTCACCATTGAGAGATTGATTCTTCACCAGCGAGAGATTGATTCTTCACCATTGAGAGATTGATTCTTCACCATTGAGGTCGATTCTTCACCATTGAGAGATTGATTCTTCACCATTGACAGAATGATTCTTCACCATTGACAGAATGATTCTTCACCATTGAGGTCGATTCTTCACCATTGAGGTCGATTCTTCACCATTGAGGTCGATTCTTCACCATTGAGGTCGATTCTTCACCATTGAGGTCGATTCTTCACCATTGAGGTCGATTCTTCACCATCGAGAGATTGATTCTTCACCATCGAGAGATTGATTCTTCACCATCGAGAGATTGATTCTTCACCATCGAGAGATTGATTCTTCACCATCGAGAGATAGATTCTTCACCATCGAGAGATAGATTCTTCACCATCGAGAGATTGATTCTTCACCATCGAGAGATTGATTCTTCACCATCGAGAGATTGATTCTTCACCATCGAGAGATTGATTCTTCACCATCGAGAGATTGATTCTTCACCATCGAGAGATTGATTCTTCACCATCGAGAGATTGATTCTTCACCATCGAGAGATTGATTCTTCACCATCGAGAGATTGATTCTTCACCATCGAGAGATTGATTCTTCACCATCGAGAGATTGATTCTTCACCATCGAGAGATTGATTCTTCACCATCGAGAGATTGATTCTTCACCATCGAGAGATAGATTCTTCACCATTGAGATTGATTCTTCACCATTGAGATAGATTCTTCACCATTGAGTTATTGGGCCATAAACTATATACATGATATTTTAAAATTTGTGGACGAGCTATAACAAAACTTGGTGGATGAGTTGGTTCGGTGACAAGGAGAAGCCGATTCGATTTTGTTTCAGGTCCGGCTCCAGATCCGGTCTATCAGTGGATAGAAAACATAAACCGTTTAGCCAGGTGGAGGTGTGTGCTCTACCAAGTACCGTTCTAGTTTTGCTGTTTTGGCTTTTTTACTTCCTTTGACAGTAAGAGTAAGTGCATCCTTGGAGGTAAACAAACAAATCATCGGGGCTACACATAATCAGCTTCATCCGCAAACACAACAACCATTACTATTTGATGACAAATGTCAGGGTTTAATATTATTACGCTGCCCTCACCTGCCCGGCTGTGGCACGTTCCAGTTGGTGGAGCAACGTCCGCAGGGCAGGTAAATCGGAGTGCCAGGACTCGGCTTGCCAAGCAGTGATCTTCTCGAGCCAATGAGACAGCACACCCTCTCCCAGATTCAAGGTCTTCGACATACTTCATGCCTCCACGGAGTCGGTAGGCCTCGGTGCTCACGGACGCACCAGCTGTGCGTGAATCATTGAACCGGTCCTTATCTTCGGTCTCTTCTTATGGCCTCTCTTGTCCCGCAAACCGGGTTGTTTTTATTTGGAAGATTTTCACGTGAAAATGCTTCGTGTTCGTTCAGCGAACGCCTCGTCAAGTTCGTATTCCGGCGCCAATGAACACGCGCGTGCACTCGGACCGCCCATTCGCCGATTCCAATAAGCAGATTCGCGACACGGGTGGCATTTTGGAATCCCTATATATTTTTCTCTCCACACTTTCATGTTTGGAATTTTTATTTTAATCGAGGTCACTTCCTGGGAACTCGTTGTCGTCCGGATAGTGATGTGAATCCAGCTGCCTCATCCGCATTCCGCAGGTCATGTTATGCTTTGGGTTCCTTCCGGGTAGCGACGGCCGTCGCCATTTTTTTTTTGCGCGGTGAAAACAACTCCCTAGCAACGACTTGAACGCCGTTGCTGGCGATGATACTGCTCGTAGTTTTTGTTGCGTAGTCCGAGAAAATGCGGTTCAATTATCTGGAAAGTCTTAGTAAAGATGATAAACATCGTTATGAGGTGAAATTGTATGCGATTGGGCGAGAAAGGTTTCCTTATAGGGAATGAGGGTCCACAAAAAATGAGCGCTGAATGACGACTTCATTGGGAATCGGATAGCACTCCGGAGGCCGACAGATGTTATTGTGGAATTATAAAAGTACTCACGGCACTCAGTAGAGAGCATACCTCGTAAAAAAATCGACTAGCCGGATCTGGATCTTCACCAAAATTGAATCGATTCTTCCTTGTCGCACACCCTACCTGTCCACCAAGCTTCGTCCAAATCCGTCCGCAACCTTTTGAGATATCCTGCTATATATCGTTTTTGGCCCTGTCTCCAATGGTGAAGAATCACTGAAAAAAATCGACTAGCCGGATCCGGATCTTCACCAAAATTGAATCGATTCTTCCTTGTCGCACACCCTACCTGTCCACCAAGCTTCGTCCAAATCCGTCCGCAACCTTTTGAGATATCCTGCTATATATCGTTTTTGGCCCTGTCTCCAATGGTGAAGAATCACTGAAAAAAATCGACTAGCCGGATCCGGATCTTCACCAAAATTGAATCGACTAGTCCTTGTCGCACACCCAACCTGTCCACCAAGCTTCGTCCAAATCCGTCCGCAACCTTTTGAGATATCCTGCTATATATCGTTTTTGGCCCTGTCTCCAATGGTGAAGAATCACTGAAAAAAATCGACTAGCCGGATCCGGATCTTCACCAAAATTGAATCGATTCTTCCTTGTCGCACACCCTACCTGTCCACCAAGCTTCGTCCAAATCCGTCCGCAACCTTTTGAGATATCCTGCTATATATCGTTTTTGGCCCTGTCTCCAATGGTGAAGAATCACTGAAAAAAATCGACTAGCCGGATCCGGATCTTCACCAAAATTGAATCGATTCTTCCTTGTCGCACACCCTACCTGTCCACCAAGCTTCGTCCAAATCCGTCCGCAACCTTTTGAGATATCCTGCTATATATCGTTTTTGGCCCTGTCTCCAATGGTGAAGAATCACTGAAAAAAATCGACAGCTGGATCCGGATCTTCACCAAAATTGAATCGACTAGTCCTTGTCGCACACCCAACCTGTCCACCAAGCTTCGTCCAAATCCGTCCGCAACCTTTTGAGATATCCTGCTATATATCGTTTTTGGCCCTATCTCCAATGGTGAAGAATCACTGAAAAAAATCGACAGCTGGATCCGGATCTTCACCAAAATTGAATCGACTAGTCCTTGTCGCACACCCAACCTGTCCACCAAGCTTCGTCCAAATCCGTCCGCAACCTTTTGAGATATCCTGCTATATATCGTTTTTGGCCCTATCTCCAATGGTGAAGAATCACTGAAAAAAATCGACCAGCTGGATCCGGATCTTCACCAAAATTGAATCGATTCTTCCTTGTCGCATACCCAACCTGTCCACCAAGCTTCGTCCAAATCCGTCTGCAACCTTTTGAGATACCCTGCTATATATCGTTTTTGGCCCTATCTCCAATGGTGAAGAATCACTGAAAAAAATCGACCAGCTGGATCCGGATCTTCACCAAAATTGAATCGACTAGTCCTTGTCGCATACCCAACCTGTCCACCAAGCTTCGTCCAAATCCGTCTGCAACCTTTTGAGATACCCTGCTATATATCGTTTTTGGCCCTATCTCCATTGGTGAAGAATCACTGAAAACAATCGACCAGCTGGATCCGGATCTTCACCAAAATTGAATCGATTCTCCCTTGTCGCATACCCAACCTGTCCACCAAGCTTCGTCCAAATCCGTCCGCAACCTTTTGAGATATCCTGCTATATATCGTTTTTGGCCCTATCTCCAATGGTGAAGAATCACTGAAAAAATCGACCAGCTGGATCCGGATCTTCACCAAAATTGAATCGATTAGTCCATGTCGCATACCCAACCTGTCCACCAAGCTTCGTCCAAATCCGTCTGCAACCTTTTGAGATATCCTGCTATATATCGTTTTTGGCCCTATCTCCATTGGTGAAGAATCACTGAAAACAATCGACCAGCTGGATCCGGATCTTCACCAAAATTGAATCGATTCTTCCTTGTCGCACACCCAATCTGTCCACCAAGCTTCGTCCAAATCCGTCCGCAACCTTTTGAGATATCCTGCTATATATCGTTTTTGGCCCTATCTCCAATGGTGAAGAATCACTGAAAAAATCGACCAGCTGGATCCGGATCTTCACCAAAATTGAATCGATTCTTCCTTGTCGCATACCCAACCTGTCCACCAAGCTTCGTCCAAATCCGCCTGCAACCTTTTGAGATATCCTGCTATATATCGTTTTTGGCCCTATCTCCAATGGTGAAGAATCACTTCAAAGTTCTAGTAGCCGGATTCGGATCTTCACCAAAATTGAATCGATTCTTTCTTGTCGCACACCCAACCTGTCCACCAAGCTTCGTCCAAATCCGTCCACAAGTTTTTGTGGACGGATTTGCTTGCTATGTTCGTCCAAATCCGTCTCTTTTTACTACCTTGTCTCCATCATTGCCACTTCTGCTCTCCCTGTCCCTCGAGTTTACCTGTATACTCCAGAAATAGAATGCACACATTCTTCCTTCCAGTAACCCCCTCCTGGTTAAACTTCCAAAATCTAGGCTGACTGCACACCTCAACTATTTTATACCTCACTTCTCCCATCTATGGAATTAGCGTTCAGAGGTTGTTCTGTCCCACTCTTTCCTCCAGGGCTTCAAGCAAACTATTTACCACCATCTCTTGTCATCCCCAATTCCGACCCATGATCCTTATTACCCCCATTAACCTCTCCTAACACAACCATCTTACTTGCTAATTTCAGTGTTTCTAACCTCCTCCCTTTCCTCTTATCCCGGTCGTGTATTCCTTTAATGTTTGTCCCACTGTCAGATCTTCCTTGCTCTTCCATGAGCCCTGCTCCTTCAAATAAAGTAAATGTAATAATCCATATGGAGGCTTGGCACGCGGAAAAATTTTTCCGCCCCATCACGTGTGTTCAAAATGATGTTCTGAAACGTTATATATATGGCTGTGTGTGTTTGTTGAGGCATGATGTTATCTGTAAAGTCCAGTGGAGTAAAAAGGCAACAAGTTATGATGTAGTAGTTGCACTTGAAACTGTGAAAAGATCACGAAAGTTCGGGAATTTTCTGGTAACTTTTGGATATTGAACTATCTCGTTATCGAGCAATTTATCGAGGTCTCTGCTTATATTCAACCATCTCATAAATACTGGTAGTTCATGGATGTTTGATCTTGCTCTTATAGTAAATATAAATGGTACAGCAGAGGAAGAGAGCAGATATAGAGAGCCAGCCATTCATTGCTTGGCTGTGTATAGCGTGTATAACTTGGGCTTCTTTTTTATACAGAGGTCGAGGCTCATGGAAGAGTGAGGACACAGAACAGATCAGGACACAAAATGGCAAAGGGAACATCAGGAGATGGAAAACGCCAAGAGCAGGACAGAGGGATAAGGTAGACGGGGACGGACAGACTAGGGATCCAGGTAACGATGAAGCTCAGGGGAGAATGCAAGGGATGGACCAGATGGATGCATAAGCTTCTGTGACTCCTTGTCCTACTTTAACTTTGAAGTAATTGCAAGGTTTGGACCATACCCAGCTAGCTGCTGGTTTTGCACCACATACTACATAGCATCATGGCCCAAATGGCGAAAACACATTTGCAAGTTGGGGATAAGGAAACACTGACTTTTCCACAATGAAATGTATAGCCTTGTTGTTGTTGTTGTTGTTGTTGTTGTTGTTGTTGTTGTTGTATAGCCCAAGACAGTTCTCTCAAACAAGCCTGTGGCATGGAGACAGCCAATCGATCTCGCGGGAGCGACCCAGAGTACCCCCACATCCAGGATGGTGTACCTCCACCTTCACAAAGTCAGGGCCACGACAGAGTTAGAGAGAGAGTACGAGAGAGAGAGTGATAGAGAAAGAGTGAGAAAGAGAGAGACAAGAGGGAAAGGGCCAGTCCATGGGGACCGATTGGCACTCCTCCCCCCCCATGAATCCGGACAACAGTTAGTAATGGGGAAGATTTGGCCCCCGACTTGCATTGGGGGGTACAACCACCACAAAGAGGCATCCCCAATAGTTGTTATAGCCTTGTTGTCCCTGCAGCACTAGCATAGAGAATCAGTGATGGGCACTTTTTTAATGCCTGGAATCCTGATATATAGATGGCTCTTCAAGCACCAGGAACAAGAAGGACAAGTCATAGCAAGAAGAGACAGCATTGCAAATGAACAGGGAGGCCCCAAAGTAAAGCTTCTGGAGAACAAACGCTCATGAATGCAATATCGGATGCGTGTATGTCTTTGTCCTGCATATAATAATACGTGCACGTTCCTTTTTTACAATAAGAGAATTGTAATGACGATGATGATGATGTCTTTAAAGGCCACAATTATTCTCAACTCCTGAGGTTTGCTGGGGAAAGTTTTTGGCCAAATCTTTCACCAACGGAGTGGCCCGGCCTTACGTTTGACTAAGTAGCAGCAGGAATTTGTCCAGGGTGTCGGTGATAGCACACAGGTTGTTCACAAAAGGCACTGTGGAATCTTTATGGTCCACCAACTAATAATGTTAGCAGATGGAAAACCCAGTTTAACGTCGATCTGAGGGACGACACACACATCGATGCTTCTCTCTGGATGTGACACACCAAGACAACAGTTTATAATTAGGCCGAGATTTGCACCCAGGCTAGACAGCTTTGATGTACAGTCACGTGAAAAAGTAAGGACACCCCATGTAAAGTTTTGACTTTTTCAACATATTTCAACATACAGCTATTTGATCTTCATTTCAACAATATTGAGAGATAAAGGTGATATAATATAACAAATATCATGAAACATTTACATTTTGTAGTCTATTGTATAATTTTAAAAAACATAAATGCAAATTTCACATGTGGAAAAAGTAAGTACACCCTTGGCTCTAATAGGTGGTATTGCCCCCTTTGGCAGAAACAACCTCAAGTAGGCGTTTCTTATAACTGTCTACCAGTCTCTCACATCGACTGGGAGAAATTTTTGCCCACTCCTCCATGCAAAATTCTTTCAGCTGTGTGATGTTTGAGGGGTTTCTTGCATGCACAGCTCGTTTCATATCCCCCCACAACATCTCGATGGGATTTAGATCCGGGCTTTGACTTGGCCATTCCAGAACCCTCCATTTCTTTCTTTTCAGCCATTCCTTGGTGGATTTACTGGTATGTTTAGGGTCATTGTCATGTTGCAAGGTCCACCTTCGGTTGAGCTTCAACTTTCCGACAGATGGCCTCACATTATCCTCAAGCACCCTCTGCTACAATGAAGAATTCATAGTGGATTCTATGATGGTGAGCTGCCCAGGCCCTGATGCCCCAAACCATAATATTTCCACCACCATGCTTTACAGTTGGTATCAGGTTCTTGTGGTCAAATGCTGTCTTTGGTTTTTGCCAAACATGTCTTCTGGTACTGTGGCCAAATAGCTCTACCTTTGACTCATCTGTCCAGAGCACATTGTTCCAGAAGTGCTGGTCTTTGCCTAGGTGTTCATTGGCAAACTTTAGTCTTGCCCTGATGATCTTTCTGGACAGCAAAGGTTTCCTTCTGGCACACATCCCATGTAGATCAAATTTGTGCAGCCTCTTTCTAATGGTAGACGCGTGCACTTTGACATCAACAGTGGCAAGAACTACCTGTAGGTCCCGTGATTACATTCTGGTGTTCTTACAGACTTATTTCAGCATCTTGCGGTCTGCTCTCGGGCTGAACTTGCTGGGATGGCCTGGCCTGAACAAGTTCGCAGTTGTTTGGAATCTTCTCCACTTGTAGATGATCTTCCGGACAGTCGAATGATTGATTTCAAATTGTTTGGAGATCTTTTTAAATCCCTTCCCAGACTCATAGGCATCTATAACCTTCTTTCTGAAGGCCCCAGAGAGCTCGTTTGATCTAGGCATGGTGATGACGCACACTTCAACAACAAAGAGCAAACCAAACGAAATGTCTGAGGTTTAAATAAGACAGGTTCCTCCAAGATCCTCTCTAACGATGTTCTAATCATTTGCACCTGAGCTGGTGCACCTGATTCTAATTTTAGGTATTTGAAGTCGTGATAAATGTAGAGGTGTACTTACTTTTTCCACATGCGAAACTTGCATTTGTTTATTTAAATTATACAATGGACTACAAAATGTAAATGTTTCATGATATTTGTTATATTATATCACCTTTATCTATCAATATTGTTGAAATGAAGATCAAATAGCTGTATGTTGAAATATGTTGAAAAACTCAAAACTTTACATGGGGTGTACTTACTTTTTCACGAGACTGTATGTGTGCATACCTCTCGGCTGTCCTACCAGCCGAAATTAACAATGGTGAATCACAATATGTGAAAAGCCCTCCAATTCAGAAAGTGTGAAATTGTTAACGAGTTTGGTGTTGTTGTGTCTCATACAAAATCTCAGCTCATGGAAAAGCAAGATAACAAAGGGCATAAAGGCAAGACATTGAAGGGAGGGGCAGTGGGGCCACAGTTGGACATATCAAGCAAGGGGATGAACAAACAAGAAGAAAGAGGAATAGGAAAGAAGTAAAACGTGAAGTAAAGAAGGAAAGAAGAAATAGAAAGAGGAAAGAAGGAGATGATGGAGTAATGTTGTTGAGTTTTCACAATATCAAGGTGGAGGGCACTTGCAGAATTACCTGGAAAAGAACAAAGAGGAAACAAAGCAGATGAACAGTTTTTGAGTATTAAGGCACTAAAGTCACTTTGACTATTAAGAATGGTTAATGAAACTGGCATCTGACCGTACGGCAGTGAAAGGGAGGGTTGGTCTAACCGAAGGCATACACCAGGCAAGAAGGCCTATGCAAAAAACAGGACAATCCAGCAATACAGAACAAAAAAAAATAATCATGCTCAAGTAATTTGTCAAAAAAGGTTTTATCAGAGACCTAGGAAAGTACTTTCAAGAAAAGTGTGTGATTTAACAAATTCCAACTTGCACTTCCTGAGGGTAAAATGGTTGCAAGTGTTGAGTCAGCAATTACTGCGCTTTCCCACTGAGGGAAAGTTTATGGTGTTCCATGTTGCAGAGGCCATTAGCACGTTTATGCGGTACAATCGAACGAGAGAGATGCAATCTCACAAAGAGAAAACGTTTTTGCTTTAAAATACCTCAGAGAAGGTGGACAAATTGGTCATTGCACAGGATGACAAGAGTAGAGCAGTCGTAGTGCTGAATTGTGAGCATTATCTTAATAGGTAGAAGTGGAATTTTCATGTGAACAACCTGGGGATGACCATCAACAACCATCCCCATCCACAAGTTGCAGATAGTGGATCCACTTCGGGTTATGAGGGTTAGCTGGTATAATGGTGATGCTTACAAAATTCTTCAAATACCCAATGATACAATCATCACCTGGTGAGCCTGAGGCGCTAGAAAACCTCAACCTCACTCCCGCCCCACCTTTCCCACGCTCTGTGGGTATTCATGGTCAGAGCAAGAGTATGAGAAGAACTCTGATGTAACTCCAATGGACTGGAGAAGCTCGTGAGGCTCTGGATGCTAATGATCCTAGTAGATGATGAGTACAAACCTAATTCATCCTCAGTAAATGCCGATGCACCGTAGTTACAGCCAGTTGAAAACATGACGAGTTCACATAACAGCACTAGGGTTCAAGCCCCCGATTCAATCTTTCATTAATCTCATAGGTTTACTAGGCCTGATGATGATGAGATCCTAAACCCGCAAGAACGGATCTCATCTGAAATGAGATCAACGAAATAAATTTCCACCCTAAGAAACTTTCGTTTTTTGAGCAGCCCAACTGTCATACTTTATCATCCACTTGTGTTATTGAAGAACTTGAGCACATTGATTGCTTTAGTATTTCATTGACTTGTAATGAAAAACATAGAAGAGTTCACCAACTACGAGACTCAGATATATTCAAACCTTCAGAAATGGCAGGTCCACCGTGTTCACAGCTTCTGAAATTGACGCAGCAATTGGTCGAGTTGAAATTGGAGTCAAATCTTCCTCACTCAATATCCTTATATCGATTACCAAAATATTGGATGAGATTGTATTAGCAATCCTAGTGAGATGCCATTGCTACGCTACGCACATGCTACGCACAGGTGGGAGGCCAGAAGCAAACAGACAATGCAGAAACGGCGAATGCTAAAGCATGAAACCAATCAATTCTACATTCCTGTAGCACCTTCAGTCACACGTCAGACATGGAAAGCAAGTTCGCGAAGGACTTCCATGAAAAACGTATCCGTACGCAAACAAACGGGCACGTTTGTTCTATACCCAGTCAATGGCGAATCTGCATCTGGCGATCTGCGAATTCACGTTTAGAAAGTAGAAACCGTCACGGCATTTCGTCATTCACTTGACCTCGATATCTCTTTTTTCATTCCAAACAGCATAACTCCAATCACAAAGTAAATAACATTAATATAATCAATAAACTTTTAACAACATTCGTGACATAAACAAATATTTAAACCCTGATGTGAAGTTCCGTACGGTTGGGTGAATACAATTACGAATTCAAAATCGTAATTGTATTCACTCAATTCCAATCATGAATTGATACTTTAATAAAACGATTAACACAATTAACGTTTAACGATTTAACATTACGATTGAATGGCAGTTGTATTGGGATATTATCAAACCCGCTCATTGCCATAATCTGTCCACTTCCGGATTCGCCGCAGGTTCGTAATTCTCATCAAAATCTAAACAGTATTTGTAGAATTTCAATAAAAGCCACATCACTGTTCATATCGGTAAATATTATTCCATCGTGTTTGGAAAAACTGGAAAATTGGAAAAATTGGAAAGACAATATGGCCTATTTTACTCCAGGGGGTCCTAGGATTACGCACCCAAAATATCGTTGCGATCGGTTCAGCCGTTTTTGCGGTACCTTCGAACGGACAGACAGATGGACATTTAGTGAATTCTAGTAAGATTAAAAGGGAACCCTATAATTTGTTTTATCACACTATCTCCAACCAACGTCAGTGACAAATCAAGTGTGGAGGAGTTTTACGAAAGCCTAAACTGGGTAGTGTCATCTATCCCTTCACACACATGTCTTATACTTGGAAGGGATTTCAATGCTCAAGTGTTGAACGGTTTTTCTTACCACAGCTCCACCAACAGAAATGGTCGTTCCTTCTTGATTTTATTCATCAGCATGATCTTATAATAACCAACACTCTTCCAAAAAAAACAAATCAAGAATGAACTTTCCATGCTCCAAATAAAACCACATCTCAAATCGATTTCATCCTATGTCATAAAAGATGGAGTAACAGCATCATGGATTAGCGAGCGAGCTCATCAGACCCTATTGGCTCTGGCAACTGAATTGTTTGTGCAAAGATGAGGCTTAGCATCAGATCAATAAACAACACAAACAGGTCTAGACTTCACTGGGATATTATCCTTACCAATCCTGACAGCTTCTCAAATCGAAAATTTCTACTGAAATGGAAACATTAGAAAGAAATCAGTGAAACACACACAAAGATTTCATTTACAACTGTGATAAAGTTGGTTCCGCTATATCACCACCATGAGAACCTGCTAAAACTAGTGTTCAGGGAACTGCAAAAGTAAACGCAACTCGTGATTCTGTCCTTGGCACATAACCTGAGACCGTATCTACAGCATAAGCTATACTATGTGATATGTATGACAAAGCCCAGGATAAGCGGTTTTCACGATATACTGGATGCTTTTGATAAATGTGAATCAACCAACGCACACTGTAATGCCTGGAAGCTCATGAAACATCTTTCTGGAAAGAAATCTAAAACCGTTTTTATTCAAGAAGAGGATCACTTCGATTCTTGGAAAACCCATTTCGAAAATCTGCTCTCTTCTGATAATTACAGCCTACCCAACAACTCAAGAGGTCCCATATTCAAGGTCAACTCCAACATTACTACTAGCATCTAGCAGAACATGACATGGCCGTGAAATAAATGAAACTTGGAAAAACCCCTGGTCGTGATATCATTCCATTTGAAGTTTGGCGACCTCCGAAGTTAAGAAAAACTTCATTGAAATTCTGCAATGGAACATACCTTGGAAATGGGCCTACAGAATGGGGGAAAATGGACATTCTACTAATAGCCAATAGAGAAAATTTAACACTCCCTGAAAATTACTGGGGAATAAGTCTAACCCAAACTGCAGCAAAAATCTACAATCTCATCTTTCTTAACAGAATTTGCCCTGTACTCGAAAGTATCCTATACCCGAATCAAAATAGTTTTTGGGCCACTTTGATCGATATCTTTTCAGATTCTCGTAAAATACGTAACCACCAAAAAGGAGCAGCAATCATCTTCAAAAAAGCTTTAGATTCCATTGGTAGAAATAAACCGTTCCAACTTCTCCATGCATATGTCATCACTGAGTCGATTGTTAAGGCTATTCAAATAATCTATGAAGATACTTCTGCAGTGGCAATAACTCCTGAAGGAGAGCATGAACTTTCTAAGTCAACGCTGGAGTTCTCCAAGGCGACCCACTTGCTTACCATTGCATTGAACTACGCCCTAACAACTGTGATAGAAGACTAGGGTGGTTTAACTCTCACTTGGCGTAGAAGTCATACACATCCAGCCCAGCACATTTCCGAACTGGACTTTGATGACAACATAGCGCTCCTCTCTCACATGTTACGCGAAGCTGAACTTCTACTTCACAAGGTTGAAACTACTGCTAAGTCTATTGTACTGGTAATTCATGCTGAAAAAACAAAGTACTGTATATGCAGGCCAATCCTCCTGGTCATTATGCTCTACTTAGTGTTGATGGAAGGAAGTTCATTGAGAAAATGAATGACTTTAATTAACTCGGCTCCAACACCAGCACGCAACATGACTTAGAATGCAGAAATACTTAGGTTTGGGCAGCAGTTTACGCCCTCAACAAAGTTTGGAGATCTCCAATCTGCAGAGAGAGTACGCTAAGGATCTACAAAACTACCATCGAATTGATCTTTCTCTATAGGTGCAAATTCTGGAGTTGACCCAAGCACCAGAGAAATCCAATGCATGTTGTACATGATACATTTTTGGTTGTGTACAGGAACAACATTCATCGTTTTCTCAACCACATCAAGAGATAATACCCAACTTAAAATTTACAATGGAGTTAGAGGACAATTGCAAATCATCATTCCTGGATGTGTTGACGAAATACTGTCCTGATAGTTCATCGACTAAATCAGTCCACCAAACACACACAAACATGGATAGATTGCCAGATTTTCAGTCATCATCACCTCACGCACAAGAGTGGGGTCACCGCAGCTCTCACGCCCCAGGGTTTGTCCATGTGCTCCAGTAACATGAGACATGTGCGGGCAGTGTCGTCGAAAAATGGCTACGAACCGAAGTTTCTACCTAGCTTTCGGAGATCAGCTGCACCCACAGAAAAAAAAGTGGAGAAGCAAGAACAAAACAATGTGCATTCTCCCGTACTACCACGGCCTTTCAGAACACATTGCCCGCGGTTTGCGTGACGTTAATATCGAAAGGGCGTTCAAACCGATCTACATCATCGTCACAAAACTCAAAAGACGATTTGGTAATCAGCAACAGACCCAGTGTTGTTTCCCACACAACCTGTGATAATTGTAGAAATCAATAAGTAGGTAACATTGGTCATAAGCTAATCAACAGGATAAAGTAGCTATAACGGGAAGTTTCAGTTCGGAACATCCAGCACATTCTGCAATTGCCTGCCATGTGGTGGAAAGAGGACAAAATGTGACATTGCTCATTCTCTACAATGATCCAGAACCTGAGCCTCACCAAATGGGCAGCTGTACAAGTCGAGGGTGCCTTCAGTTTTTAAGATGTGTCCTCCCAACTATAACAAGACTCGACATAATGGTTATGGGCATCCACCCTGAGAGACAGCATTTAAATAGGATTGAGCATGAAGTAACCATAGGTTGTCAACCATTGGGCTAGCTTGATGGGCCTAGTGGCCTGCCACGTTTAGGTTCCTTGTAAGAGAAGCCATATTATTAAGCAATTTGACATTAATAATTTCCCAAACTATGGCAAAAATCGAGTTTCATCAGAATCAAACACATGAAGATACAAACAGAATAAAACCACGGATCCATTGATGATGCTTGAAACCGATTTAAAGGTTTCTCAAGTCATTGGGAACCGCAAGGATGCCAAAGGAAATGTGCATGGTCAATACCTTGGACTGCCCTCAAGAAAATATAATCATCATAACTAAATAAATAAATAACACAAGTATCCGTTTTATTTATTTATTCATCAGACATGCAGCACAATGGATAAGAAAGCTGCATAAAATCGGTGACCGATATCAGAAACAACCAATGATAGTTGGCCCGGTGAGTGGAGAGACAATCGGAATGGCTTTGCTTTTTCTTTTCAGCGTCCTGATGTCATTTCACGTCAGCATCATGCTGAAAAGGCTAGCCTCGGTTATTTTGTCCCACAATCTGTCCCGATTAAAGTCTCATTGGATATCACGAGTAATCATAGGAGATTTTTGTAAAGGGGTTTTTTTTTAAGCAATAGAGGGAGAGTCTCCTTAGAATTATTGAAGACATGTCTAAAGGGGAAGTGTGCAAGCCTCAATGTAAGCTCAAAGAGGAAAGATCAAAAGAAAGGGAAAGAGAGACAGAAAAGAGGAGAAGAGAGGAGAGACAAACAGCAAAGGAAGAAACAGTTGCAAAAAGACAAATAAATAATAAAAACAATGAAGTGTCACAAAACACAATTGATAAGTAACCTCTGATGGCAGAAGTGTCTTCAATTTTTTCCCCCATGTACACACAGATAAGAGAGACTCGGGTTAGACAGTCTCGTCATCCAAACAGATGCAGGTCGACCAACAAAGGTGTTGCAATGACTTTTCATGTGACCGGTCAAGCACACCTTTGTGGCATGAGCTTAACAGCATGAATATTTTTACGTTGGGTCCGCAAGTCGGAGCACGAATGCAACGGCATTGCACCACCCAGGGAAGAATAAACGAGCACACACGTGCACACGGGCAGCTTACTGCAATCTGTGATCAAACCTCACGGCAACAACACGTGACACACGCGTGGCAGACACCTACACACTAACCACGCTAAAACATGGGATTAAAACCGCTACTATTATACTCTACACCAGATTAATCAAACACTAACTTTTTGTAATTATCATTATTATAATACACAGCACGCACATTTCCATGGGGTTGTCTCATATACGTACTCCTCGATTTTTCATATTATTTATCCTTTTTTTTTTACAAGTAGGGAAGTCACGTGATGCAAACTTGTACTAAAATTGGCATCCAAGAACAAAAGCCAGATGAGGGAAAACAGTTCGGATATAAATAAAGATGCGATATGGTTGAGGGGAAAGGAATTCTAATGGCAATGTCTCTTTCCAATTCCTTCAATATTCCTTTCCTTTAATCTTTCACCTCGATCACCCACAATTATTTCCATTCCTATTTATCTCCACCCTCACCCCTCCCCATTTATTACCCATCAGACTTCCTAGGCCTAGCATCCACAGTGCTGAGCTGCCTGGGCCGGAGCGTCACTCAGGCTGGGCCCCTTTTTGCCTGGCGCGGTTGCCGACTCTCCCTCAAGACTGTCTGCCATCTTCTCACAGATGATGGCAACCAGACGTTCAAATGTCTGCCGTACATTTATGTTGTCTTTTGCGCTCGTCTCAAAAAATTCAAAGCCTGTTGGGGTCATGGGATAAAGAAAATGAAGTTGGGATCAGAGATCGCTTTTGCGGGTAACACTGAACTGTCTAAGCTCTGCATCGTTCAGTTCAATGAGCGAATTGTATCCTGTGCATGATGAAGCAAGTGGTACATTGTCTTTTGTACATGTGCAACTTAGTGAAGGACAACACAGAGAGGAACTAGATGGTATTCATAGAATACTTACCCTGCACAGTCAACGTGGTATGAGCCAACTCTTCTGTTTTTGAATGTTTTTTTTATTTGATCCAATATGGCTGCCAGACCATGTGAGTGATTACATCATCAATTTATATTCTCTAATATAATTGTTGCGTAGATCACGCTCAATAAATTTCAAATTGATCAGACTAAGCATTGTCCCTGTCGAATTATGACGTCATCATTAACAACACTTATTCCCCATACGGAGTTCTTTACAATGAGCCACGTTTCAATTTTTTCCATGGAGTGGTTGTGGAGATATAGAGGTGCAACGTTTTTCGGTTTGTCCAAGACACCTGTACCACGTGACCTATGACATCATCATTAACACAACTTATTCCCCATGGGAAGTACTTGACAATGAGCCATGTTTCCATTTTTTCAATGGAGTGGTTTCAGAGATATAGAGGTGCGAAGTTTTTCCAAGATGGCACCTGTACCATATGACCTATGACGGCATAATTATCATTAAAATATTCTGGAGGAGGCGCTCCGATGGTGAAAATTTCGTGTCAATCGGACCAACAATTGCAGACAAAAAAAAGTCATACTGATTGAATCAAGTGTTGTACTTATAGAATTATGATGTCATAATTAAGGTACCGATAATATCATCATTAACACATCTGATTCCCCATGGTGAGTACTTAACACACTATGTTTCAATTTTTTCCATTGAGCTGTTTCAGAGATATAGAGGTGTAACGTTTTTCCAAGATGGCGTCCATACCACGTGACCTATGACGTCATAATTATTAATAAAATAATTATACAGGCGAAAGCGCTCCTATGGTAACATTTCGTGTCAATTGGACCAACGGTTGGTGAGAAAATGAATTTTCAAAATGCAGACATGCACGCCACACATTTGTACGCACGCACACAACCGAATGCCTAACCTTGCTTTTCGCTTTGCGACCGCAGGGTAATAACTACATTATTAAATATCTAGTAGGTGCTTGGTAACCTCAACTTCAGTATATTGCAACTCCACAACAAACCACAGGCCTTTATAGCTTCTCTTTATGAAAATAAGCTTGAGATACAACATTCCATCATTGCTCTCCAACCACTTGCATGAATGAGGAAATGCATACAACAGATAACTGCAGTCTCGATGATAAGATGAGCAAATATAATGAATCCTCGTTATCATCTGCACACACATCCACAATATATTACCAATAGTAGTGGAACCACCCTTAGAGGCCATTTTTCCCTGCAGAGCAGGGGTTGGCCTTTTTTGGGCACCGTGGTCCCCTTTTTGAAGCAATGTTTTACGGTTGTATGCCCTTCCTGCCACCAACCCTGTTAGTCGCCTCTTGCCACACACAGGGCATTACCAGTGAACTGGTACTCAATTTGCCGACCTCGGAAGGATGACAGGCTGAGTCAACCCCCCTGGCGTTAATTCAACGATCGACAGGGATTCGAACCCAGGATCCCAAGCCGGCACCCTAACCGCTAAGCCAACACCAGGCTTATTACCATTAGTAGTAACTTCCACAATCGTTCTTCTTTATGTCTTGGTTAGTATATTTGTGCGCACACTTTGCACTCTTCTCAACGCACACTTCGACCGAGTCAGGCTACAAAATTTACATGCACACCATATTACATTTCTCTTCTTGTCTGTATGGGACGATTATACACTATCACCCTGCCCACGTCAGACATGATGGCTTTGGGGTAGCGCACTTGTCCTTTAGCTGTTAACTTTGGGGTCGATCCAGCTACATACTATCACCCTCATGCTTTGCAGGCAGGGCATCACAGTGTGTGATGTCCACCTTGGGATGTTAAGCAAGGGACCTGTTTGCCAGCATTGAATGCTGAACTATGTTAAAATATCTCATGCTTGGTGTCTTTCCTTGAAGAGTACGTGAGTTGTCACCGGTAACCTAGTCAAAATCCGAATACCTGCCCAAACATGCAGGGCACTGCATCAGAGGTACAGCAGTAATGATGCAATCAGCCTCAAATGGTTACTCCCTACAGAAACCTATCCTCTCTCTCCCAACACATACCCCTTGCTTTTCCTTCTTCCCCAAAAGTACATACCAAGTTGATCAGAGAGCTGACGTCCTTGCTGGGTACTGACAACACGCTCATCCTCCATATCAACCTTGTTCCCCACCAGGATGACCTGTGCATTATCCCAAGAGTACGTCTTTATCTGTGTTGCCCTGCCAAGAAATAAATAAATAAATAAATGAAACATTCAACGTACAACAACAGATTTTCAAAACGACCAGGCAAAAAGCAAAGTGAAGGTGACTTTAATGGAGGAACTTGTTTAACTCATCAAATCGAGGAGGAGCAGGGCAGTAGAGACAAGATGCTACAGCGATGGAAATAAATAAATAAAAACTTTGAGTGAATGAAATGCAAGAACAAAGAACTACAAATATATATTTTAAGCATCGTCACATTTGTGTCACAATTCCTCTGAACAAGAACAGCAGAGTAAGAAAAGCAAGATAAGGAAATGGTATGTAATGGTGAAGAAGTTGCTGAGGTTTTCTTTTTCTTTTGAATGTAGCACATGGCTTAATTTGTTTGGGGGTGTCAGCGATAACTCGTCTCCTCTTTGTGAAGGACACCGTGGGATCTTTAACGTCCACCAACTACTGCCAGCAGACGGGACACCCAGGTTAACGTCCATCCGATGGACGGCACACAGATTGATGAATCACCCTGCCACATATTCACAATAGTCCAAGAAACAGTAACTTTCTTTTTTTCAATATACAAGTGCATATGATTAGTGAGAAAACATTTTTTTCTTCCCAATGATGAAGACGTATCGAGCGGAAAATACAAAACAAACATACAAAACCGCACGTCTTAGACTATTGAGGGTATATTTTTCGATTAACTGTTTGAACGCACCTCCCGGTGTGTACCCTGGTTAGAAAAGGTACACCGTATCCCTGCGTGTCGTAAGAGGCGACCAAGAGGGTTGGCGTCAGGAAGGGCATCCGGCCATAAAAACATTGCCTCAAAAAGAGAACCATGACAATTACAACTACATATGGGCAGGGTATAGCCCAAAGTGGAGATCGGTTTTTGAGGTTTGGGACATGGAATGTAGGGACAATGACAGGGAGATCAGGGGAAGTGCAGGGGCGGATCCGGGGGGGGGGGGTGCAGGGGGTGCGCACCCCCCCCCCCCCCCCCACGCAAAAGGGTCATGCACCCACCCATCTTGAAATTCCTGAATCCACCCCTGAAGTGGTGGAAGTATTGGTCAGAAGAAGAGTGGACATATGTTGTGTGCAAGAGACGAGATGGAAGGGAAGTGGTGTGAGAATGGTGAAGGGTAGGCAGGGACAGAAATACAAGTTTGTGTGGCAAGGGTGCCCGGAGGGCGTGAATGGTGTTGGTGTCCTGTTTTCTGAGGAGTTTGTAGACAGTGTGGTGAGTGTGACTAGAGTGAGTGATAGGTTGATGATGGTGAAAATGATGATTGGAAAGCTCTTGGTGAACGTCATCTCGGGATATGCTCCGCAGGTTGGTCGGAGCGATGAAGAGAAGGACAAGTTCTGGTGTGCGATAGAGAAGCTGATGGAAAACGTGAAAGATGAGGAAGTTGTTGTGGTAGGAGGAGACCTAAATGGACATGTGGGAAGGAGTATGGATGGTTTTGAGGGAGTTCATGGGGGTTACGGATATGGTGTGAGAAATGGAGAAGGTGAAAGGATTTTGGAGTTTGCTGATGGAGCTGATTTGTTGATTTGTAATACTCCGTTCCAGAAAGAGGATAATAAGCTTGTTACATACACGTCAGGTGGGTCTACGACAACCATTGACTACCTGATGGTGCGTAGGCGAGATAGGGGGCACCTCCGGGACACAAAGGTGATCCCGGGGGAGGAGGCTGTTTCACAGCACCACTTGGTTGTCTGCGACATAAGGGTGAAAGGTGCGAGGAAGGCTCGGCGGGTGAAGTACCAACCGAGAATAAAGGTGTGGAGGTTGAAAGAGGTGACAGTAAGGGAGGCATTAAAAGAGAGGCTGAGTCGGGTAGAGGATGATGTGGTTGAGCTTGAATGTGGTTGGATGTCAATGAAAGATAGTCTGTTGGGAGCCATTGGTGAGGTATGTGGATGGACAAAAGGACCACCGAGGCACTCGGAAACATGGTGGTGGGATGATGAAGTTGGAAAGAGGATTGACGAGAAGAGGAAGAAGTTCAAGGAGTGGCAGAAGGCGAAGGGTACGGGAGCAGAAAAAGCAGAGCATGAAAGTTATAAGGCAGCCAAGAAGGCTGCAAAGAAAGAGGTAGCAAAGGCGCAGGAGGCATGTAGGAAAATGTTCGGAGAACGCTTGGATTCGGAAGAGGGTCAGAGAGCGGTATTCAGGATTGCAAAGCAAATAGCGAAAGAGAGGTGTGATGTGATGGGGGTGAGTTGCTTGAAGGATGAAGTGGGACAAATCGTTGTGGACCCAGATGGAATTAAAGGAAGATGGAAGAGATATATGGAAATGCTGTTGAATGCAGTGAATGAATGGGATGGCAACATAGAGAGTAACCCAGTTTTGGGACCGGCAGAGAAGATAACTGAGAAGGAAGTTGAGGAAGCGATAAAAGCAATGAAGAGTAGAAAAGCGGGAGGGCCGACGGGAGTTGTGGGAGATATGTTGAAGGCAGCAGGAAGTTGGGGTGTGAAGAGAATGACAGAGATCTGTAATCTGGTGGTGAAAGAAGGCCGCATTCCAGTGGATTGGGAACTGAGTACCCTCGTCCCTCTATACAAGGGGAAAGGTGACCCTCTGGAGTGTGGCTCGTACCGAGCGATAAAGTTATTGGAGCATGGAATGAAGGTATTGGAAAGGGTGTTGGAGAGGAGGATAAGGAAGAAGGTGAAGATCGACGAAATGCAGTTTAGATTTATGCCAGGAAGAGGAACAACAGATGCGCTCTTTATTATGAGGCAGTTGCAGGAGAAGTACTTGGAGAAGAGGAAGAAGTTGTTTCTTGGGTTTGTTGATCTGGAGAAAGCATTCGATAGGGTTCCACGCAAAGTATTGACATGGGCATTGAGGAAGTTAGGAGTGGAGGAATGGTTGATCAGAGTAGTGATGGCAATGTACAAAAGAGCGCGCACAGCTGTAAGGACGAAGGACAGGAACCGTGATGAGTTTGAGGTGAAGGTGGGAGTGCATCAGGGGTCGGTACTAAGTCCACTACTATTTGTAGCTGTGATGGAGGTGCTGGCTCAGAACGTAAAGGAGGGTTTACCGTGGGAGTTGTTGTATGCAGATGATCTGGTGTTGATTGCGGAAAGTATGGATGGACTGAAGGAAAAGATGAACAAGTGGAAGGAATGTATGGAGATAAAAGGTCTGAATGTGAATATAGGAAAGACGAAGGTGATGGCAAGTGGTAAAGCATGTGGTGAGGTGGAAAGAACTGGGAAGTGGCCATGTGCTGTGTGCAGGAAGGGTGTCGGAGTGAACTCCATTCAATGTACAATGTGCGCTGAGTGGGTTCATCAAAAATGTAGTGGTCTGAGAGGGTCATTAACCAATGTGGCAGCTACATTCAAGTGTAAGGTGTGCACAGAGAGAGCTACAGATGGAGGAAATGTTGAGTTGGATCTTGTAGACGGCATGAAGCTGGAAGGTGTGAAAACATTTTGCTATCTCGGAGACATGCTGAATGGAGAAGGTGGATCAGACTCGGCAACGGTTGCTAGAGTGAGATGTGCATGGAAGAAGTTTCCGGAACTGAGTGGCGTGCTGACGAGGAGGGGAGTGTCGTTGAAGCTGAAGGGAAAGGTGTATGCTGCATGTGTGAGAAGTGTTATGATTTATGGGAGCGAGACATGGGTAATGAACGTTGAGCAGCAACGAAGGCTGGAAAGGGTGGAAATGCGAATGGTTCGGTGGATGTGCGGAGTATCGTTGAGAGAGAGGAAGACAAATGATGAATTGTGAAAGATGATAGGAATAGAGCCTGTGATTGATGCTGTGAAGAGGAACAGGTTGACATGGTTTGGTCATGTGTTGAGGAAGGATGAAAGTGACTGGTTGAGAAGAGTGATGGAAATTGATGTAGAAGGAAGTAGAGGACGGGGAAGACCGAGAAAGACTTGGCTAAAGATGGTGGAAGAAGAAATGCGGGCAAGGGGGTTAACAAGGAGAGATGCAGAAAATAGGGCAAAATGGAGAAGATTGTCATGGGGACCGCAAGGCTAACCCCCGCTCTAGCAGGGAAAATGGCCTTAAAATGCATGTTGTGTTGTTGTTGTGTTTGAACGCACCACATACTTCAAATGCCACAGAAAGTAATCTGGATGCATTTTCCGTACCTACTTGTGAATCTTCCAATAAATATACCATGGTATCTTTCATGGCAAGTGTAAGCCATCAATCTGAGTACAGCATAAAGTCTCATAAGGATGCTGAGAAAGTTACAGATCAGGAAGGCTCCTCGAGATCTGATATTTACCCTCACCAGAAGAGAGGGTTTTGCATTTGAGTCCGTTTGTCTGTCTCTTTGTTTGTTTGTTTGTCCGCACAGAATAAGTATGACTTTCTCTGCAACTGTTGGTCCGATTGACAGGAAATTTTCACCATAGGTGCACCTCCACCTGTAGAATTTTTTTCATGATAATTATGACGTCATAGTTCATGTGGTACGGGCGCCATCTTGGAAAAACCGAAAAACTTTGCTCCTCCATATCTCTGAAAGCATTGCATATCAGTTTTACTGAAACAAAAGTTCACCACATCTTGCTCTCTCTGATATAATTCATTATATTAACTGCCAGTTTCGCCTCGCATCCCATGATGGATAACACACCTTGATCAACGTCCTGTCCATTTTATCCACTGTCGGTGATTTGGGTAAGAATTTGTGATTTGTTCAGGGTGTCGGCGATAACTGGGCAACCTTTCACGAAAGACACTGTTGGATCTTCAACATCCACTGACTAATGCGAGCAGATGGGTGACCCGGCTAAACATCCATCCGCGGGACCGGTGCACAACCTCCTGCCCGAGAAGCACCAATCGGACAGTTTATACTCGGATCAGGAATGGAACCCACACTTGACAGGTCAAAAGTACGTATGCCACCTCTGCACCGTCCTGTCGGACATGTTTGAACCAACATGATGGGAAGGAGGTTATTAAATTCATAAGGAATGTAGTCTTATTGGACTCGCTATGAATTATACTGCAACAGAAATCTAATTTATTATATAACACAAACAGAGGATACATCTAAAATATTCATGACATGGAAGCAAATATATCATTTCATTCCAAAGTCCTGCTTTTCAAGCAATTTAAATCCTGGTTATCTGTGTATGTTTCCAAGGATGTTTCTCCTTTAAATTAGAAAGTAACCCACACACTCATCTGATTTCACGATTGTTATAGGAGCATAAGGTCACTTAATAAACAATATAATAATCGTATTAAATAAATAACTTTGGCAGCAGGGATGGCGACGTGATGTAAGAATTGTGGCAGTGAACACAAGGCACGGGTTTGGATCCCATGTCCTATATTAGTTTAACTTATACGTTAAGATGGTTGAAACAAAAACATACAGAGAATGGCAATAATAGTAATTAACTTTGTGCAACGGCCTCTACCTTGGTATCTCAAGGTCGTTTTATGAGCCAATTTTGAATCAAAATACATGGATGAATATTAAAAATAAAAGCAAGGTTTACACTTAAGGCAACATACTGACAGTGGGGCAGCAGGTGGTTGGGACAGGCCATGAATGAGGAGAGGCAGGGAGGAAACCTGCAAGAAAGAGGGTTGGGTTAGGTAGGGTTATTGGGGGGTAGAAAAGATCATGGGCAGGGATGGGGATGAGGAAGGGTGACATAAGAGATTTTATTTCTGAAAGCAGTACATTTGGCGGTGAGGGGGGGCCGGTGGGGTTAAAGGGTGCTCGTAAGGAAATTTGAAGACCTTTTCCGCTAAACTTGTCAAAGCCAAAAACATGACATTCCAGCGGCATCAGTAACTTCGCTCGGCTGGCAGGGTGGCCTATAGGTACACACCCTCGCCTCTAAGCTGTCTAGCCTGGGTTTGAATCCCGACCCAGCTATAAACTGCCATCTCGGTGTTTCACAGGTGGGGCGATTCATCCGTGTGTGTGATCCCTCGGATGGACGTTAAATGGGCATCCCACCTGCCAGCATTAGTTGGGGGATGCTAAAGATTTCATGGCATCCTTTGTGAAGAGTATGCGAGCCATCGCTGGCACCGTGAACAAATTACAAATTCCTCCCCTGACTACCATCGTGCACTGCATCAGCGGCACAGCCGTTCCTTCAGCCAATGATGCTACCCCGCAGCCTTGTGCTGCACAAGAACGAAGAAGAAGAATCACCACTGGGGAAAACGTGCAACACTGGATGGATGCTACATTGAAAAGGACTAATATCTGTACCAAGTTTCGCTTCATGGTCAAAGGAGGAAACTTCTTGACTGCCATATCATTGCCGCAACCAGATACCTTCCCAATCCAAAACTCTATGGATTATTCAGGAAACTTTTTTTATCTATCTATAATTCCAGTAATCTCTGTGTGTTTGTTTGTACGTTTGTCTGTGACCGCTGTTTCTCGACAACCACGGGTCCGATATACTTTAAACTTGCCAGGTATATTGCTGGGGACCCGAGGATGTGCCTTTTCAAGGTTTCATATTAATCGGACAATTACTTACCGAGCTATGTCCAAAAAACGATTCAACCAATCAGAGAGCAGCGAGCTATCGCGTGTGCCGAACGTGGCGAACACACTCTGCCTCGGATGGCACATTTGAGAGCGTATTCATTTATTTCACGTTTGCAAACTATGTTGCCGCTAAACTATGTTTTAAAACTAATAAAAACCATTTCATCTAAATAGAGGGGGGGGGGGGGGGGATTGTCACTGTACTCGCAAGCCGTTCGCCGTTCGCTTTGGCGTTGCGAATGGACCAAAACATTTCATGAACCAAACCATTTCATGTAAATAGAGGGGGGGATATAATTTTAGATATAGATATAGTACGGGCATGCCCTAGTATATACAATCATAAGAACTGATTAAAATCTGCTGAGAATCTCATCAAATCTCGAATACTTATTGCTAATCATCTGATGAGTACGGTAGACTCACCAATCCTGGACAGCATGAAAGGAGTCTTCATTGGTAATATCATACATAAGCAGGAAACCCATAGCACCACGGTAGTAAGCTGTGGTGATTGTACGGTACCTCTCTTGTCCGGCTGTGTCCTGACAAGAGATCGACAGAAGAGAATAAAACGACATGAAAACCTCAAGAGTAGTACTACTAAAAACAAGATCAAAATTATATTCCCACTTATCCTTCTAATCAAGGAGTCAAATTAGATACTGAGCTCATGGAAATCTAGTGTCACAGTGAGTCAGACGCAGGTCCACTATAAATGGCACCGAGTCAGACTTATTAACTTACGGACGCAAATGTACCTTTTTTGCCGTAATTGCACAGATACAAAGAACGGCCGACGCACAATCTTTCAACTCACCCAGATCTGCAGCTTAATGCGCTTGTCATTACGACAGACGGTCTTGACTTTGAAGTCAATGCCGACAGTGCTGACGAAGGCGGAGGTGAACGTGTCGTCCGCGTATCGGAACAGGAACGATGTCTTCCCTACGGAGCTGTTTCCGATGATGAGCAGTTTAAACATGTAGTCGAAATTCTGATCCGACTCTCTCGGAGGGGCTGGACCGGATTCAGCAGCTGAGGCCATGGCTACTGCTGCAGACGAGGTGGAAAGAGGAATGAAGGAGAAATAGGGTGGTGGGAAGGGCCGAGGGTTGGGGGGGGGGGTGGACAATTGCAAACAACAAAAGACATCATGAGGTGACTTCGAAGGGGATGAAGGAGGAATGTGAAAAGCAAACGTTGGGTAGATATAATTGAAATAAATTTTGACCAATACAGATATAATGAAGGTGAAGATTAACGAGGGGATGTAGGATTGTAAATTAAACTCAGAAATTGTACATTTTCATTCCCACCTCACCTTCTCCCTTTTCAAAGCAGTAAAGCATCGATGGCACGTCAGCCCAACAGACGTTGCCATGGCAACAAAGATTCGACAAAGCAATAGAAAGGGCGCTCCATCCTCCCACATCCGGGATGTGTTGCGGTTGCGGGCGAGTGGACCACCGAGACCAACTACAATGGTCATTAAACATCGACATATGGTTTGAACAGCCGAACGGCAAGAGATATCCTGGATTTGGAGAATATCCATTTTATTTGTTGTTATCCATTTTGTTTCTATTTGGGAAAATGTCCTTTGCTTCACCCGTAGTCCCATTGAACCAATTTTATTGAACTCGAGGGAAAAATAAACATCTTATAAATATTACATATTATTTTATTTCTTATATTTTATGATGCTATAAATATATTTTATTATGCATTATTTAAATAATAAATTTTATAAAATAAATAAATTAATGTAAATGTTATTGTCGGATCAAAATATGAAAACTCCGCGGCCGTTGCAGTCATTATCACAAATCTAAACACCGGAGTGGAACAGCAGGCAATCTGACAATCTCAAGCATCAAATTTACTCGGCTCCATGTGTTCCATTCTCGACAACACTATAAAAATAATTTCTCAGGTTAATGTCCGTTTATGCATCAGTGCTCGTCTGCCCATCTGCGCCTCGTGCTTGCTGGCAATTGGGTTCTCATCCTGTCCTGTAAGCCCGAGATGTTAATGCAATTAGCCGATTGGACCGAAAAAATGCCCGGCTGGCAATGGGCTGCAGGTGGGCGGGGTTGAGGGGTGAGGGGGGGCAGCGTGAGATGGGGCAAGTGGGTCGCGGAAGAGTATAGAGACGGAGAGAAAGATGGCTGCGAGCAAGGCGTGACATTTATGGCACCGTTCGGCCTTCTTATCTTACACTGATTAATTAATCGGAGTACTGTAGCAGGCGATGGGCAGGCCTGGAAAACGAGGGGCAAAAAACGAAAAAGAAGGAAAGCGTTTTGATGAACATCATGCACATCCATTTGTTATAACAAATGTTTATGATAACTCTCCAGGAGGATGGAGTGCCCCATGCGTTCACATATAGCACCAGGGCAGCGGTTTACAGTCGGAATTTCCTTCCTTTGAAGGATGCAGCACAAGTGATAACGAATTCAATCTAAAGCTAACCTGCTTCCACAAGAGAAAGATTAACGAGATTGGTAAGATTCATTGCACTGCCAAGGTAATCCAGGGGTCGTACCCGAAGGTATGTACACTTGGCCTCCAAGTTGTGTACTCCGGGTTCGAATGTCGACCCAGCTATAAACTACCACCCTGGTGTTTCTCATGCGGGGCGAGGCGTGCACCGTCCATCCGATGGACCTTGAGACACATGGTCCGTTTGTCAGGCATGATCACTGGTGCTTGTAAAGGATGCCGAGGTGTATTTAGTGAAGAGCCGTTGAATTATTACTCCCACCGTGAACAAATTACAATCTCCTGGCCTGACTCGATGGCAAACAACCCAGGAAACCAGTGCCCAGGAACTGCATCTATAAAGAGTGTTGGTAAATGATGATGATGACCTTGATGATCATGTGGCTCCGAACCATCAGCACCGACAGGTTGTTGTTGTTGTTTCGTATGCAGCCTGTGGCTGCTGGTTGCATCATTTCTGGAAATGTGGCAATGCCCCTGCTACCACTACCAGTAAGCTGGTACTCATTTCTCCAACCTCGGAAGGATGACAGGCTGAGTCAACCCACCTGGTGTTATTTCAACGCAATGAAAGAGGCTCAAACTCAAGACCCAAATATCTTCAGCCAGCCATCTTAACCGTTAAGCCAACACCTGCCTACCTAGCATTGACAGGTGAATGTACACCTGCATAGAAATTAGAAACCATGCTCGTTACATTCACAACCATCAGATTGCAGCGTCTGTACGTTATTGTAAACGAATTATCTCCACAATTATCAGGAGTAGGGTGCAAAGGTCTTCCATGAGCCTCGACCATGTACACGAAAAAAAAAGCTCATGCGGATTTACAAAAGCTTAAATCAACAACAGGACAGGCATGCAGGAGAAGAGGAAGAGGAGGAGAGGCGTTAATTGGAGGGAATGTAAAAATAAATAATACGAGTGCAGTGATTATAATTCATGGGATTGGGAACACGAGGTCGATGTGCACGCAGGTGGAATTTCGTCCGATCAATCCCGAACAATTATATATATATATATATATATATATATATATAGATTTTCAAATATCATTAGAATCCAATCGAAATGGCGGGATGTTTAGTATTCTGACTACTGGAGAACGAGACAAAGACGGAATCCGCGAAATGGCCGTTATACTTATATTTGTATAATGGAAATAAATAAATACTAAATTATAAAGCGCGGGAAAAAGAAGCAAAACGCGTGTGAATATCATTAGAAGACAATTGATGATTATTTTACACAACACAGATCAATTGTAATATATGTTTGATTGGAGTCATTGTGTCTATTTTTAAAACGTGATAGAAAAATATTAATAATTACCTCGTACGTCACGGAATCTGTCGATCGGAGAGACGGACAACGGGCGGACGAGGTATGTACTACAATGTTCGAATTGGAGCAGACGAAGGACGTGGATTGTGGAATTATTTTTCAAACATTAATGATGTGAGTCCGCGGATAGCACGTCTCACCTGCCCTCGAGCTCCAGGTTTAGAAGGGCTGTTGAGACGAGAGGACCGGCCGGGAGGAGGAGGAAGCCGCCGGGCATCGACCAATCGGAGGCGAGCTCTCGGGCGGCTGACCAATCAGCGTTTGTCGCAGTGTCCGGAGTGACGTCACCAGGCGACGGCGACGGAGACGGACGTGGCGTGAAGCGCTCGACGCGATCCGGGACGCCGAAGACGCGAAAGCGCCGACGTCGTGACGAGGCGACACCGTCTTGTCGAACGCTGGAGGGAAGGGGGACATAGATATACACCGAGGTGTCCGTGCACATAATGAGTTTATTTTCGTCAGCTCCATCTCCAGGTGCTTCCTTGGTTACGGTCGTGCAGATGGCGTCGGTGACGTCGAACGAAATAATCATTTAAAAACACCCGATTTTAGCGACTGACGTAACTGACCTGGGCTAAGTGGGGTCAGAGTTTGACAATAAGCAAGGAAATGAACAAACAGGAAACAGGAAAAGAGGGGTATGGGCCCCATTTTACACATTGACCCTCAAATTACGATTCTTGCCAATTTTGCGACTGAAAATGGAATGGGACGCAGATGGCAATATTGATTCAGAATTATTAAAACTTTGGTGACCCAACGACTTGACGAGGCAGTTAGCATATTTATGGTACACAAAGTTGGTAATTCCAACCACAAAACTAGAACGGCTCTCAGTAGAGAGCATACATACCTCCACCTGGTTGGCCATATCACTCAATGGTGAAGAATCACTTAAAAAATTATACTAGCTGGATCCGGATCCGAATCTTCACCAACATTTAATCGATTCTTCCTTGTCACACCCACAACCTGTCCAACAAGTTTCGTCCAAATTCATCCATAACTTTTTGAGATATCCTGCTATGTATATGTTTGGCCTGATCGCCCAATGGTGAAGAATCACTTAAAAAAAAAAAAATTCTAATATCCGAATCCATATTCAGATCTTTACCAAAATCGAATCGAATCGTCCTTATCAGACACCAAACCGGTCCAACAAGTTTCGTCCAAATACGTACACAACTTTTTGACATATCCTGCTATGTATCGTTTTTGGCCCTATCTCCCAATGGTGAAGAATCACTTTAAAATTCTAGTAGCCGGATCCGCATCCGGATCTTCACCAAAATCGAATAATTTCGTCATCGTCACATCACGTCACACATTGCTGCCAAATTTCGTCCGAATCAATCCGCAACTTTTTGAGATATTTTGTTCACAAACGGACAGACAGGGGTGAAAACATAACCTCCGTCCACCTTTGGTGGTGGAGGTAATTATGCTCCATTGGTGCTGTGACCAGAGTATTCCCAGAAAATGACAATCAATTTCCACTGGAAATGAAAAATACGCTGGACAATCGGAGCGCTCCACTGGAAGATTTGTCATCTGGGCAAAGTATGCTGGTAAATATCGAGCACTTTGTCATAGGCGAAACAACAAGAGACCATGGATGGATCATGGCTGAGAACCAGTTCCCTTCTCGGGCAGCGTGCAGCAGGGCAAGCAAGATGGTTTCAACAATATCCACATATGACATTCAGAACTCTGACAAATCTCCATTGTCATGACAAAGATGCTCCAAATTATAATTCATTCCAAAGGGCATGCAGCCCTTTAAAAGCTGGGTCTTCCAACAGGGTATCGGAGTTCTATTGGTGCAGATCGATAACAGCGTCATTCATTTTTTAGCTCACCTGGAACGAAGTTCGGGGGAGCTTATGCGATGGCGCGTTGTCCGTCCGTCAGTCCGTCCGTAAACACTTGAAACTTCTTCTCCGAAACCGCTGATGGGATTGCGACCAAACTTGGCAGAAATTATATTTGTTGTGTTGTGACTAAAGTTTGTTCACAGCATTAAAAAAAATCGGGGTCTAAGGGGGTCTACCGGGGGTCAAAGTGGATCCAGGTTTGACCCCCCCAAAATAGGAATTTGCTTTTTTCTCTGAAACTACACACACAATCTTGATGAAACTTCACCACAACCTTCACCACCCGTGATGTACCAAAGTTTGTTCACGGCATTAGAAAATCTGCCCCTTTGGGGGTCTATGGGGGCGTTACCCCCCAAAATCGGTGTTTTCTTTCTTCTCAGAAACCACACACGCAATTTCGATGAAACAAAAACAAGCCGATTAGATTTTGGTGCAGGTAAAAATCCAGATCTGGGTAGAAAACGTAAAATGTTCAGTCTGGCGGAGGGTGGTATGCTCTCTACCGAGTGCCGTTCTTGTTGTCAATGGAACCCTCTCTGCACCCAGTGGAGGCTGTTGTGCCACAATTCTGTCCTGAGCAAAGTCTTGTTCGTCGTGTTTGTAAATGACATCTCTGATTCTCTGGAAAACTCTCTCCTAACCCTTTGTGCAGATGACTCGACATTGTGTGGTAAACTACTGTATCCCCTTGAAGGACTGATAGCAGCTGCAGCACAATCTGGAATTTATTAGTTATGGTGTTCTGCTGACAAATGGACTTTCATTCCTGGCTGCTGTCAGTGTCACTCTATCGCTCCAGAAGGATCGTCAAACAAAGCCACATATTTCCACGGTCAGCCACTGGAAGAGGTTCAGTTTCTTGACCTTCTGAGTCTCACCATCAGCCAAATCTCTTTCGGGCAGAGCATATCGCAAAGACAGCCTCCAAAACCAGCCACAGACTTTGGATTCTCTGTCGTTCCAAGTCATTATCTGAAATAAATCAGTTCAAACTACTCACAGCGTACAAAGCCTTTATCCGTAGCTCGATGGAGTTCTCTCCACTATGGGCCTCCAAATCATAGGTCTTTCCTGGATTCTCTGAAATCCAGCAGACACATCTCACTATCTAAAGCTCTCAATATTATTGTAATCTCCTCCCATGATGCCGAGGACAGGATCTGTTGCTGTCCCATTGCAGACAGGTCTGTGGTCTCTGTAGTTTACCACCTCTCATCTGATGTAGTTCCTTCTGCTCTCTCAGCCCTCTGACCATCCACTGCCAGCTACTCAAGGTCCAAGGATGCATGCATTCTCCCAGTAATGCCCTCTTGGTTAAACTCTGAAAATGAAGGCTACTTCTCGGCTATACCTGCACTTTTGTTCCTCTTTTCTCACATTGTGAAACTGCCCGATCAAACCCTTTCCACCCACGGAGGTATATAATAAACTGGAGAGCCAATGACGGCTGTCGGCTGAAGCTAGCGGAAGTTGCTTGGCGGCCATATTGGGAAGCCGATTGTGACATTCGTCCACATCCATCAGGGCAAGTAATACAATACACCGGACTCGAACATGCAACTAAATTGGAAGTTTATTGTTCAATAGTTGTTATTTTTCCTTAGCTATCTGATGCCAATAACTGCAAATGAGGGTTGTATAAATTACAGCACTAGGTGGTTTGCCATTGCCTTCCCACTTCGCAGTAGCAGTAGGTAGGGCAGGAAGTTGTTCAGGGTCCTGGTACGAATCCCGATCCTGGTATTTCACGGGCAGGGCGACTGATCATCCTGGCGAACGTTAAGCCGGCTGTCTTGTCTGCTAGTGAAGGAGCTGGGGCTCCCACGTCGATCGGGGAATCGGAATCGGGGAATGGAAGCTGAATGACAGTTGGAAAGTGCCTGTAGCATACTTTATGATAAATGGATTGTCGGGGAAGGAACAGGCGAATTTGGTGACACAATGTCTACTAAAATTGCATGATATCGGTGCAGAGGTGGTTTCCTTAACTTGCGATGGACCGTCCGCTCATTTGACAATGTTACGTGAGCTAGGTGCCGACATCACGCCGCAGAATGTGAAACCAACATTTCCCCACCCAGCAAATCCCGAAAAGAAAATTTGTGTTGTACTCGATGCATGTCACATGCTTAAACTTGCAAGAAACTGTCTTGGATCCATGAAAATGATGGAGGATGGCAACAAAAAAGTCATCGCGTGGAAATACATCCAGGCACTCTTTGATCTGCAGAAGAGGGAAGGCTTGCGTCTGGGAAATAAGCTCTCCCGGAAACACATCGAGTGGAAGAGCAATGTCATGAAGGTGGACACAGCTGCTCAGACATTGAGCACTAGTGTGGCAGATGCAATTCGGTTTTGCAGGGACACTTTGCAACTATCAGAATTTCAGGGCAGTGGGGCTACCTGCCAATACATTGAAACATTGGACAAACTGTTTGACATTCTAAATTCTCGCAATCCATTGGCACGAAACTACAAGGCACCACTCATGACATCACGAGAAGGACTTTTCCTGCCATTCCTGGATACTGCCTACAGTTACTTGTCCAACATCAAAAACATGAATGGTCAAGTTATGACCAATACGCGTTTGAAAACCCCCTTCATTGGTTTCATGATCTGCATAGAGAGTGTCAAAATTTTGTATTTCACATATGTCAAACCTGCCTCATCTCCCCTGCGATACCTGCTCACGTACAAAATGAGCCAAGACCACATTGAACTTTTCTTTGGAGCGGTCCGCATTGCATGTGGAAGTGGGAATAACCCAACGGCCCGGCAGTTTGTTGCCGCATATAAGCGCCTCTTGATGCGACATGACATCAAGTCTGCAAGTGGGAACTGTTCTGCACAGGACTCAACCAGAATCCTGAATGCGGCTTCCTTCAAGTGCGTTGCAAAGCAGGCTGTGCCTGACGAGAGTCACGACATGTTGGTGGCCAGACGATACGACCTGGAGTTGAGATCGCCGGCAAAAGAGGACCACGACTATGCGGATATTCCAAATTTTGAGCAACTTTCCATCTTTACAGAGTCATGTGTTGGCTATATTGCCGGCTATGTGGTGAGGATGGTGAGGAAGACTCTGAAGTGTAGCCAATGTCTTTCTGCATTGACCAGTAACAACGAAGAATGGCAAACCACACCAATGTACAGCCTGATTGTTACCAAGAACAGGGGTGGCCTCATAGTTCCCTCGCACAGTGTTGTTCGTGTCTGTGAGGCGACTGAACGCTGTGTCAAGAGGCTCCTGGCTGTAAGCAATGGCAAAATGCCTCGTGAAAGTGGGATAAGAGTGGCAATTTCCACTTCTGTCCTTTCTGAGGTCGGTCGGTCTACATTTGCTTCCTTGGATCGGCACATGTTTGACTGTGAGGCAGACAGCAACCATGTGTTTGCTTTAATACATTCTGTATCACAATCATACAGCAAGATACGTTTCCATCATGTTGTGAGAACACTCGATGATGACATGAAGGAAGAGCGCATCAGGAAAAAATATTGCAAACTGGTCCTGTTTGCTCACCAGTGAGGCAACACCAGAGCAAGCTGAAATATAAGAGCGACCTCATCTCTACATGGTGTGGGTGTGTTTTGTGGGTTAACTGTGAATTGTGTGGGTTAACTACATGACAGCGTTTCATGTCATTTATGTGACTGACTCACTGTTGATGTGTTGCTGACCCATGTCAGTGTAGAATAAACTCTGGTTATCATTATATCTGCGTGGTTTCTAACATCTCGGTAATAGAAACATACACATCTTAGTTACAATATAATGACTGAATTAAGTAACATCATATAACATGACAACAAATCAGATCTTTATATTGAGGAATATTATAGAACAAGCCAAAGAATGGCAAACGACGATGTACCTCAATTTTATAGATTTCTAGAAAGCTTTCGACTCCTTGCCCAGAGAAAGTCTGGGTCATAATGAAGAAATACAGCATACCTGGAAAATTAGTGAACCTTGTAAAAGCCCTTTACCAAGACTTTCAATGTGCGGTCGTCGACCAAGGTGAAACAACAGAATGGTTCAAGGTGAAGACAGGAGTTAAACGGGGGTGTAACATGTCAGGATTCTTATTCCTACTAGTGGGTGATTGGGTCATGAGAAGAACGATAAAGAACACCGAGCGGTAATTTTGGGCACTTTTTTTTCAAACAAGCTCTAAACCATTGGATTCCCCAGGAAAAATGCGTCTAGAACCAACTTCAAACTTAATGAACACCATTTCCTTAAAGAACGGGATTCTGAGCCCGAATATCAGTTCAAATATTAGTATTCTATATTAATTAAATAGTCGGCGGTCCTAAAATTCGCTCCAGCTGCATCATCAGTGCGCCACGCCTTTGCTTTGACAGGCTTACGATCGGCTTCCCAATATGGCCGCCAGACTATTTCCGGTGGCTTCACGGCGGCTAATGCTGCGAGGTGGCCAATTGGCTCTCCATATTATATACCTCCGTGTTTCCACCGGGCTACAAAAGCAACTGGTGTACTATCATCTCCTCTCACCCACCCGGCCGAATTAGCTAGGCCATATATATATATATATATATATATATATATTATATATATACAGACTTGGCATTTAATATGGAATATTTTTTTTTTCTTGACTTGGATTTCCTTTCTGAACTCAGAATATCAATCTGGTGAGTTTCTTTTACGCTTCGGTGATTTCTTTGTTAAAAGAACCATGTCACTGATTGTCTGTCGCAGCAAGAAGTCAATAACAGGATTATATCACAGGTGGCGTGGCAAAATGTACGGACAGGTACATTTGACGATTGGCTTCACAATCGGGTATATAAGGGTTGTTGCGTTCTGTATTAGTGGAAAACAACTGCTGCACGTCTACAAAAGTTATTGCCGCTTCCTCTGGAGATGGTCCGTCAACTCGACAATGCTGTTTGTCATGGAGTGGTGGCTTTACGAAATTCCGGCATGAAACAGTGTGCTATTGCTCGGCAGTATGACATCACTCAAGGTCAGGTGTCAAAGATCCCGAAACGAAATGCTCAGAGGGGTGTCCCTCCTCCAATATCGAGGCCAGGACGTCCCCGCAGAACCACAAGGAGGGATGATCGCCAGCTGCACCGGTTAGTCCGCAATGGCCGTACCAAGTCAGCAAATCGGCTTAGGGCTGAGTGACAGCAACTGACAAATGTGCCTGTATCCAGAAGGCTCGTCAACCATCGACTGGTTCAAGCAGGCTATCGTGCCAGGCGTCCCCTGAGAAAGCCATGCCTGACAAGACAACACCGCCAGCGCCGATTGCAGTGGGCCAGAGAGCACTGTCAATGGCAGCCAGGACACTGGAATCACGTGATCTTCAGTGACGAGTCTTGATTTCTGGTCTATCGTCAAGATGGCCATGTCCGAGTGTGCAGACAAGTGCAAGAAGCCTACAACGAAGATTGTATAGTGCCAAGAGTCCAAGCTGGAGGTGGTGGGGTGACCGTTTGGGCTGCTTTTCATGCAGGGGGCAAAACTAACCTGGTTGTTCTGAATGGAAACCTGAACCAGTTCAAGTACAGGGTCATTCTGGAAGAAACATTGCTTCCATTTTCTCGTGTAGCCTTTCGAGGAAACTTTGTCTTCCAAGATGACAATGCATGGCCTCATCGTGCTCGCATGATCCAACACTTTCTTGCTGACCGTGGTGTAGAGCATATGGAGTGGCCTGCCATGTCCCCGGATATGAATCCGATAGAGAACTTGTGGGCAGAATTAACGCGTCAAATCGACAACTTGGACCAGCAGCCTGCCTCTGTGCGTGAATTGCAGCAGGCTATTGTCACTGCATGGCAAGCGATTCATGTCCAAACCTTGGCAAATCTCGTGAACAGCATGCCTCGACGTGTACGTTCTCTCCTGAATGCTCGTGGGGGTTACACGAAGTACTGAACTGTAATTTTACTGTCCGTAATCCCAGTTGTAATTTAACTTTTGTTAAAAAATATTTTGGCTAATGTGCGAAATAAAGAAATACTTCTGGAAAACGTACAGAAGTTTAACACAGTACTGTCCACGAATTGAGGTCAATATCAGTTTACATCACTTTCAAGGATCAATTTATTTGCTTCGAAATGTCAAATGTGGTTTTTGTTTCTTTTAAAGGTCACATTAACAAAATCTAGAACAATTTCAACATAATTCCAATGAACTTTTGGTTCTAAGTCATCTTGAAAAGTAAGTTCACCCCCACAAAAAAAATATTCCATATTAAATGCCAAGTCTGTATATACAGAATTGAGTCTCGTGTAAGAACTAACACATTGAACATAAAAACATGCACAAACACATAAAACATACCATTAAGGGAGCGGGAGACAAGAGGGGGAGAGAGGGAAGCACACAAGCACAAAAACAGTAGCGAACAGGGACGTCGTTAGATCTGTGGAAGGGGGAGGGCAAGAGGAGGAGGAAGGGGTACACGGTATAAAGCAAATTAACACGACTAGGAATTTCAGGAAAGAAGTTGGGGATTGAAAGAGGCGGATTTGGGGTGTATTAACGGGGGTAGAAAAGATCAAGGTTTTGGATGGGGGAAGATAAGAGATGGTGGTGAATGGCTGTTTTAAAGACCTGGAGGGAAGAGATGGATTGAGACAGGTTTTCCAATTACGATAAATGGAAAATTCTAACTACCTCTTATAGATAACTAGCAGAAGTACTCGGCATTGCCGGGCGGGGGAGGGGAGGGGAGGGGAGGGGGAAGGTGTGGGGAGGGGAACGGGGGGGAGGGGACGAGGGGGGAGGGGGGGAGGGGACGAGGGGGAGGGGAGGAGGGGGGAGGGGAGGAGGGGGGGAGGGGAGAAGAGGGGGGGAGGGGAGAAGAGGGGGGGGAGGAGAGAAGAGGGGGGGGAGGAGAGAAGAGGGGGGAGGGGGAGGTGGGAGGGGAGGAGAAGGGGGAGGGGGAGGGTGATGGGGGAGGGGGAAGGGGAGGGAGGAGGGAGGGGAGGGGAGGGGGGAGGGGAGAAGAGGGGGGGAGGGGAGGAGAGGGGGGGAGGGGAGAAGAGGGGGGGGAAGTACCCGGCATTGCCGGGCGGGGAAGAGGAGGGGAGGGGAACGGGGGGGAGGGGAGGAGAGGGGGGAGGGGGAGGGGGAGGGGTGGGGGGAGGGAGGGGGAAGGGAAGGGGGAGGGGGAAGGGGAGGGGGAGGGGGGAGGGGAGAAGAGTGGGGGGAAGTACCCGGCATTCCGTGTATAATCGTGAGGGAGAAGAGGGGGGAAGGGGAGGCGGAGGGGGGAGGGGAGGAGAGGGGGGGAGGTGAGGAGATGGGGGGAGGGGAGGGGGAGGGGGGGAGGGGAGGAGAGGGGGGGGAGGGGGGAGGGGAGGAGAGGGGGGGGAGGGGGGAGGGCGCACGAATCGTCGAATCAGCGCGCTGCTCTGCCACCGATTCAGATTCCGTGTATAATATTCCTCGCTGAAAAAAAATATGGATCTAAAGATGAAAGAAAAAAAAACCTATGTGATGTGAATGGCAATGTGCCTCGCTGAAATGTGAAAAAACGCAATCGCGCGGCAAGGAACATCACGTGATCGCTCTGAGCGATCGATTGCAACTCTGCGTCGTCGTGTCGTGGGCGTGGCTAACGTGGCCTCATGCTCCCAGGTGATTGGCTAACTCGAGCTCGAGAGAGCCATAATGCGCTACATTATGGCAAAAAATATGGATCTAAAGATGAAAGGGAAAAAAACCTATGTGGTGTGAATGGCAATGTTCCTCGCTGAAATGTGAAAAAACGGAATTGGCTTTTCACTCTGAAATACGTGCGAACGCGTAACTGAGTTAATGGCGGCAAGGAACATCACGTGATCGCTCTGAGCGAATCAGCGCGCTGCTCTGCCATTCCGGTCATAATGTTCCTCGCTGAAATGCGCTGAGGTAAAATTATGGTTTAAAAATATTATGAAATAAATTTTTAGGTCGACCATGTTCTTCCCAGGCTCAATGGCCATGTTTGTGCCAAATATCAAGTACGTGAGGCTCTCCGTTTAGGAGTCTACCGGTAACATTACACACACACACACACACACACACACACACACACACACACACACACACACACACACACACACACACACACACACACACAGTGTTTTATATATATAGATATGTAGTTCTGTGATTTCTTTATTAATGCTCGTACAACAGTTCATCTGTACTCAGTAGCGAGCTCTAAAATTAAATGTTTAAAAGTTTATGGCACATCTTAGTAATTTTGGAGGCCATTCGAAAAAATGGATATCATGTTGAATTTTCGAGTTGGCTACTACGCTGGATTTAAAGAGTATCTATATTAGGCTATGAACCAATGGGGTTGGTCGGTATCAGTGAGAGGGCCGAAGCGAGGCTGACTGTGATTTCTAGCAAGGCTGGGGTCCCTAGAGATGGAAAATGTGTGACAGCAGTGTGTAGCTTTGGCCTTCTCTGTTTTATCACTCAATATACAATCCCTACCCCGAGGGTCGCCAATTGCAGATTTTTCATCCAAAATGTATCGGGTCATGGTCAGTTTATGATTTGTAAAAAATGTATACAAGTATTTTCACTAAGGCTTTGTATCTTTTTTGCAAGGAAATTAAATTCCTCCGATAATGGTATAAAAATTATGCACCAGATATAAATATGGCCACGATTAACTTTAAAATGTGATAGAAATAAGCACCCAAAGCCGCTCAAAATGAGGTTTTTTTCAATCATATAGTTTTACATTTAATCACTTAAAGACAACATGCACCCAATAGCATCATTCATCAATAATTTTTCCCTGGAACCCTTTCCCAACATCTTGATATCACTTGCAACCTCATCTGACATATGTTTACAAGTATGTGACCCTCAAATTACGATTCTCACCAATGTCGCGACTGAAATTGGAATGTGATGCAGATGGCAATATAAATTCAAAATTATTAAACGTTTGGTGACCCAAAGACTCTTTTGACTAGGTAGTTACCATACGGTACACAAAGTTAGCAATTCCAACCACAACATTATGCTATATTGGTGCTGCGACCAGAGTATTCCCAGAAAATGATCGTTATTGGTGTAAATATTGTTGCGGATCTCTCCGTCGGCCTTTTTCCCCTTATCAAGGGGGGGGATCAACCCCCTTGTCTTTGACTGACCGACGCGAGTCCTGAAGTTGCACAGCTACCCCCGAAGAGGCAGGTGCACAACCTCGTTCGTACCGCGGACAGATGGTAATTGCCGAGCGGTTTAGCAACCGCGGCACGAACCATTAACAAGAGACTAGACCCGATTCCTAAACGTTGGCCAAATCGTGCCACAGGTGTCCAATGAGGGAAATCACAAAGACGACGGATGTAAGGGAAAGAAAGGCAAGGTAGGAAGAACAAATCTAATTTATTATTATTATTTACAAGGCCAAAAGAACCAAGGAGAATGGAAAGATAAGAAAATAACGACAGAAAGAGGGACGGACCAGAAGGACACAGTGCAACACTAGCTTATACTATACAGTCTTACTTAGAAACCCAGGACAGAACAAACAAAGACAGACTCACACGAATGGGAAATGAAGGCAGGCACGAATGGCTGGAAAGGGAAGGAAGGTTCAGCTCGGACCAGAGGGATGGCTGGACCGACGAGGCGGGATCACAAGGCGGGGAGGATGCGGGTCCGGTCCGTGTAAACGGCAAGGCTCGAGGTGAGCGGCCGCCGACCCTCCGCAATCTGGGTCGCACGGTCGCGTTGCTTCGCAGCAGCGGGTCGAAACTGCGCGTCAAAGCTCAACTTCTCCTCAGCCGAACTCCAACGGAACTGCGGTCCACTGAGCTCTCAGCTCCTCCCTAACTGAACTCCAACTGGACTGCGGTCCACTCAACTCTCAGCTCCTCCTCAACTGAACTGCTCAGTGCATCCTCCTCACTCATCTCTTTTTAAGCAGTCCCTCCGTCGCCCTTTTTATGGCCCTCCCCGAGATCAAGCCGCGGGCTACAAGGGCACGCCTACCGGGCCGCTCACTGCAGTGCCGGTTGGCTGGCACGGGCTCTTTTGCTCCACCTTTGATGACGATGGGCGGCCAACGCCCTTCTTCTCCGAGTTTACCTCGTGGCTAATGGAGTCTTGCGGCGAAAACCGCAACCCCAAAGCAGCAGCGGCGAATGCAGTTGGCAATAACTGACAAAAGGGGAATTGGAAGGGAATCTACCTTAATTGAATTCGGTGCAATGGAGTGTCAATTAATAGAAGACAAAGCCTTAAACTAATACACATAATAAGGAGATAACTACTGAACAGGGAGATCTATGATTTGCTACGTGATGCGATGGAGTAACTACGAGGACGACCTTTTGACCTTTACACTACGGAGGGTGATATTTACACACAAAAAAAACACAATTCTCAAATCCACAACAATATTATTGGTTTGAAAGCATGGTTACCAATGACCAGAAAATGATTATCACCACTCCCACTTTCCCCAAATCCCATGATACCTTATTGGTTAGGAAGCAGCATGTATGACCATAACATCCAAGCAGAAATATAACTAGAAGCTTGACATGTCAAATAATGTACAGTGCCTTCAGAAAGTATTCACGTACCTTGACTTTTTCACATTTTGTTGTGTTACAGCCTGAATTTAAAATGGATTAAATTGAGATTTTTGTCACTGATCTACACATAATACCCCATAATGTCAAAGTGGATTTTTTTTTTGTTGAAAATTTTACAAAATATTTAAAAATGAATTACAAAAATAACCAATTTACATAAGTATTCAACCCCTTGGGTCAATACTTCCTAGAAGTGCCTTTGGCAGCGATTACAGCTTCGAGTCTTCTTGGATATGTCTGTATCACCTTTGCACATCTGCATTTGGGGAGTTTCTCCCATTCTTCCTCACAGATTTGCTCAAGCTCTGTCAAGTTGGATAGGGAGCATCAGTGAACAGAAATCTTCAAGGCTTTCCACAGATTAATAATAGGATTAAAGTCTGGGCTTTGGCTGGGCCACTCAAAAACTTTCACGTTCTTGTTCTGAAGCCATTCCAGTGTTGCTTTGGCTATATGCTTGGGGTCATTGTCCTGTTGGAACGTAAATGTTTGCTGCCGTCTAAGGTCTTTTGCACTTTGAAGCAGGTTCTCGTCAAGTATTTGCTTCTATTTGGCTCCATCCATTGTTCCCTCTATCTTTACAAGTCTTAGAGTCCCTGCCGCTGAAAAGCATCCCCATTGCATGATGCTGCCACCACACCACCATGCTTCACAGTAGGGATGGTGTTAGATTGGTGATGAGCTGTGCTCGGTTTCCGTCAGATGTAGCGCTTTGCTTTCAGGCCAGAGTTCAATTTCTGTCTCATCAGACCACAGAATATTTTGCCTCATGCTCTCAGAATCTTTCACGTGCCCTTTTGCAAAGTCCAGATGTGCTGCCATGTGCCTTTTTCTCAGGAGTGGCTTCCGTCTGACTACTCTCCCATAAAGCCTAGATTTGTGAAGTGCTGCAGAGACTGTTGTCCTTCCAGCAGATTCTCCCATCTCAGCCAAGGAACTCTGTAGTTCTGGCAGAGTGGTCATTGGGTTCTTTGTCACCTCCCTGACCAAGGTCCTTCTTGCCCGGTTGCTGAATTTGGTCGGACGGCCAGCTCTAGGAAAAGTCTGGGTAGTTCCATATTCTTTCCATTTTCTAATGATGGAGCTCACTGTGCTCGTGGAAACTTTCAACACTCTCGACATTGTTTTATACCCTTCCCCAGATCTATGCCTCCTAACATCTCTATCTCGGAGTTATACGAGCAGTTCCTTGGACTTCATGGTGGAGTTTCTGCTCTGACATGCTCTGCCAACTGTGTGACTTTATATAGAAAGGTGTGTTTCTTTCTCAATCATGTCCAATTAGTTGAATTGGCAACAGGTGGACTCCAATCAAGTTGTGGAGACATCTAAAGGACGATCAAAGAAAATTGCACCTGAGCTGAATTTGGAATGTCCTGGTAAAGGGGTTGAATACTTATTGACTCAAGACATTTCAGCTTTTCATTTTTTATTATTTTGTAAAAATTTCTAAAGAAAAAAATAATTCCACTTTGACATTGTGTGGGGTATTATGTGTAGCTCAGTGACACAAAATCTCAATCCAATCAATTTTAAATTCAGGTTGTAACAACAAAATGTGAAAAAGTCAAGGGGGGCGAATACTTTATGAAAGCACTGCCATTTCGCGGCTTGCAATTTGCAAATAACAGTTGACTGGAGTTGATTCACTTAAACTGGAGAACAAATACTCATTTGTTTTGGTAATTGTGGTAATTAAATTCATATTGGTTCTTATCATCTGGCACTAAATCGATTATCTTTCATTTCTCCAGGTAAGATGATGTCAGTGGTGATGGTGGTTTTGATGGTCGTAGTGATTGTATCTTACTATAATTCACCAAATGTCTGTCCGTCTGTTCCCAGGTACCCGAAAAACGGCTGAAGCGGTCGCAACGAAATTTTGGGTGGGTAATCCTGGGACCCCCAGGAGTAAAATAGGCTATATTGTTTTCCCAATTTTCAATTTTTCCAATTTTCCAGTTTTTCTAAACACGATGGAATAATACTTACCGATATGAACAGTGATGTAGCTTTTATTGAAATTCTACAAATACTGTTTAGATTTTGATGATTTGCGTGTGATATGATTTAACGTATGTTTATATGAATCGTTTAAAATAAATAAGCCTTCAATTTCTGATATTTTGCCTTTTCATTTGGGCCTCCCAATTGAAGACCTGCCCGTAGGGCGGGTACCGTTGCTAGTTTATCCAATTGTATTTCTAATTGTACTCGTCTAGTTGTATTTATCTTTGCAGGTGAGATGGTCATAGTGGTGGCAGCTGTGAAGTAGTACTCCCTGTAGACAGAGAGTACCATTACCATGCAGGATCCAAGGAATCAAAAGCCTGGAAAGTCATGCAGGGAAGTCTATTTTTCATGAACTATCACTGGACATTGGATCAGTTGATCACCTTATTAACCCTCAAACATTTGAATCATGGAACACATTGCTGTAGACCGCAAGGATAAGGCACCATGCACAGATCCTGGATATTGATGCGTCATTGACAGGCGAATAGATTCCCAAAATCTTCTACCACAGGAAATGCAGGAGTGTATTCACTATGGAGCGAGATTTTGAAGCACTAAAACATAAAGAAGAATCAAACCCCAGTACTGATGCTGGAACGAGCTGCTCTACTTGCAAGAGGAAAACCAGGAGATTGGTTTCAGAATCACTCATCTACCAACAAGACGGTATATTCTGTGGTAAAGTTGAAAATTGGGTCGCCAATTTGGTCGAAATTGGTCGAAAATTGGGCTCAAGCGTCTTTGGGCTTCTTGAAAAGCGCTATATAAAATAAATGTATTATTATTATTATTATTATAAAAGTGAAGCGTCAGAAGGGAACATCCACACGTGGCAAGCATTACGCCTAGGTCCCCCGTCGGGGAAGTGATGTGAGTTGACAAAGTGGAAGACGCAGAAAACATGCTATGATATGATATTTCGCTCACAAGGTTCAGACATACATGGAGGCGGCCATCTTGGATTTTGACGTGGCGACCCAATTTTCAACAGCCTTCTTCCTTATGCCTAGATACACCCACACACCAGATTAGAAGTTGGTACTTCGTTTATTTTTCAAGATATTTCGGTCACAAGGTTCAGACATACATGGAGGCGGCCATCTTGGATTTTGACGTGGCAACCCAATTTTCAATAGGGTTCTTCCTTATGCCTAAATACACCCACAGACCAGATTAAAAGTTAGTTGTTCGCTTATTTTTCAAGATATTTCGTTCACAGGGTTCAGACATATATATGGTGGCGGCCATCTTGGATTTTGAAGTGGCGACCCAATTTTCAATAGCCTTCTTCCTTATGCCGAGATACACCCACACACCAGATTAGAAGTTGGTACTTCGCTTATTTTTCAAGATATTCCGCTCACAAGGTTCAGACATACATGGCGGCGGCTATCCTGGATTTTGACGTGGCGACCCAATTTTCAATAGCCTTCTTCCTTATGCCGAGATACACCCACACACCAGATTAGAAGTTGGTATTTCGCTTATTTTTCAAGATATTCAGCTCACAAGGTTCAGACATACATGGCGGTGGCCATCTTGGATTTTGACGTGACGACCCAATTTTCAATAGCCTTCTTCCTTATGCCTAGATACACCCACACACCAGATTAGAAGTTGGTACTTCGCTTATTTTTCAAGATATTTCGCTCACAAGGTTCAGAAATATATATGGTGGTGGCCATCTTGGATTTTGACGTGGCGACCCAATTTTCAATAGGGTTCTTCCTTATGCCTAGATACACCCACACACCAGATTAGAAGTTGGTACTTCGCTTATTTTTCAAGATATTTCGCTCACAAGGTTCAGAAATATATATGGTGGTGGCCATCTTGGATTTTGACGTGGCGACCCAATTTTCAATAGGGTTCTTCCTTATGCCTAGCTACACCCACACACCAGATTAGAAGTTGGTACTTCGCTTATTTTTCAAGATATTCCGCTCACAAGGTTCAGACATACATGGCGGCGGCCATCCTGGATTTTGCCGTGGCGACCCAATTTTCAATAGGATTCTTCCTTATGCCTAGATACACCCACACGCCAGATCAGAAGTTGGTACTTCGCTTATTTTTCAAGATATTCATCTCACAAGGTTCAGACAAAGATGGCTGTGGCCATCTTGTATTTTGACGTGGCGACCCAATTTTCAATAGCGTTCTTCCTTGTGCCTAGATACACCGACACACCAGATTAGAAGTTGGTACTTCGCTTATTTTTCAAGATATTCAGCTCAAGTTTCAGACATATATATGGTGGCGGCCATCTTGGATTTTGACGTGGCGACCCAATTTTCAATAGGTTTCTCCCTTATGCGTAGATACACCCACACACCAGATTAGAAGTTGGTACTTCGCTTATTTTTCAAGATATTCAGCTCACAAGGTTCAGACATACATGGCGTCGGCCATCTTGGATTTTGACGTGGCGACCCAATTTTCAATAGGGTTCTTCCTTATGTCTCGATACACCCACACACCAGATTAGAAGTCGATACTTCGCTTATTTTTCAAGATATTCCGCTCACAAGATTCAGACATACATGGCGGTGGCCATCTTGGATTTTGACGTGGGTTGCACCCGCACACCAAATTCGAATGCGGTCCTTCGCTTACGCACGCACACCCGCGTGAACGCATGGACGGACGGACACACGGACGGAGGGGAAAACCATAGTCCCCCTTTCGCTCCGCGGTGCGACGGGGGACAAAAAATTGACCAAAGCCTTTGATCTGAGAGTTTTTTTTTTTTTTTTTTTTTTTTTTTTTTTTTTTTTTTTTTTTTTTTTTTTTTTTTTTTTTTTTTTTTTTTTTTTTTTTTTTTTTTTTTTTTTTTTTTTTTAATACAAGATCGAGGCTCGTGAAAGAGCGAACATTAATCACACAGAAAGACAAACAGACACATAAAACAAATAACATCGGGAGCGGTAGACAAGATGGGGAGAGAGGGGGAAGGACACAAACACAACATTTGAGAGCAGGGACCGAGAGACATGGAGACATCGAGAGATCTGTGGGAGGGAGAGGGCTTTGGGGGGGAGGCATGTGAAGGGGGGGAGGCATGTGAAGGGGGGGAGGCATGTGAAGGGGGGGGGGTGGGAGAGGTATAAACATAAGGACACTGCCAGGATTTCCAGGAAATAAGTTGGAATTTCAAACAAGGTGGATCTGGGGTGAATTAGTGGGGGTAGAAAAGATCAAGGTTATGGATGGGGGAAGATAAGAGATGGTGGTGAACAGCTGTTTTAAAGACCTGGAGGGAGGAGAGGGATTGAAGGGAGTGTGGGAGTTTGTTCCACAGGCGGGAGAAAAGAGGAATGAAAGAGCGAAGGTGAGCAGAGAGCCGAGATTTCGGCAGTTTAACCATCAGAGGGTTGCTGGCAGATCTTGTGCGACCTGTAGGAATATTTGGGGGACAGAGCACAGAGAGAGCTGGGGGAGCAAGGCCGGAGAGGAGTCGGTAGAAGACAGAAAGACCACCTACCTGCCTGCGGTGAGTGAGTGAAAGGCCCTCAGAGATAGCTTCATCGCGGGAGATTCCAATGATTTTGAAAGCTTTGGATTCAACAGCGTGAAGCCGAGCCAGGTGTGAGGCAGGAGCACCAGCCCATAGGGGAGAACAGTATTCCATTGAGCTGCGGATGAAAGCCTTGTAAGTGGTGAGGAGCTCAGGTGTGCCGAGGAAGGACTTCGCACGACGGAGGATGCCCAGTCGGCGACTGGCTTTGGAGGCCAGCTTGGAAATGTGGTTTTCCCAAGAAAGATCATGGCAGATAGTGAGACCCAAAAGCTTGAGTGACAGAACTTCTTGGAGAGGATTGTTGAGAAAGTAGATGGGAGGGTTGTCCAGTCGATCTTTTCGGAGAGACATAGTAAGAGAGTGAGATTTGGCAGGATTGAAAGACATGTTCCACTTGTTTGACCAGTCTGTGATTTTGTCCAGGTCTTCAGAGAGTGAGGAGGCTGCAGACTGCCGATCTGAGGGAAGAGGAATGGAGCGGCAGAGAGTGGAGTCATCAGCAAAGAGATAGAGAGGATTTTCCAGAGAGTCAGAGAGATCATTGATAAAGACCAGAAAAAGCACAGGGCCCAGCACACTTCCTTGGGGAACTCCAGCCTGAACAGGAAGGGGAGATGAGAGAAATCCATTCAGGGCCACACGTTGACTACGACCAGAGAGGAAGTCCGCAAGCCATGCATGGAGATTTCCATGGATACCATAGGAGGAGAGTTTGGTGAGCAGAGCTGGGTGCCAGACCGTATCAAACAAAAGCTGATGTAAAGCTTCGTGATTGTGCGGTCAGGAAGTGTGACAAACTCCTCCACCTAGTTTTGTCATAATCCGTCCATAACTTTCTCAGATATCCTGCACTATATCATTTATGGCTCCATCTCTCAACGGTGTAGAATCACTTAAAATTATCGTATCTGGATCCGGATTCGAATCTTCACCAAAATCGAATCGATTTGTCCTTGTCACACACCCAACTTATCCAACAAGCAAGTTTCCTTAGAATCCGTCCACAACTTTTGAAACATCATGCTATATAATCGGTTTTAGCTCTATTACTCGATGGTGAAGAATCAGTGAAATAAATTATCCAATCCGGATCTGGATTCAAATCTTCACCAAAATCGAATAGATTCTTCCTTGTCACATACCCAACCACTTCACCAAATTTCTTCTGATACGTCCACAACTTTTTGAAATTTCCTGTTCACGAACATACAGATGAAAAATCACTCAGAGCGACACTTGGCAAAACAGACTCAGTTTGCTGATATGTAAATCCTATTAAAATTTCAAGTCAATCGGATGTAAATTGAGGATTTTAGAAATCTGGGAAAAGTGGTTGACCTTTGGCCTATGTTGACCTATTGACCTCAAAAATAAATATGATTCTGTCGGACCACCAATCCTACCATTTGGTGAAGTTTCGTGAAGATCGGTTTAAAATTGTGACCTGTAGGCAAGTATAAGTGAGCGGACAGACAAACAAACACAAATCGGAGTGATCAACATAATGAATGAATGAATGAATGAATGATCGTTTTAAGGCCATTTTCCCCGCTAGAGCGGGGGTTGGCCTTGCGGGCCCCATGACAATCATAGTTCCCTGTTTGAGGCAATGTTTTTATGGCCGGATGCCCTTCCTGACGCCAACCCTTGGTCGCCTCTTACCTCGCAGGGATACGGTGTACCTATTCTAAACCGGGGTACACACACACACACACCGGAGTGATCAACATACTTGTCAAAAAAATGTTTTTTTGCTAAGTAACAAACAGACAGGGGTGAAAACAACCTCCATTCACCTTCAGTGCGGAGGCGACTAGATCAAACGGCACTCGGTGGAGCACATACCTCCGCAAGGGTGAAGGGTTTACGTTTTATATTCCACTCATAGGCTAGATTTGAATCTGGACCTGAACCAAAATCGAATAGTCTTGTTATTTTCGCTACCCAACTCATCCACCTAGTTTTGTCATAATAGTCAGGTTCACTATGTTTTTTCGTTCAAAATTTTGGTAGATTAGCAAAACTATACATTTTTGGAATATTCAGAGCATGAGGAATCCAAAAATTAATGTTTACATTTGCGTAGACACCTTTGCGAAAATGACCCTCAGGACAGCGATGAAGATCTGTAAAAGCATATTCCTGAACGGTATAGACCTCGTAGATCCTGTGTATAGGACTTATAGTTCAATCTGATACTACCTATAACTTCCTATAACTTCAAAGGACTTGCAATATCATGTATTATGTAATACAGTTATATCACAAATATAAAGACAATGGTTTTCAACTACCTTTGTTTGTTGCTTTTCTATAATCCTGAGCACTATTTTGAGGCCTTTATTGGATTCCTTGACCCAGAAAACATAGGATTAGCATATTTAATTAAGTCTCTAGGTTGACTAGAAGCCGAGATCGCGCAAAATATGTATTTTATGGCGGCCATTTTCAAAATCCAAAATGGCGGCCATTCAGGTGTCTGTGCAAATGCCAACATTGATTTTCAGATTCTCCATGCTCTGAAGATTCCAAAAATGTACAGGTTTGCTAATCCCAAATTTTTGAAAGAAATTATATTTGTTAACATAGTGAACCTGACTATCTTCATCACTGTCCTGAGTGTCATTTTCGCAAAGGTGTCTACGCAAATGTAAACATTAATTTTTGGATTCCTCATGCTCTGAATATTCCAAAAATGTATAGTTTTGCTAATATACCAAAATTTTGAACGAAATTATATTTGTTAACATAGTGAACCTGACTATAAACCATCCATAATGTTTTGAAATATCCTGCGCTATATCGTTTTGGGCCCCATCATTCAATGGTGAAAAATCACTTGTAAAAATTCTCTGATCCAGATCCTGATAAGTTTCCTGTTTGGAATGATATTCAATTTTCCTGCCAGGCAGGCAGATAGAGTAAAAAAGATCTCGCTCCTCTCTGCGCATGTGCGAGCGGGACGAATTCAGAGCCAAAGTACTGCTAAACTACACGTTCGTTTTCCGATATTCCCGATTCCTGTTTTTTTGCTTCGCATGTGCGGGATAACATTAACAATGCATTGACTGTGCAAATGAAGAAAGTCAGAAAAGAATATGGCCTTGAATGCCACAGACAGAGATTGGCAACGCAAGCAGGAAGCCAGTTTGTGTCAAATGCCATAGATATGCCAAGGAAACGGTCTTGACCTCTTGATTGATATTTATAGGCATCCAACCATTGTTGAGAGCGGAGTTGAGCGGAATGTGTGGAGTTGAGTATTAACCAGGACAGAATCCAAACTGATGGTAAGAGATCAAGCTGTTTGAAAATAGGAAAGACTTGACATCAGCATCAATGATGGATTCAATGACTGATTTATCATTTGAGAAGCAATCGGCAAGAGCAGGGATTTGAGAACATGGGTGCTGATGTTATCTGGACCTGTTGGTGAAGCAGGGTCAAGGACGGACAGAACTCTCTTTACCTTCTCGTGTGAGTCCATTGGGTACAAGGGGGTAATATGGGGACAGAACGGGATGGGTTGGGTTCATGAGATTTGAAGGAAAACCCAGCGTTTAGACACTCGGCCTTATCTCAGGCAGACTTTTAAAACTTTTTCTGAAGCGTAACCTGCATGGCAGTGTTTGCCTCCGACTCCATGTGTTGCTCACCGCCAATTCGACAAACATTCAAATTTAGAAGAAGCTACACCCTCTGTACCTGATGTCAGAAAGGACACCAGGCGAGGCGTGAAATTATGACGTTGCTGAACCATGATGTTTTCAGAATAACCAGTATTTTTAATAAGTGGACATCAGCTATTACGTTGAAAATTAACATAAGAAATTAAGCAAGGTGCCATTTCAGTATCAAAACTTGATATATGTATTCACAGCAGCTTCGTCTTTTTCGTATTTGGGGATATCTAAAATGGATATACCATTTAAGGCACTACTCATTTATAGACCCACTGGCCTAGGGATACGCACACTCACCTCTGAGTTGTCTAGCCTGGATTTGAATCCCGATCCAGCTATAAACTGTCGTCCTGGTGTTTCACAGGCAGGGTGATTAATCAGTGTGTGCCCTGCCTCGCATGGACGTTAAGCTGGCGACCCGTCCATGAGCACAGAGATGGTGGACGTTAAAGATTGCACGGCGTCCTTCATGAAGAGTCGACGAGCCATCACCAATATCCTGAACTCAAGGTAGCAGATAGTCTTGGAAGTTCCTCGACACCAGGTTGCACTGCTTACTATCTTACAGTTTGGTTGTGGTATGGGTGGCATGCTCTGCACCATAAACAAATTGCTGGTGGATCGTCCACACTTTGTGAACGGTCTTCTTAGGATACGAAGAGCAACCGACAACATACAAAAGGTGCTCGTAAAGGTACAAGTGAAAAAACAATGGACAAGCAAACAAAACAGCACAGAATATTATACAGTACGGTATATTTATTTTGTAAATTTATATGAAAAATTCTTACACGGACACATTAACTTGCATCTTTTCATCACGTGTTTAACGACATTTACATCTCCCCATGGCCTATCCAACGACTCAAATGTATACGACTTCATTTGTAGTTGGGAAAACGACTTTCCATTTTGTACGAAATGAAATGAAAACCCAAATGAAATGAAAACAAATTGCTTATCGCATGCTCTCCGCCGCCTGCCCAGCCAACTTTGCCAATGTGAGGGCAATGGTGCTAAAATACAGGTGGGTTCCTTCTCTCCAACAATTTCGAACTTGCTGTTATCACCATCAAAGCATGCACACAAAACACACAGGTAACAGCAAAGTCAAGGTTATCCATTTACCTTGGACGTGGAATCCAAAATAAGAAACTACAACATATAGCGTGGGAGGGAATTTTAAAATAATTAAATAATGTAAAACACGAGTTGAGTACATTCCCATTAGCACCTTATAGAGAGACCGCAATTCGTTCATCAACATGCCTATCCTGGTGGTCTGTTTAAAGTTTCCGATCATCATTCCGACCCTCGTTTATAAAAGCAGATTGCTTCAATTACAGCAATAAAGCTTCTCAAAAAATGAAAGTCCTTCAGAATAAAGTGGAATATCAAATTGCACCGACATGAAAAGAAAAGACTGTAGGCAATATATGGTTTGATAAAGGAAGACTTTACATCATGTGATTTAAACATCATCTGAAAAGGTGACATTTCATTGGGTGGCATGCAACAAAGAGCAAAGAATTACATTAAAAATATTAACACCTCTTCAGCCAGAAACAGTTTCAACTTCAGGATGCGACTTCTACAAATCACAAGTTACATTTGTCATCCGATGTCATAAAATGGAGATTGCTCATTTTGCGATTCCACAGGCTGATTCAGAACAACCAATCATCAGCGGTCGAGCACCCTGCTTCGGAGTGGAAATCCGTTTGGGATTGTAACCCCGAGCCAAGGCACTGCTTCGTTAAAACCGCTGCTCTTCAGAGAGCATGGTGCACAAGGTCAATCACCAGCAAAGATGGAATGAACTACGACATCACCATAAGATCCTTTGCTAGGTTCCTGGCATCATTGAAAGTAGATTTCAAGTACTTCCAGTCAGTTCTGTTTCAGGATGACACAACTTATACGCACTCCTGAAGCGCTGGATGGAATGAGTTAAAATTAGTGGTTGTACTCATGTCGTGCATGGCCAGGTTTTAGGCAATAATACAATTTCATGGTCCTAGGGGATCAGGAGCCCAATTCTCTCCATGCAAATACTGTATGGAGGATATAGGTCTCGGTGGAAGGGGGTATTACAAGTCGTACTACCTTAACCCGCCTGTCCGTAATTCTGGGGGAATTATTCCATCTGAAAGAACAGGTTCTTTGCCAGTGGCATTAATTATGACAAAGTTAGGCCCAATGTCCATTTGCTTCTGTGGATATTGTAATATCGATTTAAAATAACAAAATTTTGGGAATAACCTTCATCGGAAAGAATAAAAACAAATCTCACAAAACTAACAATTGAAATACCGAGCAGAGCTTTGAATTAAGGCGATAATTCCAAACAAATCAGTGTCTTACGGTCCAAAATTCCATGCAAATTTGGCTTGAGCAGATCACAGCTACATGAAAAATTCAATATTTTGAACTTTCTTTTCTTTTCTTTTTTCCAACTCTATTGCAATTTTTAAAATCGACAACGCGAAGCCAGGCCACGGCTATTCCAGGTTAAAGTTCATCTGACTTGCGACTTCCAATATCACCTGTCAGCTTCTCTTGGGCTTCCATCATGGATGTTACCACTGTGGTAAACAGGGGTAGTGGAGTGGGAAAGAGGAATATTACAATGAGCTGGCACCACAGCAAGATAGACGAGTCAATGCAAAAGAAGAAAATAGACTTAAGGTCTTTGTCCTGCATATAATATCCCAACAATCTTGTACAGTCATGGCCAAAAATATTGGCACCCTTGCACTTTATTCAAATAACTCACAATTTTCTCTAAAAATAAGTTGAACTTGACAAAAGTATTTGGTCTCCACAATTCTTTATTTCACTCTTAATATTATAGAACCTTTGTTTTTGATTCAGAACTTGATATATCCTTTCAAATCAGAAAATAAAAAGAATTGGCAATGACAAAATTATTGACACCCTCGACTTAATATTTGGCAGCACAGACTTTGAACTAAATAACGGCAGTCAAGTGCTTCCTATAGCCATGAATGAGCTTTCTACACCTCTCTACTGGCAGTTTGACCCACTCTTCTTGTGCACACTGCTCCAGTTAGCCCAGATTTGAAGGGTGTCTTCTCCCAACTGCTGTTTTCAGATCTACCCACAGGTGTTCAATGGGATTTAGATCTGGACTCATTGCTGGCCACTTCAGAACAGTCCAGCGTTTTGTCTTGAACCACCCCTGGGTGCTTTTTGAAGTGCGTTTGGAGTCACTATCCTGCTGCAAGACCCATAACCTTCGACAGAGACCCAGCTTTCTGACACTGGGTTGAACATTGCGCTCCAGAATGCCTTGGTAATCTCCTGATTTCATGATGCCGTACACACATTCAAGGCACCCATTGCCAGAGGCAGCACAGCAACCCCAAAATATCACTGAACCTCCTCCATGTTTAACTGTAGGGAAGGTGTTCTTTTCTTTGAAGGCTTCATTTTGTTATCTGTAAACATAGAGATGATGTGCTTTACCAAAAAGCTCTAATTTGCTCTCATCTGTCCACAAGACATTCTACCAGAAGGATTTTGGCTTGTTCAGGTATTTTTTGGCAAACTCCAGTCAGGCTTTCTCAGCAGTGGGGTCCTCCTGGGTCTCCTACCATAGAAACCCCTTTCATTGAGTTGGCAACGGATGGTGCAAGTTGAAACTGTCATACCTTGTGTCTAAAGGTCAGCTTGAATCTGTTTGGCAGTTGATCGACGTGCTTTATCCCCCATTCAAACAATCCTACGCTGCTTTATTCAATCAAGTTTTCTCTTGCGGCCACATCTCGGGAGGTTGGCTACAGTACCATGGGCCTTAAACACCCTGATAACATTGCGTGCAGTGCAGTGGACACAGGAACATCAAGGTCTCTGTAGATGGACTTGTAGACTTGATTGTCCATGCTTGGCTACAATCTTGTGTCTGACCTCCTCAGACAATTATCTGGTTTTCTTTCTTTTATCCATGCTTTCTCCATCTCCAATGAGCATGGAGAAAAGAAAGAAAACCAGATAATTGTCTGAGGAGGTCAGACACAAGATTGCGATACACACTGACACAAAACAGCACTAATGATTCATTTTCTCTATTCAAACTGGTTGAATAAGTGACTTTTATATTGCAGGCACCTGCAATTCACCACAGGTGAGTTCAATTCCAAAGTAAAGGAGAATCACCTGCTTGAAATCTAATTATTTATAATAACTTCCAAAAGGTGGCAATAATATTGTCCGAACCATTTTAGGATTTCTGTGTAGCATAAGCTAAGATTTAGTAATTATTTCAGCTTTTTTTTGTTTTGTTCCACTGCAAACTAAAGAAATACATATGTGGATACCAAAATATGTCTTAATTTCAACAATTTTGTGGAAGAAATCGTGCATTATTTGAAAAAAGTGCAAGGGTGCCAATATTTTTGGCCACGACTGTATACGAGTCTTACACAAACAAAGTAGGGGAAAAAATCTTTAAAAAAATAAAATGTAAAATAAAAATCTTGCACAATCAAAAGGACTCCAAAGGAGGAGTCGAACACAACCAAAGTATAATGCCACAAGACAAATTAACATTACTAACTTTACATGCGGTGTTCAAAAAGTTATACGAAGGAGATACTTGCATTAGTCCAAGATATGCCAAAATAATAACAACAAGTCAGGAGACGACGATGGTTCACGAGCGAGCGGTATTCAATGACAAAGGACGGACTATAACCGAAACAGGCCCGGACAGGCCAGGCCCGGAAATGTCAAAACGATGGTTACTGACCTTGAAATGAGATAGAAAATAATGCATAATCAGTTCTGAGGTTAGTTAGCTACACAATACCGAAAATTCGGTGAAAAATGAAAAATGAAAAAAAAACCCCTGCAGTCATACCACACTTTTAAAATGGTACGTGCTGCTTCCTCTCAACATGTAAAGGGGTAGAGCACCGACAGGCAACCCATATGGCAAGTTAGCAATAATAGAGCATGGGCCGAATGGCCTCCTGCGTTGACGTTCCTTGGAAGGGAACTCATATTTATTTATTTATTTATTATCATCGAAACATAGGGCTTGGCAGGATGGCCTGGAGGTATACACACTCACCTTCAAGCTGTTTAGCCTGGTTTTGAACCTTGGGCCAGCTATAAACTGTCATCCTGGTGTTTCAAGGGCAGATTGATACCTGAATATGTGTGCCATCCCTCGGATGGACATTAAACTGGCGTCCCATCTGCCGGCATTAGTTGAACATCGTGGCATCTTTAATGTCCACCATTGTGAAGAGTAAGACAGCTATCGCCATCACAATGGGGAATTTCAAATTCCTGCCCTAACAACTTAGTCAAGCATCAGACCTGCCCAGTCAGTTCGTAAAAGACTTGAGCCAAAAACCTTCCCTGGCCATCCCAACAAGAACATGAGAATAAATGTGGCCGTAAAGAAACGAAGATCATTGAAGCAACAGCCTTTCAAACTGGAAATACAGTAGGCTTCTTAGAAGTGAGCAACAAGCATTTTATATACAGGTAAACCAATTGATGGTCCCAGATGGCTGTCTAACACTATTTTTGGTGCTCGTTTGAATATTTTAGCTCACCTGGACTTTAGTCCGGTGGGCTTATATGATCGAGCAGCATCCGTAGGTCAGTGAGTGAGTGAGTCTGTAAACACTTCAGTCATTATCGCTTCAACCAAACAAACAATTTGATGAAACTTGGCCACATGCTTCATTTCTGAAGCCTAATGAAGGTGTCTTTACCGCATCAAAATCTCCTCTCATTAAGGAGGTCTACGGGGGATAGGGTTGGTTTGACCCCCAAAAATGGGTATTTGCTCTCTTCTCTGAAACTACACACACGATTTCAATGAAACTTGACCACAACCTTCATCACCCGTGACGTACCAAAGTTTGTTCACGGCATAAAAAAAAAAATCAGGGTCTAAGGTGGTTTGGGGAGTTGAGTGACTGTTGCTCCTAACCCATGTGAGCTTCAGCTCCCATTGTCCTATTTTTAAAAAAATTCTTTTGATTTATCAACTTTAGCATTAAATGAAGGACTTGGGCAAACCTCTGCGGACATCACTCTGGATTCAAAAATCTTCTGAGGGCATTTATTATCAACTTGGGGTTCAAAAATCTCTTGGCTAATTGTAGAACCATTTTGTTTGTTGAAAATAAATGATGAAATAATTCAACAATTATGTCATAATGTCCACTTACTCTGTCCACATTGTTTAAAATATTTCAGCAAAACAGTTTTATACAAAAATTATTCGTCCCCTACCTGGAGGGGACTAAAGGTTTGCTCTCCGTCTGTCTGTCCCACCTGTGGTTTTCCAGACTTTCTCCAAAACCCTTTAACACATTAAACTGAAACTTGGTACGCAGCTTTATTATGATAAGTTATAGAACAGGTTTGAGTTTTGGGGCGTTTCACCAATTTTTCACAGAGTTATGCCCATTTTGCTTGGAACAAGAACATTCATTGGGCCTATCCGAGGGGACATGCATTGCAAAGCAATTCTCTCTCTTGTTTTTTTATTAATTGATGAATAATCATTGAATCCTTCAATGAATAGATACATAATGTTTTGCAATCCGCAAAGGTTCGTACTAGATAATTATATACAAAGCTACTTTACTTGTCAAATTTGTTAATTCCAAGAGGCAAATAAAATAACGCAACAAAATTTCTCATTTTGCTTTACTTACCCTGCTCGGCATCGCTGTAATAATACTGGTACCGTGTTCGGGCCTGGTTCGCCACCTCTGGATGCACCTTTCCGTGCATATCTAGCACGATTGGTAAGTAAAAGACAAAGTGTAAGTTAGATATATATATATTTAAGGAAAGGAGGGAAGTAAGGTAATGGAAGTAAGCGATGCTTTCCCGGCAAGCTTGTCTCAATGACAGAAAAACAATGAGTGCCCATTGATTTGATTTTTGTGGGCATGACAAACTATGGCACTCGCAAATCATGAGCAGATGAAGGTGTGAAGCCCTGCTATAAGGTCAGGAAGCAAGTAGTCAAAGGAACAAATTAATCGATTGCATTATTCAGGTAGCATGATGGACATCGTGAATGGCAGAAACCACATCCTGTATATGTGGCCCATCCGGGTCATTACTAAAACACACGATGGGAAGAAATATGTATCAAAACATGGGACAGGAAAAAAACACGGCAAGGGGCGAAATGCGTACAGAAGCATGGCACTCGTACCGAGAAACAGGATTCGAGGTATGTAGCTGCCGTCTGGGCGGAACTCTTCACCTCCAGGCTCCTCATCATCCTGGAAATGGACATATAAAAAGAAGCTCTAAAAGTCAACTGTTACTTGAAGCACAAATTATTCCTCATCCCCAGCTGGTGAACTCTGATATAGTACACAGTTGGGCAAAAACCAAAGCCATCCGAGGCAAAAATAGGTTTCTGGAACTGCATACAGCACATTTAAGTACAATGAACACATGCCATACCTCCACATTGACCATGATAAAATTGTGACTCAGCTCCGAAATCTCCTTGGAAGCAGCAAACAGTGGCTTCAGTGCTGAAAAAATAACACATACGACGTTTACATTTCATTTGCAGGAAAATGGTGGGGGAAAAAATACAAATGTCATTTTTTCATAATGTCATGACCACAACATTGCTCGGATCAAGAAGCTGGGCACATTAATGTTCTTTAGTAGTGGTGAACTTGAATTAAACAAATAAAATAAAGACATCAAGTGACAACATTACAAGGCAGGTCACAACGGGGGTAGGGGTGGGGAGAATTTTTTTTTTTGTATACAAGATTGAGGCTCGTGTAAGAGCTTCTAGCTTAATGTCCAAACATTAATCACAAAAAAAAACCAACGGACACACAAAACATAAGATAAAGGGAGCGGGAGACAAGATGGGGAGAGAGAGGGAAGCACACAAGTCCAACATTTGAGAGCAGGACGTCGGGAGATCTGTGGGAGGGAGAGGGCTTGGGGGGATGAGGCATGGGAAGGGAGGGGGGATGAGGCATGGGAAGGGAGGGGGGAGGGGTGGGAGAGGCAGAGCTGTAGATAGAGAGAGTTTGGCCAACTAAACAATAGGCGCCATGTGCAATAGGCGCCATGCACCCCCAAAATAGGTATTTGCTCTCTTCTCCGAAACTACAAGTACAATTTCAATGAAACTTGGCCACAACCTTCATATCTGGAGTCTAATGAAGGAGTATTGACCGCATAAAAATCAGCTGAGCGTGCACTGTATTATTTTGAACTTTCATGTGCATGACAATTGGATCTCTTAAGACCATTGCTTGTTTCAGGTCAGTATGATTGAGAGAATGATTCATAAAATAATCATTCATTAACATTCATCCAGTAAAAGTTTTCATACATATATTGTTTTCACCAGTATTGTGTGTGACCAAGTCATGAAAAAATATGATATTTTTTCAGTTTTAAGTAAAAGTATAAAATTGCCCAGTTTTGAGCAATAAGGACAGGAATTAATTTATTCACCATTCTCTCCTTTCTGTTGTTGTTGTTTTTTTTCCACAAAAATTACACAAAACTGAACGAGTTACCAATTTTTTTTTTGCACAACCTTTTTTTGAGGTTACGCAATATTTTCAAATTTGTGCAATCCCATATGAAGCAGCTAATTTTACTTCTTTCCCATAGACCCCCGCTAAAAGCCTTGTAAGACCCCCGTTGGTTGGGAGCACCTGCTTAAAGTAATATTTACTCCTCCAATACCCCCATTTCCAAATCAAATGGAAGACCAAATACTGCATTGGAGTCATCAGAAGGAACCAGAATAAGCAAAGAGCAAAGATGGAGTCATCAGGAGAAACCTGAATAGGATTCGGGTTTCAGCCGCTACTCCACAACCCTCAAATCCATCCAGGTGCAGCCAAGTGAGCCTTACGGAAAACTTTCTGCAATAATTCACTTCTCCTTCAACAGATAGATAAAGAAAGAGAGGAATAAAGAGTAAAATAGATAAAAGAAAAAAAATTAAGAATTATAATTAATAAATAGAAATGTGAAAAAGTATAAAGAAATGTGAAAGGAATAAAGAACAAAGATGTCGGGAAGAACCCGGATAGACAGTAAGGCCAAGAATGTGAATATTCAAGCAGGCATGAAGACTCACCCTTGCAGGCTCCGCACCATGATTTGTGGATAATTAGCATTACAGGAAGGCTGCTGCAGAATGAAACAGACAAACATGCAAAACCAAATCAGTAAAATGATGACCAAGTAAAACATGCAGATAACTCGTCTATCCATCGGAATACAACAACACACAAGCTGTCACTTGGGTATATATTCTTACTTTAGGTTTGCGATATATCCGTTTAAGTTACCACCATCACTTGAAGCAAATAATCGTGTTTTTTTTGTTTTTTCATCGATTTATTTGAATTAGGCTACGTTTTGTTTGATTCAACGTGTGATTTAACGGTCGTTTTGATGTAACATCCCAATGTGTGGTTTCAGTTGGTTCAACGGTTTTGGTTTTGATTTACTGTTTAAATTTGAATGTGGCACGAGTTGTTCCAGAATGGCATTGATTGGTGGTTTCAGTGTCCCCACCCCATTTTTCCCTTATATAAGGGAGGGTATAGAGTTGTTTTGATGGACTCTTGAGAAAGGTCAGTGGATGCACGTTTATCTGTGTTGCTGATCGAAACGTCGAGCAGTTGTTTATTTGCTCATTAACGGTTGGAGAACTCAAAATGGATTCATTTGATATATATTGTTGCGGATCTCGAGCCCGTCGACGTACTAAGGGGGGTGAAACCTTTCTCCCCCTCGAGCTTCGAGTCCACGAGGCCGCTACACACTTTACACTCGTGGGGGCGGATTGCAGAGCAATTCCAGCCGCCAACCCCGCAGCGAGCACGCGGAAGGGTTTCCGGTCAAATACCTTCGATACACGTGCCGCTGCGAGGACGGGGGCTGAACCTCACACGAGTCACGCTGGGTTGATACGCCCGAGCAATTTGCGTGTCACGTGACTCGTGCCGTTAATTATTAGGAACCCGATCGAGCGGTTTTATCTCGTACAATGCGAGGCCAATGGTGGAAAAGATGTATACGGCAAAGTTGGAAGCAAAGAACACAGGTTTATTACACTTTGTACAATGATCAGAGCAAAGAGACACAGGATAGAAACTTAACCGTCCTTAACTTAATTATCCCAGACAAGGGCCCTTTGACTCACGCGGGGAAAGGAAGGGGGAAGAGGATGTGCTCAAAGCGCGGCCGCTTGTTGCAGCTCGCCCCAGACGGCTCGTTGGACATGTCCCTCGAGGATGTTCGCGACAAGGACGTCGGCCTCCAGTCGTGCGCGTACGGGAGTCCGCACAGCGTGTCCCGCCGTCGGTGAGGCGAAGCGCACGTACAGGGTGTCCAGGCAGGAGATATCGTTAGAGTATATGGCCACGGGAGAGATCGTCCTGCGAGAGCGTTTATAACAGGGCAGCAGAGAGCAGAGAACTGGGCAGAGCGCAGAGAGCTTCTTGTTCAGAGTCCTGGGCTAGAGAGAGCGCAGGGAGCCTGGCCACAGAGAGAGTCGTGCTTCGACCTAGCCCTGAGAGAGAGAGAGTTCGGGGATCCGGGCCCGGGTTTTATAGCCACCCCCCCCCCCCCCCCCCACAGAATGTTCCAGGCGCCTCCCCTGGCCGCCGTTGCTGGCCACTCCCCTTTAGCTCCCATTGGCTGCCGTTGTTGGCCACTCCCCTTTAGCTCCCGTTGCCTGTTTGCCGCTTACCAGCCACTCCCTCCGGCTCCTCCCTCGGGCCTCCTCGACTTGTTCCAGGCCCAGCACATGGCATTCCAGGCCCAATGAGGCCTACCCTTACTTACCTGTCTCAACGCATACTAACACTGGGAAGGAGACTATACTTAACATTTAATAAGAAATAACTGGCTAAAGTGAGGCTACATGTTGTGGTGCAACGAACTAAAAAGGGGGGTTGCCTTTATTCTCAAAACCACAACACGACCCCCCTCTCCAACCAGACTCGCTCCGAGTCGACCCCAGTCGGAACGACCGGTAGAGTCTGGCATTCAATTTTACTTTTACTTTTAATGTGACACATAGGTGTAATCCCCCTAACATTTATTCTAACCCATGTGTGCAACATTCTTTTCACTAAATATGTCCCTCCTAATGCGTTGAGCAGCTATTCTATCAGACTCGCACCCACAACTATCCGTGTATTTTCGGAATTTTCAAACTAAACACATAGCCGGTGGGCACATTCTTATATGTACATGCGCAGAACCTAACCTTTATTTACAATACTACGACCCAGGACCTGCACTTTGAGGAAAGGAATTGGAGGAAAGGAAATCAAAGCACTTGCTGCTTGCATCTTCTTGTCTTGTGTGTGCGGCTAACAAAACCGGCTGGCCCTGACCGGCATGCAGGCCATGTGAGACATCAGGGCCATCTAAGTCTTCACGTCTTCATACTTGGCACACAATTGCACACACTTTTGTTTTTATTTGCCAGCAGGGCCACTCCTCACGTGGTCCAACTGCATGGCATCAGTGCCACTCAACAGAGAGTGATCCGAAGGTGCAAGATGAATTGCAGCAAGATGCTGCACAGCAGAGGTGCGGGGCCACAAGGCTTGTGGTCCATATGTGCAGCAGAATGGCTTGGTAGCAAGGTGCTGCACTGTTCGGCCTCCAAGTGGTCCTGGGGCGGGGAGGGAAGACAAGGTGCAACAAGCAAAAGGAAAGGCACACGGTAGCAAGCGAAAAACAAGGTGACCAGGCACCACCATACCTGGTGCGGTGCGAGGGACGCGGCAGAGCGAGCAGAGCAAGCTCGTCCCTAACCGTCCGTACCCCCCACCATTGGCTACACTACCTGAGCCCCCCTTGTATTTACAATCCGTCTCTACGTCTTGTCTCCCATATCCCCCTCTATACCAAATTTGTCTCCAAATCCCTCCCAGGAAGGAAGGGGTGGAACAGAACAATGTCTCACTCACGTCATGATGCGTCTTATTTCCAAACGGCTTACAGAGCCCTGGTGTGAAGCTCGTCCTCCTCGGTGAATGGCTGTGGATGGTGCGAAGGGATCTCACATCCTAACTACACTAATAGCATTACACTTTTAAACTACCCGGGGTCGTACCCTGCCAATCAGCCTCTTTAAACTATGTGGTTCTAAGAACCCGAATTCCCATTTCCCACACTGTGGTGCCCTCCTGAATTTGGGTCTCACCCCACGGATTTTCGCACTGTGCCCTCGCACAATTTCGGGGCTGGGTCGTGTGGCTCCACCAGCAAATCTACCTACCTGCGCACCTCCGCCACTGAAGCCACCTCCCGAGCTTGCCTGCTCCTGATGACTACGCTAACCGGGGAAGGCCCTCCCTGGCACTTACCCCCTCGATGCCCACCTCGGCATTGGGTAACCCAGGTCCTTTCCATGGATCCTCGGGCCCCACTCACTCTCCAACCTAACCGGCTCCCAGAGCCTACCTGCGGCCTTACCTGACCGACAAGCTACCAGTGACGGAGTACCCCAATAACCACTCACTAATTAAGCCACACGCCCAGCCATGTCACTGTCTACTGCACCCTACAAAACACTACTTCCTACTACCCCCGCACCACAGGTGTCAATATCCATGCAATTTACCTATTCCCTCTACCTGGCTTTACACTACCCCCCAGGCTTTCGCGAATGGGTTCCACTCCCCCCCCCCCCCCCCATTCAATCCTTCGCACCATGCATTCCACACCAATTATTCCACACCATTTATCTTGCACACCATTTATTTTGCACACCACTCAACACAATTCCATCCACACTACTACACAACTCCGTTTATTCTCACCCACGATTCCTCAAACACACAGCATCATCTACCTACCTAATTTCCCCTAAAACTCGTGCTTCCCTCGTCGTCCCTTTACACTATACACACCCTTTTCTTTAACAACCATCTAAACTCTCTACGTCCCCTCTACAGTTCAGGTGTCCGACTTAAATCTTGTCCCTAAGGTCTTCCAATTATCCTAGCCCTCCCTCGGCTAGCTTCGGTGCCCCATGGAGGCAACCATTGCTGGCCCCTCCATGGGCCTAACACGGCCATCCCCCTAAACTAATGCTCATGGGCCCCTGTGGGAGGAATGGTTACACACCCATTCCCCCACGTAGGGTACACTACTCCCCACAGTCCTCTAAACTACGAGCCCCCATCTATGGAGGTACCTTGTCACGGCTCGGCCTCGAAGGGCCGAGCGTTCCATGCGGGTGGTTGGTCGCCTGTATGAAGTGTCCGGCCGGCATCGACGATCCGCGGGGGGAGGGATTGATGGGCCCAGGGGCCGGGCTCCATCCCTGCATGGGGCCTTGCGGTCCCACGCACGATGACCCAACTGGCCACGATCCGAGCACCTCACCCGATAAGGTGCGTGGCTCCGAAACTGCAAACCTCCCCTCGAACCCGGCCGACCGCCCTTGCCGCCACAGAGCGCCAACCATACCGTGCGGGTGCCGGAGGCACGAACCGTGCACGCCGGTCCTCGTGAGACCGACGCAGCACCGATCCCCTCCGGTCCCCGCGGCACACAACTCACCAGGGGCTCGCGTCCGCTACTCGTCCCGCTAAGCGCGACCCCGGTCGGTGTCGATGCCCGGGCCGCGTCCTCACAACTCGCAACCCACTCCACACTCGCACACCCAGGCGCACACGTGCCCCTCACACACTCCGTCATCGCACACTCTGGTGCACACTCTTCCCACACACACTCCGGTGTGCTCTCCCGCTCACACTCCGGTGTGCACTCCCTCTCCACGCATTCCGGTACGCACTCTCTCTCGTACTCTGTAACACCCTCACGCTCCACGCACTCTGGTACGCACTCTCTCCACACACTCCGGTACGCACTCCCTCTCATACCGCACAATGGGCCCTTCGCGAACGCCCGGGTCTCGCCCGATCCCCAAGCTCGCCGAGCACCCGTTCGCGCCAAACACATTTCCACCATTGTCGCCACTCACCTCGGGGCTCTCCTTCCCCTGCTTCTCCGCCAGCACCTGCAAACTTTTTATTGGGTTAGCATGTACGGCATCAAGGTGCGAACACGAACTTTGCACATGTTTCATGGCTTCCTCCCGTGATTCATTCTCGGTCTCCCCCGTCTCTTCAACCCCACTTATTTCTTCTTCTAACTCGACAATCGTCGGCGCCCCCAAAATTTCCTCCAACTCGACCTTCGTCGGCGCCCCCAAAATTTCCTTTTCCAATTCGACGATCGCCGGTTTCTCCACACCCCGCGTCGCTACTCTCATAGCCCCCATTATTTTGGCTGTGCTCCGCTTTAACTCACTCCCCATGTGCTCCTCGCACCGCTTCACCCCGTCGCGTACCACCGCGACCTCCTCGCTCAGCTTACGCCCAATCTCCTCCCCCATCTTTTTCATTTCTCTTCTTGATTTGGCCCCCTGGGTATCCATTTTTTTGTTCAATTCACCGAGGCACGCCGTGATTTGCGCCATAAATAGGCCCATATCCATCGGCACCGCGGGCTCGGCTCTCGCCGCCACGTGCGAGGCGCCGCCATTTTCTTCCCCTACTGCCGCTCCCTCTTCAGCTTCCCCTACTACCAACTCTTCCTGCTGGTCCTGGGCCATTAGTTCTTCCTCATTTGTTACTCCCACCGGCATTTGGTCGTCTTGGCCAGCCATTGTCCGAAATGAAATAAATTTGATTTTACCCTAAATTTTGTCCACCCGTAATTTTGAGTGCGTGAAGCGCACTCCAGGTCCAAATATCCCACTCCTGACACCAATTTGTTGCGGATCTCGAGCCCGTCAACGTACTAAGGGGGGTTAAACCCTTCTCCCCCTCGAGCTTCGAGTCCACGAGGCCGCTACCCACTTTAGACTCGTGGGGGCGGATTGCGGAGCAATTCCAGCCGCCAACCCCGCAGCGAGCACGCGGAAGGGTTTCCGGTCAAACACCCTGGTACCTTCGATACACGTGCCGCTGCGAGGACGGGGGCTGAACCTCACACGAGTCACGCTGGGTTGATACGCCCGAGCGGTTTGCGTGTCACGTGACTCGTGCCGTTAATTATTAGGAACCCGATCGAGCGGTTATATCTCGTACAATGCGAGGCCGATGGTGGAAAAGACGTATACGGCCAAGTTGGAAGCAAAGAACACAGGTTTATTACACTTTGTACAATGATCAGAGCAAAGAGACACAGGATAGAAACTTAACCGTCCTTAACTTAATTTCCCAGACAAGGGCTCTTTGACTCACGCGGGGAAAGGAAGGGAGAAGAGGACGTGCTCAAAGCGCAGCCGCTTGTTGCAGCTCGCCCCGGACGGCTCATTGGGCATGTCCCTCGAGGATGTTCGCGGCAAGGACGCCGGCCTCCAGTCCGCACAGCGTGTCCCGCCGTCAGTGAGGCGAAGCGCACGTGCAGGGCGTCCAGGCAGGAGATATCGTTAAGAGTATATGGCCACGGGAGAGATCGTCCTGCGAGAGCGTTTATAACAGGGCAGCAGAGAGCAGAGATCTGGGCAGAGCGCAGAGAGCTTCTTGTTCAGAGTCCGGGGCTAGAGAGAGCGCTGGGAGCTTGGCCACAGAGAGAATCGTGCTTCGACCTAGCCCTGAGAGAGAGTTCGGGGATCCGGGCCCGGGTTTTATAGCCCCCCCCCACCCCCCCCAGAATGTTCCAAGCGCCTCCCCTGGCCGCCGTTGCTGGCCACTCCCCTTTAGCTCCCATTGTTGGCCACTCCCCTTTAGCTCCCGTTGGCTGTTTGCCGCCTACCAGCCACTCCCTCCGGCTCCTCCCTCGGGCCTCCTCAACTAGTTCCAGGCCCAGCACATGGCATTCCAGGCCCAATGAGACCTACCCTTACTTACCTGTCTCAACGCATACTAACACTGGGAAGGAGACTATACTTAACATTTAATAAGAAATAACTGGCTAAAGCGAGGCTACATGTTGTGGTGCAACTAACTAAAAAGGGGGTTGCCTTTGTTCTCAAAACCACAACAATATATATTGTTATGAATTTGGAGTAGGGGGAATGTATAGATTCAGGTAGATCTGCATAGGTATCATGCTTCGTCTATCGAGTTAGAACAATCTCGACGTAATAAGTCCTGTTAGCCCGGTTTGTCGGATCAAGTGTGTACCTGTGATCATACGAGGATGATCGTGTGTTAAATAGTTGTCGGGATTAGGCTAATTTCCACGTGTGTGAAACCTGCGATTTACCCTTTGTCCCTTATGGCACATCACACACATTAGCTAGGCTCCATTAGTGCACCACATTAATTAATTCCCCCTCCGGCATAATAAGATTGACCGAAAAGACCGACAGGAAGTGGCCGCGTACAACGGCGCCATGGCAGGCAAACATTGTACAAGGCAGGTTGAGGCCACGCCCACCGCACGATGGATGTACATCGAGGGTTTGGTGGGTCGGTCGCACGACTGGTGGAAGGGGATTCGTGAATTGGAGAGAGGCCCGGATGACGTCAGAGCACGCCAAATAAGAGACTTGGAGTGGCGGACATTTTGTCACTTTAGTCCGGACTTTGGTGATGAACGTTGGCAAGCCGGCATTTTGCCCTTCTCGTTCTTGGACTGATCCTGCCCGGATCTCTCTCTTCCCTTTGTCTTCTC